>NC_137149.1:38420138-39152638 GCF_951394435.1 Stenella coeruleoalba | reverse complement strand
ACAACTTGTATATGTTTGTTATGTATGTTAACATAATGTAGATAAGCAATGCCAGACAAATCATAATTATATTTGTGTTTCTGAACAAATTCATTAAGTGGACCTTGTTTCTCAGACACACTGAGCTTCTCCTTAGTATGAGAAACAATGCATAATAAATCAGGTGCCAGAATAGTTAACTAAGAATCTGCCCTTCAAGATAGCAAGAACAACTAGGAATCTTATTTCAAGTTAAAGGGATATTACAAATCTTGGAATATGTATACTTTTAGAATATGTTGACTTACACCTTATTTCTTCTGGACAGATTCTGGAACTAGACAAAGCCAACACATCCCACATCCCATTTTGGAAAGAGTTCTTCACTATACTGTAGCTGGTGACCTTCATAAGTTTACTCAGTTTTGCTGCCTTCAGAAGTGCCTCTTTTTGACATAAAGTTTCAGAACAGCTGCCTTTCAGGGTGATACCTAATTCGCTGGTTGGCATGGTCCATCTTCAGTAGTTCTCTCTTTGTTTCTGCTCAGTTTAATTCCAAAGCCCTTACAAATCACCAACCAGGATAGAGAAAACCCCAGTGTTTAAGTGAGAGTGTGCCTAAGGAACCCTGAGATGCTTTTAGAGTGACAGGAGGGTATACCAGTCCGGGGTTTTAACCAGGGCCTTGTAGGTTCTTTCCCTCCTTCTTAATGTGCTAGTTTATCTGTGGCTAAATTAAGACCTTGGCAACACAGCTGAGCCTCAAATCAGCAACTGTCCAAACTTAGTTCATTGAACACTCAGTGTATCATGTGGCCTCTCCCGATGCTCTTTTTACCCTCCAATTTTTAGTGTCCTTTTTGTTTATATAAACCTCCTTATTTACTTATAACTCAAAGAGATAAAAATGGGGGGGGGGCAAATACTTTCTGTCCAGTGCTTCAAAGCTAAAAAGGCAATAAATTATACCTTTTTGGAAATATAACAGGATTCTTAGACTGGCCCAAATCCTTATTTTGTAATGTGTCTTCAAACATTCAGATCTTTATCCTGAGAGTGAAGAGGCAACCCTGTTTGGGTGATAACACGATCATTAGAGGACAAAGTTTATAAGGTGCCTGAACTCACAGAAGAAGGATTTTAGATGATCAGGCAAAGCAAAAGAATGCAGTATTGAACTCTGCCCTTCTTGAAAATGTATAACAGTAATTCAAAGGTCTGTTTTCTTATGTCCTTAGCTGGTTTTCCCTGTAACTTAGGACCCTGGGCAACAGTAAGCACATCTCATTGAGCAAATGAAGAGTCAGAAAGGCTCATTGCTAATAA
Source organism: Stenella coeruleoalba (assembly GCF_951394435.1). Classification (NCBI taxonomy): domain Eukaryota; kingdom Metazoa; phylum Chordata; class Mammalia; order Artiodactyla; family Delphinidae; genus Stenella; species Stenella coeruleoalba. Next base: position 39,151,333 of record NC_137149.1, on the reverse strand, counting down.
CAAAATCTTAAAGGCTAATGTGTATTCATTTAGCTTTATGCCAATTTCAATTTCCATCTATATTTCAGTTTAACTCCTAAGTTTTTTATGAGTTCTCTATGAAGAGTCAAGTGAATTCCAAAAATAAGGGCACATGCAAAATCTCAGACTCCTAGATTCCCAGTGCAGAGGCAGTAATTTGAAATAAGCTTGGATCAAACCAACTCGCAGATCTTGAAGAGCCTCCTGGAGAGGTAGTTGGCAACTGGGACTCCCCCAGGAACATAGACATTGGTGGCAGCCATTTGGGGAGCTTATTCTACCACGAGGACACTGGAGCTGGCAAGTAGCATTTTGGAATCCTCCTCTAGCCTATTAGTACTAGAGGCTTATATGCCCAGCAGCCATGGCCAGTCTTGGGACCATAGAGCCAGCTGCCCTGGAACCCACATCTATCCACTAGTGGGCCAGTCCCAGCCCCAGGCCCCACTGGCTCCCACTGCCAGTTACCCTGTTGACCAGAGACCTAGCAACCAAGCACAAGGCAAAGCCTGGGAGCCAACCAGGTCAGGGGCCCAGCCCTGCCTACCTGTGCATCCACAAAAATCAGACCTGCCACAACAGAAGGGCCCATGCAGCCCACTTAGGGGACACCCTTAAACATATAGCTCTGCTGACTAGAGGGGAGTGTGCTGCCAGACCCCATAGGACATCTTGTACATAAGGCCAGTTCTCCAAGTTTGGAAAATGTAACTAACCTACTTAATACATAGAAATAAGTACAGAGAGTTAGGCAAAAAGAGGAGACAGAGGAATATATTCCAAAACAAGGAACAAGGCAAAACCCCAAAGGAAGAACTAAGTGGAGATAAGCAATGTATACAATAGAAAGTTCAAGGTGAGGATCATAAAGATGCTCAACAATCTTAGGAAAAGAACACAGTAAGAATATTAACAAAGAGTTAGAAGATATAAAGAAAAACAAAACAGAGCTGAAGAATATAATAACTGAAATTTAAAAATACACTAGAAGGAATCAACAGTAGATTAGATGTACAGAGGAACAGATAGATGAACTGGAAGAGAGAGCAGTAGAAATCATGCAAGCTGAACAGAAAAAAGAAAAAAAATAAATAAAAGATAGTTTAAGAGGCATCCAGGACAACATCAAACATACTGATATTTGCATTATAAAGGTCCCAGAAGGAGAGGAGAGAAAGAAAGGGGCAGAACATTCATTTGAAGAAATAATACCTGGAAATTCCCTAACCTGGGAAAGAAAACAGACGACTATGTCCAAGAAGTAAAGAGAGTCCCAAACAAGATGAATCTAAAGACATCCTCACCAAAACACTTTATACCTAAAATGGAAATAAAAAAGAATAAAAACTTGCCATTTGCAACACCATGGATGGACCTAGAGGGTATTATGCTAGGTGAAGTAAGTCAGTGGGAGTAAAATAAATACAATGTGATTTCACTTACATGTGGAAGCAAAACAAAGCAAAGGAACCATAAAAATGAAACAGTATGAGACTCATATATAGAGAACAAACTGGAGATAACTAGGTAAGATGGGAACACAGGTATCAGTAAAATGGGTAAGGGAAATTAAGATGTACAAACTTCCAGTTATACAATAAATAAGTCACTGGGATTGGCTGTGCAGCATAGGGAATACAGTCAATAATATTGTAATAGCTTTGTATGGTGACAGATGGCAACTAGAGTTAACATGGTGATCATTTTGTAATGTATAAAAATATCAAATCCCTGTGTTATACACCTAAAACTTATACAATATTGTAAGTCAACTATACTTCTATAAAGAAAGGAGGCTTTTTAGTAGCATAACTTGTGATTGAAATTTATAAATATTCTTAAAGATCAATTTTTTTTTTTTTTTTTTTTTGCGGTACGCGGGCCTCTCACTGTTGTGGCCTCTCCCGTTGCGGAGCACAGGCTCCGGACGCGCAGGCTCAGCGGCCATGGCTCACGGGCCCAGCCGCTGCACGGCATGTGGGATCTTCCCGGACCGGGGCACGAACCCGTGTCCCCTGCATCGGCAGGTGGACTCTCAACCACTGCGCCACCAGGGAAGCCCAAAGATCAATTTTTTTATTGTGTAAGTTTTTCTTTCCTTCTCTCTCTTTCTCTACCAATATTCATTTTAACCCTTCGATTTCATTACTCAAAATTGTTGTATTCTTACTTATATTTTTTTCTATTTAATATAACCATTTTTGATAAAGTTGCATTTAGAAATTATAGTCCAGATCATATGCTGGTGATCTTTGAAAATACCCCTTGGTAAATTATCTGTATATGTGTTTATTTATTTTTTAGAATAAAATATTTTAAAAAAGAAACCTGTTTTATAGTGTTATTTTTTAATTTAAACTAAAATATTGTGTAAGGCTAACGCATAATGGGTAGGTCTTCTCTCTTTTGATAAAGAAGTAAACTTTTTTGTCACTTCAAGTTCCATTTTGCTTAAGAGGAAGAACTTTGGAGTCCAATATTACACTGTTTCAACCCCAGCTCATCCACTAAATATGAGACTTGGGCATATCACCTCATCACTGGGTTTTGTTGTTTTTCATCTGCAGTATGGGCAGAAAAATAATTACTTCACACATTTGTTATGAAGATTAATAAGTAAATTTATGAGCAATGCTTAGTATACTTCCTGGCCCACAATGAGGCTACTTAAAATACAGCTGTTATTTTTAGTTTAATAATAGCTATTGTCGAGAAATAAATTACCAGCGATTTTATGGTGTCTTTATAGCTAATGTCCATTTTATTCACACAAAATCTAGAGAAGTAGGAAGAACAGTAATTCCTAAGCCTATTCATAGATGAGAAACCTGAGACTCATTCTGGGAAGTGGTCTGTTCAAGTTTAGGCAAATAATTAGCATTACAGTCAGAACTTGAACTGAAATCACTTGACTGCAATCTTGTGTTTTTACATCAACTTACTGTATTTTAGTATATTAATTTGTCTTTTGCATTAATACACTAAAGGTACTTGGGGGAAAAACACACACACACTCAAATGAGATATGTAAGAACACTAAAAAAGTAATTGTAAACCTGAGGTCAAGGGGACAAGCTCTAAAGAACACTACACGGATTCAGAGAAACGAAGGGGCAGGTCTAGTGACTTATCTCTGAGGCAAGCAAGGGAGGACATGAAATGCAGGGACAAGAGGTCAAGTTTAAAATAATAAATTCCTGTGAGGCTGATTCTTCATTATTACTGTTACTTGAACAAAGATGCACAGCTGTTAGTTGGACCTTTGGCCCAAATCACAAGCTTCTTTATATGTCTGCTGTAAATTTCACTAAAAAAGCTGTTCTTAAGTAACATTTTTAAAAGAATAAATGTGGGGGAAAATGACATCAAATAGAGCTCAAATTGTTCTTAAGTTTGTTGGATTAGTAACTCTGTATTTTCAGCTCCCTATTTTTTTTATACCAAAATATTAACATTAGAAGGAAACAACAAAAAAGACTTGCTACAGATAGGAAATATCAGCCAATGGCATTCCATTTTGTAAGGGCCCCCTGCTGTCTCACTCAAAGAGAATTGCTGTTAGTTGGAAAGAAGAAGGAATTAGCTGTCACATTTAATAACATCAGATCCTCTATCAAGAGTATCCCATATTTTAGGCAATGCAATTCTTACAAAAACCTTGTGAAGTAGATGATATTTTCCCCATAAAAGAGTTGGCAAACTATGGTTTACTGACCAAATTCAGCCTGCTACCTGTTTTTGTAAATAAAGTTTTATTAGAACACCGCGACTTGCATACACTTATGTCTGGTCTATTGCTGTTTTTAAGTTCATACACGGGCTGAGTTGAGTAGATGCAAAAGGGAAGAAATGGCCAGCAGAGCCCAACAAAATAAGATTGCAGAGCCCTGGATAAGGAAACTGAGACTCAGTGAGAAGAAATGTCATCTTCAAGGTCAAATAGCTTTTGGTCTTTTAAAGATAGAGATTGACCTCAGATTTTCACAGTTTGATATGAGATAAAACCCAAAGGCTTCTCCAGGGCAAGCAAGATGCACTTCTTAAAAGGTACCATTTCACACACATTGGGGAATATAATTTCATCATAGGGAAAATGGGTACTACATGGGGAAAATTTGCAGTTCAAAATATGAAGAGCTGCTGAGAGAAGAAGGTTCCCTCCTACTTGTCGGTACCCTTAACTTACGAAGTGAAAATTAAATGAGGGAAGATTAGTAGTTATATTCTGCGAACTAGGAAAGAAACATATATGTGTGTGTAATATATTTCAGTGTCAAGTATTAAAAGTTTTGGTTCTTTGTTCAAAAATGTGTTTCCTCTCATAGGATTTCCTTTTATATATGATGCCTCTTTGAGGATTTTGAAAAAGAATTTCCTATTGCCCTGCCCAGGCAGAAGGAGTGAAGAATAGTTGCTGACTTCTGCCCTCAGGCTGATAAGGAGGAAGAGGGCAAGGTTAGCAAGAGGAAACATCTGCGCATAGATATGTGAATTTGTGAACCAAGGGGGGGTCTTTTAAAATGTCCCTGTTAATATTTGTGCTGTATTACCACATAATTCCCCATGAGTTTGGGGTTTTCAGATTTTTCACCCCACCAGATCATAAAGTCAAAAAGTCATGATATTATCAAGAAAGTTAAGAAAGCAGTATGGTATAGTGGGAAAACTCACAGTCATGCTCACAAAAACATGAATTCAAGCTCTGCTTCTGTACCAAAGATCCATCTGATTGAAACCCCAGTTTCTTTATTTGAAAATGGGATAAATATTGCCCCCACCTGCCCACAGGATTATTGTAAGGATTAAAACAAAGCATATGAATATGCTTTTAAATTATTAGAGACTATGTAAAGTAAAAATTATCAGTATCACCAAGATGATGATGATGATGGTGGTGGGATGATGATGACGTTGAAAATGACAATGGCACAGATGACTAGCCCAGGACATTTTTGAAAGAGAAAGAGGGTGCTGTTAATGATTACCTTAGGGCAATACTTAAACCAGAATGGTTCCCAGCAAACTAGATATATGGTCTCAGCCACATTTCTTTTTTTTTTTTAATTTTATTTATTTATTCTTTTATACAGCAGGTTCTTACTAGTTATATGTTTTATACATATTAGTGTGTATATGTCAATCCCAATCAGCCACATTTCTTAAGCTTCTAACTTTGCATCATGCTTAATTTCTGAGCATCAAACTTCAGTCTGTGGTGAGAGAGGGAGAATTTATATCATTTCAGTAAAATGGTTCATACAAGAAAATCCTAACTTGGAAAGAGAGTGGAAGAGAAGGACAAGTGGAGGGATGGCTCCTAAAGTCCTCCCATTGGTGGTCTCTTACTAGAGAGTCACTGCTGATTAGTTATCTCTACCTGTATGTCCCTCAGGTCCCTCAAAATCAATTGTCTCAAACCAGATTTCCTTTCCCACAAACTCCTACCTCTTTTAAGTACCTCTTTCTTACTTTGGAAGTTGCACCAAAGTACACTTGTTCATTAATTGTGCCGTATTTTTCTGGCAGAAAATGTTACTTTTATCATCTAAAACTCATTCACATCAGGTCCTGCATTTTCAAGCCCACTTTCACTGATTCTGTTCAGACACTTATCATATCTTAGTTATTACAATAGCCTTTATCTTGTTTCTCTGCTTCCAGCCCCCACTCTTCCATCTTCCTTGACTTCTTTGTCTCCTACACTTCCTTTAAAGCTTTTGAGCTTAATAATTCCCCATCATTTTCTCTCCCATACTCTCACAGGGCGGTCTAACAGGTACTAATATTGCAGCACTTAACTCTGTGTACTGTAACTGAATGTTTGCCACACTTTCACACACTAGAGAACAGAAGGTATTTGAAACTAATGCTGTGAATTGCACAGTGTGTGGCACAGCATTTAGACTAGGTAACTTAATAGTAGTTTCAGTGTGCATAGTTTTATGTGTTTACTATCTACCCATCAACATGTAGATGCTTTGGAGCCCCACCATTTGCAAAAAAAAGTGCAAATATTCTTGAGGGGCCACTTCCCCTTCTCTAGAGTTTGGTCATGCTGAAAATCTTGATGTCTTTATTTTTAACTTTTTCAATTTGTGCATATGAGGATTATCATATCTGATTGCTAGGACAGGTTTGATTTCCAAAAGCACATTGCATACTATAAACCACTACTGCCATGGGAGATCTTTGATATCTAGCTCAGTGGATTGCAAACTCATTTATAATGCTCTTAGATATCAGGGTCTCTTTATGGAATTCTGTGATATAATGATTATATCATATATTTAAATTTATCATGTAAAATAAAGTATTTACTATTAGAAAATGTGATGATACATGAATGAAAGACAACATGAAAGGCATATTGTTTTAATAGGATCTAGGGAGAAGGTAGTTGGAGGTCATCTTTTCAACAAAGCTTTTAGCATTTTGGTTTTTGTTGCTGTTAATGCTTGCTTACTTACTCTATGTGCATTCAGTTTGTCTTTTGTTTATACTTCACAGGTGCTAACCTTATTATAAAGAAGGGAAGAAGATCTCATAACTGAGAAAAATTCTAAGAATTAACCTAGCTTTCTCCACAAATTTGGAAAAGATTTATATGGCTGAATACCTTCCCCTATATTCCCCAGAAATATTTGTTTGGACCAGAATCTTTATTTTAAAAGATAGGAAAATTTTTAAAAATAAGAATTATTTCACGATTCCCACACACTAAGGAACTGAGAATTGAATTTTATGTCATACTTAGAACAAAATCCTGGCTTAGTTTGTTTTATTTTCTTTTCTCCAAACTTGAAAAGACCAGAGACGACACCTAGAGACTTTGGGAAAATAAGCAAGAGCAATATTATCTAGCCACAAAGAGGGGCATTATTAGCCAGCCATGTAGAGCACTAGAAATAGAATGACTTAAGTTGTTGGCACAGGACAGGATGACTAAGGTTACCAGAGGATATGACAGGGAGGGGTTCTACATTTCTGGAAGTATGTTTAATGTGAAAAGGAAAGCTGACTCTTAGGTCACGAATGGGTTACCTTGTATTGTGGTGAAATCTTGATGTGCTGCAAAACAGCAGGACCAATGATTTTGAAGAACTCGTGGTGTGGAGTCAGAGAGGCAGGGTTGAACCCCAGCTCTGCTCCTTACAAGCTGCTGAGTTATATTAAACAAGTCAATTAACTGTTGCCAGTCTCAGTGTTATATTTAAGTGATAATAATAATAATAGTCTAAAAATACATATACATGCATGCTTTTAGGATCAAATGTATAAAAACTGCTTTTATCTAAAAAATGTTGATACCTACTTAAATGTTGACATCAACAAACATAGGATGAGTAATGAGTTATATTATATAGTTGATTTTATTTTAATGCTAAATTTTTACACATAAAAATTCTGTAAAGGTCAGTATTTAACAATATGCTAAACCCATCTAAGAAATCAGACCCTTGGTATGTAGACTAGGCTGAATCTAAGCACTAAAAGATTCCAGACATATCTCTTAATTATAGAAAAGTCACAACTAGTGTTAATGCTTTCATCAGAACAATATCTTCAATATCTTATGTCCTTTATTACAGTCTTTTCTTCGAGTAGTCTGAAAATCCTTTTTGTTGAAACTTAGGTCAATATAGCTATTGTGTATTTTTCCACTGTCCTCCTTCTATGTGCTGTTCAAATTGCCACCAGCTCAGGAAATCATCAAACAGCAGAGAAGGATTACTACACACACTAACATTTCCAGTGCTACTGTTTAATGGTTTTGTATTTGTTATCCGTGTTCTTCTAAGTTAAATGGTCTAAGTTCACCTTGAATGCCTTTCCTGCAACTAGTATATGTGTGCAAACGGGAAGAAAAGAAATAATTTTTAGTCTAATTGTGTTGTTGCTTTTATTGTGTTTTCTCTTCCTCAAGTTTAAAGATACTCAATGAGTAAAGAATAAACATTTTTGAGGCTTCTGTCCCTTGAAGAAGAAGGAGAAATTGGGCTTTCTTTTTAGGAATGAGTTCTGGGTTTTCAAAACAAGTTTCAGTGGAAGCAATTGTTAAGCACTGATGAGCAAAGGTTTAAAAGGCCCAAGACCTGGCCTCATATTTTGGCTCTAACTTGTGTAAGATGCATTGCTCTGTTCACATGACTTGATCCTATGAATTGCAGCTGCATGATTACTAATACCGACTTCACTGGTGTGTAAGATTTGAAAATGTTTCATAAATCATCAAGCACTATGCAAACATTAGTTATTATTGTTACTACTTTTTTATTACTTCTATAGGGAAAAGAGTGCTGGAAGTTATAACTAAGACTTCTAGTTATTTTACAATTCCATAAATAATATTGTGAAAAACCTTAAATGCTAAGATTAAGGATGCTAATATCATATTAGGAGTATATATATATATATATATATATATATATATATATGGTTATATACATATATGACTATAATATTTATTTATTTATTTATTTATTTTTATTCAGAGTAAATAATATGGTCCCTAAAATTGGCCACAATTGTAAACACAACCACCGCTAGTGCTAAAAAGTACACATCAACCCAGCATGTGAAAGAACTGTATTGAATAAAATCTTCTAGCTACATAATACCTAGAGACTGCTGTGTTAACACACACACACACATGCACGGATGGCATTAAAAAGCAAAGGAAATGAAGATGCTAGTGAGTTCATATGAGGGTGAAATTTCCTCCAGCACCTGGGGGTAGGTTAAGCAGTGGGGAGTCTAGTGGCTTCTTAGGTCTATAGCCTGAGGCCTGAACTACTCTCAGAGGTTCCCCTTAATTCAGGAAAAATTTAAGTGCAAAAGACCAGATTCCAAGTCAACATTTGACTCTGTTGTGGGAATATTTTCAGAACAATCTATTCTCCCTTCTTCTTGCCTGATGCAGATAATGAAGTTTGCTTCTGAAATCCCCGAAGTCCCCAGATAGCTTGGCCCTGGGCTCACATGTGGAGTGTGGCACTGGCCATACAGTGACTAGCTGCCCCCCCACCCAGGTGGTGAGGTCCAACATTCCTCAGGACTGTGTGGGCACAGGAAGTGGGATAATGCTACAGGGAGTGTTCTGTGCACTGCAGGTTGTTTTTTTGTTTGTTTGTTTTGTTTTGTTTTTGTTTGTTTGGCCGTGCTGTGCAGCATGTAGGATCCTAGTTCCTCAACCAGGAATCGAAACCTCGCCCTCTGCAATGGAAGCATGGAATCTTAACTACAGGACTGCCGGGGGATTCCCCATGTTGTTGTACTTCTTTCTCCCAATGTGAAATTCTACTAAAGTCTCACAATGAATTTATAAAAAATTTGTTCACATATTTCCAAATACTGCCTAGGGAAGAATTACCACCCACGTTGAGAGCCTCTGGGCTAAAAGCAAGCTGTTGCTGAGGTTGGACTCTTAAGAAGAATCCGAGAACTTGTTTCTCTTCTCTGAACTGAGTACAATCTTAGACCTAGAAGGCAAATAAGGTTTCAATGGTCAAAGTATGAAGGACTATGCAGTGGACATCTAACATTTTTTTTGGTTGCCTAGAACTTAAATCCTTTACTCATGTTTACATAACCCCTGTCTGTCACCACAGTTTAATAGGGGTGCAGATTTAACTCTCTTAGCTCCCAGGGAAATGGGGGTTAATGTCTGTAGATTCACTCACCAGCCCAGAAATGTGTATGTTGGGTTAGTGATGGGAGTAAAGAATTTTATTTTCTGATGGGCATCAGGCTTAGCAGGAATGTCAAATTACTAGGAGTAGCCCACACAGTGGTGAGGGTCCTGCATGTAATGTGGGCAGCAAGGGATACTGCATTCAGGTTCTCCCTAGACTGGTTCTATTCTTCTGTTTGCACTGTGGTTCTAGCTAATAAGTCTCTCCTCATCTCTGTCATTTTCTGAGTTTGATTCTCTAGGCTTCCTGGAAATTTATGAATCTCTCCCTATCTTTTTAGTAAATACTTATTTTTCTGCTTAAAGTAGCTCTAGTTGCTTTGTGTTATAGATTGCATGTTTGTGCACCCCCTCAAATCCATGTGTTGAAACCCTAACTCTGAGCCAATGGTATTAAGAGTTGGGACCTTTGGGAGGCAATTAGGTCATGAGGGTGGAGTCCTCATGAGTGGGATTAGTGCCCTTATGAGAAGAGATACCTGAGAACTTTATTCCCCTCTCTCTGCAATCAGCTATGTGAGGGTAGAGCTAGAAGACTGCCATTAGCAGAACAGAAAGATGACCCTCCTTGGACACTGGATCTGCACATACCTTGACCTTGGACTTTCTAGCTTCTAGTGCTTTTGAGAAATAAATGTTTATTGTTTAAGACACTCAGGCTATGGTATTCTGTTAAAGCAGACTGAACTAACTGTATTATATCAACCTAAATGTTCGAGTGATATGAATGGTTGACTATTTCTAAATCACTGAAGAGGATTCAGCACATTATCCTGTACATGATGGACCACACATGCTGGGGATTAATAGGCTTGTTCTACAGAGTTAATATTTCTATTCATTCAGTAAGCATTGGCTGTGTACCAATATTTGTCAGGTACTATGCTAGGTTCTGGGAATACAAAAATGATCTAGACCCAATTCATGTGAAGTTCTCACTATTTCTTAAAGTTGAGGGGAATACATAAATATTTACATTCACATGTTAGTGCTAAGACAGAGGTATGGCTCAGAGTTTTTATATATTTTGAATCCTAGTCTTTTGTTTGCTATATGTATTGCAAATATATTCCAGTTAATGACTCTTCTTTTCCCATTTTCATGGTGTCTCTGAAATAGAATTCTTTTTATTATAATCTGTGTTTCTGTGTCATGTATAAAATATCATCCTTCTGAAATTTAGGTTTATTAAAACGCTTACCTATATTTTTTTCCTCAGGGTTTTATGATTTCTATTAGTTTTTAAAAAATTAATTTAGCAAACATTTTTCTTGAATCTATTGAAGTGATTTTATGGTTTATCTCCTTTAATGAGTTAATGAGGTGAATTACTTTAAATATTTTCTAATATTAAGCCATGCCAGCATTCCTGGAATATACCCAAGCAGTACTGACTTGGCTCGTATGTTGCTGAAATTAATTTGCTTATATATATATTTTAATTTTACCTCTACATTCATAAATGAGATTGCCATATAATTTTTATCATTTTTATCATTTGCCTTTGTCCAGTTTGACACCAAGATTATCTCAGCCTTATAAAGTAAATTCAGGTGGATTACCTATTTGCCAGTTCTCTGGAGCAGTTTGTGTAAGTTTGGAATTAACTCTTCCAAATCTTGACTGTTTGTTGAAAATTGCCTATAATATCTTCTGAGCAGGGTGCCAATTTTTGGCAGTTATATTTAGCCACTTTTTTCTTGATAATCACTCAAGATGTATCTTTGATGTAACAGTCATGCATTTTAAATTTAAAAAAAAACACATTAATTACACCATTCATTCTTCTGTGGTCCCATACACACACTATTCTTATTTCTCCTTCTAATTCTTCTCTCGACAGTCTTTCCTCTTTATGTCTCTTTCAGGCATATCTATTTTGTATAACTGTCTGCAGTGATTCTGTCCCAATTTGCTTTTCTAGAGAAGTTTAAAGGACCCTAGAGAATAGAGCATACCAGGGTTCAGGAAATGGCCCTTCAATATTCTCAAGGCACAGAATGCTCCTGTCTTTCTCAAACACCCACTTATTCAATTCCTGAGTCCCTTGGAGGGATGTAAGTTCTCTTCTGAAAAATCATTTGCCAAGTGTTTAAAGAATACTCACCATGTGCCAGGCTGAGAGCCGGGATTGAGGATGAGTAAAACAAGGTCCACACCCTCTGCCCTCCCCAACAAGGTTTCATCGTCTTTTTAGGAGATGGACATTTTATAAAGAAACAGAGCAATGCAATAAACGTAGAGATAAAACCAAGGAACCTAGAGAAGGCAATATCTATATCTAAATGCCCAGGGATGAGAGGGAACCACTGAAGTCAATAAGTTCCTCTAGACCTTGGTTGAACAACTATTTGCCTAGGAGCATCCCATTTTTAGCACTTAAAGTCTCAATATCTAGGAAACTCCTCAGTCCCTGGTAAACCAGTTCAACTGGTCACTATATCTAGACCCTGAGTTCCTAGCGCTGTACCTGGACAGAGAGAAAATCAAAAGTGTGTATTTAGTTAGTTGACATATGACCCGAATAACCAAAAACATTGATTTTCACCAGGTATAAGGAGCAGAGATAGCAGGGCAGTCAAAGGAATAATGCCTTCGGGGCAGGAGAGAACACAGCTGTGGTTTGGAATTACAAGTCATCCCTTGTGATGAAAGTACAATGCTTACAGGGAAAGGATGGACGATAACATTGCTGAAATAGGCAATGGCCAGATAGTAAAAGTCATGTTGAGGAGAGTGGGCTTTATTTGACCCTTGGTCAGTATGAGATGATTAATAGGGAGGCATTAAGAAAGTTGGCTCTGAAAACACAAGAGCACGATAGCGAAGCATCTGAATTGCTTCACACCATCATATATACAAGGTTTTTACTGCTATTGGGCATACTTGTCTGCATCTTTATTATCAAGACCCAGTGTCCTGCAGAAGAGAAAGCCTCAAATTCTTGCATCCTCATCAGAGTGGGCTACACATTCACTGTGTGTCCCCAGGTAAGTATCTAAAATTCTTTCAGCCTTGGTACCATCCTCTCTAAAAGAGAAAGTGATACTAACTGTACAGATTTTGTCAGGAACCAGAGAAAATGCCAGTGGGAGAGCCCTAGAAAATGTGAAGCAACCAGAAAATCTGGGTTTGGATTTTGTAGCTGGAATGATTGGATGGCTAAGTGTGTAAGAGAAAACTGCTGAAAAAGAAAGAAGGAACTGAACTCATCAGCGATTGAAGTTACCCCTAAATTGTCTGTGCAACTTCAGCAAGGCTGCATAACAGGCCTTAAACTTGAGATAACTCAGTAATAGCATAGCTCAGCACACTTAAAGTTAGCTGCATATAATTTGTACATGAAATGGATCAGTCTGCGATCTCAACGCAAAGGAGAGCTATATTTAACCTGACATAGAAGGGAAGCTAACTTACAAATGAGTTAACAAACATGAGGCTGATATAGCATTTTTAATTAAATGCCACCTAGCAACACCTTTCTCAGTTAATTCCAACAAGAGACCTTATATTTCCCTGTGAGGGCCTTAATCCCCCTGGCTCCTAGCACTGTGAACACTCCATTGTTTCTATCTGAACTGAGATACCAATTGTTGGTCCATGGGGACTGAAGGTGCCATTCCCACCTGCATATCTCCAAAATGTGCCATCACCTACATCCTCCCATTTGTAAGAGATCTGGTCCCAGCACTGTAAGTAGGGCTGTAATCATGGCCTATTTGTAGAGAAATTCTGCATCACTTTGGTTTATCTAATCTATCATTTTATTAGGATGAGGTCAGAAATTACAACCTTGCCTGTACATAGAGCTCACTCAGAGCAGCATGAACTCATGGCCCACAGACTTCATAATGGTTTAGGACCCTTGTGTCTTGGTTTCCAGTCTCAGGACTGCTGCTAACTGCTGGTGTGACCCTGGGTAAGTCCCTTGAACACTCTGAGCCTGAACCTCAGTTTTCCATCTGTGAAGTAGAGGAGAGTAATCTTACTTGTTTCACCCAGCTGTTGAGCTGAAAATAAAAGAAATAATGGTAAATGTGCTTTTGTAAACTACAATTGCTACCAGGGATACAAGACTTTAGAAAATATTAATTAAAGTGCCAGATTTTGAATCAAAATTTAAACTTTGGTTTTCTACCTACAGGTCGGATAGTAATGTATGAGATAGCATCATTATCTTGGAGCAGTTAAAAGTTTGGTGCTGGAGTCTGAATGCCTAGGTGCAAATCCTAGGGCTACAATTTACTAGCCATGTGTGTGGCCTTAGGCAGGTCTCTCAAATACTCTATACTTCAATTTCCTCATCTGTTTAATGCTGATGATATTAATTGATTATAATATTGACAAACTTATTATTAAGTATTAACTGAGTTTATGTTATGGAGTTGATATGAAGATTAACTGAGTTAAAAATCTATAAAGCTCTTTGATCAGAATCTGGCACACTGAAAATCCCTCAATCCATGTGAGTCAGTATATTTATTTCAGTTACATTTTCTGAAATGAAAAGGATTAAGATACCTCTGACTACAACACAAAATAATGAGAAGCCCAAGATGGCAGCATACGAAGACCCTGAACCCACCTCCTCCCACTGACACATAGAATCTACACCTGCATATAAAGAAGTCCTTCCTGAAGAAGACCTGAGGGCTGATTGAACAGCTTCTGCACATAGAGGGAGGGACCACATAGAAACTGGTAGGAAAGGTGAAGATGCAGTATCCATGGGAATCCCACCCCCAACTCAGAGAACTGCTATAAGGAGGGATATCACTGAGAGGCCTGAACTCAGAATTACCTGCCCTGGGACCCAGAAAAAAACACAGCAGTTTAAATGGCACCTAGACTACATGGGAAGAAAATCCAATCACTAATCTTAGAGCATCAGCATAAAATAATGAATTTTAAAAACTTTGCCAACTTTAAAAAGTAATTCAAATATTACTGGTATGTGGGTGTGTGTGAATAAATATTGGTGAAGGGCCTTGTTGCTCTTAAAGGTGGAACTCCTGAAGCTGGAGTCTCTCTCTCTCTCTCCCTCTCACACGTACACACACACACACACACACACACACACACGGATAACACACTCAGACATAGACACATACACCTGCACACACATATACACATTTACACACATCCAAATGCACTAGATTTCTAATCATTCTCAGGGCAGAATTTGTTTCCTTTAGCCAATTTTAAACCTGAAAGTATAAAAACCAGAGTCTTTCAGAAAATTAACAACTTTGTTTTCAGGAAGTCCCCTATCCCCCAAAGATCATTAATTTTCAAGTTGTGAGCCATTAATCTTGAATAAGACTAGTCTCTTGTCCCTTTTGGGTACTCAGTTACCTCAACTGTAAGAGGAACTTGGGCTATATTTGGGATGGTGGTTACTTGAGGTGAGGTGAAATGAGAAAATGATTCAAGAGGAATTCTTACAGTTTATTCTTACAAAATGTCTAATAAAAGTGAGAAATTATTATTTTCATTATTTTTCTCATTAAAGATACTGAAGATTGAGTAACCACGAGAAATGCCTGGAAGCTCCTGATGTTTATAAGGGCATATCTGTCTGCCTTCTCTAGTGGAGTCTACATTTTTACTGTGCAGAGATACTGACATATTCTCTGATATACCTTTTGCACCTAGCTGCTCCCCTGTATTCTGACAAGTGTTGAATCAATAATGGAATAATCACAAAGAACTCTAATGCTGGCCTTTTTACAATCCAACTGCACAATGACAAGGGTTTCATAGCTAGAATTCCTTTGAACCCACTCTCCAAATAGGTGACTCTCTAGCCTTTATGAGACAGAAATCAAATCACATAGTCCTGCTTAAAAATTCCCTTGAGCTCCCTAATGTCTAAAAGAAAAAAAAAGTTCGAATTCCTAAGCATGATATTCAACACTCATAGCATATTCCATCTTTTCCCTACCTTTCCTCCTCTCCCTTTTTTTGTGTGCCACGAAAGTATACTGATCCACCGAGTTCTAGAAAACGTGCCATGCTCTCTCCAAGCCTTGCAGTATTTCATGCTCTTCCCCATGCCTGAAATTCTCTTATCATTCTTAACTGCATCCCCACCAAACAAACTCCAGTTTAACATTCAAAGCTCACACATCTGCTCTCCTTGTCAGACCCAGGCAGCATTTCATAGCCCTGTCTCTGCGGGCACCCATCACACCTCATGGAGTGATCTGTTTATGTGTGAGTGTTCCCATGGCAGAAAGCATACTCATCTCTTATCTCCAGTACCCACCAGTGTTTGGAAACAGAGGACATGCTCAATATGTGTCTGGGGCAGAAACAGAAGAAAAGATTTTGCCTTTTCCAGGCGTAGCACAGGAGATGTTCATGGTAGGGAGCCTGGGAAGGCATTTCCCATGGATCTCTCAAAATGACCCCTTAGGAAAAGAAAGAAAAAAAGAGGTACTACTAACATTTTGAACTTCTCAGATGTGCCCAGCCCTCAAGAGCTTATTTCCTGTGAGACTTTGTCTCTATGAAGCTGAATTGGATTTTGTCAAATAGTAATTTGTCACATGTGTAATAGGTGGAGTAGGTGATTGATGTGGAATTTTGAAAAATAACTCTAACATGTCAGAAGGACAAAAAGATTAGTGAGAATTATTATTTATAGTAGTAGCTGTGGCTTTGCATTTACCCAGCCAGATCAAAAGCCTTATTTAAAGGGAAATACCTCATACCTAGATCCTTCCCTAACTAAATATTATTTCCAGTAAGGCCAGTATAGTCAAAATAGCCCAATTGTGTTAATTTCAGGCTATTCCATCTGCTTCCTTTAATACTTCAGAACATTTTTTGCTATACTGGTTTATAAAAAAATGTGACTCTGAATATTATAAAGTCTTTATATCACTAGAAACACAAATTTCCAAAGAATATAAATATACCTTTCCCCAGTTTTTTTGTTTGTGTGTTTTTGTTTCTTAAGTTGTTTTTAATAAGCCTGTGAGGGGCTTCCCTGGTGGCGCAGTGGTTGAGAGTCCGCCTGCCGATGCAGGGGACACGGGTTCATGCCCCGGGCCGGGAAGATCCCACATGCCACGGAGCGGCTGGGCCCGTGAGCCATGGCCGCTGAGCCTGCGCGTCCGGAGCCTGTGCTCCGCAACGGGAGAGGCCACAACAGTGGGAGGCCCGCATACTGCAAAAAAAAAAAAAAAAAAAAGCCTGTGAGTTATCGTCATGGACTGAATTGTGCTCCCATCTGAAATTTGCATGGTCAATCGCTAATCCTCAATGTAACATGGAGGCCTTTAAGGAGGTGATTAAATGAAGTCATAGGGTAGGGCCCTCATCCAATAGGAATGGTGCCTTGTAAGAAGAGAAGATGCCAGAACTCTCTCTCTACATGCACAAGGAGGAAAGTCCATGTAAGGACACAAGGAGAAGGCAGCCGTCTGCAAACGAGAAGGAGAGGCTTCACCAAAAACCAGCTCTGAAGGCACCTTGATCTGGACTTCTAGAAATGTGAGAAAATATGTTTTTGTTGTTTAGCATACCCAACCTGTGGTATTCTTTTATGGTAGCCTGAGCAGACTAACACAGTTACATGCAATGACATACACAGGCTTAAATGGGTATTGCAATAATTCTTAGCATATGTATATGCTCAGGTAACCCCTCCCTAATCAGGACAGAGAGCATCTGCAACCACCCAGAATGTTTCCTGCTGTCACCTCCCAAGAAAAGCTGACCTATACCTCCCACCCTACCACTGACCTGGTTTCTATCACCATAGATTAAGGTTTTCCTATAATAGAATGAAATCTTACAAAATGTACTGTTTTTTGGCCTGAATTTATTATCTCAATATGATCATTTTGAGATTTATACATGCCATTTCATGTGCCAGTTACATATATATGTATACACATATATACATATACATTTATATACATATGTATGCATATTATGTAATATATTGTATATAAATTATATATTGCTGGGTGGTATTTCATTATATAAATATATCACAATTTATATATCCTTTATCCTGTTATTGAATATTGGAGGGGTTTTTCTTTCCTATTGTAAATAAAGCCACTCTGAACATTCTCATAAAAGTCTCCTTGTAGCCTATGTTTTCATTTCTCTTGGGTAAATATCTGGAGTGGAATACTCTGATCATTGGATGGTTGTATATTTAACTTTGTAAGAAACTTCCAAGAGTTTTTCAAAGTGTCTGTGCTAGTTTACACTCTCAACAGCAATGTATAAGAATTCTGACTGTGCTTCATAACATCAGCAAAATTTTGGTGTAGTAGTTGTAGCTTTTTCTATGTATGGTAACTTATTGTGGTTTAAATGTTCATTTTTTTAATGCCTAATGATATTCAGCTCTTAAAAAATCTTTTAAAATGTGTTTATTGGCCTTTATATATCTTCCTTTTTAATTGATTTTTAATTATAGAAATTCTTTATTCTGGAGAAAAAAATCTTTTCTCAGAGATCTATGAAAATGATGTTATCTCCCATTCTGTGCTCTGTTTTTTCATTTTATTGAGAGTCCTTTGATGAACTGAGGAGCTTAATTTTTATAAAGTCCAATTGGTTATTTTTTATTATATACTAGGTCTGTCCTCAAATAAACTTTTGCCTGCCTCTCAGTCACAAAGATGTTTCTCCTATGTTTTCTCCTAGAAACTTTATGATTTTAACTTTTAAATTTACGTGTCTGATCCATTTAAATTAATTTTTGTATATAGTGTAAACCAGGGGTTGAGATTCATTTTATTCCATACATATATCCAATTGTTCTTGCATAATTTATTGAAAATAATTAATTTTCTTCATTGAATTGATATGTTACCATTTGTTGAAAATTAATTGACTTGATAATGATGGCTGTATTTGAGGAAAATTAATCTGCTACAATGATTTATTTGTTTATCTTTATGCCAAGTTAACACAATCTTGATCACTGAAGCTTTATGTTGAATTCCACTTTGTACTTTTTCAAAATAGTTTTGGCAATTCTAAGTTTTGGCATGAAAATTTGGCTTACAAATTAATGCAACAAAATCCTATTGTAATTTGCTTCATGCTGTGTAAAATCTATTGATCAATTTGGGAGGACTGACCCTGGAAAAATATTGATTCTTCAAAAGCATGAAAATGTGTACTTCTGCATTTATTTAGATTTTAAAATTTATTTCAGCAATGTTTTATAGTTTTCACTAAGGTCTTATAAATCTTTTGCTAAGTTTATTTCTAAGTAATTTCTTACTGTATGCCATCGCAAAAGGTACACATGCCAGTTGTTTGGGGCAGATACTCCAGTACACTGGGGATGAATGGATATCCTTGTCTTGTCTTTGATCATGGTTTCACCATTAAATATGGTGTTAACCGTAGATTACTTACAGATGACCTTTATCAGATTGAAAAATTCCCATTTGTTCTATGTTTGCTGAGAGTGGTATTAACATGGGTTCTTTTTGCATTTATTGAGATATTTATGAACACTTTCCTTTTTTTTTTTGTCACTAATGTCAAAGTAGATTGATTTATTTTGTAACATTAAACCAACCTTGCTTGTGCTAGATAAAATGACTTGATTATGGTGTATTATCATTTTTGTATATTGTCAGAAATGATTTATTAATGATTATTTTGCTAAGGGTTTTTGTGTCTATTCATTAGAGGTATCAGTGTTGAGTTTTGTTTCTTATAATGTGTTTCTCTGGTTTTGGTATCCTAGTAATTATGTCTCAGAAAAAGAGCTGTGAAATGCTTCCTTCTCTATTTTCTGAAAGAATTTGTATAGTACTTTAAACATTTGCTGAATTTCACCTCTGAAGACATTTACACCTGGAATTTTCTTTGTGGAAACATACTTAAATACAAGGTAACTGCCTCTAATAGGCTATTCAGATCTTCTATTTCTACTTGAGGCAGTTTTGGTAATATGTGTCTTCAAGGAATTCTTCCATTTTATTTAAACTGAAGAGTTTAATGGCATAAAGTGTTTCATAATCATCTTTCAGGATTGTTTTAGTATTGGTAACATTCTTAATAATAGTATCTTCTTCATTCCTGATATTGGTAGTTTGTGTTTCATCTCTTTTCTTATTACTCTTATTTTTCTAGCTTCTTAATGTTTAAGCTTAGATTATTAATTTTAAAACTATGTTCCTTTCTAATAGAATCATTTGAAACTATAGATTTCCCACTAACCAGTGCTCAGCTGTATCAACAAATTTGTATCTTTATTAAAAATATTCACTGTATAGTAGAAACAATTTTGCATTTATTATTTTAAAATTATATTTATTATTCATCTTTTTTTAGTAGTAATTTAATGCTAAATAAAACTAAATATTACAAATTATTTCTTTGATCCATGTGCTATTTTGAAGACTTTTCATTTAATTACCAAAATATCTATTTTCAGATATTTTAAATTGTTTTTTACTACAATTTCATTACAGATAGACTATATAATTTAACATATTCAAAATGTGTTGAGTTGTTTTATAGCCCAGGATATGGACTATCTTTGTGAATTTTTATAACACTTGAAAACACTGAATTCTACAGTTTTGGGCTAGTCTATAAATATCAATTAGTTCAAGTTAGTTCATAATGTTTCTTAGTTCTTTACGCCCTTGGTGATATTTTCTCTGCTCTATCAATTTCTGAGAGAGAAATGATAAAACCTCAAAATGCAATTGTTGACTTCTAAAAAAAATCCGGGGCTTTGGTTTTATCAACTTTTTTTCATGCATTTTAAAGCTCTATTATTTGATGCATTTTAGGATTCTCCTATCTCTTAGAAAAATTATAAAATTATAATTATAAAATTATTCTTTTTATCACTGGTAACATTCCCTGTTTGAAAGTCTACATTATCGGATATTACTACAGCCACTCCAGCTTTCTTTTGATTAGTGTTAACAAAGTATACCTTTTTCATTCATTTTGCTTTTAACCTATTTATGTCTTTTTATTTAAAGTGTGTTTCATGTAAACAGCGCACAATAAGGTCTGTTTTTTATAATCTGTTAATTGATGACTTTCAGTGGAATGTTTAGTCCATTTATAAATAATCTGAATGTCAATATGACTGGATTTAAGCCTGTCACATGTTCTTATTTGTTTATTATTTGTCTCATCTGTTTTTATTTCTTTGTTGTATTTTATTTCACTTATGGACCACAGCCCTGTGATCTCTATTGTTAAGGCTGTAAAACATTTTTATATATTTTGTCTAGTTTTTGTCATTGTTGCTGCTTTTACAGGCAAAGAATAAATCCAATATTCATTATCCATCATAACAAAAATGGAAGTGCTTTCCTATTTGTTTTGAAGTTCAATTATGAATCTAATTTTCCAATGACTAATAAGTACTCCACAATCTTTGGGTTCTATGCCAGGAAGAGATGTGTTTTACATGCTGTTATCAACTATATGAGTAGATGTGGAAAAGAAACGTGGATTATGGAGGAAGGAACCCAGCTTTAGAGGAAGGAACCCTGAGAGCAAACAGGTCAGAGGTCAGAACAAGCAATGCATCTGGAATCCTGACTTCAGGCAAGCTTTCAACCCAAAACCAACTGTCACATACTTTTGAAATATCTGACTTAGAAACTCAGTGCCAGGTACATGAAATACGATTGATACTGAAAGAAAAAAAAAAACAAAACCAAAACACACATAGCAGCCAATTCAAGGAATCTTTCATCAGTAGAGGAGAGAGTGAACCTGGCATGAAGTCAAAAGCTGACTGGCTGAGATTAGGGTACCTGAACTACATGCTTCCAGAAAGAAATCTTGTCAAGCGTGTTTGGAATTGTATTAATCATCCACTGCCTTGTAACAAATTATGCCAAAAACTTACCAGCTCATGAGAGTAAACATTTATTACCTCACTCTACTTCTGTGGATCAGGAATCTGGGGAGCATTTTAGCTCGGTGGTTCTGGTTCAGGGCCCGTCATGAGATTGCTTTAACGGGTTGGCAAGGGCTACAGTCATCTGAGTGGTTTGCAGGCTTTAGTTTCTCCTTGACTGCTAGCCAGAGACCTCAGTTCTTCACCCCCTGCCCTCTCCCTAGGCTACTAAGTATTTTTATGATATGGCAGCTGATTTCTCCCAAAGTGAGTGATACAGAGAGAAAGAGAAGTTGATGCCATTCTGCTTTTAATGACCTAGTCTCTGAATCACACACATCACTTTGGCCTTATTCTATTCATTGTTAAGTAAGTCATCAAGTCCAGCTCACTCTCAGGGGACAGGTTTACACAAGGACGTTACTACCACGAGGCAAGGACCACTGGGGATCATCTTCAAGGCTGGCATCTACAGGAACTGTGGTATTAGTATTAAGGGTTTCCTGTTTTTATCTTTTTGGGGAGTAAGGTGGCTATGAGAACTGGAATTACAGAAAACCTCAATGCTAATGGAAGAAAGAGTTCTAGTGTGTGTAAAACTATTTAGCTATTTTATATCAGCATCTAATCTCATCTCATTATCTGTGCACAGGTTATCCTGACCTCTGAAACTATAGTTTAAGGGACATTTCTTTTGTAATTCCATGTAAATCACATATTTTATATTTTTATTAAAAGCAAATATACTTGTCTCTTATGGAAAAGAAAGTACAAGTCCTCTTAAATCACTACACCCAGAGATAACCACTATTAATATTTTGATGAGCATTTCAGACATTATTATATCTACATAAACATATAAACTATATATCACATAATTTTATGTAATTTTACAATAATCCTGCACTTGTTTCTAAGCACTTGCATTTTTCACTTCATAATATGGTGTGAGCAATTTTCCATGTCAATAAATATAGCTCTACACCATCATTTTTGGTGAATGCAGTGTGTCCCATTGTATGGATGCTCTATAATTTATTCCAGTAGTCACTCATTAGTAGAATATTTAGGTTGTTTTATATTTATGTTTTTAGAGAAGCTGAATGTGCTGTAGGGATGCCCAGCTTAACCCAAACTCAAAATACAGGGCATTAAATTTCCTGGTTTTATTTCCTTTTCCATAGGTTTTTAGATTTAGTGAAAATGTCAGTGTTTCAGAATTATTTGTGAAAGATGTAAAACTGTTTTAAGGATTTCAAGAGGCCAGCGTTGGTAAGGGAACACGTGGTTCAGGAGGGCTTTCCTATTTTCTGGGTAAAGTTAACTTTATTAATTTTTATGAGAAGATTCACAGCTCACACTCTCTCCATTCATCCTTAATATGACACAATGAAGACAGAGGGAAACATTAATCAGAATCACTGAGGAGATAAGCTCCAAAGAGCAAGCTTTAGTGTAAAAACACATTAAGCAAGAACCAAACACCTAAGTCATGGCTGAACCTCCATTACCCCAAGCTCATTTAATTCTCCTTATAAAAGTAAAAGAACATTACCCTTAGATCATGTAACTAGGGTGAACATATAATTTATAAGCCAAATGGGGCACATTAAGGAGTGAAATAAGGTGTTAATCATTACCTGGTACAACTGACATAAACCAAAACGACACCAGGCAAACTGGGACATATGGTCAACCCAAATATATCAATTAAGGAAACTAAGATACAGATTGCTGAGATGACTCATCAGCATCCACAGCCAGTAAAATATCTGTGAATCAAAATCAGACCCCTCCTGGTCCAGGTCTTTTACTTTTTCATAGATTTCCAGGTCTCTGAATATCTTTGCCTGTTTGTTTTCTGGTTGGTGCCACTTCTAGGTGAGATGTCATGGATACAATTTTTTTATTTGTTGAAAGTGCTTTTTTGGAGATATACTTCTATAGTATTGATGTATTTATTCTTACCCAAATACAACAAAGAATTATTAAATACTTGTTTACATTCTAGGTATCTTCATGAGCACCATTTTACTCAGGTTCCTGAAACTTAGGAATCTGCAGAGGGGTAGTTCATAGGTCTACCACTAGAGAGAGTGCTGGCCAAGATTTTGGGTCTATAGCCTGAAAGTTCCATGTTTTGAGAAGAAGGAACAAGAATGAGATTTTTTTTATATGACCATAAGATATTTTACCCCACTTCTGCCTCTAATTTTTACTAGTTGTTATTATTCAGTTTTTTATTTAATTTTAACACCTATTGGAAACTTTGTTAATTTATCTTTTTAAAAAATTTTCTTTTTTTATTAAAGTATAGTTAATTTACAATGTTGTGTTAGTTTCAGGCGTACAACACAGTAATTCAGTTAAATATATATTCTGTTTCAGATTATTTTCTCTTATAGGTTATTACAAAATATTAAATATAATTCCTTGTGCTATACAGTAGGTGCTTTTTGGTTATTTATTTTATATACAGGAGTAGGTATATATGTTAATCCCAAACTCCTAATTTAGGTTCTAGGGTAAAACACCCAATACGATAAATTAGGAGTTTGGGATTAACATATCTGTGGGTTTTACCCCAGAACCTCCTACTCTTTCTTCATTTTATTCCCAAAGCTCCAATGTTTTCTTCAGTCGTTTAACTCATCATGTTATATTACAGTTGCCTAACACTGTTTCTGGTGCCACCCTTATCAATTATGATCTTATGAAGGTTAAGAACTACCTTACCAAGGTAACTACCTTACCTTACCAGTTTCACTCTTTCTAGCACAAATTTGGTACTTGGTTAATGTTAAATAAATTAGTAAAATAATAAATGAGTACATGAACAAAATGAAAAAAATATGATATGATCCAAGAGGAAATCTATATTTTGGGATGGCAGTCTTGATACAGGATGCTTGTGATTGGGATATTAAATATGGATTTTAAAATTTCAAAGAAGGAACGTGTAGCCAGAGAAAATATAACAAATAGCTGACTTCTTAAGCTTATTTCCAACTTTAAATCAAAAGAAAGATAAAGGGACTATCTCATGTTCCTCAGAAAGGTAAATCATCAGTGTCAGCCAAAAAACACTGACTTGGGACAGATCATATTTTACATGTTAATGAGACGTATGTATAGGTCTGAGTATTGCTTATGTTTATCTGGTATTTCTCGGAGATCTGAAGGAGGTAGGTATGATGCAGAAGAATAAATGACCTAACCTCACTTCATGAGTTTTTATTTAAAATTAAAAGACCATTAAATATGAAATTTCTTTCTTCGTTTTTTCATAATTACAAGACACTGTCAGGATTCTGGAGAATCTTGATTCTGTCGCCCAGGATAGTTTATACTCTCTACTTCACGTCATCTACATCTATCCATGTACCTGTAATCAGATCAGTGTTTAACTAAAATATTAACTAGAACAGGGTTAAAGACAAGACCCTCAGATGCATCACTAGGGGCCTTTGATGAGTCTGACATTGATTCATTAATTCTTTCCTTATGATTTATGCAATCACCTATGAATTAAATTATTACACTGTCATATAACCCACATTTCTATATCTTGAACATGATGGGACCATGAGATTTTTGCCACGTCTTCTAAAATCATTTAAACATACGTATTTATTTCTGAGTCTAACAACCCTCTCAAAATGGTAATACATTTAGTTGCCCTGACCCATCTTCCATGAACCAGTGCTGTTTTTTAATTGACTAATGCCTTTTACACAAGTACTGATTCATTTAGTCATTTAACAAATTTTTATTTCTGATGAACCATCTGTGACAAGCATTATGTTAAATACTTGTGTCTAATCACTAGCTTCAATATTTTGCATCTACCTATGGTAGTTTAAAAAAAAGTAAGCAATATTTCCATGACTCTACTCTTCAGGAATCTAGTTTCTCCCCCCAGAATTCCAAGCTAGTCACTAACAATGACTCACTGATATCAACTTAAAAAAAAAAATCAGTATCATAAGTAACCTAGGGGAAAGGGGGAGGACGGATAAATTGGGAGATTGGAATTGACATATACACACTACTATATATAAAATAGATAACTAATAAGGACCTATTGTATAGCACAGGGAACTCTACTCAATACTCTGTAATGACCTATATGGGAAAAGAATCTATAAAACAGTGGATATATGTATATACATAACTGACTCACTTTGCTGTACAGCAGAAACTAACACAACATTGTAAATCAACTATACTCCAATAAAAATTAATTAAAAATTAAAAAATCAGTAACATGTAATTTTTCTGGCACAGGCTAGACAACTGAAGTCAAGATCATCGAAAGTAATTCTCTGTTTAAATCCTAATGAGTTTCCCTCCCTTGCGATCTTGTTTTTCCGTACTTTCTCCACTGAGGACCATCTACTAGTTCTTTGAGCCCCGCTATGACCTATCTAGATTCTTTTATAGCATATCCTCAGTTCTGTGTGCTAAACAGTTTCTCTTACTCTGTAAGCCATGTTTGATGTTTGGTATTATTGCAAATAGGAAAAGGGAAGAAAACCTAAGCCTCTATTTGTATTGTCATATTTTTATCTTCCTCACTGTCAGTGACATTGTGTCCCTCTCTACGACTTTTTATGGAATGAGTCACTTTTGTCCGTTATACTATGTGGGCAGAGTGTTTCTGAAAAGCCACAGATCTTGCTTCTGTATCTCAACCCTTATGTCCTACTGCCAGTTACAGTTGTTTTAGCCACATGTGGCATCTTGGTTTTTCATATCTACTGTGCTATACATTGATGGTCCTGCTGGAGTTAAAAATGATAGCCTCATACAAATGCTTAGTGATGAGATTATGTACATGAATCTTCAGAATCATTGGGTCATTCAATCTTAAATAAGTCTAAATAATGACCCGAAATCATATGTATTTCTATAATGCCAAACTCCATGATTTAGAGTTCTCTCTGCATGATTTTTGTCAATATTCCTTAGGAAAATTACCTGTTTTGCTCTCAAATCCTGCTTTTGGTTACATGACAATGGTTTACTTAAAAAAATATTTTTCAAAATTACTATGCAAGAAAGCTTGGAGCCACATGCTCTGTAGTGAATATTGATTAAGTGCCTGCAACAACAACAATTAAGACATAAAACAAAGCCAAGAATGAGGACGCATCTAAGAGCAATAAGGTTATTTTGTTTTGTGTAATTTTGTTCCTTTCCTTTAATTTTTCTTTTCATATTCCCTCCTAGGAATCTTGTCTTCCCAGGAGAGAAAGTGCTTATTGTTGTAAGATCATTGAAAGAGTTAGAGAAGAAATGGGCTCTTTTGTTTTCACTCCATTCATCTTCTTTCCCTTTGCCAAAACAAACACATTTGCATTCTGAAGTCAACAGCACCAGTCAACTGTGCTTGCCACAGATTAACCTCTGTAAAACCTTTTTTTGAACACTTGGGAGGCTTTGATGGTAAAACTGAAAAATCCAAGCTGTCTTCCTTTAACCCACTTGGAACTGCTTGAAAACTGTGCTCCTGGAGTTAATGCATGCCAATTAGTCGCTTTTGGCTTATTGTCAGTTTCATCGGTGGCTGAATTTGTCAAATTGTGCACATCTTACGTGACTTTCTGATGAAGTTTCTCTTAACTTGTTTCATGTTTATTTGGAGGTTCCACTTGAAATACTGCATTTTTATCCTCACAATACTCCTGCAATATAGCCAGGGAATGTATTTGCATTTGCATTTTTCAGATACTGAGACTGATATTTAATTGGGATAAGCAATTTACTCAGATCACAAGGCACCTGGCAACATCAGGACTTGAAGTCAGGTCTTATGATTATTTGTCCTTTTCAGATTATTTCCTCAATTCAGTGTTAAATTAAAGAATACAATTAATGGGAACTTCTTATCATAAAATGTCTTTTCTGACTCTGCTTCCTCCTCAAGCCACCACCACATTTCCATTTTTCTCTATGTAAATATTTTCAAAAGGATTGAGCAGTAGGAGATAGTATTGGGGCAAATATAGTAGTGGAAGCACAGTAGTTTTTAGATCTCCTAGAATTCAACTCTCACCACCCCAAAATAAAATAATGAGAAAAACTAAGATAACATAATAAAAACCAATGAACAACTTCTACAATAAAACCAGGTGATTAAGTATTTCACAATAAAACCAGGTGATTAAGTATTTCATAAGTAGGTAGGGACAAGCCACCAACAGCTGTGAGATGGATATTACACCAACATCTGTATGGCGGAAAGCAGAAAGAAGAAAAATGGGGCATTTAGAAGCCCCAAGAGCAGAAAAGCTGCAATATCGCCACAGGTATAGTTGCAGTTTGTATCACCAGGAAAATATGCGTAATAGACATTTATTAGGGAGTGCTCTTAGGATCTATACCTGTGGAAGGGAGAAAATAGAAGCACTACTAAAGTAGAGCAGGGGAAAAAGTTCAGCTGTGATACAGTTCTGAAGATGGCTTCAGCACATCTCCTGGAGAGTTCTGGAGCTAGAATGGACTTCTGGCATTGACCCGAGATTGTGCTGCCTGGATGTTATTATACCTCTATATTGATCAGTCATTGACTGTGGACAAATCCTACAAGGATATAGGACCTTTGGTGAAGCAGGGGGTTTTTTTCCCAGCAGTAGCAATCCTTATAGGGGATCATCTTTTGGCAATACTCCCAGCAGATGGAATAATAAGGCTTTCATTCCTGGAAGGGAATTTGGTCAGCACATCACTGAGTCCACCAATAGTACTCACTGGAAAGTGGGAAGCTAGCAACCCAAACCAGGAGTAGGTTCTATACATTCCACCTTATGTGAAAATGCAAGGGAACTGCAGTAAGGTGCTGGAATGGTCTGAGACCCATGAAATTTTCTAAACAAACAATTCAAAGCTCTGTTCTAGGACAAAGCCCCATACTGAGAATTAACTTGTAGGGAGACTATAAATTGAGCAGAACAGGCAAAACAGGAAGAAGGAAAAGAAAATATCCAGAAATTTTTGAGTAGTTATCAGAAAGTATGAAGCCATTTTTTTTTTTTTTTTTTTTTTTTGCAGTACGCGGGCCTCTCACTGTTGTGGTCTCTCCCATTGTGGAGCACAGGCTCCGGACGCGCAGGCTCAGTGGCCATGGCTCATGGGCTCAGCTGCTCCGCGGCATGTGGGATCTTCCCGGACCGGGGCACGAACCCGTGTCCCCTGTATCGGCAGGCGGACTCTCAACCACTGCACCACCAGGGAAGCCCTCTTATCCATTTTTAAATCAAGGTTTTGTTTTTCTCTTTTGAACACTTCCTTGAAATGGCAGAACTTATTAGGGGAAAATACGCAATCCAGCAAACAAGAGTTCACCCTAAGTCTAACTTTTCAGAAATACTAATAGCAATCATTTGTACCTTATTATAGGTTGAAAAATGCTTTCAGAAATTTGATCTCATGTTATCCTTGTAATTAAACTACGTTTGTCATCATTTTACAAATGCAGTTACAAGACCCAGAGAGTTAACTGTCCCACTTAAAAACACGCAACTAATGACAGAGCCACAGCTAACATCCAGGCTTTCTGATTTTAGGTCTAATAATATCCCAGGGCTTCCCTCAATCAGAGCTGTCCCTTTTGAGGACTAAAAATAAAGCTTTAGAAATCAAAATAAAGCTTTAGAAATCAGTCTGGCAAAAAAAAAAAAAAAATATATATATATATATATATGTAGAGTAAAAAAAAAAATCACAATTGAAAGGTCACCAGCAGAAGAAATGGGGTGAAACGCAAGCAAACTCTGCTATTTATCTGTATGCTCTTTTGGTTTAAATTTCCATTTGAATTCTGGCATGAAATTAGCGATCCACTGAAAATATTCTGAAAAAAACTAGTATTCAGAGTTACTAAAGAAGGTTGATGAGTTTCACACACATACCCCCCCACACACACACACAAACACACATACACACAACCTTGCAGGTTGTGCTTTTTAACAGACCTAAATGTAAACTTCTGGAACCCAATAAACTCCAAGTTGGTAATACCTAAAATTAGCCCCAGTATGTAACTGTCTGTAAAGAGAACTGTGAGAGTCTGTTCTGAAGATAATGATAGGGACTCAAGTCCAGCTTGGAAGGGAGGCCTTCTGTGGGAGACAGACACTGATGTAGAATATGGGGTGCTGTCCTGACACTAGAAAGCCAGGGTGTCACTCCAACTGAAGCTCATTCATTCTCTTTGCCCCAGAGCTTGAACCTGATCAATGTCTGTCTCACAGGAGCTTTCCTGGAGGCTCCACACCACTTCAGCAGTGAGTTCTTGCTTGCTCGAGACACTTGTGTTTTGCAAGTTGCGGCGAGGACACCTGGTAATGAATGATGCAAGAGACACAGGTGGCCCAGGGCTGGGCCTGGTGGGCAGGTTCTTGGAGCGGCGCCCCTGTGAGGATCCTCTGTGCAGAAGGAGAACACACCAGCAGCCAGATTCTTGCTTAGTCAATTATGCACAATCAGTCAGTCATGTCCTCATGGATGCCCTGGAAGGGCATAAACAAGGCAGTGCTATTGCTTGAAGGGAACACACTTACTCTGGTGGAAGCAGCAGCAATAGCACTGCTTATATTCAGTATTTTCTCTCTTCAAAGAGAACAAACTCCTCAGTAAGATTGGAATAAGCTTTCCATGATTCTTCCTTGTCTGTCTCTCTACACACATTTCCTGTAATGTCTCCACATGCATTGGAAGCCTCAACAATGCTGGAGGACTATTATGGGTTGAATCGTGTCCCTGCAAAATTCATATGTGGAAGGACTAACCACTAGTACCTCAGAATGTGACTGTATTTGGAAATCAGGTTATTACCGATGGAACTAGTTAAAATGAGCAGATACTGGAGTGAGGTGGGCTCTTAATCCAATATGACTAGTGTCCTTAAAAAAAAAAATAAAAAGGAGAGATTTGGACACAGAGACACACACAGCGAGAACGTCTTGTGAAGATGAAGGCAGAGATCAGGTTGATGCATCTACAGCCTAGAAATGGCAAATATCACCAGCTACCACCAAAGGCTAGATGAGAGGCCTGGAACAGATTCTTTTTTATAGCTCTCCAAAGGAACCAACCCTACTGACACCTTGATCTCAGATTTCCAACCTCCAGAACTGTGAGACAATACATTTCTGTTGTTTAAGCCACTCAGTCTGTGGTCTTTTGTTATGACAACCCTAGCAAACTCACAGAATGATCTCCAAAGGAATTGTTCTTAAATTCTGGCATTTGTGTTCCTAGGACAGTGAAGGATTAAGGGCACAAGGTTTGGAACTAGACAGAATTCAGTATTATTTGCAGCTTAACCACTTTCTGTGTGATTCTAAACGGGACACCGTTGGAGACTCTGCTTGTAGTTGTAGTGGTTAATAACATGGCCTTGGACTTGAGACAGACCTGGTTACAAATCCTGGTCTTCCACCAGCTGAGTTATATTCTGTTCTGTTTCCTACAAACAGTGGATACAATACTACTTCCTGGGGAGCCTGTGAGAATTCAATGTCACAGTGTACAGAAAACTTCTACCTGCTGCCTAGGCTTGGTCACTACTCCTGCAGAGGCAGCAGGAATTTGTTTTCCTGGGAATCATTTCCCTTGTGCTGTTGGCACTATTCTATTTCTCTAGCAGGTTCTATAGACAGGTGGCCTTCTTGGGAAATCCTTGCCATTTTGGTTTAGCTATGTCCTATCATCTCATAAAAGCCTGTTCTTAAGTCATGCATCCACCCACAAATACACATATTAAACTGTTCTGAGGTAGCTTAGTTGCATGCAGACTTTCCCTACTGGACCACATCCTTTGAGGGAGAGACCTTGTTTTCTAATTCCATATCTCAGTTCTTCAAAGAATATTTCACTAAATACATGATTAATGAATGAATGAATGGTAAGGTTCTAAGTCGGGGTGAGTAATTTCCAGGAGGGAGTTCTGTCCTCCTGGGTCGCAGTGAGAGCATACTTGTGGCTTCTATCTGATTCTGGGACATAGAACTTTGAGGAAGGGAAGTGGGGAGGGTGTCTCCTTCCAGGGATGGAAAGACTCTAGCCAGATGAGACAGACGAGACCCTGCATGACTGCCCCTTGCTCATACTTAGATCTTACCCTTTACAACACCTCACACTTAGGAAACATGCTCACACATGCTTTCTCATTTAGATATCACATCCACTTTTCTTCTAGGCCAGGAAGACTGTAATTCCCCATGCACCAAGGAGAAAACTGAAGCAGATAAATTTCTCAGGATCACATACACTAATGAGAGATAGACATGGGACAAGACGACAGTCTTAGATGCCATGGTGTTCAGCTCTTTGTATAACTATGACTTCACTTGACATTCTGACTTCATGGAATTGGTTTCTGCAGTAAGGCTTTAGTTTTCTGACTGAGAACAATTCAATAGACATTTACATAAGAGTCAGCATGCATGGGTTTTCCAGGACTAGCATGCCTCTAACAGGACCCTAAGCAGAACACATTCAAGTGGAGGATGAAACCTCCAGGACTGAAGTAAAATCCTAGAGCAGATCATCAAACAGGAAGTGGAAAACACTTCAGTGAAGTTGATACCGAGCAGGACCCTGTGGGGCTCCTGGGCACAAAAGCCTTTCTGTGTCCCCAGTTTCTTGATTACAGGAAATAGGCTTCATTCAGCCTCCATGACCTTCCTGGAGTTCCAATGGGCAGGTTCAAACAGATGCTAATTAGGAAAGGGAGGGTATGTGGAGAAAAGGGAGGAACAGTCAAGAAACAGTAGTGCAGCCTTGGGGTAAGGTCATGATTCCCCCTCAAGGGATACACATAACAACACCTTTGAACTGTTCTGCAGATACTGAGACCCCCACCAGGTGGGAGGAGTTAATGGTTTGCTGCCCACAAGCCCGTAGAGCCCAGACAGGCTAGAACCAGAAGGTTGGTGATGCTGACTCCCACTTACCTCACCACCAACCAATCGGAAGAATGTCCATGAGCTGATCACACCCTCCTCTTCGAACCATTACTATGAAACGCCTCACTACCCCCTCCAGGTTGGGACACACAGTTTTGAGGGCATTAGCCCCCTGTGGCCCCCTTTGCCTGGCAAAGTAAAAAAGTTATTTTTTTTCTACTTCACCCAAAACTCTGTCTCCAAGATTTAATTCAGTGTTGGGGTACAGAGACTGGATTCAGCTTCAAAATCTTAGTCATGATCCTAATTCTGACAATTACTAGTTGATTGAT
The DNA here is from genome assembly GCF_951394435.1 of Stenella coeruleoalba. Classification (NCBI taxonomy): domain Eukaryota; kingdom Metazoa; phylum Chordata; class Mammalia; order Artiodactyla; family Delphinidae; genus Stenella; species Stenella coeruleoalba. Next base: position 39,118,513 of record NC_137149.1, on the reverse strand, counting down.
AATTCTCTTACCTCCCTGATCTCACAGTTTTCATCTGAAAATTGGAAATAATATTATCTGCTCTGATTTAGAGTTCATGACAATCCATTGTAATATGAGACAGGAAGGGCATCCCAAAAGTTTGTAGCAGATACACAGAGGTTATTAATCTGGGCTTAATAAGAGTTAGTTTTGTAGTCAGCACTTAATTTTCTTTTGTAATTGAAGTATAGTTGGTTTACAATGTTGTGTTAGTTTTGGGTGTACAGCAAAGTGATTCATATACATATGTGTGTGTGTGTGTATATATATATATATATACACACACACACATATATATATATTTTTTTTAGATTCTTTTCCCTAGTAGGTTATTACAAAATATTGAGTATGGTTCCCTGTGTTATACAGTAGGTCCCTGTTGATTATCTATTTTATATATAGTAGTGTGTATATGTTAATCCCAAACTCCCAATTTATCCTTCCCCCATCCCTTTCCCCTTTGGTAACCATAAGTTTGTTTTCTATGTTTGTGGGTCTATTTCTGTTTTGTATGTAAGTTCATTTGTATCATTTTTTTGATTCCACATATAAGCAATATCATATGAAGTTAACACTTAAATTTAAATTAAGTCCAAAACATCCTCCAAAGTCCTTTGGGCAAGTCCTAAGTTAAAGACTAGCACTATTATTTCTCCTTTGTCTAACACATCCAGTTTTCCCTTTAGTGCACAGAAGATCACTTCTTCTTTTAAGCACAAAATACATGGCTAACTTGCTTCTAACATGTGGTAGGAAAAGTATGAATATTTAATGTAAGAACCAGACGTCACTGAGGCTACAGCACATCCCTGTCTCCCATGCCACATGCAATCAAGGAAATATTCAGAGAAGCAGAGAAATGGGGGGGTGGGGGGAGGGGTGGAATTACAATGTAAGAGGGCTTGAGTGTTAAGAGGGTGTGTGCATGTGTGTGTTTCCCATACATACTCTGAGTCTGATTAGTAATCTGAAGGTAAATAGTCAGCAAATATCTGAACTGAGTTCCTCTGGCCAAGCAAAGACTCCAGGTGACTTTTGTTTTTTTTATATCAGAACCAGATTGGGTCATTTGTAGAGGCGTGGATGGACCTAGAGACAGTCATACAGAGTGAAGTGAGTCAGAAAGAGAAAAACCAATGTCATATATTAACGCATATATGTGGAACCTAGAAAAATGGTACAGATGAATCGGTTTGCAGGGCTGAAATAGAGACACAGATGTAGAGAACAAACGTATGGACACCAAGGCGGGGAAAGCGGCAGGGGGTGGTGGTGGTGGTGTGATGAACTGGGAGAGTGGAATTGACATATATACACCAATATGTATAAAATAGATAACTAATAAGAACCTGCTGTATAAAAAAATAAATTAAATTTTAAAAAAAGGAACTAGATTATGATTAGGTTGATTTTCTATACCCCTCCCCACCTTGGGGTGTTAGAGTTTCAGAGGATAAGGGGTAGGGGGTGGGCATACTAATCAGAGTCCAGACCAAGACAGGCACTCAAAAGCCACCGCTAAGAGGTTTATCTACAACTGATCTCTCTCTCTGGCCTCTTCACAGGATCCCTGTTCCCTGTTTCAGTTACTATGATTCTTAGAGGCAGTGGCATTAGGTTCCAGAATCTTCTCCTTGCCTTTAGTCTGAGAATACTCCAAATCCATCCCCTGCACCATAGCCAGCGGTAGCTTTTAAATTGTAAATCTGACAAAGTTATTTACTGCCTAATACCTGTCTGTGTCTAACAGGTACCCTTCAAGACAGTATTCAAAATCCTTAAGAAGGCTTTCAAATCACTGGGCAAGCCAGCGCAAACAAACTCTCAGGCTTTATCTCTAACCATACCTCTGTAGAGTGCTGCCAGATTAAATTAAGGACAGAGAGGAGGAGAAAAATGGCACACAGAAAATACACAAAACAGCCTTCTTTGCATTGTCTGAGTCTATGGAGCTCAGGTATAATCTGTGTTAAATTTATTGCCTCTCTGCCACCATCCTATTAAATAAGAAAACTCTATAAACATTTGACTTTGCACTGGATCATCAATATTTAAGGATGGAAGAGACACTGGGGGGATTTTCTCCATATTTTGGGAAGCTCTGCACCTAGTCTTTAGAAACTCAGCTTTTTAAAACATCCTGTTTAAAGATGACCCGAAACCGCCCCCCAACAACGTGTCACTATTTTTCTGTGTCCTTCAGAAAACTTGTGTTAGGTTCAGTAAGCATGTAATGAATGTTGGGGTTTTTGTGCCCACACATTGCTGGTGCTGAAATGGATTCTGAGTAAAATCCTCATCTGCTTTAGCCAGAGTGAGTGTTTCAGAGTGTTACATCGTGTGATAGTATCCGTGTTTTTTCTAGGCAAAAGGCAATCTGCTTTTAACTTAAACTCAACTTGGCAAGTGTATGTCCAATAAAAAAGAGTAGCCCTTAAACCTCACTCCCATTCCCAAAGAGAATCAAATCACAGAGAGCGAGAAACATACAAGGAGAACAGACAACTTCGGCATATCAAGCAATTGGCAAAGAGCATATTGGTGGACTAACTATGCAGACAGGCAGCTGACAAAGCATGCTCTTGTAAAATGAACTATAATAACCAAATAAGCAGAAACGGGATACTTTCTATAACCAGTATAATGAAGGGCCCTGGAATAAACAGATAACAATCTCAAGTACACAGAAGCCCAGAGCACATGGAAATAAATAAAAATACCTGGAGTGATGGAAGGAACAATATTTGTTCAGAGCAGAGAAAATGCAGTTCCCAAAGCCAGGCTGAGCTAAGGGAATAAAAATACTAGAATCAGAATTCCACAATATACTACACAAAATGTGTTGCATATGATTATGTTCAAGTTCAATGTACAGGATATAGTTCTCACTCTATAGTTACAGGCTTCTCAATTAACCTCTGTCAATGTCTTCATAAAATCTTACATATTGTAATAGACATCTGCACTTTGCTGAATGATATAAAAGTAAAATTTCTGGTCCAGGTTCTGAAAATTATAGTGGTCAGACCAGGTATATGACATCAATTCTATCTTTGCATACAGGGTGAGAGAATATTGTGCATTTCATTCATTCAACTCATTCAACAAATGTGTACTGAATCCATAATATATGGCAAGTGCATCCCTAAGTGCTGAGGAGATACTATTAAAGAAATCAGAAAATAAATTGTTATCCTAATGGGACTGACAGATAATTATGAAACAAGATAGGGGCTTCCCTGGTGGCACAGTGGTTGAGAGTTCGCCTGCCGATGCAGGGGACGCGGGTTCGTGCCCCGGTCCGGGAAGATCCCACATGCCGTGGAGTGGCTGGGCCCATGAGCCATGGCCGCTGAGCCTGCGCATCCGGAGCCTGTGCTCCGCAATGGGAGAGGCCGCAGCAGTGAGAGGCCCAAGTACCGCAAAAAAAAAAAAAAAAAAAAGAACAAGATAATTTCAGTTTGTGATGAACACCATAAAGAGAATGAAGCAGAGTATACCGAAGAAAGCGGTGACAGTCATGGAAAGACAACTTATGAAAGAGCAAATCATAAACCACAGAATTAAGATGACTGCTTGGGATATGAAGGCCAAGAGGGCCTGAGACGGACCCAACAAACTTCTCTCCAGCCCAAAGTGAAGAGGAATGACTGCAATTTCCCAAGAAAGGTACAAAAGATAGCTGAGAGAACAGAGCCAAGAGACTTGGGAAAAACAAACAAACATAGTAATGACAACTAACAACATCTCTGTAGCACAACAGAGATTTCAAAGAAAGTCCACAAGTATTCCTTTTTTTAAAATTTTTTTCACAATACCATTGTGTCTTTATTATGAAAATTAAATGTAGGTCTTGTGAAATTAAAAATAGGATTTGCCTCAGTCTACTACCCTTATTCCTTTCCTCCCACTTCTTCCAGTATCTATTGACTTAATTTGGCACACCTTTTAGTAAACTCAATAAGGCAAAACAGGCAAATCCCTTCTCCCAAAGATTTGGTCATTGTGCGCTGGATCTACAGATATTATTACTTTTTCCAAGCAAACAACCTTTGCTTGGTATCCAAATTCTACTCTTGGTAAGCCATGCATCACTCTATGCACAGGTATTCCTTTAGCATCTTCTCACACTACTAATGTCAGGGAGGCTGCCACTATTATCTCCATTTTATAGATAAGGAAAATGAAGCTCAGAGCTGCCATGCAACTTATCCTTGGTCCCACAACTAACCAATGGCAAGGCAAGGTCTAGAACAGGAGTCAGCAAATGACAACCTGTCGACTGAACCCAGTGGGCCCACTGCTTTTGTTCATAAAGTTTTAATGGAACACAACCTTACTCATTCATTTACATGTCTATGGCTGTGTTCATGCTTAAACAGCAAAGCTGAGTAGTTGCAACAGAGACTATATGGCCTGTAAAGCCTAAATTATTTACTATCTGACTTATTACAGAAAACAATCGTCAACCTGTTATCTAGGACAAAAGTTTTCTACTTCTGAGTCCAGTTTTTCTTCCTGTGGATGGTGCTGTATGAACGTATTTCATGTTTGTTAATCTTGACCCCTAACTAGCTGAGTCCTTGAGAGAGGAGCCATAATCTATTTTATTTTTTAAATTTATTTTATTGAATTATAGTTGATTTACAATGTTGTGTTAGTTTCTGCTGTACATCAAAGTGATTCAGTTATATATATATACATATTATTTTTCATATTATTTTCCATTATGGTTTATCACAGGATATTGAATGTAATTCCCTGTGCTATACAATAGGACCTTGTTGTTTATCCATTCTATATATAACAGTTTGCATCTGCTAATCCCAAACTCCCAATCCATCCCTCCCGCACCTACCCCTCCTCCTTGGCAACCACAAGTCTGTTCTCTATGTCTGTGAGTCTGTTTCTGAAGAGAGGAGCCATATTTTTAAATGCTGCTTCCTGGGAAAAGGGAAGGCATATCACAGACATCCATTGTCTTGCTTTAACTTCAACTAAAAAGAAAAAATAGGAATGGAGCAATATAAATTATTTATGTATATATTAATCTAATGGTTAATCCAGATATTCACTCATATTGTTTGTTTCCTACTTCAGCCAAATTACATTATCAGCACTGAGAAAGGAGGACCAGTTTATATTTCTATGATGATAATGACAGATAAAATTCTTAATCAGTGCTTTATTTTATGATGAGTACTATTTCTCAGTGACACAGCAGAAAGAAAACTGAACTGGAAAATTAAAGAAGGTAACTCTATGCCCTAGAAAAGTAGTTTCTCGAAATCTTAAATATTCAAAATCTTATCTAGAAAATTATTTGAAATACCTAAACACTCCACAAAATATGATTAATAATAAGAAATCTTTGAGTTCATCATTAATTATTCATTTATCAATCATTATTAAATACTATTCCAGCTATCTACTGTTATATAATAAATATCCCCAAAACCTATAAGCTTAAAATAACAATTTTTTAAAATTATTTCTCAGAATTCTAGAGTTTGACTATGCTCAGCTTAGTGGTTCTTGCTTCTCATGTGGTTGAAACTAGTCAATGGGTAGGACAGAAGTTATACCAAAGGCTTCCTCACTCCCAGGTCTGGTGGTTGATGCTGGCCACTGGTTGGAACCACAGCTGGGGCGGTCTGCTGAACACCTACCCGTGGCCTTGCTACATAGCCTGAGCTTCCTCACAGCATTGTACATAGGTTCTAAGAGCAACTGTCCCAGTAGCAGGAAGTGGAAGTGGCCAGTTTCTTACAGCCTGGGCAAGGTGTGCCTTTTGCTGTAATCTATTATAAGAGCAGTCACAGAATCCAGTTCAATCAAATATGTCAAGTCTTTATTTAAAACCTCCACAGTCTGGTATCCAACCACAATTATGGACATTACTCCAAAATTCAAAATACGTTCACTCACTCCCAAGATCCCACAATTTTATCACATCATGGCATTAGGCCCAGCATCAAGGTCCACATTTTTTCATTTATATTGGCTCCTTGAGTGTGGTGCCTTAAGAACAGACCCTTGGATTCTAGATTCTCTCAATCTAAAGACATATAAACTAAAAAGACAACTTATCTGACGCCCCCAGTCACTAAACATACAATGGTGGAACAGGTACAGAATAACATCTACTGACACTCCTTTAGAACAAGGCGGACAACAAAGTGCACAGGGAAGTTACTGGCCCATAATAATTCTGAAATTCAGCCAAGCAAGTGTTTCTCCATTCCTGAACAGGGTCCTTTATTCTTCTCTGGGAGTGATTCTTCCACGTTTTGGTTCAGTACTTGGCTCATGGTTCCTTCCTCTGAGTCATGCATCCTTTTTCATAAGAAAATTGACTTTACAACTAATTAATCTTCTCAACCTGTGTCCTAATACCCTTTTCATTTTGCATTGCCTCTGTTTCCTTATATCTCAGCTTGTGATGCTTCCATAAGAAATTTATTTCAGATGACATGATACTCTGCAGAGAAACTCCTAAAGAAGCCACCAGAGGACTACTAGAACTCATCAATGAATTTGGGAAAGTTTCAGGATACAAAATTAATACACAGAAATCTGCTGCATTTCTATACACTAATAATGAACTATCAGAAACAGAAATTAAGGAAACAATCTCATTTACCATCACATCAAAAAGAATAAAATATCTTGGAATAAACCTACAAAAGATGGTAAAAGATATGTATTTGGAAAACTATAAGATGCTAGTGAAAGAAATTGAAGATGACACAAACAGATGGAAAGACATACCATGCTCTTGGATTATATATTTATATATAGAATTTATATTGGTAAAATGACCATACTACCCAAGGCAATTTACTGATTCAGTGCAATCCCTATCAAAATACCAATGGCATTTTTCACAAAACTAGAATAATTTTAAAATTTGTGTGGAAACACAAAAGACCTCAAATAGCCAAAATCATCTTGAGAAATAAAATATTTGTAATTTTTAAAATAAATTTTATGTGGTTTTTCTCCTTTACAATAAACCACGCATCTCCTTTACAATAAATCACGCATCCCTGTTAGAAGAGCTCTTTTCTACTTCAGGTTTCCTGTGAAGCTGTTATCAGAAAATGTCCTGAAGATGATCAGAAGCCCGTTGTTTAATGGAGAGAATCTGCAAGGTGTCACATTATAATCCATAGATGAGCTCTTATTTGTTTGAAGATTTTTATGAGACACTGCTTTGATTGTTCTCAGGTCATAGAACAGCCCATCATCTATTTGGTCTTTGTCCAAAGCCATTCTTAATTTTAGACTCATTTGCTGTCTGGAGAGGCTGGAAATGGAAAACAGCATGAATTTGGAAAGCAGCAAGCCCTGACACATTTACATTTAACTGTTTGTTCTTTAGCTCATTTCTTTCCTCTCCCATTTTACCAAGACACCGGCTGAAAATCTTTGAGATCATTAGTTACATCATCTAATTAATACATTGCCATAGTGCCAAGATAATCAGACTTTCTGCCACTACACAAGTTCTCTTTCCTCCAGCTTCTAAAAAGATTATTCTTCCTTTTCTCTAAGCTCTCACTGAAAGACTTCTTGAGATATTTTAGGCTCTTACTAGCAGTCTCCTCAAGGTCCTTCTACTTTCTTTTCACTGCTTAATCCCAAGGTCAATTGCCACTTGTTTTATTTATTATGGCAGCACCCCACTTTTGATACTAAAATCTATTTCAAATATCTATTTATTCATAACAGGTCACCCCAAAATTTGTGGCTTAAACCAACGAGCATGATTTTAGTACTGTCTCTAGAATTCTGTATATTGACTAGACTCAGCTATATATACACTAAGCAGGATTCTCTATGTTCACTGGGAAGTTCTTACTAGGGGTCTCTCATATGGGTGTAGTTAGAATGTGTCTAAATTTCAAGTCCTTGCAAAGGCCTCCAAACTCACATGTCTAGCAACTGACGTACCCTGTCAGTGGGACTTGTGCTGGAGCTGATAGTTGGATCATGGTCTCACCATGTACCTTGGGCTTCCTTGTGGCATGGCTGAGGTCTAACAGCAAGTGTCCCAAGAAGTAGGAAGTGGAAGGTGCCTTTTCCTTAGGTTCAGAAGCAGAAGGTGGATAGGCCACACTGCAAAGAATTTGGAGGCTGTTTTTTGTTTGTTTGTTTGTTTTGCGGTACACGGGCCTCTCACTGTTGTGGCCTCTCCCATTGTGGAGCACAGGCTCCGAACGCGTGGGCTCAGCGGCCATGGCTCACGGGCCCAGCCGCTCCGTGGCATGTGGGATCTTTCTGGACCAGGGCACGAACCCGTGTCCCCTGCATCAGCAGGTGGACTCTTAACCACTGCGCCACCAGGGAAGCCCGGAGGCTGTTTTTTTTAAAGTTTTACAAGTTCCTACTGTGGTCTAGACACAAGGTTGGGCACTTTAATGTCTTACAAACGTGAATATGACATGCAGCATCTCTTCAGTGAAATCACAGCATAGGATGGCTTTACACTCTATCAACTTAATTAAGTTGAACCTTCACAGAATTCTCTTCTCTATGTGAATCCACATTAGGGTTTAACACAGGAAAAAAATATGAGCATGACTTGGAATGTAGAAGTGAAACCACCATTATTATTTTCCAAACATTGGTTTAAGGTGACAAGCCACTGCAACATTTATATTTTGTTGCCAATATGCTGACTTACTTGCTAGCTGGTACAAAACCAGTGGCTTAAGGTTGTGCTAAAATTGCAGCTCCTCCACCTGATGCTGGATATCTGGATTTTTTTCAAGTCTTAGACAAGGAGCATCAGTTTCCTCTGTAGGTCACCCATATGGTTGAGGTTGGAGGCAGTGACAACTGTAGGTCCCCCTTTGTTCTCATGGATTCCAGTTTTCTTTACAGGTTTCAGTTTGTCCAGCTGTTCTCAATTTTACTTCCAGCTTTTTTTCCTAACTACCGGCCTTACAGACCTTCAGCGACTTTAGATCTTACTGCCAGATGCTGAGGCAACTGTCTTCCTTAGACCTCATATCCATCTCCCACAATTATCTATGGCTTAATAGGTATCTTTTTTTTTAACGTATTACTCATAGTGGGGCTGCTTGCCTGATAGCACCCAAATGAATACAAGCAGAGCATGATAACTTATTAGAATTATAATACAGAATAATATGTATTATCATGTAAAGAAAAGAGTAACTAGGGAATGGATACAGCTTTTACAGAAGTGACTTTTTCATGGGTCTTTTAATTAATAAATATATTTTCACAATGCAGAAAAGACAAGACTGGCATTCTAGGTAAAGCAAACAGTATTGATTCCACTGACTTTTAAGTAAATGACTGAAAAAAATCACTCCTATGGACAGTAGCTGGTGCTTTATTAAATTACATGCCTTGGGGGGCTACTAGGCTTTCTCTGTTTACCCTGCTCATGAACTTCCCATCTGGTCAGGAAAACTTTGGACTCCCTGACATCTTACTCACAGCCCCTCCTTCTGATTTTTTTTTTTTTTTTCATAAGTCTCTAAGGAAAGCTGCTATTTATTCCCAACCATGGCATGGTCAGGATGGAGAATCTTAATAGCTTCCTCACTACCCCAGGGCTGGCTCTTCATAGCTGCACTTGTCTTCTCTATTTGTAGTTCATTCCCAGAACTTCAGACACACCCATGAACAAATGTGTGTATCTTTATAAAGCATTTTCTCAAAGGGAACATCAATCATTTCTCAAGCCAAATATAGACTCTCGCTGTTATGGGAAGAGTTATATATGAAAATGCAATCCCTGAGTTAAACTCCATTATGTTACAACTAACCTGTCAGCAAGGAGCACCAAATATAATTTCCATTAGCCTCAATTTCCACAGCTACAATGTACAGTCATTATTTGGTATCTGATTGGTTCCAGGACCCCAGCAGATACCCAGATCCGTGGATGCTCAAGTCCCTTATATAAAATGGCATAGTACAGTCAGCACTCCGTGTCTGTGGGTCCCCCATCTGCAGATATACAGGGCCAACTGTAAATAATGTCATCTTTAAGCTGTGTGCCTCGGGTTGCCTTTGGTGGTGTTAGTTGAATGGTGAATACAATGTATCATTTTGTTCAGTGCCAGCCTTTGTTTCCATCTGTTTTAGTGTTAGGAAGTAAGAAGACTTGACAGTCTAGAGATCTAGGATTTCACTCTTCAATCCCAGATTTTATTTTCTTGCAGGGCTTGCTGAAGATTAGAAATAAGGTAAATATTGCACCTCAAGTAATGTCTGGTACATTACAGGTACTCCTTGCTAGGGATTTAACAGGATGCAATGTAAGGCTGGGATAATGCTAAGATGGTAAAAGGTGCTAGTACAGGGGACCCAGGGATACTAATGTCTTGCCTTGGTCGGCCACTTTTCTCTGCCAGGTCACTGGGGAGAATACAAAGGCAAATGAAAGTCAGGCACACTTCACTAATATCTGGCTCTTTGTCTCAAGCCATGTAGATTAGAGGGAGCTTGGACGCACCATGTGGAGACCTAGTCGTTTCTAGTTTAAATATCGTATATGTGGAATCTAGAAAAATGGTATAGATGAACTGGTTTGCAAGGCAGAAATAGACACACAGATGTAGAGAACAAATGTATGGACACCAAGGGGGGAAAGTGGTGGTGGTGGGATGAATTGGGAGATTGGGATTGACATGTATACGACAATATGTATAAAACAGATAATAAGAACCTGCTGTATAAAACAAATAAAATTAAAAAAGAAACTAGAGTGTTTTTCTTTCCCCTAAGCTCAAACCTATATCTTTGAACTCACCATTCAAATTATGGTAAAAAGTTTTGCTGAGCAGAGGAGGGAAAAAATGAATACAGAGCGGGGAGACAGCCTGAGAGAGTATATTTGTGGCAGAGTCTAGATCCAGACTGGTCTATGCCTTCCCATAGTACAAGTAGCAACCTGCATCCAGCACTTACTTACAAGAACGGAGAGTGCCTATAAAGAAAGAAATACCTAACATGGCTAGAATCTTTACGCTATTACTTCTCTGCCCACATGGAAACAAAATTGCAAACACCCTACTTATATGTATTCCAACTTATATCTACTTTGAGGGTATACCCTTAGGAAAATGAGGCTCATTTAGAGGTGTTAATTTTAAGAAACTTCCTCTCACAAGGACCAGAAGAGTAGTGGAATTTATGCATTTACCCATGACTTATCAGTAATCATCTCATGAGTAGTTATATTCACTCAATTTTTACTTTTTTTTTTTTTTGGTGAAACAGACTAATGCACTTTGCTGTTAATCTCAGTTCTGATAGCTGTGTGACCTTGAACTGTTGCTTCCTTCTGGTACTCAATTTTCACTTCCTTAATAAAGGAGGTGGACCAGATAATTTCTTAAGTCCCTCTCAGCTTAAGTCCCTCTCAGCTCTAACATCATAGTAGATAACCTAGTTATCTACATGTCTTTAAACTACTTAAGGAAAAATTTAAAGGGCAAAGTTTTATTCTTCAAGAAATTATTCTGTATCCCACTTTTTAGTTAAAAAATCTCTGCTGCATGCATTTAACAGACACAAAATCTTGGTGATTTTGCTAAAGCTAAAAATAGAGTCTCTGACAAAAACAGGAGAGTCACGTTGTTTATAAATAGCAAGGCTTCAACTCTGGGGCTTGTTCGGTCAGAAAGAACAGCTTAAACTGAAAGGCAGAATCAAAATAAACCTATTTAACGAGTTTGGCAAGAGTCCAGGTGCAAGACTGAGAGCTCTTGAGTCAGCTAAAAGAATGGTGCAGAGGAAAAGAATTAAGAATTACCTAATGTGCTGTGAACAAGATGATGTGTCTGCTTAAATTATGACCCATTTCATAGGAGAGGAGAGTGAGGCTTAGAGGAGATTGCTGTCCCGCCTACAGTCACAGACAGATGGGGAGGGACTGGCATCAGAATCTACTTGTTCTTTTCTCTCCTTTATCCCCACATCTTGCAGCCATTCTGAGACAATCACAAAGCTTTCTGCTTATGCAAACACTTCCTTTTACTCAGTTGATACTAAGCAGAAATGTGGGACTGAGATTTGAGGAGCCGTGAGTGCCGAAGCAGGCCCAGACAGAGGGACCCCACTGATTAATGAATCAATTAATAAAAGAAAATGTTTAGCAGAGACTACATACAAGATACTCTGAAATGGACTTTAGGAAAAACACAGGCCTTGGTTTCAGGACACCTATACTCCAGTAAATAAGACAAGATCATAGCTAATTAAATGCCAGAACTGAATAGTGACCAGAGAAATAGATAATATTCATTTGTTAAACATTTCCAAACGTAATGGTATTTATTTATGGGCAGTGGTATTTCATGAGAATTTTAACTTATTTTTGTTTTTTTAAAATTATAAGGCTGTAATAAATGTTATGAAATATACAATGTAAATTCTCCAAGGACCAAAGACCATAAAGGTATGACCTATTTATTTATTTATTGTGAATTATTTGGTAGTATTTTTTTTACCTAATTTATTTCTTAGAGCAGTTTTAGATTTACAGAACAATTGAATGTTAAGTACAGAGATTTCTCATATACTTTCTTATCCCATACAGAGTTTTTCCTATTATAATATTTTGCAGTAGTGTGGAACACTTGTTACAATTGATGAGCCAATACTGAAATATTATTAACTAAGGTCCATTGTTTACATTAGGGTTCACTCTTTGTACTGTACTTTCCGTGGGTTTTGGTAAATACATAGTGGCATATATTTACCACGAAACTATCATATAGAATAGCTTCACTGCCCTAAAACCCCCCTGTGTTCCACCTATTTATGTCTTAGCTTCCCCCTTCCCCAGCCCCTAGTAACTACTTTTTACTGTCTCTATAGTTTTGCTTTTCCCAGAATTTCATATAGTTGTAATCATATCACATGGAGCCTTTGTCACATTGGCTTCTTTCACTTAGCAATAGGCATTTAAGTTTCCTCCATGTCTTTTCATGGCTTAATAGCTTATTTCTTTTTATTTCTGAATAATATCCCATGGCCTGGATGTACCACAGTTTATCTCTTCACCTATTGAACAACATCTTGGTTGCTTCCAAGTTTTGACAATTATGAAATAAGCTGCTATAAACATTTGTATGCAGGCTTTTGTGCGGACATAAATTTTCAGTTCGTTTGGGTAAGTATCATGACACACAATTACTGAACTATATAGTAAGACTATACTTAGTTTTGTAACAAATCGCCAAACTGTCTTCCAAAGTGGCTGCACCATTTTGCATTCTCACCAACAGTGAATGAAATTTGCTTTTGCACTATATCCTTGCCAGCATTTGATGTTGACAATGTTTTGGATTTTAGCCCTTCTAATATGTGTGTAGTGGTGTGTTACTGTTTTAATTTGCAACTTCCTGAAGACATGTGATGTTGAACATATTTTCATGCTTATTTCCATCTATGTATCTTCTTTTGTGAGATTTCCAGATCATTTTCCTATTTTTAGTGGGATGTCTGTTTTCTTATTGTTGGGTTTTAAGAGTTCTTTGTATAGTTTGGATATAAGTCCTTTATAAAATATGTGTTTCAAAGATTTTTTCCTCCCAATTTGTAGATCATCTTCTCATTCTCTTAACAGTGTCTTTGGCAGAATAGAGGTTTTTAATTTCAATTAAATAAAATTAATGGCTCATGCTTTTGGTACTGTAGCTAAAATATCATCTCCAAACCCAAGTTTATCTGCATTTCTCCTATGTTATCTTCTGGGAGCTTTATAGTTTTGCCTGTTATATTTAGGTCTATGACACATTTTGAATTAATTTTTGTGAAAAGTATGAAGTCTGTAACTAGATTCACATTTTGGTATATGGATGTCCAGTTGTCCAGTGCCATTTTTTGAAAAGACCATCCTTTCTCCATTAAATAGCCTTTGCTCCTTTGTCAATGAGCACTTGACTGTACTTGTCTGGGTCTGTTTTGAGCTTTCTATTCTGTTCCATTTATTTATATGCCTATTCTTTTGCCAGTACCACACTGCCTTGATCCCTATAGCTCTATAGGGAGTCTGGAAGTTGGGTGATGTCTGTCTTATAACTTTGTTCTTCTCCTTCAATGTTGAGCTGGCTATTCTGGGTCTTTTGTCTCTCCCTATAAACTTTAAAATTGGTTTATTGATATCTCCAAAGTAACTTGCTGTTTTTCTTTTAATTGGAATTGTGTCGAATCTATAGATAAAGTTGGGAAAAATGGACATTTTGACAATATTGAGTCTTCCAACCCATGTAGATGGACTATCTCTCCATTTATTTACATCTTTCTTGACATGATTTATTTCTCAGACCTAAAGATAAATGTTGCATCTATAGACTGCATTTTAAGCTTGCAGTACACATACACACATACATGATCCTTGTTGCAATTATTAAAAAGCAAAAGTAAAGACACAACACGGTAGTAAGTGCTAATAATGGAAGTGTATATAAAAAGCCATAGGAGTACAGTATCAGACCAGATTAATTCTGTGATAAGTTGATGCAAGGAACTCTCTAGCTTCTCCAAGATGATGGTGAATGAGAAGTTCATAAACTAGTGAATTATCAGAGGATCTTTCTAAACCAGTGGTGTGTGTGTGTGTGTGTGTGTGTGTGTGCGCGCGCGCGTGCCCAGGATAAGACGCTGTTCAAAGGCATTCTGGAGACATAAAATATTGGGGGGGGGGTTATAGGACAGAGATATCACTTTTGTCAAAGGGGTTTGGATAATTAAAAGGAAGAAAAGTCTCCAGTAATGGACACACAAGGTACACAGGGGGCGGGGGGCAGAGTTAATGAAGTGTCAGATTGTATAAGGACTGGTAAGAAGATCAGTTTGCTCTTGTGTAGGAGGGCAATCGTTGGTAAGGCAAAAAAGTATGAGAGAATACCTGCTGCTTTTGCAGGCAGCAGCTCTATACCTGGCCCATGTTTGCATTGCTGTCCTTCCAAAAATATCTCAAGAGGGTATACCCTCAGGTAATTCACTACTTACTCATTCATCCAATAACTCTGTGGATGATATTACACTCTGGGTACACTATTCTAGATGCTGGGGCATACAGATGTAAACAAGACAGTGAAAGTCTCTCCCCTAAAGTGCTGAAGCACTTTATACTGCTCCCCTTGTCAGCCATCTGCCTCAAGTTACCTGACTCCACACTGTGGGCCTCTTTAAATGCTTTTGCCCTATTATTTGCTTCAATGAGCAATTCAGGTTTTCTATTCTTGTTTACTGACCTAAATATTTCTTTAAACTATACCTCATCCTTTTTCACTCCTTCACCACTCAGCTCTTAATTCAATATTTTGATTCAAGAACATCTGAAACATCCTTTTTCATCCTTAGCACCATAAAACTCTAAGCACTGAGGTTCCTTTCCTCATGCCAGAGTGGGGAATTTGGGTGAGGATGTGACATTCATATTGTACATATGCCACCAATTGTACTTATCAGTGGCTTTTCTGCTGGCGTAAAAGGCTAAAATTACTTCCTTTTTTGGAGGGGATGGGATAAGGTGTCATGGAAAGAGTGGGGCTATTCTGTAAATTAATTGCCTAAAAGAAAGAAGTGTTTTTCCAATTGGAAATGGGAACTGCTGGAAAAGCCTAGGCAAAGTCTGAGGCATATGGTCCACAACCCTGGCCATCACCTAGAAGGAAAGCTAGTCACATTGTCAAAGAAAGAGCCAGACATTTTACACGCAGTATTTCCTTGAATTCCTCAAGTTGCATGAAGGTATAATTATTGTCATTTTTCACTGAGGCTCAGGACCATTAAATCATTTCCCAGGGTTACAGGGCTCTTTATTGGCAGAGCTAGGATTCAAACTTGGGTCTCCTTCTATGGTTTCCCAAGCCTTCGGTCTCTCTGTCACCCCACACTGCTTCCCAAAACTGGCTGGGCA
The DNA here is from genome assembly GCF_951394435.1 of Stenella coeruleoalba. Classification (NCBI taxonomy): domain Eukaryota; kingdom Metazoa; phylum Chordata; class Mammalia; order Artiodactyla; family Delphinidae; genus Stenella; species Stenella coeruleoalba. Next base: position 39,102,573 of record NC_137149.1, on the reverse strand, counting down.
TCCAGAACTGAGCTTTTATTTGAGCTTGCCAAACAATGCATTGTACCAGGTTTGACTGGTGCCCTGTCCACCCACTCTTGGCACTAACCATTCCAGTACTTGCGTGAAGTCTCCTGCTGCAGGAATCTAGGCCTCTCTACCTGTGAGGTGAAGGGATGCCACGGCCGAAGGGGGAAACTGGGGAACCACTGGGAGGGCAGAGGATCAAAAGGGAGCGTGGCCAGGATTCCCTTACTCACTTGGGCCCCCAGGAACCTGCTGAGATGCCGGGCCTAATCCTCTGCCCACCAAGGACCCTCCAACCGCGTGGGCCCTGAGGAAGTGGGGGGGAGAGAAGGGGAGCAAAAGTAAAGGCTGGACCTCTGGGACCAGCACCACTGAGAGGTGGCTGGGGGGGGGGGAGGAGTTCCTACGCCCAGCGGGACCCACGCACGGTTAGGGGTCCAGCGGCGACAGGGGAGACCCTGGGGGAGACAGTGAGGGAGGGGTGCGAAGGAACAGAAGGGAACAGGACCAGTGCCTTCCCTGTCCATTTAGGCACCAGGAAGCCTCTTGGGCTCCAGGGCCTAACCCTCTGCCCTCGGAACCTCCCTCCTGCCGCTCAGAACACAAGCCTCGGCCCTACACCGCCACTCAGGGCCCGACCTCTACACTCGGAGACTCCCTCCAAAGTGCCGGGCCTAAAACCCACCCACATACCCTCAGCCAGAGCCTTACCTCCAAACTCCGGAACAGCACACTCCAGAGCCTCTCCGTACAAAGTGCTGCCTCTCCCCTTCTGCGGAGCTCCGAGGCAGAGGCCCTGCCTAGGCCCCGCCTCACGCTCAAACGTAAGCCCCCGACCCGCCTAGGCCCCGCCCCACGCTCAAACGTAACCCCCCCACCCGCCTAGGTCTCACCCCTGCCTAAGTTCCACCCATGCCTAAACTCTGAACTCACAGCCAAGGTTCTTTTGGCTTTTTTTTTCTTTGGTAGTATGCGGACCTCTCACTGTTGTGGCCTCTCCCGTTGCAGAGCACAGGCTCCGGAAGCGCAGGCTCAGCGGCCATGGCTCACGGGCCCAGCCGCTCCGTGGCATGTGGGATCTTCCCGGCCCGGGGCATGAACCCGTGTCCCCTGCATCGGCAGGCGGACTCTCAACCACTGCGCCACCAGGGGAGCCCACCAAGGCTTTTTTGTAATTTTATTTTTTTCATTTTTCCTCTTTTATTTTTTTAAATTTTTTACTTTTTTAAGTTTTTGAATTCTATTTTATTTTTTTATACAGCAGGTTCTTATTAGTTATCTATTTTATACATATTAGTATATATATATGTCAATCCCAATCTCCCAATTCATCCCACCACCGCCACCACCCCCTGCCGCTTTACACTCTTTGTGCCCATATGTTTGTTCTCTACATGTGTCTCAATTTCTGCCCTACAAACCAGTTCATCTGAACCATTTTCCTAGGTTCCACATATATGCATTAATATACGATATTTGGTTTTCTCTTTCTGACTTACTTCACTCTGTATGACAGTCTCTAGATTCATCCACGTCTCTACAAATGACCCAATTTCGTTCCTTTTTATGGCTGAGTAATATTCAATTGTATATATGTACCACATATTCTTTATCCATATGTCTGTCAATGGGCATTTAGGTTGCTTCCATGACCTGGCTATTGTAAATAGTGCTGCAATGAACATTGAGGTGCATGTGTCTTTTTGAATTATGTTTCTCTCTGCATATATGCCCAGTAGTGGGATGGCTGGGTCATATGGTAATTCTATTTTTAGTTTTTTAAGGAACCTCCATTCTGTTCTCCATAGTGACTGTATCAATTTACATTCCCACCAACAGTGCAAGAGGGTTCCGTTTTCTCCACACCCACTCCAGCATTTGTTGTTTGTAGATTTTCTGATGTTGCCCATTCTAACTGGTGTGAGATCATAACTTACTGTAGTTTTGATTTGCATTTCTCTAATAATTAGTGATGTTGAGCAGCTTTTCATGTGCTTCTTGGCCATCTCTATGTCTTCTTTGGAGAAATGTCTATTTAGGTCTTCTGCCCATTTCTGCATTGGGTTGTTTGTCTTTTTATTGAGCTGCATGAGCTGTTTATATATTTTGAAGATTAATCCTTTGTCCATTGATTCATTTGCAAATATTTTCTCCCATTCTGAGGGTTGTCTTTTCATCTTCTTTGTAGTTTCCTTTGCTTTGCAAAAGCTTTTAAGTTTCATTATGTCCCAATTGTTTATTTTTGTTTTTATTTCCATTACTCTATGAGGTGGATCAAAAAAAGATGTTGCTCTGATTTATGTCAAAGAGTGTACTTGCTATGTTTTCCTCTAAGAGTTTTATAGTGTCCGGTCTTATATTTAGGTCTCTAATCCATTTTGAGTTTATTTTTGTGTATGGTGTTAGGGAGTGTTCTACTTTCATTCTTTTGCATGTAGCTGTCCAGTTTTCCCAGCACCACTTATTGAAGAGACTGTCTTTTCTCCATTGTATATCCTTGCCTCCTTTGACATAGATTACTTGACCATAGGTGCATGAGTTTATCTCTGGGCTTTCTATCCTGTGCCATTGATCTATATTTCTGTTTTTGTGCCAGTACCATATTGTCTTGCTTACTGTAACCTGGTAGTATAGTCTGAAGTCAGGGAGCCTGATTCCTCCAGCTCCGTTTTTCTTTCTCAATATTGTTTGGCTATTCGGGATCTTTTGTGTTCCATACAAATTGTGCAATTTTTTGTTCTAGTTCTGTGAAAAATGTCATTGGTAGTTTGATAGGGATTGCACTGAACCTGTAGTTTTCTTTGGGTAGTATAGTCATTTTCACAATGTTGATTCTTCCAATCCAACAACATGGTATATCTCTCCATCTGTTTGTATCACCTTTAATTTCTTTCATCAGTGCCTTATAGTTTTCAACATACAGGTCTTTTGTCTCCTTAAGTGGGTTTATTCCTAGGTACTTTATTTTTTCTGTTGCAATGGTAAATGGGAGTGTTTCCTTAGTTTTTCTTTCAGAGTTTTCATCAATAGTGTATAAGAATGCAAAAGATTTCTGTGCATTAATTTTGTATCCTGCTACTTTACCAGGTTCATTGATTAGCTCTAGTAGTTTTCTGGTGGCATCTTTAGGATTCTCTATGTATAGTATCATGTTGTCTGCAAAGAGTGACAGTTTTACTTCTTCTTTTCCAATTTGTATTCCTTTTATTTCTTTTTCTTCTCTGATATCCATGGCTAGGACTTCCAAAACTATGTTGAATACTAGTGGTGCGAGTGGACATCCTTATCTTGTTCCTGATCTTAGAGGAAATGCTTTCAGTTTTTCACCATTGAGAATGAAGTTTGCTGTGGGTTTGTCATATATGGCCTTTATTATGATGAGGTAGTTTCCCTCTATGCCCACTTTCTGGAGAATTTTTATCATAAATGGGTGTTGAATTTTGCCAAAAGCTTTTTCTGCATCTATTGAGATGATCATATGGTTTTTATTCTTCAATTTGTTAATATGCTGTATCACATTGATTGATTTGATAATATTGAAGAACCTTGCATCCCTGGGATAAGTCCCACTTGATCATGGTGTGTGATCTATTTAATATGTTGTTGGATTCTGTTGGCTAGTATTTTGTTGAGGATCTTTGCATCTATATTTATCAGTGATATTGGTCTGTAATTTTCTTTTTTTGTAGTATCTTTGTCTGGTTTTGCTATCAGGGTGTTGATGGCCTCATAGAATGAGTTTGAGAGTGTTCCTTCCTCTGCAATATTTTGGAAGAGTTTGAGAATGATAGGTGTCAGCTCTTCTCTAAATGTTTGACAGAATTCACCTGTGAAGCCATCTGTTCCTGGACTTTTGTTTGTTGGAATATTTTTAATCACAGTTTCAATTTCATTACTTGTGATTGGTCTGTTCATATTTTCTATTTCTTCCTAGTTCAGTCTTGGAAGGTTATACCTCTCTAAGAATTTGTCCATTTCTTCCAGGTTGTCCACTTTATTGGCATAGAGTTGCTTGTAGTAGTCTCTTAGGATGCTTTGTATTTCTTCTTCTTGTAACTTCTCCTTTTTTATTTCTGAGTTTATTGATTTGAGTCCTCTCCCTCTTTTCTTAATGAGTCTGGCTAATGGTTTATCAATTTGGTTTATATTCTCAAAGAACCAGCTTTTATTTTATAGTTCTTTGACATTGTTTTCTTTGTTTCTATTTCATTTATTTCTGCTCCAATATTTATGATTTCTTTCCTTCTGCTAACTTTGGGTTTTGTTTGTTCTTCTTTCTCTAGTTCCTTTAGGTATAAGGTTAGATTGTTTATTTTAGATTTTTCTTGATGTAGGCTTGTATTGCTGTAAACTTCCCTCTTTTAACTGCTTTTTTCTTTTTTTTCTGCGGTACGCGGGCCTCTCACTGCTGTGGCCTCTCCCGTTGCGGAGCACAGGCTCCGGATGCGCAGGCTCAGTGGCCATGGCTCACAGGCCCAGCTGCTCTGCGGCGTATGGGATCTTCCCAGACCAAGACACAAACCCGTGTCCCCTGCATCAGCAGGCAGACTCTCAACCACTGCGCCACCAGGGAAGCCCTGAACTGCTTTTGCTGCATCCTGTAAGTATTGGATTGTCATGTTTTCACTGTCAGTTCTCTCTAGGTATTTTTTGATTTTCTCTTTGATTTCTTCAGTGATCTGTTGGTTATTTAGTAACGTATTGTTTAGCCTCCATGTATTTGTGTCTTTTACGTTTTTTTCCCTGTAATTCACTTCTAATCTCATAGTGTTGAGGTCAGAAAAGATGCTTGATATGATTTCAATTTTTTTAAATTTACTGAGGCTTGATTTGTGGCCCAAGATGTGATCTATCCTGGAGAATGTTCCCTGTGCACTTGAGAAGAAAGTGTAATCTGCTGTTTTAGGATGGAATGTCCTATAAATATCAATTAAATCTATCTGGTCAATTGTGTCATTTAAAGCTTATGTTTCCTTATGAAATTTGTTTGCATGATCTGTCCATTGATGTAAGTGAGGTGTTAATGTCCCCCACTATTATTGTGTTACTGTTGATTTCCTCTTTTACAGCTGTTAGCAATTGCCTTATGTACTGAGGTGTTCCTATGTTGGTGCATATATATTTATAATTGTTATATCTTCTTCTTGGATTGATCCCTTGATCATTATGTAGTGTCCTTCCTTGTCTCTTGTAACATTATTTATTTTAAAGTCTATTTTATCTGATATGAGTATTGTTACTCCAGCTTTCTTTTGATTTCCATTTGCATGGAATATCTTTTTCATCTCCTCACTTTCAGTCTGTATGCGTCCCTAGATGTGAAGTGGGTCTGTTGTAGACAGCATATAGATGGCTCTTGTTTTTTTATCCATTCAGCGAGCTTGTGTCTTTTGGTTGGAACATTTAATGCATTCAGGTTTAAGGTAATTATTGATATGTATATTCCTATTATCATTTTCTTAATTGTTTTGGGTTTGTATTTGTAGGTCCTTTTTTTCTTTTGTGTTTCCCACTTAGAGAAATTCCTTTAGCATTTGTTGTAGAGCTGATTTGGTGGTGCTGAATTCTCTTAGCTTTTGCTTGTCTGTAAAGCTTTTGATTTCTCCATTGAATCTGAGTGAGATTCTTCCTCAGTAGAGTAATCTGGGTTGTAGTTTCTTCCCTTTTATCACTTTAAATATGCCATGCCACTCCCTTCTGGCTCTTAGAGTTTCTTCTGAGAAACCAGGTGTTAACCTTATGAGAGTTCCCTTGAATGGTATTTGTCATTTTCCTTTGCTACTTTCAATAATTTTTCCTTGCCCTTAATTTTTGCCAGTTTGATTACTATGTGTCTCGGCGTGTTTCTCCTTGGATTTATCCTGTATCAGACTCTCTGCACTTCCTAGACTTGGGTGGTTATTTCCTTTCCCATGTTACGGAAGTTTTCGACTATAATCCCTTCAAATATGTTCTCGGGTCCCTTTTCTCTCTCTTCTCCTTCTGGGACCCCTATAATGTGAATGTTGTTGCTTTTAATGTTGTCCCAGAGGTCTCTTAAGCTGTCTTCATTTCTTTTCATTCTTTTTTCTTTATTCTGTTCCACAGCAGTGAATTCCATCATTCTGTCTTCCAGATCACTTATCTGTTCCTCTTCCTCAGTTATTCTGCTATTGATTCCTTCTAGTGCATTTTTCATTTAGTTATTGTATTGTTAATCTCTGTTTGTTCCTTCATTCTTCTAGGGCTTTGTTAAATATTTCTTGCATCTTCTCAATCTTTGCCTCCATTTTTTTCTGAGGTCCTGGATCATCTTCACTATCATTATTCTGAATTCTTTTTCTGGACAATTGTCTATCTCCACTTTATTTAGTTGTTTTTCTGGGGTTTTATCTTGTTCGTATATCTGGTACATAGCCCTCTGCCTTTTCATCTTGTCTATCTTTCTGTGAATGTGGTTTTTGTTCCACAGGCTGCAGGATTGTAGTTCTTCCTTCTGCTGTCTGCCCTCTGGTGGATGAGGCTATCTAATAGGCTTGTGCAAGTTTCCTGATGGGAGAGGCTCTTGGTGGGTAGAGCTGGCCGTTGCTCTGTTGGGCAGAGTTCAGTAAAACTTTAATCTGCTTGTCTGCTGATGGGTGGGCCTCGGTTCCCTCCCTGTTGGTTGTTTGGCCTGATGGACCCAACCCTGGAGCCTACCGGGCTCTTTGTTGGGGCTAATGGCAGACTCCAGGAGGGCTCACGCCAAGGAGTGCTTCCCAGAACTTCTGCTGCAGTGTCCTTGTCCTCACGGTGATACATAGCCACCCCCCACCTCTGCAGGAGACCCTCTAACACTAGCAGGTAGGTCTGGTTCAGTCTCCTATGTGGTCACTGTTCCTTCGCCTCAGTTCCGACGTGCACACTATTTTTTGTGTGCCCTCCAAGCGTGGAGTCTCTTTTTCCCCCAGTCTTGTCAAAGTCATGCAATCAAATCCCGCTAGCCTTCAAAGTCTGATTCTCTAGGATTTCCTCCTCCTGTGGCCGGACCCCAGATTGGGAATCCTGATGTGAGGCTCAGAACTGTCACTCCAGTGGGTGGGCTTCTGTGGTATAAGTGTTCTCCAGTTTGTGAGTCACCCACCGAGAAATTATGGGATTTGATAGTTATGGAATTTGATAATATTGTGATTGTGCCCCTCCTACCATCTCACTGTGGCTTCTCCTTTGTCTTTGGATGTGGGGTCTCTTTTTTAGTGAGTACCAATTTCTTCCTGTTGATGATTGTTCAGCAGTTAGTTGTGATTCTGGTGCTCTAGCAAGAGGGAGTGAGAACACATCTTTCTCTTCCATCTTGAGCCAATTTTGAGCCCATCTCCCCTTCTCCTGTTTTAGATTGGGGTTCTGTTTTACCTTGTTGATTCATTATTGTTGATTCTTTTATACTTTTATTTTTCCTAATAAATCTTTTATTTTTCTAACGTTATTTTATTCTTTATACTTTGTTATTGTTCTCTCCTTTAGGCTTGTTCTCCCCCCCACCCCTTTTCTTTTCTTTTTTCTGTTGTGGTTTTATTTTACCTTGTTGCAGTTGTTTCAATTATAGATTTATTTCCTACTATAATGTTTATCTTTCTAATATTATTTTGTTTTGTATCCTTGATATTGTACTGCTCCTTTTTTTTCTTTCTTTCTCACTTTTTTTTCTTTTTTTTCCCAGTGCTGGATGTCTCAGGACAAACAACCAGTAAGACAGGAATATAGCACCACCAAGCAAAAAAAAAAAAAAAAATGAAATGACAAAATAACATGTTACAAATGAAGGAGCAAGGTAAAAAATACAAGACCAAATAAATGAAGACAAAATATGCAACTTACCTGAAAAAACAGTTCAGAGGAATGATACTAAAGATGATCCAAAATCTCGGAAAGAGAATGGAGAAAATACAAGAAACATTTAAAAAGGACCTATAAGAACTAAAGAGCAAACACACAGTGATGAACAACACAAGTACTGAAATTAAAAACACTCTAGAAAGAATCAATAACAGCATAACTGAGCAGAAGAATGGGTAAGTGAGCTGGAAGATAAAATGGTGGAAATACCTGCCAAGGAGCAGAATAAAGAAAAAAGAATGAAAAGAATTGAGGAACATCTCAGAGACCTCTGGGACAGCATTAAATGCACGAACATTCAAATTATAGGGTTCCCAGAAGAAGAAGCGAAACAGAAAGGGTTTGAGAAAATATTTGAAGAGATTATAGTCAAAAACTTCCCTAAATGGAAAAGGAAATAATCAAATCCAGGAAGCACAGAGAGTACCATACAGGATAAACCATAAGGATAAACCCAGAGAGAAACACACCAAGACATATATTAATCAAACAATCAAAAATTAAAAAGAAAGAAAAAAACTATTAAAACCAGCAAGGGAAAAGCAAACATGACATACAAGTGAATCCCCATAAAGTTAACAGCTGATTTTTCAGCAGAAATGCTGCAAGCCAGAAGGGAGTGGCAGGACATATTTAAAGTGATGAAAGGGAAAAACCTAAAACCAAGATTACTCTTCCCAGCAAAGATCTCATTCAGATTTGATGAGCGAGAAAGGAAAACCTTTACAGATAAGCAAAAGTTAAGAGAATTCAGCACCACCAAACCAGCTTTACAACAATTGCTAAAGGAACTTCTGTAGGCAGGAAACACAAGAGAAGGAAAAGACCTACAAAAACAAACCCAAAACAATTAAGAAAATGGTAATAGGAACATACATATCGATAATTACCTTAAATATAAATGGTTAAATGCTCCAACCAAAAGGCATAGACTAGATGAATGGATACAAAACAAGACCCATATATATGTGGTCTACAAGAGACCCACTTCAGACCTAGGGACACATACAGGCTGAAAGTGAGGGGATGAAAAAAAGATATTCCATGAAAATGGAAATCAAAAGAAAGCTGGAGTAGCAATTCTCATATCAGACATAATAGACTTTAAAATAAAGACTATTCCAAGAGACAAAGAAGGACTACATAATAATCAAGGGGTCGATCCAAGAAGAAGATATAACAATTGAAAATATTTATGCACCCAACATAGGAGTACCTCAATACATAAGGCAAACACTAACAGCCATAAAAGGGGAAATCGACAGTAACACACTCATAGTAGGGGACTTTAACACCACACTTTCACCAATGGACAGATCATCCAAAATGAAAATAAAAAAAGAAACACAAGCTTTAAATGATACATTAAACAAGATGGACTTAATTGATATTTATAGGACATTCCATCCAAAAACAACAGAATACACTTTCTTCTTAATTGCTCATGGAACATTCTCCAGGATAGACCATATCTTGGGTCACAAATCAAGCCTTGGTTAACTTAAGAAAATTGAAATTGTATCAGGTATCTTTTCTAACCACAATGCTATGATTCTAGATATCAATTACAGGAACAAAAAAAAAAACTGTAAAAAATACAAACACATGGAGGCCAAACAATATTGCTACTAAATAACCAAGAGATCACTGAAGAAATCAAAGAGGAATTCAAAAATACCTGGAAATAAATGACAATGAAACGTGACGACCCAAAACCTATGGAATGCAGCAAAAGCAGTTCTAAGAGGGAAGTTTATAGCAATACAATCCTACCTTAGGAAACAAGAAAAATCTCAAATAAACAATCTAACCTTACACCTAAAGCAATTAAAGAAAGAAGAAAAAAAAAAAAACCAAAGTTAGCAGAAAGAAAGAAATCATTAAAATCAGATAAGAAAATAATTAAAAAGAAATGAAGGGAAGAGTAGCAAAGATCAATAAAACTAAAAGCTAGTTCTTTGAGAACATAAACAAAATTGATAAAGTATTAGCTAGCCTCATCAAGAAAAAAAAGTGAAAAGACTCAATTCAACAAAATTAGAAATGAAAAGGGAGAAGTAAAAACTGACACTGAAGAAATACAAAGGGTCATGAGAGATTACTACAAGCAATGATATGCCAATAAAATGAACAACCTGAAAGAAATGGACAAATTCTTAGAAAAGCACAACCTTCTGAGGCTGAACCAGGAAGAAATAGAAAACATAAGCAGACCAATCACAAGCACTGAAATTGAAATTCTGATTAAAAATCTTCCAACAAACAAAAGCCCAGGACCAGATGGCTTCACATGTGAATTATTTCAAACATTTAGACAAGAGCTAACACCTATCCTTCTCAAACTCTTCCAAAATATAGCAGAGGGAGTAACACTCCCAAACTCATTCTATGAGGCCACACTTGCCCTGATACCAAAACCAGGCAAAGATGTCACACAAAAAAAGAAAACTATAGGCCAATATCTCTGATGAACATAGATGCAAAAATCCTCAACAAAATACTAGCAAACAGATTCCAACAGCCCATTAAAAGGATAAGACACCATGATCAAGTGGGGTTTATCCCAGGAGTGCAAGGATTCTTCAATATGTGCAAATTAATTACTGTGATACACCATATTAACAATTTGAATGATAAAAAAACATATGATAATCTCAATAGATGCAGATCCATTTCCTCTAAGATCAGGAAAAAGACAAGGTTGCCCACTCTCACCACTATTATTCAACATAGTTTTGGAAGTTTTAGCCACAGCAATCAGAGGAGAAAAAGAAATAAAAGGAATCCACATCAGAAAAGAAGTAAAACTGTCATTGTTTGCAGATGACATGATACTATACAGAGAGAATCCTAAAATTGCTACAAGAAAACTCCTAGAGCTAATTAATGAATTTGGTAGAGTAGCAAGAGTAGCAGGATTCTGTGCAAAATTTTTGCACAGAAATCTTTTGCATTCCTATGCACTAATGAAAAATCTGAAAGAAAAATTACAGAAACACTCCCAGTTACCACTGCAACAAAAAGAATAAAATACCTAGGAATAAACCTACCTAAGGAGACAAAAGATCTGTATGCAGAAAACTGTAAGACACTGATGAAAGAAATTAAAGATGATAAAAACAGATGAAGAGATATGCTGTGTTCTTGGATTGCAAGAATCAACATTGTGAAAATGACTGTACTACCGAAAGCAATATACAGATTCAGTGCAATCCCTATCAAACTACCAATGGCATTTTTCACAGAACTAGAACCAAAAAACACACAATTTGTATGGAAACACAAAAGACCCGAATAGCCAAAGCAATATTGAGAAAGAAAAACGGAGCTGGAGGAATCAGGCTCCCGGACTTCAGACTATACTACAAAACTATAGTAATCAAGACAGTATTGTACTGGCACAAAAACAGAAATATAGATCAGTGGAACAGGATAGAAAGCCCAGAGATAAAACCACACACATATGGTCACCTTATCTTTGATAAAGGAGGCAAAGGTATACAATGAAGAAAAGACAGCCTCTTCAATAAGTGTTGCTGGGTAAACTGGATAGCTACATGTAAAAGAATGAAATTAAAACAGTCCCTAACACTATACAGAAAAATAAACACAAAATGGATTAAAGACCTAAATGTAAGGCCAGACACTATCAAACTCTTAGAGGAAAACATAGGAAGAACACTCTTTGACATAAATCACAGCAAGATCCTTTTTGAGCAACATCTTTGAGAAATGGAAATAAAAGCAAATATAAACAAATAGGACCTAATGAAACTTAAAACTTTTGCACAGCAAAGGAAACCGTAAAAAAGATGAAAAGACAACCCTCAGAATGGGAGAAAATATTTACAAATGAAGCAACTGACACAGGATTAATCTCCAAAATTTACAAGCAGCTCATGCAGCTCAATATCAAAAAAACAAACAACCCAATCCAAATATGGGCAGAAGACCTAAATAGACATTTCTCTAAAGAAGATATACAGATTGCCAACAAATACATGAAAAGATGCTCAACATCACTAATCATTAGAGAAATGCAGGTCAGAACTACAATGAGTATCACCTCACACCAGTCAGAATGGCCATCATCAAAAGGTCTACAAACAATAAATGCTGGAGAGGGTGTGGAGAAAAGGGAACCCTCTTGTACTGTTGGTGCGAATGTAAATTGATATAGCCACTATGGAGAACAGTATGTAGGTTCCTTAAAAAACTAAAAATAGAACTACCATACGACTCAGCAATCCCACTACTGGGCATATACCCTGAGAAAACCATAATTCAAAACCAGTCATGTACCACAATGTTCACTGCAGCTCTATTTACAATAGCCAGGACACGGAAGCAACCTAAGTGTCCATCGACAGATGAATGGATAAAGAAGATGTGGCACATATGTCCTATGGAATATTACTCAGCCATAAAAAGAAATGAAATTGAGTTATTTGTAGTCAGGTGATTGGACCTAGAGTCTGTCATACAGAGTGAAGTAAGTCAGAAAGAATAAAACAAATACCTTATGCTAACACATGTATATGGAATCTAAAAAAAAAAAAGGTTCTGATGAACTTAAGGGCAGGACAGGAATAAAGACGCAGATGTAGAGAATGGACTTGAGGACACGGGGTGGGGGAATGGTAAGCTGGGACAAAGTGAGAGTTGCATTTACATTTATACAATACCAAGTGTGAAATAGCTAGTGGGAAGCAGCTGCATAGCACAGGGAGATCAGCTCGGTGCTTTGCGACCACTTAGATGAGAGGTTAAGGAGGGTAGGAGGGAGACACAAGAGGGTGGGGATATGGGGATATACGTATGCATATAGCTGATTCACTTTGTTCCACAGTAAAAACTAACATAACACTGTAAAACAATTATACTCCAATAAAGATGTTAAAAAAAAAGAATCAGTCTATAAACTCTTCATATCAACAGGCTAAAGAAGAAATATCACATGATCATATCAACTGATACAGAAAAAGCGTGTGACAAAATGCAAAACTCATTCATGATATATATTCTCAGAAAACTAGTAATAGAGGAGAGTTTCCTCAACTTGGTATATAACATGTAAAACCGCCCCCCCCCCCACCAGATTGGGAACCAGGTGAGGAGATCCACCCTCACCACTACTATTCAACACAGCACTAGATGTTCTAGCCAGTGCAATAAAACAAGAAAGTGAAATCAAAGGCACTTGTATTGGAAAGGAAGAAATACAACTGTCTCTATTTACAGATGGCATGATGGTCAGCAGAGAAGATCCCAAAGAATTGACACATTTTTTTGCCTGTGTATGCCCTATTACTGCAGCACCATTTGTTGAAAAGACTCTCCTTTGAATTCCTTTTACATCTCTGTCAAAAATCAAGTTGCTGATGTTGGACAGTTTCTGGGGTCTCTATCCAAATATGTGTCTCTCCTTCCATTAATACCATACTGTTGTTTGTTTTTGTTTACCAGTAATAAACAAAGATTTATTTGGATTAAAAAAAACAGAAATAACTAAGATGTCCTTCAGTAGGTGAATGGATAAATAAACTGTGGTACATCCAGACCATGGGATATTATTCAGAGAATAAAATAAAAGTAATTATCTATCAAGGCATGAAAAGATGTGGAGGGACTTTAAATACATCACTAAGTAAAAAGAAGCCAATCTGAGAACACTCCAAACTGTATGATTCCAACTTTATGACATTCTGGAAAAGGCAAAACTATGGAGACAAAAACAGATCAGTGGTTGCCAGGGTGAGGGACGAAGAGGTGAATAAGCAGAGCACAGAGGATTTTTAAGGGAGTGAAAATACTTTGTATGATGTTATAGTGATGGATATATGACATTATGCATTTGTCAATACCCATAGAATGTACAGCACCAAGAGTGAACCCTAAAGATAACTGTGGACTTTGGGTGAGTATGTGTCGACATAGCTTTGTTCTTGGTAAAAAAGTGTACTACTCTGGTGAGAAATGTTAATAATGAGGGCAGTTATGCATATGTTGGGGCAGGGGGTATATGGGAAATTCCTGTACCTTCCTCTCAATTTTATTATAACCCTAAAACTGCTTTAAAAATAAAGTCTTAAAAATGCCCCCAAAATGAGATGTATCCCAAATTTGTGGACCATTATAGACAATAAGTAGCAGCTCCCTCACTGCCATACACAATAATAATTCTAGTAGAATTGAATAAAATCTCTCTTTAACAAGTTGATTAAAAGATTAATTTTTGGCTTATATGCAAAATATCCTCAGTAAATGCTTAAAAGAAAGCAGAAACACCTGGATTGTGAAAGCAGTCATTGTTTTGCTCAGAATTTATTAATACATAGAGTTATGCTCCCATGGTGCTTATCATTGTAGAAAAAAACTTATTCTGTCATAGAGGCAGAAGGCTCGATTCAGGGAAGTATGTCTCATTCAAAAAAATTTGGCTAATTTGACAAAGTATGTTTTAGTAATGGACAAAGTATGCCTGTAGTGCCACAGCTTTATTTTTTTTTTAAGTTGCAAGAGGAATAATCCTGCCATTTACAGATGGTGTCAGTGGAGGCCCTTGACAAAGGATAAGATGTCCTCTGAGAATGCCTCCATTCTGGAGTGATGTATTTCATCCCTCTGCAGACTTGACCCAACACACTGTGTGGCATTCCTCAAATGAGGCACCAGTGACATTCATTTTTCCCTTGCTGCTTCTGAGACTTATGTCAACACCTAGCTGGTGAAATTCTTCATTATGTTTCCTAGTTTTAATAAGAATGCAACCAGCCCAATTCCTTCGAGCATCTAAATTCACTGCATTCTGGGAGAAATTAGGAGAAGTCAATCTCTCTATATTTATTGCCCTGAAAATGAAGCATGCAGCTAGAAGCACTTTTTTTCTGGCAGAAAATAATTTTATGAGTACAACTCACAACTTAAATTAATGAAAGAATGAGGATCTATAATTAGTTTTCCAATGCAATTGTTGTTACTGAGAATATAGTTTCCCCCCTTAAAAAGAGAGAGAGAGAGAGAGAGAGAATGATAAAGCAAATATAGCAAAATGTTAACCATGAATACATCTAAGTAAGCAAATATAGGAATTCATGTACTATTTTTGGAACTTTTCTATAATTTGGCAACTAAAACAAAATAAATGTTAAAAAATTGTGTTCACACCTCTCCTATGGCAGCCGTTATACCCATTAAGTACCCGAATTTCTATATCCCATAACACTTAAGTTCTAATATCAAATATATAGTATGTTTATCATGAATCTCCCTCCATAAAAATAAAAGTTCTCAGGGACAGGAATATTTGCAATTTTGTACAACGAGGTAATCCTCTTTCTAGAACTATACCTAGCATTTTGTAAATGTAAAATAGATATTCTTCAGTTAATGAATAAATGTATAATTAGTTAAAATAGAAAAAAAAATTAATTACAAAAATAATCGTGTTGAGAAATGAAGTTGCCCATTGCATGTAAGGTGGTTCCTCATTCACTGAATGCTAATCACTTGATTTGCTCTTTTGCTGGAAAGAGTCAAAAAAAAAAAAAAGAGAATAAAGAAGAAGAAAAAAAAAGACAAAAGCTGTTTTACGATACTGTGTGTGGTTCCTTTAGGAAAAGGCCTTCAGGAAGGCTCTCAATTGAAGTTCATTGAAAGTTTAACTGAAGTTATTAAATGACTGCTTTTGGCAAAAAAAAAAAAAAAAAAAAAAAGGACTGAACAGTAGTTTTTGAGTAGTGTGTATAGGCAATATTGTTTTCTCTTGCTCTTACTAGCTTTACCATCTTTGTTCCCATCTTCCTCATGAAAGAGTAGAGAGATGCTGCTTTGATAATAGGGTTAAATTTTGTTTGTGTTGATTTTTAGTTTTAATGAAACATACACAGAGATAGTAATTGGTCAAATTTATCAAAATTCATGATATATATACATACACATATATATGTATGTGGGTCTATATAAACATGTATATTTGTATGTTTATATCAGCTATTAGAGAAATTAGTAAATTTTATATTCTTCAAACTGAGGCAAAGATATCATCTTCACTCTGATGTTGTTTACTAGAAAGCCAAACTCTTTTTCTTCTTCCACAAATCATCATTTTAGGTAGGAGATATTTTTTAACTTCAATTCTTGAACTACCAAAGCATATTTCACTATCAGGCCATGCTAAACATTAGCAGTTACAGAGTTCCTGAATATCTATTTGTGTATGAATAATTCAATGTACTTTGAAGAAATGTTCCACGAATCATTAATGAACAAGAAAATATTTGTGCTAGGTAGATCCAAAAGATGGAATGGGGGGGTTATCTGGTCATTTGCAAGCTCGAATCCAACAATAAATCAGAAATCAGTGTAAAGAACGTGACACAGGATACCCGTGAGGGAGTCTTTTCTTATCCACCCAGTTTGGTTTATGAGACAAGAAAGAAGGTGTGTGATTAAACATGAACACAGGTATACTCCCATGCCTAATTTCTGACTCATTATCAAGTCTCTGGATGAAAATCTTGTCTTAAAGAAATGCAGGATTAGGAATTTACTGTGAAGATATTTGAAAGAAAGCATTCTACTCCAAGCACTGAAAATTAGATGTTTAAGTTTATTTCAAATATCACTTTTTTTCGTTTTGGAAAAGTCCCCTTAATCCCAAATTCAACTTCCATAGCACTGGTGGTCCCAGTGTCTGCCAGGCTGTATGTGCCTAAATGTGTTTGTACAGTTGAACTTAGAGTTAAAAATTAGTGAGACATCCCTTTTTTCTTCCTTTTCCTCCCTCTGTTTCACTCCAGCTAGAGATTGACTAAACTGATTACAAACCCAGCGCTCTACAGTTTCCCACTAAAACACATTAACTTTAATAAATGTTCTTACCCATGACCTTACATTGTTTTCTCACATACATTATCTAATTTCATGTTTACAGTAACATTTGAGGTATGTATTAACTTAGCATTGTTTTTCAGATTAAATACCTTAAGTTTAGACAGGTTTGCTCAGCCATTAATTAGTAAAGCTGAATTTGAAACCGGTATCTTTTATTCTAATTCAATTTATATAAATAACTTCTTAGATGCAGTTTCCTTGTGTGTAAGTGGATGAAATATGTCTGTGTATATATATAAATTTCCTGGTATCATTTAGAAGATGTATAGTAGATGTTGTGTGTGTGTGTGTGTGTGTGTGTGTTTCTTATAAATGAAGCATGAGAGATTCTGGTTTAATACGGAGTTACATATATCAGAATTCAGAATAATCAAGAAAGTATCTTAATTAAAAATATATATCCTGTTTAGAGGCTATTATTTTAACTTTATTACCAGAGAATTAGAGACGATGTTAATTCCAACTCTAAGGCAGTGCCCACCTAAGTGAGTATAAGTCAGTAAAACCACAGGATCACGAGATGAACAGCAGAGAAATTTCGATCCCAGTTGAGCTATCCAGCAGGGGATGGGATAGACGAGTGGGACATCTGAGGCGACACCAGAAACAAATGGTTTATGGATAATGAGGCTGAGATTTCCCATCAGCACTAATTCCTGAAACTGTTCTTTTTCCACCTGAAGCCAGGGGCGTTTGTACCACTCCCACAGGAGACATTTTGCAGAAAACAGTAGTGGAATTTTTGCAGAAGGCATGCTCACATAAAAAGTCTGTCACAACTTCATTATTTCCAGAATATATGAAATAGCAAATAAAAACAAAAATAGCAAATAATAGTTGTGATAGATTGTAAAGTGGCTACAAAATCTCCCTGTGCCTGAATGTACCCCTCTTTGCTATGTGACAGAGTGTATTCTTCCATCCTGTGAAATTGAGTTGGTCATGTGACTTGCTTTGGCAGATGGGGTATTAGCAAATGCCTCAAGCAGAAGTTTACAAGCAGTAGTGAGTAGGGCTTGCCCACTTGCTGTTCTTGGAATCCTAAGAATCCTAAAATTGCCATATGAAAGAGCTCAAGCTAGCCTATGGGACCCATGTGGAGGAGAACCAAAGCATCCCACTGACAGCCAACCAGCTGCCAGATACACCAGTGAGACCATCCCCAGTCTGAAACCAGCTGGTCTCACAGCTGACCACCAATGCATGAGAGAATCCAGCAGAGATCAGACCAGAAGAAACATCCAGCCCACAGTATTATAAGATGGATAAAATGACTATTGTTTCACATTTCTAGTTTGGGGCAGTTGTAATGCAGCATCAGCTAAACGGACACAACACTGAAAGTACAACCAGTGAAGACTGAGTCAGCAAAGCAGAATTTCTCAGTCCTTTAAAAAATAACTCAGAGAAATCACAGGCAGAATGATTGGGAAAATATCGTATTTGACTAGGATATGCCATAGCAATTGGGTCCTGTAGATTGCTGCTTGTGGTGGGCAGTGTCGCATTAAATGTCATAAAGGGCTGAATACAGACCCAGACTCTACATTGTAGTATGGAGACGCTCTCTAACCTTGCTGAGTTTCAAGGTTTTTTTAATCTATAAAATGGAATTAAAAACCTTTTTCTTTTACAATGTCAATTAGTATTGTATCAGTATGCCATCTGACACAGTGTAGGTGCTAAATAAAATGATAGCAATTTTAGTTTTGGTGATGATAATAATGCAGGTAGAAATCCTGCACCCATACCCAGAACACCCTTGCATGAGCTGTTTAGGTCAAAGGGTACCATAGGATACAGGCTGCACATTTGATGTATCTGTTCTGATAGGGTGAAAAGTTTGACAAGGACCAGCCTGGAACAGCCTGGGGCAATGGACTTTGGAGATTGGGAATAATGAAGAAACACAGTAAGGAAACATGACTGATGATTTAATGAGGGTGAGGGGCTTGTTATTAACACCAGAAATACACTGAAACAATGTTTGTTTGTTTTTTCACAATGTGGAAACTTTCCTCCATGTAGGTGTATAGATCTAAGAGCAGAGACACTGAAAAATAATTGTTTTAATTATTTATTTTCTTTATTTTTTTGGCTGTGTCAGGTCTTAATTGCAGCATGCGGGATCTTTTGTTGTGGCGTGACGGCTTCTCTCTAGTTGTGGTGCTTGGACTTCTCTCTAGTCGTGGCATGTGGGTTCTCTCTCTCTAGTTGTGGTGTGGGCTCTGTAGTTTGTGGCGTGTGGGCTTAGTTGCCCCGCAGGATGTGGGATCTTAGTTCCCTGATTGGGGATCGAACCCACATCCCCTGCATTGGAAGACAGATTCTATACCACTGGACCACCAGCAAAGTCCCTGAAAAATTTTTTATTCTAATATTTTAGTTTACATCTTTAAAGGAGTCTCTTGTTTTCCATATAAGTGTTTACACTAAGTTTTCACATTTGGGGATTAATTTAATTTAATAAAATAATATTTATCAAAGAAATGAACTACACTTATAAATAGACATATCCTAAAAATCTACTTCTGATGAAAAAGCATTTCTTAAAAGTTAAATAAGCAAGTAAATAAATAAACTGCATATCTTCTATCACACATATAGTTAAAGGTTAAAAAAAATAGCCATAAGACCTCTGTTCCTAAAAAAATGATGATCTATATATCTTCAAAAAGAAAAAAAATGCCACCTAGTAAGAAAAAAAAGAAAAAAAAGAACTTTTTTGTGTGAAATATACATATATTATAAGGAAAAAAGTATTTTAAAAACCTGTTTAAATGAATAAACAATTTTTTTTTTCCAAAAAAATTTTGGAAATTCTTAGGGCTCAAAATGAAGTCGGAATCTTGAATCCTGAGTGATTATTTATGAGGGAAGTTGGTAGCTGCCCCAAATCATTGTCTAATCCCTGGTAATTTTTAGGCTCCTATTGAATACAATATACACTGGGGACAGAGACCAGGCTTTGGGCCTGCAAAAAGTGATCAGCTGAAATAGAAAGGCTGCATCAGCCCAGGACAGGCCACATCCTCAGTGAACTTAGAGGTGAGAAAAAAATCCAGCCTCAATGCCAGTATGACTTGTCCTTGGGGGTGAGTAAAAGAAAAAGAAAAATAATTCTTCTTAGCTGTAATAAAGGAAAAATTTTCAAGGTTTTAAGGAAAATAGTATTTTTATGCCAGTAAGACTTCATAAGTAAATATTGTAATGCATGAAACAGTAAAAAATTAATTACCTAATTAATAAAAGCTTACTATACCAAAATACACCATTCACAAAAATAGTGGCGAAAAACAGACACGAAATAGTTATTTATCACACATATAAGCTTTATAAAGAATTCCTGGAACCAGTAAGAAAAACAAAGCAAGCTGCCTAATAGAAAAATGGCCAAAGACATGAACAGATATTGTGCTGAAAAATGAAAACACATCAACCAAAAAAAATAAAGCAAAGATGATCAACATCATTAGTAATCTGGGAAAACCAACCTAAAAATCACAATGAGATACCATTTCACTCCTCCTAAACTGGCAAAACATTTAAAAGTCTAAAAATTGAAAGGTTGGGCAGGGCTGTGGAGCAATGGGAACCCTCATACACTAGTGGTAGGAGTGTAAATTGGTACATTTGCTTTGGAAAGCAATTCAGTATTATCTATAACAGTTTAAGATGCAAGTATACCATGACTCAGCAATTTCACTCCTAGATAAACTTTGCTTTGTGTATCAGAAAAGACATATACTAGAATGACCTTGTCTATGTTGTTTGTAATAAACTCAAATACCCATCTTTATGAAAACAGAGCAAAAATTGTGTAATAGACACAAAAGTGTCTATATGGCAGTAAAATAATTAATTAGATCTATATGCATACAATGAATTAATTTCAAAGACAAAATTTTGAGTGAAAAAGCCAAGCTATAGAGTAAAATTCAGGATGATATTTAAAGCTCTAAACAGTGTTAACCATTATACTGTTTTAAAAATGGATAGAAAATGACACCTCATATTAATGGGTTATGTCTTCCTGGGAAGGAAGGTTTTATTTCTTAATGAAAGGTGGTTAAGTGGTGGTTACACACACATATATTTATAATGTGAGCCTTCATAAAGATTTCATGCTTATGAAATATTGCATAATCCATTTTTTAAGAATGAACTTGAAAGCCACATACCAGTTATACCAAATTCATGCTAGTCATTAACCATGGGGGAGGGAAAAGAGACTGGGTTTGTGGGTATGAGAGAAAGAAATTTAGAAGAAATTATTGAGGTACAATTGACATATAACATTACATTAGTTTCAGATGTACAATATAATGATTCAATATGTGTATATATTGTGAAACAATCATGACAATAAGTCTAGTTAACATCTGTCACTATACAGAGTTACAAAATGTTTTTCTTTCTACTTGGGATCCATGACTTTTCCTTGTTGCCATTCATATTGGAGCACTAGTGTCCTGCCCTGGGCACACATCTAAATTAGCCACCCAAGCATTGTCTGTGGTATCACCTTGCTTTAATTCTTTCCATAGCACTTATCAATGTTACATTGATTTGTGTAAGTATTTATTGTCTCTCTCTCTCTCTCTAGAAGGTAAAATCACATATATAACCCTGACTATGTGCCTGGGTTCTCTGTTCAAGAACTCCAAGTGTGTCTACTGATTTAAGATTCAGTACAGCCCTTAAAGGTAGGTGCCATTCTTGTCCCCATTCTACAGATGAAAAAAACTGAGGCACAGAGACACTAAGTTACGTGCTGGAGATCCCAGAGTGAGTAAGCACCACAGCCAAGACTTGCCCTTGGACAGGCTGGCTCTAGAATCTACCACTTCACCTCTCTACTATACTCACCACTTTCTGTACAGAATGACATGGGCTTTGTGTTTTTCTCATTTTTCTCTCTATCCCTACCACTTAGAATGATATTTGGCATATGGTGCTAACTATTTAAAAATTTAAATTTAAAAATTTTTGAGTAAATAAATAAATGGTACATTTTAAAGAAAATCCATGTTTATATTGCTTGTCTCATACACACACACACAATCTAGAAAGCAGAATGCTGTGTGACTTAAATGTTCAGCACCCTAAATTTAGCTACACTCTGTTTCAGTTTCTTCATCTGTAAAATGGGCATAATAATAGAACCTATAACACAGATTGGTAAGGATTAAATAATGTAATATACAGAAATATTTAGAACAGAGCCTGTGTGTATATATGTGTATGTATATATATGTACATATGCATATATTATTTAATTATATATTTTACATAGTTTTATTGTATGTATTTTACATATTATATATAACTTCTGAATAAACGGTAGGTATAATTGTGAAGAAGATAAACCTGGATGACTGGAAAACATTTTTCTTTTGTACTTTTCTTTCTTTACCAAATTTCCAAACACATAAATATGTTATCTAAATGTAGTCATTTATTTATAGATCTATATCTGTATGTGACTCCTTCAGGCTCTTTTGAGGAGAAACACCTAAACTGGCGGGGCCCCTTTCATGTTATTGTCACTTAACTGGCTCCAACTGCCTACAGCAAATCTGCATCTTCTCAACAGAACAGTGTCTCATTCAAGAGCTATTAACCTGGAGCCTGCAATTGTGCCAGGATCCCTCTTAGCAGCAAGGGGACGGAGGTGGAGGCATAAGCTCAACCATCCAGTTGCTCACATTCCACTGGAGGGAGGAGAAAGAACGGCAAACAAACCAGTACTGCACAGCACTCTGAGTTCTATGACAGAGGGAACACTGCCAGGGCAGAGTGAAGAGCCACAGAGACATCAGATTGCCCTGTGCTCCCATCTGCCAGGACAGTCTTGATCCAGCAGGGTGTCCAAAAGGAGACCTGTTCTCTTATTCTCAAAAGCCAGCAGAATTCTAATAAGAAGGATCTGCTCTAAAAGTAGGTCACTACCTTGTCATGCTGGTCTGTTTCTCTTTCCTCACAATAAACCTACAACACAGCAAATATTAATATACCCATTTTACAAATGAAATACTGAGGCAGAGAGGTTCAGGAACTTTCCTGGGATCACACAGCTGATAAGAAGAAAAGCTCCAGAATCCATGTCTGAAGATCACAGGCAGAAGAAATTGTGCCAATTATTACAAGATGTCTTTGAGCAAGTTATTCACTTCTCAATTCGCAGATCTAAAATGGCCTAATAAATGTGATTTGCATTATTTCTATGGGGGCTAAATGACATGACGCACATGACAGTGCTTTTTAAACTATACAGGGCTTTAAAATCAAAAGGATTATGATAGTAAGCAATTATTAATTACAGTTATTTTAATAATATAATGGTTACAGAATTGTTATTATCAACGATTTATCATATTACTATTGTTACATGTTATCTAGGACTAAAATTATAACTAGGCTAAGGAATGAAACAGAGTGGAAATAAGTACTTTTTTAGAACCCAGTTTCAGTATTTAATCATTCCCAGAAGTCCAACCCCCAGCCAGGGCCTTGTCCTTCAGGACAGAGCGGGTGGAAGGATTTCTGGCCTGCCATATTATCTTGAGTATCCTGCCAAGAATAGGGATTGGTCTCAACCAGTGGAAGATCAGACTGAACCAGGTTCTACCACAGTCCCAGAAACACTTTTTTCTCTTAGATATGTGTGTATGTATTTTCTATTTTCATATTTTTTATGATTACAAACCAGGAACATTTTTATTGTTTATTCCCCATAGACAAACTATATTAAGATTTTGGTGAAAACACGTATCTTTTACAAAGGTAGAGATAATAGTTGCCCGCGTACCGCAAAAAAACAAAAAAAATAGTGTGGTTAAGACTTTTTTACAATGTGCTCATTGTCATTGAAGTTCTGGTTTTGTAAACAGTATTTTCAGGAATCCAGACTATATTGTCTATAAGGCTTTCGACCTGCTGGACCATAAGTCAGTCAAGCTCTTTGTCCCCAGAAACAATTTTTAATTTCCCCTGATTCACCCCTATGCTTTCTCTTCCTTCTGGTCTCCTGCCCTGGTAAATGGCACACAAGCATTATTCTAATTAACCAAACTCTTCCTGAGTGTTCATTTCACCCTACACAGGCACCAAATCTTGATAATTCTAGCCCTTAAATATCTCTCATACCTGCCCCTCCTGATCCGTTCCCACTAATGCCACCTTAGAAGAGTCACTGATCAATCCTCACAAGTACTTCCAGTAGCTTCTTAAGAGAAATCATAGCCTCACACTCATTCCTGCAAACTGCCTGTTCCTCATCTGCCAGCGTGATGGTTTCAAAGTGCAAATGTGCTCAGAGTGTAACCCCATCACCTTCTCTTTGTACTCCTATGGAATCTTATGTGTGCATCCTTGATATTAATTTTTTACTGAGTTTAAGATGCCTAACACTGGTTTAGGTGACAAGATTTTAGTTGACACATGGACAGACCCCTTTTTTATTTCACTACTTATGTACATTTATTTTAATGCAATAGAAATGATATGACGTATCCAGTAAATGATAGCATGTATTATTCATAAATGATGTATAATTAAAATGGTATAAAAATTTAACAAGCAAATAATTAAAAGATTGACTGGTGAAAATGTCAAAAAAATCTCCAAATGAAATATTAGTGACTTAAGTTTGTGAAGCACTGTCTCACGCTTTTGTTTCATTGTATTATAGACACACTCAGGGCTGAATTCCCTGCCAGGCAATGAGCCCCAGGTACAGAGACTCCCTTGTTGCTTTCTTTATCTCAGGCATCTCTACAGTCCATTAAATAGTGAGTTCTGTATTGGACAAAGCTCAACTCTGGAAGGAGGAATATACTCAACTCTTAGCCAGGTTCCCATCCTTGATGTTTCTTTATGTTAATCAAGATTCTTTGGGTTGAAAGTGACAGAACAGAAACACAGCTCAAACTGGTTTAAGCCCAAAGGAAATTTTTATCTCATGTAATTGAGAAACCCAGTGGAACCTTTGGCTCATTGGTGGCTGAATCCAGATGCTCCAATGATGCAGAAGGGAATCACTTTTCTCTCTTTGTATGGTTTAGACTTTTAAAAAAAATGTTGGTTGTGTGTTTTGGTTGAGATCTCATGCACCCTCTTTGTATATGATAATTCTGCAGCTTCAGTTTTATATTATTGTTACAATGAATAATCAGGAAAGAAAACACCTGTTTTAATAGTTTCAGGTGCTGAGATGGGATAGAGCCCTTCAAATGGATGGTCCGTTTGAAGTTGAATCCTGATATCTCTAAGTCTACCATTTACTGATTATTTATTTTGTTGTTCCTTTACTCAACAAACATTTATTGAGCACCTAATATGAATTAGACACTCTGTCACAAAGGTCCATTACATGTAGCTCCTATATTCAAGTCCATCATGGAATACAAACAATATATGAGAGCATTTACATTGTTGGAAGTACCATGTAGGGATGTGTGCCATGCTACAGATGCAGGAAGGTAGGACATCTAAATCAGTCTCAGGAGGTCAGGGAATGCTCAAGGACATGTTGAAATCACCTAGGTAAAGAAACTTTAGAACTTGATATTTGTTGTTATCTTGTAATAGTGTTGTCTGTGCTCATTGCTGCCACTATTAGTTTTGTTAGAATCTTGGAGGTCTCTAGGGATAACTTCTCTATACAGAGGAATGGTTCTGCCTAGAAGTACCCTGTGTCATTTCACCCACGGAAAACAGTATTTGGAACTCAAAAACTAATTTTTCCAAATTTTTCTCTAATGTATGTGAATTTGTTTTACATTGTATTCATTACTTATTTTCTATTAATGAATCGTTTGATTACTTCCCTTGGTGAACAGAATTTTCCAGCAGTTGAAGATCTGAATAATGCAGAGATAACTAATTATGTTATTTTTTTTCAGCATGCACATTTCAGATGCAGAAAGATTCTTACCGAGGGAAAATAAAAACCAAACATGTTAAATTGCCACTGTCTAGAAAATGTGATGGGAAAGTACTCTAGATTAGTTTGAAAATTAATGACTAGACTGGATAAGTAAATAAATAAATAAAAGCATGATCTCTCTGTTAAACCAGTAGCAAATTGTGGCAAGTCAGCAGATCTGCTGTCTAGGCCTGGCCACCTCACTATTTAGTGAGTTAATTGGGATCTTGAGCCCTTGGCTTCTCTGCCCCATCCCTTCATTTAAAAAATAATTCCCTTTCTGTTCTGACAATCAAGAGATTATGAATCCATGAAATTAATTTCAAAGTAAGAACAGACAAATTGTATTTCTTTAGAATAAGTAACTTTTGTGATTTTTGATCTCCAATCCCAGGGCACATGATCAAATCAAGCAAGGTACACACTCTAACTCCAACAGCCAAGCAGAAAATTGATTTATTTAACATTAGAACAGAGAGTAAAAATAAGGACTGAAAGAAAAGAAAACTAATAATATCAATTCTTCTGCTACTGTGTGATCTTTTTTTGCACTTATATGAACTGTTCCACATTTTATGATTTCTTATTTAGAGAAAGTACTTATATCCAAGGCTGATGTCCAACAGAGGCTCACACTGGGAAGGCCACGTTGACCATTTCAGCCAGTGTCTGTTCTGCTCAGTCACAATTTGTGTCATTCCAGTGGTTAAACATTTTTTGTCACCCTGCTTATACCCATTGGGAAATTTATATGACCTCTCTCTTAACCTGAATAGTTGGGGATAGATAGATATTTTATCCTGTATCTGTCAAACATTATGGAAATAGTCCAGCTTTGGGATTGTACAGGCCTGGGTTTGAATCCCAAATTTCCTCCAGGAATTGCTGGAGCAATTCCTATATCCTCCATAGAATCCAGTAGTTGCTGCCCCCATTTGAAATAGATTGTTGCATAATTTTGCTTATATAAACAGAGCGCAAGCATAGGATGTCCACTTCTTGGTAAGATTTCTTCCAGAGAAATAGAATTTTCTTTTCAGATAGGTTGTAGGCAAACTGGGAGGGGGCTCTGCCAAAGTGAATTAAGGCTAACCAGTGACAGGGTCTACAGGTACTTCAAGGTAGGTGCAGGAAGAGACATTAGAGGCTCAATGTCAAGGGATCTTATGTAGATTTCTATAGAAATTAGGAAAACAATCCTTTCTCAAGCTCAAGGACAGAGCTGGAGCAAAGCAGTGGAGGTGCTAATTGGGTAAACTAAGAGAAAATGTGTTGGTAGAAAGATATAAAAGAGTGACATTGGGATAGCCATTCTCAAATCTGGCTGTGGTCAGAATCTCCTGGGAAACCTTTGTAAATATAGATTCTCAAGTCACATCTCATTATACAGAATCAGGATCTCCAGGAGTGGGAACTCCATATCTATATTCTATAAAGCACCTAGATAATTCATTTGTAATCACCCATCATTTGGTCTAATCCTGGTGTTTAGGATACACCTTCCAGACAATATCTAAGTGTGCTAATCTGTATTGGCTTTTGGCTGTATGGTTTAAAGAAATTATGATGGACAAAGTTTAAAATACAAAAAATGATAAATGTAGTTGTTTAAATAGAAGAATATCATGGTTGGAATCTAAGAACTTGTATATGTTACCTTTCTCCACCCTCTTTCCATAGACTTGGAAAGACTCAAATTTGGAGGTTTTTTTGTTTGTTTGTTTGTCTTTATTTTTGTTTTGTTTTTTTTGCCGTACGCGGGCCTCTCACTGGTGTGGCCTCTCCCGCTGTGGAGCACAAGCTCCGGACGCGCAGGCTCAGCGGCCATGGCTCACGGACCCAGCCGCTCTGCGGCATGTGGGATCTTCCCGACCGGGGCAAGAACCCGCGTCCCCTGCATCGGCAGGCGGACTCCCAACCACTGCGCCACCAGGGAAGCCCGTTTGTTTTGTTTTTTAACTTAAGCAACTGTATGACCATGGCAACTTACCAAAATCCTTTACAAATAATTTCATACGTGTTAAATTAAAAACAGTATTTCACAGCTTTTAGTATTATTATGAGGATTGAATAAAACATTGTTGGCAAATTGCCAGGTAGAATGCTATCTATCTATCTATCTATCTATCTATATGCAGTTGACCCTTGAACAATGCAGGGGAGCTAGAGGTGCCACCTTGCCAAATGAAAAATTCACATATAACTTCACAGTCTGCTCTCCATATCTGCAGTTTCACATCCAACGATTCAACCAACCACAGATTATGTAGTACCATGGTATGTATTTATTTTTTAAAAATATGTGTGTAAGTGGACCCGTGCAGTTGAAATCCAGGTCGTTCAAGGGTCAACTATATATATATATTTTATATATATACATATATATATATATATATATATATGAGCTTATATATACATATATATATAATGAGTTGGAAACAGTAGTTAACAAACAGAATTCTCACAAATTATATGATTCTATTTTTTTTAAAAACTGTTTTTCTTGCATTCCTAAGGCACTGATGTATATTATCTTTAGTTATCTAACAACCCCTCCCTTCTCTTCTAAACATGTTTGTGGTTATAGACAAATTTATTAAACAGTTTAAATTATCTGTGAGTTGTAGACAAATCCATTAAATAGCAAAGAATCAGTTCAAGTATCCAGTCTTCTGTACACATTCCTATTGTAAAATCCTAGGCTGTGTGTCTATGTCACATAAAATCATGAATACAGGCATGTGTTGAAGCTTCTATTTAGAAACTCTTATGACCGATATAGCTGATGATGGTTATTCTTAGAAAGCGCCAATGACAAGGATGCTTGGAACAGTTCTAGACTGGAGGGATGGTAATTGACCTTCCTCTGTGGCTGATTCCTAGGGAATAATCCAAGTTACTAGGTTTATAGGAGGTGAGAGCTGGCCTCCTACTTGTGGGTGTGGCATTTCACAAGGATTTTTTCCTCTACTTTAATACTCACAGGCAGGCTTTACTTTGTACAATCCCATATTACCTACTAGTCTGGGAGAGGGAGGTGGTAAAAACGAATGCAGGATGTTGGGATTCTTGAAACAGGATACAAATTCAGTGCTACCCAGGTAAGCTTGAAAATTTATGTGTTGGAGTCATTTTGGGTTTTAATTCCTTCTTTTCCACTTGCTTGCTAGTTGGCCTCTGGGCTATTAGATAACCTCTCAACGACAAGTTTCCTCATTCATTAACTGGAAATCATTACACTCACCTAATAGCATCACTGCCAAGATTACTGGAAATCTTACCTGCAGTCCAGTCAAATAACTTCAAAACCACTGCAATCATTTCAAAAACAAAATCATTGTTTGCTCAGCTGAACAAAATAATTCCATATTTGACTCCCACTTAAAGCAGCTAAGAATCTGTATTTCCTCTTTTTCCTGGCCTTGGTTCTCCTAATTTATTGTATTTGTTAACCTACTATATTGTAAAATATAATGCATGTAGAAAAAATACCATAAAATAATTTTGCAATCTGATCAATAATTCTGAAGTGAACTGCCATGTAACCATGAAGCCATTATTCAGTAGGTTATGACCAGTATCACAGAGTCCCAAGGCCTTCCCTTTCCCGTCATCTTTCTCTCTCCAGAATTGAGCACTATTCTAGTGTCTCTGATCATCATGTTCTGATTTCCTTCATAGTTTTACTACCTATATACATCCCTAAAAATACAGTTTAGTTTCACTTGCTTTCTAATTTTATATAAGTGAAATAGCACCATATGTATTCTTTTCTTAATGTCCTGCGTTTATTTCCCAAAATTTGTAAGATTCACGTGGTTGGAAAAATCTTTTTCCTTTGCTGGGTAACATTGCCTTTAATAAATGCACCCCAGGTTATATATGCATCCCACTGTTGGAAAGCATTGGTTTGGTTTCCAGTTTTAGTCTATTATGAGCAGTGTTGATGTATACACCCTTGTATGTGCTTCCTGGTGCTCAGGTATTTTGGCATTTCCACCAAAGCAGAGGCTGAGATAAAGATGAGGGTGTAGGAACTTCATTTGAGAAATGATGCAAGAAAGGGAAGTGAGGGAGCAGATAGAGTAAGAAGAGAATAAGGACAAGCAATAAGTAATGGTTTTAGCTGTGGCTGCTTAGACATTGGGCCTTGAGTCTACCAGGACCTCAGAGATACAGAGCTTCCAAAAACGACCTCAAGGCCTCTGTGTTGAAGTCTTCATCCACAGACTTCCGACCCATAGCTGCTGGGACCTGATCCAGGGGAATTAACTCTTCTCAGAGGTACAGTAATCTTGTAAATGCTTTATTTTAATTTAATCTTTTTCTTCTGCTCTTAGTACAAATTGACATTGTGTCCAGAAATCGTGCTAAAATATTTGTTAATAATTATAATAATTAACTGTAGATGATTTTGGATTTTCTACACACATAATCATATAATATGCAAATAATACCACCTTATTTTTTTCTTTCCAATATTTTTGCTTTTTAAAAAATTTATTATTATTATAATTTTTTTACCCTCAGAGGACGTCTTACTAACTGAATATACCTGCTATAGTTTTTATCATATTGAAGAAATTCCACACTATTCTTAGTTTGTCAAAAAAATTTGCCATGAATGGATTTTAATTTTATGAAAGATTTTTAATGTAGCTACTGAGATGACATGACTTTTCCTATCACTTAATAAATTTGGTAAAATTAAATTGATTGATTTTCTAATGTTGAAACAAATTTAAGTTCCTGATATAAAAGCAAGAGGGAGGGGATATGGGGATATATGTATACGTATAGCTGATTCACTTCGTTATACAGCAGAAACTAACACACCATGGTAAAGCAATTATAGTCCAATAAAGATGTTTTAAAAAAAAAGAAACAATAAAAAAAAGCAATTTGATCATGATATAGTATGCCTTTTACACATTTCTATAAAAAGTTGGTTTACTGTTTTTTTAATCTTGCTTTTATATATATATGTATGTATAATATGTATATATATTTGTTTTAAATTTACATAGATAAATATATAAGAAATATATACAGGACTATGCATAAATATATTTTAATATATATATTTATATTATATACATATATATATTAAACATGTTAAATGTATTAGATTTAACAATATATGTCACTTCTATATGTATGTGTGTGTGTGTATATATACATATATATATATGTATATATATATATATTTTTAGTAAAATTATATTCCAAAGAGTTTTGGCAAGTTACTGAGTTACTCATTGCCATACAGCCAGTTAAATTACAGACCTCCAAATATATGTAGGATTGGCTGAAAATCTTTCTTCCCTGGATGGTTGATAGAACTTACTGGTGAAGGCTTCTAGACTTGAACTTTTCTCTAAGGGAAGATTCCCAGTTATAATTAAATGTCTGTGATGGTTGCAGGAAAATTCTGACATCTGGGTCAATGTCAGGAGAGTTATATTTCCTAGACATGTGTCTAATCCCTCCTAATTTTCAAATGTATTGCTATAAAAGTCTTCTTAAGTCATTGTTTTTTAGTGTCTATAGGTCTTAGAGTGACTTTTTAAATCCCTAATATTGGTTATTTGTGCCATCTGTTTTCTTAATCAGTCTCACCAGAGTTTAGATGATTTTATGTGTCTTTGCTGATTTTCAACTTTACTGACCCTCTATCATATGCTTTTCATGTATTTCATTAATTTATGGTCCCATTTTATGACTGGATCCCGGAATGTAATCCCCTGGAATGTGGCCCACTGCCCGACCGCCCTCACTTCGGGGCATAGTCCTGGGTCTCAGGTCCCCAAGGGAGGGTTCCTGCTCAGTGCCCTCCTTGTGCAGACCCAGGTTTTGAATTCCATGCCCTACACTCCACAGGCCACAGAAGAGGGTGCTCTTCCGTAGATTGTAAAAGTTAGCAGAAAAGTGGCTTGGGAGATGTCTTAGCTTGTTGGGTTTCCAGTTTTCCTTGAGTTGATCCTGATAATTCATTAATATCTTGTCAGCTTTTAAGAAATTTGTGAAATATTTTATTCAGCTTTATTCGTTGTGTGGGTGGTAGTTTTGTTTAAATAACAAGAAAAGCCTTACTTGTATTTTAACTTGCTTCATAACAGTATTTCTCCCCAGTTGTGCCTTTATTCAGGAACAGGTGCAGGTGCTGTCATAATAAAGTGGAATATAAAAATAAATAATATGTGTAGCATATGTATGTGTGTGTGTGTATATATATATATTCTGAATAGGGAAATCTTTATTATAGTGCTCTGTTCTCTTTTTCTTCCTTATAGTAGAATCACCTCTACTTGTACAATACTCTTATTGAGCTTGAAAAGCATTGTAGGTCATGTTCCCTAACCTGGATGAGGTCAATGTGACATTCACCTCTATGTGTGAGCATGCTTCACCAGATATAGAGTAATTTAAGAGTCTTAAATTGGAAATCATAACAAATTTCTGATTTATTTTCTATTTCAACCATGGCAAGTAGAAACAATAATATCACATCTTTTTCAAAAAGAACATCTTCAATAATATTATGACGTGATATTTTTATTTATTTATTTGCGGTGCGCGGGCCTCTCCCGCCGCGGAGCACAGGCTCCGGACGCGAAGGCCCAGCGGCCATGGCTCACGGGCCCAGCCGCTCCATGGCACGAGGGATCCTCCCGGACCGGGGCACGAACCCGTGTCCCCTGCATCGGCAGGCAGACTCCCAACTACTGCGCCACCAGGGAAGCCCTGACATGATATTTTTAAAAGTTGACATTTCAGGATGTTAGTAGGTATGCCAAATAAACACACTAGTCTTTTATATAAAAGACAGACCTAGCATGCTCAGTATCAAATTTGGCTTTACCCAGATTCAAAGTCATGAGACTTGTTAAAGTGAGCGTTCTAAATCTCAGGAAAAAGCTGCTTGGAACCTACGTGCACATTTACAATACTTTCTCAGAGAGCAGCACTGCTATTCCTACTCCCCACCTCAGAGTTTTGTTTTTTTAGGACATCTGAAAACAAAAATGTTACATCAGAATAAGTTACCCAATTGCCTAGTGAGTCGATGATCTTACCAAAATGCGGTAGCTTTGTCTTTATTAAGCAATATCATTTGTAGAGACATGCTAAGCCAGAACTTTGAAACTTTACCATTTTTCTTCTTCCAAACTAAGCACCACTATGCACTGATAATCTTCTCTTTCCTTAATTAAATAACTTACATTATGCTGAGATTACATGAAGAGGTGCAGTGACGGGCTACATGTGGCACATCTGAATTCACCTGCTCTGGTCACAAACCCTTAGAACTACTCACCATTGGCCTTTGGAGGGATTGTTGAGTGGAATTAATATTTAAGGATTTTTAAAGAACAAATCTTACTGATCTGTGATGTGTTATGTCCCACTAGGGGACCATGAGGTCTTAAGAAGAGTCCAAACTTGGTTCAGTTTTGAGTTAATCCACATGCTAGTTAGGCAATCTTGACAAAAGTTATCTAAATTCTCAGTATTCCAGTTTATCTATTGAAAATGTGATATTGCCTGTCCAACTGGCTGTCTGTCTAATGTAGCAAGATCATTGCAACCTGGCAGTGTACTGAAATAAAGTCAGATACTAGGGATTCTTTCTTGTCTTGTTCTAACAGTGTACTTATTTTCTTCTCATCCTTACTCTTCATGCAGCCTGGAGAGAGATAGTGGTCACAGCTATCTCACAACCACATTTCACCTTTCACAGAGCAGCCCAGTAAAAGGATAAAGTCCAAGCCTTTATCACCTCTTACCTGGACAACAGTTAAACCATCATACCTGGGATCCCTTGGTCCACACTTTTCCCAACAGTGCTTCTCCATGGAACTTGCATAGTGATCTTTCAAAAATGTTCCTAAGACTGTGTCACTCCCCTGCTTAAAATACCCCCAAGTCTTGCCATCACCCACTCAGACCAAAACCTGAAGTCCTTGCTGGTTTCACAAGGCTTGGAAACATTTCACCACCACCTGACTTTCTAATCTCACTCCTCTGAACCTCCAAGTTCCACACTTGCTCATCTTCTTTCTGTTTCTCATGTACACCAAGCTCTTTTCCAACCCACCTCACAGCCTTTGCACATTCTGTTCCCTCTCCCAGGCCTGCCCTTCCCTCAGTTCTTCACGTGGATGACTTCTCTAAACCTGTCAGGTTTCTTGTCACCTTTCCAGAGAAACTGTCCTCATGTGCCCTTTCTAAAATACTCTTTCCCCAATGCCTGTCACCTTCTTGACATTGCCCTCTGTATTTCTCTCATATTAATTACAATCTCAAAATATCGCCTAGGTTTAGTCGTATCCTTTGCTGTCTGCCTCCTACTCCAGTGTAAGCTACAAAAGAGAACTCATCTGCCACATCCATCGCTGGATCCTTAATTACTTGAAGGGTGCCTGGCACATGACAGGCTCTCAACATTTGGGAATACAAGAGCCTTTATAATCCACCCCAGCCTACCTTGTCTGTAACACTAACAGCCTCCCCCTCTGTATTCCAACACCACCAATATAATCATTGCTTTGCCTTTGAACATTTGCTTTTTTCTCAAGAAATAAAATGCTTCTACATTGCCTAATCTTGCATACTCATCTTTGGAGGTGTGTTCCATCAACATCTTTTCCAAGAAACCTCTGTGACCACCTTAAATTGTGTTAAGAGCTCCTTCTCTAGGGCTGAATTACCCAAATCATACCCTTATTATTTGTTCACCAAGTGCTTTTAGAATGCTTGGGATGGTTTGCCCCCTTCCACCATCCCATACTATGCCAAAGGTTAGAGACAGACCTGTTTCTCTCCATATTCACAGTATATAGCACCATGCTTAACACTTAGTAGGTGCAGAAAGAAAATGTGTGTTGAATGAAAAGCTGAAGGAGAGAATGGCCAATAAGATCACATGAAACAGCTTGAAATAAGTCAAAGAATAAAACATATGAAAGCAGCAGAAAAAAAGACAAAACATTTCTTTGGGTATTTCTCGGGGCATCCACTCATCCTGAACTTTATTATGTGAGAGCCTGTCCTCACATAATAGGGATGAGGGACAGGGAAGAAAATAAGCAAATCCCAATGTTCTATGCATTCTGCAGACTTCTTGTTTTCTTCAAGAACACCATGAGTTAGAGTCATAGATGAATGATAGTTGGGTTTAGGTGACATAAGCCAGAGTCTTTTGTCCAAGATCAAACAACCATCAAAATGGCAAAACTGGAATTTACAGCCAAGATTTTTGGTGTAATCAATACGTGTGTTTGGCTGCATCGTGCCCCTTCCCCTAGCCTGGAAGGGAAATCATGGTGTATTTAATACACACGCTCTAAACTGAGGCAGAGACACATTAAACCCTTTACTGGTTGGATAGGTGGCCAAAGTTACACTCATTTGTTTGAATTCGAAACATAACTCCAGAGAGTCTAATATTAGTTAGTTCCAATATCTTTGCTGAAGTTATAGAAGACACAATACGAATTTCAAGTGATAAAAATAGGAATGCCTGATGAAAACTGGAAGTTTATTTAAGGCTAAACTAAAATTACTCAAATCGTAGTTAAGGCTTGAGGGACTTCACAGGTTATCTAGTTCAGAGAGTCTTTCTTTTCATTTTTGGGGGGAGAGTCAGGTACCGGAACATCCGGGATTTAAGCTATTTTATTCAGAACACTATTAAACATGAAACTTAAAATAACTAAGTGCTAAGTATGTATAGACAAGTAGTAGCATATGCCAATTGCTTAAGAAGATATTGTGTGTGTGTGTGTGTGTGTGTGTGCATAGATGTGTGTGTGTGTGTTTACCCAGAGAAAATGTAGGTTATTTAGTTTGCCTAAAAGTGATTGATCTTTTACTAGAGCCCTCCCTCAAATATTAGCTAGTCTAGGCTGGGGAGGAGGTCTAAATTAAGTATAATCTAGCAAAGGTTTACTAATGCAATAATATAAGTGTCTCTGTAAGCAATTCTCAGTCTAAGATTCCCCACCCTCCCACCCCATACCCCAGTCCTCTTTTCAAGATGCCATAAGAGTGTAAGAAGAAGCATACTATATCCTCATAGAAGCTGTGTGCTGAAGGAGGTCCTTGGGTCCACACAATGCATCCTTGGTGATCCTTGCCTGCAAAGACTACATCAGTCTCTTTCATGTATTAGTATCCACTGTGATGCGCTGTCTCTCACCACTTTTGGGGAAATACTGTGTGAGCATCCACATAAGTCCATGCCCCTGGAGCGCCCTTCCCTAGAGTCTCATTAGCCTTGATCCTTTGCTCTCAGAAACATCAAGTCTCCTTTAGGCACATGGGAGTACCATGATCTCCTGAAGACCATTGGGAAACAAGAATGCTACCACTTACTCAGTGTCCAGCTGCTCTACTCTGATGCTGCCACCATAGACTTGTGCCATCACACTGCAACAGCCAAGATGAAGCTGCGATTTCTATAAGCAGACCTTCTCCTAGAAGTTTGTGGTCTACCACGCCTGTTTCAGAGGAAGCGTGCCACCAGCCCCTTTATTGTTTGGATTCTTCATACACATTTGGATTTTAAAAGTCTTTAATTACTTAGATTCCTTATTAATGGCAGATGAGAGAAAAACAAGAACCCAGAAACCTGATTTACTTCTGTTCCCAAGTCTT
This sequence comes from Stenella coeruleoalba, assembly GCF_951394435.1. Lineage (NCBI taxonomy): Eukaryota > Metazoa > Chordata > Mammalia > Artiodactyla > Delphinidae > Stenella > Stenella coeruleoalba. The sequence goes on along the minus strand of NC_137149.1, from coordinate 39,066,230 downwards.
TCCCTTGTCTTCATTATGGAAGAAGAAAAGGAAATTCAAATTTAAAAATCATGTGCATTAGCATTTTTTCTATGATTGAGAAAGTTCATCATTATTCTATCTTTTTCAGTGAAAAACCTTATTTCAACTCATGAAATTTCAAAGTCTACATTATTACAATTCGAAGAACACTTATATAACTCCAGTAAATCATTTCAAAGCTGAACCCCAAAGAGAACATGCGACTTGTGTAAAATCTGAACTCTGCTTCTTACCAACTGTCCCTCTCAGCAATTCTAAGGGGCACTAACTTTTTATCCTCTGAAGTAGATGGTCATGTAAACAGTTATAATTAGTGGTTGGATAAACCACAGACAAACACATTTTTAAAAGTAGCTTGGGTCTCTTAAAGTCTCTCTCTTATGACTTTAGGGAATGTCTGTATAACCCAAGACCAAACCCAGGAACAGAAACGTATTCCATGATTTACTCATAAGTCTATCCAAGCAGCCATTTATCTATTAATCATTCATTCAACAAAATTATGTCAGTTACCCAGCTACTAGTTGTGTTCGCAGGGCCAATAAATCATTTGCATTCTTAAAACATAAATTTTATAAAGCAAGGTCCCTTCCAACAAAGGGAAGTAGGGGAGATAGTATATACAATGCATGTTTGTAAGTGCTATAATAATTTAGAAGGTGCTGTGAAATCATAGAAAAGAGAGATATTAGCTGGAACACCAGAAAAGGGGCCATATAGAAGTGGCATTTGAAATGAACCTGAAAGAAAAGTTATACTAAACACAGAAAGCCGTACCAGTCATAGAATGAGCTCAGGCATAGACACAGAAAGATGCGACACTTTGTATTTGTATTGAAATGTCCTTATTCCTTGCTTGCAGTTTCTCATAATAGCCAAAGTCAGTGGGTTGTTTTATATAGCAATTTCCTATTTAAAGCAAATAAATTGCATAGTGTGGTGGAAATAAGAATAAAAAGTGGATTCTATGACAGAAATTCTGAGTTCAAGTGCTTGATATATAATTAACTAATTATAACCTTGGATCAATTAATCTCTTTTGGTTATTTTTCCCCAGATAAATAAAGAAGTTTTAAATCATAAGTAAAAGTGACAATGAGGAGGGTACTACTAAAGTATGTTCTAAGTTACCGGCATGGATTTTTAAACTAATTAATCCTCACAGCAACAGTCATGTAGATACTCATTTTTTCTACCTTAGAAATAATCAAAGCCAGTTTATCTCACATTCTTTAGACACATGAAATGCTTAGGGGAGGGATGCTTGTTAGAAATGCTATTTCATGGACTGCCTCCACTTCTAGGAAATTTGACTTACCTACTTGGTGGTTATCCACCTTGCCTGTTCATTAAAATCTTCTGGAAAGCTTTTAAGATGACTAAAATATGACCACCACCCAGATAAATTCAATCAGAATGTCTGGTAGTTGGATGGTCCCAGTTTACGTACCTCCTCAAAGTATTCTAATGTGCATCCTGGATGAAGACCCCCTGACTTAAATCTGTTCATCCAGCTCCCCAGATGATTCTGAAATTCTCTGAGTGTGACCTGAAGGTGTTAAAGGAGCAGGGAGGATGAATTGTGGAGGCAAAGATACTGTCGGCTGAGGAGTGAAGGGGGAAACACATTGCGGAGGGAGAAATAGAAATAGCCTGCATGTTTAGCAGATGAAGGCAATTTCACAGATGATGCAGTTTTAGATTAAATGAGCAATTTGAGCTGGTATTGCAAGTTTAGGACAGATTTCTTTTCCCGTTTACTATAAATGGAATTCAAGCCATTGGAACCAAGACTTGATGAAGAAGTGAAACAAAATCCTTGATAAAAACTGGATGTTCCATCACATTTAGCTACAAACAGTGGTGCTTGGAGGGGCAGGTGAAGAAGAAGCCTAGAGTGCTGAGTAATAAAGCAAGAGGAGGTCAGTTTGGGGTTGGATCTTAATTAACATGAAGAGATTAAACAAAAATGAAAACAGAGGAAGAAAAACCTGCTACTGATACTTAATTGTAAAGTGCTATATGTGCAGACTAGGAGAGCAGAAATAATGCAGATAGGAAATAAAAAAGTAAAAATGTAGAAAATGGCATGATTTTTCACTCCATCAAACAGTAAAAATCAAAACAAAGGGGTCCTATATCTGTAGAATGAATGAATGACACTAAAATAAAGAGTAGTTGATATTTGCCCTGGAAATACAAAAATTAAGAATATTAGCTTCTCAGCTCACTTCTACTAAATGATCTTCATTTCTTGTTTGGCCTTGGGCTACTTTGACTGGAATGGAAGGACCAGATTCACATCTGGGTTTTAAACGAATATGTAGTTTACCTGTTTACATAGATTATCTCATTTAATGTTCACAACAACCTTATGAGAAAGGCATTATTCTACCCTTTGATAGATGAGAAAACTGAAGCTCAGAGCATGGAAGCTGGAGCTATTCAAGATCACACTGCTGGAAACCAACCTGGAGTCAGAATTTCAACCTTTCCACCTCACTGCCATGTCCCAATAGATTCGCCACACGTATGACTACACACACCACTTACTTGAGCCTCCATCTCCCCAAGAAGGAAATGAGGAAGATAAACTAGCTCCCAAGATTTCAGAGTTGATTGCATAAGGTCAAGTCTGTGAAGTTACTTCATCCCAACTTTTATTATAAAATTTTCAAATATACAGCAAAGCTGAAAGAACTTTACACTAAATACCTATACACCCATATAGTTAAAATCTATGATTAACCTATTACTACACCTGCTTTACCACATATCTGCCTATCTATTCATCACTCCATTCACCAATCCATCTTGGTTTTGGATGCATTTTCAAGTAACTTGCAGACAACAGTACACTTCCTTATATATCTGAATTTGGTTTTAAATTGCCAAAGAACTTTACAAATTCATGGATCATCGTTCTTAAAATTATGCTTCTCATTGCAATAGCTTCCTCCCATTACCTCCATCACAGTGAGTGCGGTAACTAACTGCCTGTTTCCAGTTGTGATAGTATTTGGCTATCCTACTTTGTGATTGGATGGCACTTCTTAATGGTTAAACAAACAAACAACAAAAGAGCTACAGTTCCTGCTGTTTTTCTCCTCTTGGCCTGCTCATGGAGCAGCTCTTTTTCTCTTTGGAAGACTTACCTACTTCTAGGTCTCAGCACCCCCAATCCAGTCTGCCTCCCCTCCATCCCAGTTACTTGTTCCGTATCTATTTCTCCCAAATGGTGAAAATAATATGTATCCCATGTAGGGAATTTGTTAAAACATATCGCTTTGTAAAGGGTAGAGTAGACAAGGAGAGACCTAAGTATTTGCCATATACCATGTCAGTTGCTAATATAAAGATTTTTCTATAATATTGATATATAAGTACATAATACATTTATATATAGATACATAATATGTAATATAATTTTATAGTCATTTATATATTTATATATTGTAGAATATATAATCATATATACTTATATATTACATCTGTATTTTAAAATATCAATATTGCATGTAATATTTGTATACTATAGAATTCATACATAATTACATTATGAAGATACTAAATACATATTAAATAAATAAATGCATCTATTTACCTTTAAATTATATATAAATAAATATATTTCTTTATATCATAGTCCTTAAATCTAGAGATCACCTTTATTTCAGTGAAATATAGAAAAATAAAAAAGGAAAAAAAGAGAAAAAATAGAGAATTGCCAAATCTTGAAAACAGCAGAATAGAAAAGACTGATGCCTCTGGATTCATTGGGAAAATTGAAACTACTAACCTCTGGAGGGTGGGGGGATCTAGTGGACTTTAAGGAGATAATTGATATGATGGAAGAGAAAGTAGTTATTTACTGCCACCATCCTCCACGTGCCACATGATATTATCATCTGACTGAGGACAAGAAAGCAAAACTCATCCTCTCCAAACATACATATTTTAGTTTCTATGGAGTTGGTAAAGAATAAAGTGAACAGTCACGAATTCTAGAGAAGTGCTCTGATTCACACATTGACATCTGGCTTGGCTCCATGCAGTTTTCACAAAATGTACAGCAAACTCCCCAGAAGCTTACTTAGTGCTGGCAGTGGCACTGGGAGACAAGCACGAAGCAAAATATTAGCATTTCACACACTGAGCGGGTCACACCATGTGAGTTTCGGGAACAAAGTGCCTCTGTTTCCCCGGAGCTTATGCCGATGACAGGGCCTCCCTTCACAGCTCATTACCAGTGCACTGATGGCTTCTCCCAGAAGAATGCATTGACTTTGGTTGGCATTGAAAAGATGCTCAAAAGATCAAAATAATAAAATCAAGTGACAACGGTCTCTGCAAGAATGACATACTTCTGCTCAATGATGCCTGAACTGGTTGCATCTCCAAGAGGTGCTTCCCATGGAGAACTCTACTCAAGTGTTGCTTTCTGCTGGTGGTGCCATGACATCTGAGACAGAGGAGGTGTTGGTGCAACATATGCCATCTCCCCAAAGGAAGGCTGGTGGTGCAGAAAACCTCAAAGACTTCCTCTAGAGGATAATGGCACAGTCACAGTGAGCATCAAATCCCTCCAGCTCTTTAAGTCATAAAGTAGATGCTCCAGGAGGAAATCCACAAATGAAAGTCCTTCGCTCCCTTTGAGATCACTCATCCCCTGGAAAATCTGATTTCGTCCTCTACAGTGATTAACTAATAAGAAATAAAGTGCCAGAATAGGCACTTGGAAGCAGCATAGAATCCCAAGGGTTTTTTGGGTACCTGATATATGCCTACTGGTTTACATACACTATCTCTAGTCATCTTCTAGAACCATGCAAGTTAAGTACTATAAGTCCCTTTTACAGGCTAGGAAGCTAAGCTGTCATGAGATAAATCAACTTGTTTGAGTCCATGCCATGTTAAGTAGCTACATGATGGATATGAGATTAAAAGTCAGATCTATCAAATGCTGAAGCTTGGGCTTTATCCAATATTGCATGTCGTGGTTGAAAGAATGTTCACTAATTACTGCATTTCTTTATGTTCTAGGAATATGAGTTATACAGCAAATGCATTTTAGAGCAGTTCTCAAAGTTTAACTTGCATACAAATCACCTGGAGATCTTGTTAGATACAGATTCTGATTCAGCAAGTCTAGGGTGGGTCTGGGATTCTGCATTTCTACCAAGAGCCCTAGTGACATGGACAGTGCTGATCAGAGGACCATACTTGGAGTATCAATGTTTAGAGCATGTAAGCTAAATGAATACGACCTTAAGCCCTTTTAGACACAGTAGTTGAGTGTATTTGCATAAAATAGCCTTCACTAGGTGAAAGTTCTCAGGATCAGTGTTTTTTGGGGTCATCATTAATGATAGTGTCTGAATATATTTCCACACCAGGCACATTTAATTTCCCTATATTCAGCCTGTCAACAGAGATGTATTGGCTGTCTACAAAAATAGTTATAACTGACATTTTTTTCTGGTGCTTTACAGACTAGAAAACATCTTTATATGTGTGATCATACTTAATACTCACAAAAAGTGAAGAAAACAAAGTAAGCATTGCTATTGATATAATTTTAAGTTAACGATATTAAGGTTCAGAGGGAGAAGGTGATATGTATCTTACTTGTATCACAGATTTTGTTAGAATATTCAGTTATTTTGAATCTCAATATCATAAAAAGTCATAATTTGCAAGACCTTGATGGTAAGTGGCTTAGTTTGCTAGGGCTGCAGTCACACAAAGTACCACATGTGAGTGGCTTAAAAATAGAAATTTATTATTTTTTGGCTCCAGATGCTATAAGTTCAAGGTCAAGGAGCTTGTAGGGTTGATTCCTTCTGAGGACTGTGATTGTTCCGTCCCTTTCTCCTAGTTCTGGTGTATGGTTGGCAATCTTTGGCGTTGCTTAGCTTATAGACTTATCATTCTGATGTTTTTCTTTGCGTTCAAGTGATATTCTTCTTGTGTGCATGTCTGTTTCCAAATTTCCCCTTCTTATAAGGACACTAATCAGTTTGTTGAATTAGGAGCTCACCCTCTTCTAGCAGGACCTCATCTTAACTTAGCTAATTACATCTTCAATGACACTATTTCCAAATAAGTTTGCACTCTCAGGTACTGGGGGTTAAGATTTCAACATTAGTATTTGGGGGGTGGAATGCAACTCAACCTATAAAATAAGGTGTTGCCTGGTCCCTGTTTGGGAGTTGCTTATAATCTATTTGGGCAGACTAAATAAGTATCCAAATCATTGCACATAAAAGGTAGGAAATGAAAGGTTCCCAGTGAGTCTTGAAGAGTCCTGAGGTGAAGGCGACAGTATTCACCTGGGTAAACCAAGACAATTTTTACAAGTTGACAATCCAGGTTATCCTTAGGGTATGGGTAAGATTTAGAAAGACAGAGAAGTGAAGAATTATTCCAGACATCAAGTACAGTGTTTGCTAAGGAAAGAAAAGAAGTCAGTCCCCAAATGTGTTCTGAAAACAGGAAGTAGAGATATTTTTTCTAAACTATAAAACAAGAAAATAAGGTTAGACTTAAGTAACATTGATTCTGTATTTATTTCTGGAGCTAAAAATTAAACAACTCCAAGGTCTTGTCTTAGTCTGCAAAATGGAAATACTAACTCCAATATCACAGGAGGGTGGCTTTTTTCATTGTTTTTTTAAAAAATTTTAACCATAAAAACAATATATGATGAAGCTTGCATGTTAATGTCTTAATAGATGTCTGTGGTATGCTGCTAAAAATTGAAAACAAGCCACTGTCTGAAGTTAGAAAGAACAATTATTATTGCATTCTAAAGTCCCAGTGACTTTTACACTGGGAAAGGATAGCGAATCTTTTGTTGGATTAAAACAAACCAGTCCTTGTTTACGAGCCTGTGGATTTAAGAGAATAGGTTGTCATTTTAATTGACAGAGGTTTCTGAAACTCTGTCAAGAAGATTTATTTAAATTCTTCTGAACAGACTCAGAATTTACAGTACTGTATGTGAAAACAACTCTTTCTCTGTTCAGAGAATGACATCTTTGGGGAGTTGTCTCTGAAAGGATGTAGTCACCAACATTCACAAAGAAAGAAATATTCATACCCTGAGCAGAGATTATCTCACAAGATAAATAGTCTTGCCCCAATTCAGACAGAAATGCATTTTGACAAGGTCAGAGTCTCTCTTCTTATTCCTCAGGCCTCAGTTCCGTGGGACACATTTGGTTCCTTGTCTGAGTCAAAGAGCTAAGGGACTGGTGGGGAGAGAACTCATTAATTTTGTCAATACCCATTCTCTGCTCTTAGCTTTTATAGACTGTCTTAAGTAAAAGATGAGCTTTTCTCCATCTTCTTATTCCATTCACAGAGTGATTTAAAAATGGACCTTTCTATTTGCAGCTAATATCATCCTCTTTATCTAATATTCACATGCCCCATAAATCTACCATTTCCTTACTCCTCCCAATGTACAATCGATTTCTCCCCAGCATAAATCCTCTCTATAATCAAACTGGTCTCTCATCACTTTGAATGCAATATCTTTTCTTGACTTTTCACAATGGTTTTTAGGTTCTCCTCAGCTGAAATCTCTCTTCATGACATCTCTCTCCTCTTCCCTTTACGTCTATCTCATCCTAGTCTATGTTGGCCAATGTCCTGCATGTGTTCACCTCTACCTGTGCAAGGCCAGTGACAGCCATGACCAAAGGATCATGGCATTCTATCCTGCTAAGCCTGGATGTGCCTACAATAATTTTTTTTTGTTTTGCTTTATGAACACAAGTCTCTGATGACCCCCTGCAACAAAAATAAAAAAGTAGAAAAAGAAATAGGAAGATTTTAAGTTAACATAAAGCAACAAGACAAAGAATGGTGAGAGATGAAGATGATTAATGTGAATATGATTTTGGAGAACTTTGAGGGAGACCTCATGGGTAGAGCAAGCCCATAGGTCAAATTTATGAGACACACAATGAGGCTTAAATTGAATGATGAACATCTGACACTCAAATCCAGAAGCAGTATTCACTAACATTTTTTTTATTGTACATTATGTAACAGATGGTGTACCAGGAGTTTCCTATATGTATCCTCATTTATCCCACTCAGTAACTTGATGGGCTATTATTGCTCCCATTTTGCAGATGAGGAGCCTGTGTCCCACATAATTTAATTACCTTGCCCAACCAATAAGTGAATAAAACACAGTGTTTTTCCTGCTATGCCGCTGGAGGACAGGGGAGACTGTCAACAGGTAAGTACACATTCTTTGGTTGCTAATCTTCTTGTAAATATTTTGACTCCTTTATTTTCATTTTATTCTCTTAAATTGCTTAAAGAAATCTTCATTCAAACTAAATAAAATGGAGTATATACTTGAAAGAAGGTAGAGAAGAAAAGTAGTAATTTATGGTAGCATTATATTAATGTGAACCCCAAATTTTCTAACCTAGAGAAACTATTTTATGCCTGGTCAAATCTCAGGGTGGAAAAGACACCATTTGTACAGAGTAGAATTTTCTTGCTCATTTATAGGCAAGTCCACACAAGTCATGTCTGGTTAATCTTCCACTATTTAATTTAAGTTCCTTCCAATAGTCTTTGAGAATTGCAGGCATTCATTATTTTACTTAATATAGCAGAGAAATTTGACATAAACTTTTATCACATGCTTTTTATTCATCTTCTTGATCATCAGTTTCTACAAGGAGACTCACAAATTTCAAAGAAGAAACAGAAGCCACCACTTAGCTCAAAGAGAAAGACTCAGGCCAGAACTGTAGATATACCCTTCAATCACTGAACAAGTATGTATTATCTGCCTGTTATGTGCCAGGCATTATTCTATGCTCTTGGAATACAAGAGTGAAACTTGACCACATGGTGTCATATTCCAGTAGGGTAGGACAGACAATTTTGACATAATAAATACATAAAATTATATCATATATTAGAAAGCAATAAATAATAGGGGAAAAAGAAAATGTAGACCAGGGTAAAGGTCATCAGGAGTGCTGGGGGAGATCTTAGCAATTTAAATAGGGTAATCTGGTTAGCCCTTGGAGAAGATACTATTTGAGTGAGGTCTTAAAGCTCATTTAAGTTAACCATGCTTAGAGGAAGCATTGGTAATGTTTCTCTTATAGGCTAGGGTGTTCTGGGTTGAATCTATCAGGAAGATACCTGGGATTGTAGATGGATTATGAGAATAAGTCAGTTAAGGTATAGTGAACAGACTGGCCTGACTGGGCAGTGTGAGCTAGTAATTTAAAGTACTCTATAAGGGTAGAAAGAAGCACAATCAAGTGATGAAAAATTAATTGTGGTCAAGAAGGGAGTCAAAGTTCAGAGCTGCAGAACCAGGGCCAAATGTCAGGCCTAAAGGGCCACCTGGTTTTATACAGTAGCAAATAACTCAGACCAGAAGCCAAAAGAATTAGGAGCATGTTATAAGTGAAAATTCATAATGAATCATAGAATTCAAAGAGCCTGATTTTAGCCTGAAATTGCCTGGCTGGCAAAGGTGAATTGGTGAAGTTAATTGATGGCAAAAGTAACCCAGGATGCCCTAGATAGCTAGCTGCCTTTCATTTGGCTATACTAGCAGTATGGGAAGGACAAGTTGGTGGATGAAAGTTGGCATCTCCAAAGAATCCAGGATAAAGAATGGGTATGCCTGATAGAGTAATGTTCTAGGCAAATATACCAAAGTTAGATGTGAGGCTAAAACCATGATTAGATTTCTCTAGGGCATTTTATGATGATTCAGTTCCCTCTTTTAAAACTACTTGGCGCTGGGCTTCTCTGGTGGCGCAGTGGTTAAGAGTCCGCCTGCCGATGCAGGGGACATGGGTTCGTGACCCGGTCTGGGAGGATCCCACATGTCGCGGAGCAGCTGGGCCTGTGGGCCATGGCCGCTGGGCCTGCGCGTCCGGAGCTTGTGCTCCGCAACGGGAGAGACCACAGCAGTGAGAGGCCTGCGTACCGCAAAAAAACAAAACAGAACAAAACAAAAAAAACTACTTGGTGCTATAAAATGGAGTTGAATACCAAAGAAAGAGACAGAGATGAGACAGAGACACAGAGAGAGAGAAAAAGAGAGAGACAGAAAGATTTCAATAGAGTGGACCAGGTCACACAAAGACAGTGAGACGAACTAAGCATGGTGTTGAGGTAACGGAGGCAGAAGGATGGCTAATAGAAAGGAACATACAGATAAATAGGGCAAGATCCTCAGCTGGAGTTCTGCAATGTGAAAAGGGGTAGGAGATAAAACAAGTATCACAGAACACCTGAAATTAGACAATTTTGACATTTTTATAGTTAGTTCCCCCCAGAATTTTTGTGGTTTTAGTCCTGCATTTCCTCATCTCCCTCTCCATCTCCTGTGATAGAGGCGGTACCATTCTACAGTTAGTCGTTGTAGCAGCAACATCCTATTTCAGCAGCTTCTCTAATCAAACAAGTGCAGCCCTTTCCTTGGTGGTCCAGTTCTGCAGAATGGCTCTGGAAGCCCTCTTGGAAGCTCAGCCTAGATTCTCTTTCTTCAGTCCCCTTAATAATTCAGTGAGCTATTCATGTCCCTTTATAGATAATCTTGCTGTTTACACAAACTGGGGTGAATTCTGTTTTCTGCAACCAAGAACTCTGAACGATACAATGATTATGAAATCTAAGAAAAGCAACTCCTGGGCAAAGCAAAGTTGATGCAACTTTCTTTTATCTGTGCTTGGTACCTATATAGCAGTCCTAGTGTGATACCTCAGTGTTTGATTTATGGCCAAGTCAAGACATAGATCTCTCCCAGGGATAAAAATGCCTGAGTGGGTGCCTTAGTATTATAAAACAGGTAATCAAAGTTACACATAGGATCCAAAAAGAAAGGGCTATGGAAAGAAATGTGTGAGAATTTTGAAAAATTACTACTTTATCACATCATTACAAATCACAATTATCCTTATAATCATATTGTGGATTTCTGGATCACTCTTGTATTACCCAGATGAAATCATTCATTGCCTGACTCGACTGCTAAAATTTTAGATTAAGAATAGGAGTAGAAAGAAGGAGACAGAGATAGATTAAGAAAAGAAGAGAAAGAGTAGGAGGAGGAGGAGGGAGGAAGAAGAAGAAAAGGAAAAGCAGCAGCCATATAATAAACTTTAGGGTCTGGAAAATGGGCCTGACTGTTTTTCTCAGGAGACATACTGCAATTTTCATTTGTACATACAAGGCAACCAAGGTTTATAACACACAGTTAAGTAGTGGTAGAAGATAGCATCTTTGTGTAGGGGATGAAAATTTTCTGTTCAGTTCAATAACTATTTGTTGAGAACCTAGTAAATCCCTGTCACTGTAAGGGGTACCAGGGAAAAATGATCCCTGAAGAAACTGCAGTTGGTAGGAAATATGAGGACATGAAGAGTGCCATTTTGGGGTGTCACTGGAGGGAGCACAGAGTCCTTGAGATTGTGAAAAACATCAGATTAAGGGGGCAGAATCCTGGTTTGGTAAAAACAGTTCTTTTTTGTGCCCTTGCCCTAGATTTATTAACAGTAATGTTCCATTTCACTCTCAAGTGCTTTGATTTGGAGAACAAAGGAAGAATCAGAAAGAATCATGACTACTCTGCTGATTCAAGGGGTATTGGAAAGAGTATCATGGTCCTTGTACTCACCATTCCCACACTAGACACTTGTATTGGAGGAGGAAATGCAAGGTTGATGTTCTCCAAGTTTTACTTGATGGGTGGAGAGGGTTACCACCTTGGCTATAGTGTGCCAGTGAGCATGGACTTTTCTGTGTCGGAAGGCTCTGCCTTATTGGGGTCATAATGGTGTCCTCTCATCCTCTTTGTTCACTTCTTATACCTGTGCAGGAAGGACTTCCCTCTCCCGTGCAGTAAATATACCTGGACAGGGCCCAAAGTATGCCTTCCAGATGGTCAGGCCTCTGTGACCATCTCTGAGTTCCAGAGACACTCCACAACATCTCCATAACCATCTGCTCCACAGATCTGGGTGACTTTCTTTTAAAGTCATCTGAATGTGCAGGTTCAAGATTCATATTAGGGCTGGGAAGTAAGAGCAAAATTTTGACCTCAGTCATGGGTCATGTTGTCCCATCTAGTTTTTATCACAATTTGGCCAAAAGGTGCACATTTATAGCTGTTGCATTTATTAGAATTGCCTCTTTTCTCCTATTGATTGATATTAAAATAAGCAAACATTATCAATGTTATTAAGTAAATTTTACTAGTTAAATACTGGTTCTCTTCATTTTATTCATAGGGGCTCCAATCCTCATTCAAAAAGAAAGGGGCTCCTTTGCTATGCTTTGAGCATCACTAGTACAAACTCCGAATTTTACTATTAAAATATGCAAACCCCAAGAGCTGAAGCAACTTCTAAGTGTCACACAAGATATATTATAAGTTGGTTCCCAGAGGAAGTTGTTTTTGTTTTTTCCCCCTTTTTCTTACAAGAAAAAAAATCTGTGCTTATTTACACTTCATGGGAAAAGCATCATTAGCATTTTGTATTTTTCTGTAGCCTTTTTTCTTCCCTAGGGATTATTTTACATCTGAAAGGGCATTATTCATCAATGAATAATGAGAAAGTTTTCAGGAAACTTTTCTGCTACAGCCCTGCTCCCGTCCCATCCTCTTCCCCCCAACCCACAGATACTGAGTGTGTGACTGAGACCAAGGAGTAACTGCAGGCTTTGTAGGCATTTTCTTACTGGCCTCGAAGTCACATACACCCTAGTAATGACAGCCATTCCTGCCAGCCACGACTGCAAGTGGTGGTCATTGTCACTGACTCTGAAAACTAACATGGCAATTTTATTAAAGAGTGTTTTTCAAATGGATGTAATTGAACATGCAAATTGGATTTACACACTCAGATTTGGGGAACTGTGACTACAAACCCAGCATAAGACTCACATTCACAAAGTTATATTGGACTGTACATACAAATCAGCTCCCATTGAATCTTTGAAAATGAGATCACATTTCTTCCGGATTTACCACTCATTCCACACTGGTTAACGAGAGCAAATCGTTGTCACCAAGCTCAGCAGAAAAAATATGACATCCCCACAATGGTTATTACTCTTTCCTCCTCGTGAGGGGCTTTGCAGGTGATACATTTACAGGGTATTTAGAATGTGATACAAACCAGGCCCCTAGATTTTCCTCCCATCGGTGGTGTCATCTGGATAAATCACACCCTTTGGCATTTGCACTGATACAACAAGAACATACCATGCAGCACAAATAACCTCATTTCCATAAAACAGCCTTTTAAAATTAGAAAATGTATAATTCATTTGGGGTAGTTATTATCGCTTTTGGACGGGAGGGATTTAAACTTGTATTTGAATGCAAATAACTGTATTTCTTCACAGTTACACACAGGAAGCGACACAACTTAGGAACTCTAAGAGGTATGGTTATCCTTAACTATCAACTCAGGATGATGATATTGATCACAAAAGCTATTTGTGTGTCCCATTACAGTTTGCAGCAAGCTCTCACATCTCAAATGTGATCCTCCGCCCTCCATGAGAGAGACTTCCCGTTTTACACATGAGGAAACAGAAGCCCAGAGAAGTTAAGTGATTTCCGAGGATTACACAGTCAGGAAGTGGCAGATCCAGTGCTTAAACTCTGATGGAAGGACAGAATGGATAAGCATAGACACCCAGATAGATTCATGAATGGGGACAAGGTAGCCAGAAAAAGAGTGGAAGTGAGAGAGGGCAGAGGAGAAGGAACAATTTTTAAATGGCAGAAAATGCCCAGAAAAGAAGAGGCCAGGTAAACTCTTGGATAAGAACACGCTACTTTGCCTGCTTCCCATCTCTGACCCTCTGCGTGGTACTCCAGCTCCCAGATATTTAAAGAACCAAGGGAGGCAGAGCCCTGAGGTGACTCACAACCAAGGTGCATGACCCTATAGCCCTGGTTCCCTCTATTCACCCACACTGCTCGTGTCTCCTTTGTTCCTGAGGCCTTGTTCCAGAAGGCTGTTTATCCTGGAGTCACCTGGGCAGGGGAAAGTATATCCAAGCTCTGCGATGGAAACAAGTGGCTCATGCTTTAGGTATTAAAGCTATAGTTCCACAGAGGAGTCTTGTTTCTGGCTTCTGGGTCTTCACCCATCCTAAGAAGTTCTGGCTTTCTCCCTGCACCAGCTTTTCATTACCCTAATTCCCCCTTTCTCTGACAAATGTCTACTCACTCTTCAAGCTTAATCTAATGCAGGAGTCCTGGAGGAAAACTTTCCTGAAATCTCTTTCCGTCATCACCCAGCCTCCATCATTCAGTGAGCCCTCTTAATCCATGGCAAGAATGTCTGCTTCACAGTAACCTTCCCACTGGGCCCAAGTCCCCCAAAGCAAGGATCTTTTCTTAACTGTATATCCCTAACAGGTGTTCCGGAGAGTGACATATAGAAAAAATTCTATACCTATTTGTTGAGTGTTCATATTCTGCTGACACTCTCTGTGTGACTTCAAACAGTTACTGAATTTTCCTGAATCTCAGTTTACCTACTGAAAAACCAGAGCTGTAATATGGACGGAATGAGAATTACACAAACTCGAAAGACAATGTTCCTGGCCTACAGTAAGGTATTGAAAAATGACAGTTACCATAATTACTACTGTTAATATTAAGTCAGTGAATAAATGTTTGAATACCAGAGATGCTGCCCTCAAATTCGTCTTTTTGGTCTTTGGATATCAGTTTGGTATCAACTATACTTCTTTCTATGCAAAATGCTATCTCCCTCCTGACAACATCCTCATTTATGCCACTATTACCAACCCTTTCCTCCAGACTAGAAACATATGGTTACGCAGGCCTTGTATTTCTCCAGTGTCACTGTCAACTCCATTAATACGTTATCATAAACCAGCTTCACTGAGGTATCCGTTTGTCAGTAATGGCTGGAGTTATCACCATTCTCCCAGAGACTGAATTTAATCCATCAAGTTATCCTTTTCCCTGTGCTTCATTTTCTCATTGGCCAAACGAGGAGGTTGCATCTGATGGATTCCAAGTTTCCGATTTTCAAAGAGAATTTTGATTTGATCAAAGAATTTAATAATTTAATGTACTTGCTAAGACTTGATATAGCAGTGAAATTGAAAAGCTTCCTGGTCCAAGCTTTAAGAACAAGAGGAAATACTTGTTTGA
The DNA here is from genome assembly GCF_951394435.1 of Stenella coeruleoalba. Taxonomy (NCBI): domain Eukaryota; kingdom Metazoa; phylum Chordata; class Mammalia; order Artiodactyla; family Delphinidae; genus Stenella; species Stenella coeruleoalba. The sequence goes on along the minus strand of NC_137149.1, from coordinate 39,051,004 downwards.
CCTTAAGTCAGACACTTTCTCTTTCTGAATATCCTTACCTCATCTGAAAAATAAGGGTCAGAGAGAGCAAGATCCTCATGTGGGTGTGTTATTGAGCCCCAGGGGGCATATAGAAAGTGGGGAGGCATTTTTATTGTCACATTGGCATGGCATTTAGTAGGTGAGACTGGGAAAGTTAACCATTCTACAATGTAAGCAACACTCTGAGATATGAAGAATTATCGTACCCATATTGATAAGAGTGTTTCAGTTGAGGCCATCTTAGCACTGTTTAGATGGTCTCTACAGAATATTCCAGTTTTAACATTTTTTAAACAGCTAATTTAAATAATAGGTGTTCAGTAAATTTGTGCTTAGAGAGAGTTTTTAGTTTTGCAGTAGCCTGACTTTCATATTATATATAACTCTAATTAACCTTGAAATTTTATGCTTGACCTATATCAAAGAGCACAGAGTTTTTCTCCTTTAACTATGCAGTTTCCAGAAAATGTGATGCATCTTCACTTCCTGTAACCTCTCCCTCATTTGCCTACATCAAAGCCTCATCAAAGCTTGGACCTGCAACTATTAGAACTGGGAAAAGTGTGGCAACATTTATCTAGGACTCATTTGGGCTTTTCATTCTATCATTAGTCTGCTTATAGCCTCAGTTCTAGGAGGAAAAACTGAATGGATCATTTCACCTCCAGAATTGCTGATTTTTATATTTAGTCATTGTCTTTTTTTTAAAAAAAAATATAGATTATATTGCTTGAGTGCCTGCTCTGAGCCAGACACTGTACCAGTAACTTTACAAACATTATTTTTAATAAATAACATTTTAGTTATAGGTTATTTCTTCATTTTGAGGATAAGGAAAATAAGTTTTGGTGAGGTTTGTAAAATTTCCCGAGGATACACAGATACTAGTGGTGAATCCAGGTTTGAACATGTCTGTCCACTAAAAATCCATGATTTTGAGCTATAAGACATTCTCCTATAACTGGGAGATATGGATGGTACAACTGCTCTCTGCTGGAAGTGACATGGTGCCTACCTGAATTTAACCATATGAAATACTGATATCAAAGGAAGAGCTGGTCTGCAGCTATGCAGAGAGGAGCAGGGTAGCATGTGTGCTGTGCGTATGCTACTCCCTCACTTATATCACTGGCCCATTTTGTGCCTTCGAGAATTCTCCAGTCTAAATTAAAAATAATGTCTCTCAAAAAAAAATAATAAATAACGTCTCTCATCCTGAAAAATCACCTCCTGTCTGGGGAGGGGCAAAAATAAGAAAGGGAAAAAAACTTACTAGAAGTGAGAGAAATTCAGCTTTCAGATAGAAGAAAAGGCTTTGTGACAGTCAGGGTTGACAAATGGAAATACAAGGATTGATGTATTAATAGTTTTCCTGAGAGCAAGGGTAAATGCTGAGGCTACTGTTCACTAGCTTTATGACCCTGGACAAGTCCCATAAGATTTCTGAGCTAATATGTTCTCATCTGTAAATTGGTTCGTGATACTCATTTCAAGATGCTGTTGTCACTAAATGAGAGGTGGAAAAGGCATAGAATACCTCCTTCACCAGCCATGGGATGCTTCTACTCTCCCCGTTCTTGAGAGGTTGATAGTTCCCAGAACTCTATTCCTCACCTTCATTTTCCTTTTTTTTTTTCTTTTCACAAGCTCCCTATGAGTGATTCCATTGCTTTCTGGTATTCCTTATCACCAACCTTGAACTTGAGAATTGCCCATCCGAATGCCAACGAGGTCTTTCCAGTTAGTTACCCCAAAGGGCTTCAAATTTGAAATGCTATTATGTCAACACATCATTTTCACTCTCCCTTTGTCTACCCACATAGCTCAGTCTCAAGAATGGCAAAACCATCAGCCTAATTCTGATGCTTGAATCATGGGGTCATTCTTTATTTTATCTTGTTTATTGGAAATCACAATAAATTTATTTTTATTTATTCATTTATTTATTTTTCATTGAATGAAACTTTCTTTAAATTCTGTCATGGTTACAATTTTCAAAAGTTTCATACACATGATTTCATATAATCCCATAATAACCCTTTTATCCCCCTTACTCCCCCCCACTGGTAATCACTCCCCACTGGTAATCACTAGTTTGTTCTCTATATCTGTTAGTCTGTTTATTTTTTGTTTTATTCACTAGTTTGTTGTATTTTTTTAGATTCCACATAGAAGGGATATCATACAGTATTTGTCTTTCTTTGTCTGACTTATTTCACTTAGCATAATGCCATGGGGTCATTCTGGGTTTCCAATGTTTATACCAAATTGCCATAGATTCCTACAAGGTATCCAGCCTAGGTAAGCCTGAACACCTCCAATGATAGAGAACACTGACATTCACAGTGTGACTGATATGGACAGAACATCTGTAAAATAGTGCATGGGACTCTGAAAAACACTAGTTGTTCAGTGGGCTAAGCTGAACTGACCCCAATAAATAATACCCTTCTAATCGATGTCTTCAGAAATAGCATTTTCTTTAACACTGGGGTTATTCAGCTTTAGGATGGACAGCTGTGATTATTTTCTGTAGAACAATAAATGCTTGTAATCAATATATTTGAATTTTGGTTCTATGATAAAAATAAGAAATAGTGTAAAAATTATAACCTTTTGTCATGAAATAATCTTAGGTGGTAAAGAGGATTCTAGAACTTACTCAAATTAAATCTGTATCTTTAGGAATTGGCATACCATAAGCAGTCAATCAATATTTGTTGAATTAAGTAATTAATTAATGGTGTGATTTTATGAAAAGACAGTGATAATCCAAGCTCAGGATCAAACTCTTCATGCTGTAACTTTATCACAAATATCAATTCCTAATCTGCTCATGCCCTTTCACACCTCTAAACCTATTTCCTTTCTTCTTCCCTTGAGAAGCACACATCCTCAAGACCTCTTTAAAATCAACTCATTGGTAAGACCAGGGCTCTCCATGCCTTTGCACTGTCCTTGGCAGGTTTTGAGAATTTGGAGAGGGGGTTGTATTCCACACACGGACATCCAGCTTCCAATATGACTTCTCTCCTTATGTCTCATGAGTATCTCTCTTCTTTAATCTCTCTACTTCCAAAAGATCTCTAGACTTTTCTCTTCATAACCTGATCATCCTCCCATTTTCCCCGGCTCGGCAAATGGCAATCCATTCCAGCAAACAAACAAAAAACTTAGGGCAAAGCTTGGAGCTTTGACTCTTTTCTCTCAGACCATATCCAAACTATCAGCAAAGTTTGTCTATTCTAACCTCAAAATATATACTAAATTGCTAACTCACTCCACTCTAAACAAATTACCATGTCTTCTGTGGACTTCCACAACTGCTTCCTCACTGAATTGTCTCCCAAGTGACTAAAACCTCAGTGCAACCAAAACTGGAGACATGGATTCCTCAGTGCAGACTGGGGCAGTGGATCACTGTCTTGTCAGCTTGGGCTGCTATAACAAAATACCACAGACTGGGTAGATTAACCAACAGAAATTTATTTTCTTTCAGTTCTGGAAGCTGGGAAATTCAAGATCAGGGTGCCATCTTAGTTAGAATTTTGGTGAGGATACTCATCCTGGCTTGCAGACAGTCCCCTTCTCACTGAGTTCTCACAAGGTAGAGAGGGAGCTCTGGTCTCTTCCTCCTCTTATGAGGACACTAATCTATCATGAGGCACCCACCCTCATGACCTCATCTATACTTAATTACCTCCAAATGTTCTGTCTCCAAAGGCTATTTGATTACATTGGGGGTTAAGACTTTAATACATGAATTTGGGGGGACACATTTAGTTCATAACAATTACTTTCTCACAGGCTATTGAGAAGAACAGGCCACAAGGCAGATTCATGAAGTGAGAACAAATACCCAAGACTGTCTCTTCACCCAGTGAAATTATTGATCCCAAAGAGTTTACAGACAGTTGGAATCCAAGTAGAAACTAGGAGTCAGAGAGTCAGACAATGAGATTTCAGTAGGGCTTGGTGGAATTTTTGGAAAAGAAGATAGTGCTTGTTACAGAGTTCAAAAAAACCCATGTGGCATTGGGAGTAGATGAGATGAGAGCTCTTGGGTATATTTCCCATCTCAGTGAAGTGTTTGTAATGTTTAACAGCAAGGGGAAAAAAAACTTGATTTAGTAGCATTTGCTAATTTCCTGCTGTAAAGATTTCCTCCATGGCTATCAGTCTCCACCCACTGATCTGTGCCATCATTTCTGTAGACACTGGTTCCCTAAGAGAGACTTAATGAAGAGTATGAACCACAGCAGTAAAAATATAGGTTCATATGATGGGGAGAAAAGCAAGCTTGCCATTCCTATTCTATAAAGTAATAACAATTGTATTAATTATAGGAATAAGAATAATAATTTATTACTAACGATCATACTCATAATTCTCAATCATTAAGCATTTAGAATGTAACAAGCACTATAAGTAATGCATTCAATACATTATGTTACTTAACTTCATAATAGTTCTGTTAGGTATTATCATTAGCTCATTTTACAGAAGGAAAAAAAATCTTCCTAAGGTTAAGGAACTGATGTTGTATTCAGTTAGTGGCAGAGCCAGAGTAGGAACTCATTTTTGTCTAAGTCTAGAGCTCTCACTTTCCTCACCCAACTCAGTACACCCCCCAGAAGGCCAGATTGGAACACCTCCCATGACTCAGCTGCCTGTTTTCTGGTCCACTGTGTAGGTAGGACTACTGTCTCCCCATTTCCTGCATCTCCTTCCTCCTAGAACTCCCTCAGCCATTGAGTTTCCCAGGCATATCTGGTCTCATGCAGAGGTGTCCACACCCACCCCCCATCCCCTGCCGAAGCTCATAGAGCTGCAAGAATTTTGAGTTGTCATTCTTGCTCTATTGTTATTGCAGCTCTAGAAAAAAGCAAACAAATAAACAAACAAAAAAACAGCCAGGCTTGTATGTTTTGACAATAGTCTATGTCATGTGCTGAACTATATCTCCCAAAATTCATTTGTTGAAGTACTAACCTGTAGTACCTCAGAATGTCACTGTATTTTGAGATAAGGTCATTATACAGGTAATTAAGTTAAATTGAGGTTATACAGATGGACCCTAATCTACTATGACTGTTGTCCTAATAAGAAGAGGAGATTAGGACACAGACACACACAGAACAAAGGCCATGGCGAGAGATAGGGAAAAGATAGCCATTTACAAGGCAAGGAGAGAAGCCTCAGGAGAAACCAACCCTGTTGATACCTTGATCTTGAATGTCTAGCCTTCAGAACTTTCTGTTGATTAAGGCACAGTTTGTGGGTTTCTTGTTATGGCAACCCTAGCTAACTAATGCAGCCTGGATCACCCGTACTCATCAAATTCCTTCTAACAACAGAATTAGTCTGTTACAGAAGAGAAATTTTTAGTAGCAATATTGTACTCAGTTCAACTGAAATATATGTAACCGTTTCATGCAGATACTGGCATAGCTTCAAGGGAACACCTAAAAGTGCAATGAGACCCCCTGACCTGAAGGTGGACCAAAGTACACAAGGGAGGTGGGGTCAAGATGAGGACAAATGGCTCACATTTTGTGCAAGTCACATCTGTGCTGTTTGTACAAAGCCCTACCCTAAACACTCAGCATGCATCATCTCATCCATCTCTTACTTTGAAGACAAGGAAACTGAAGCACAGTGAGGGCAAAAACTTGTATAGTTAATGTAGATAGTGACATATACCTGGTGACATCTCAGGTCCATTCAGAAATCCAGTTTTGGCCAAAGCTCGAAGCTTTCTAAAACCACATGAAGGATGGAGAGTTTTGTACAAGTGGTTGCAGTATAGTTGAAGTTCTGCCTTGAAGGATCTGAGAAGGACTCAAGATGAATGTGGCTTACATTTAAGGTTCATTTTGATAGATATAGAAAGGGAAAGGGCATTTTTTTCAGCCAAAACGCAGAGATATCCCCATGCAGAGCCCTTTCAGGGAATGTTCTACCTCCAGTGGGGCTGGCTTGGACAGTGAGGTGGGAAAGAGTCATAGGAGTGACATGGCTGAAAATGTGAAGATTCACTTCCCTCAATTCCTCTCCTGAGCATTTACCTTTCTCACTTGTCTTGTGATCAGGCTTAGCAGGATTTAGACTCAGTATCATCCTCTCCCTGCCAAGTGAATTTTCTTGTAGCTTTTACGCTCCTGGCATTTACCTGGGAAACTGTGCCCTATGACTTGCTTTCACCTTACCCTAGTGAGCAGCTTAAATCTTGTTGGGGTCTCCACCCATCTCCCAATGCTCTGATCCACAGGTCTGAATTGAACTGTACACACCTCCCAGAGCAGGACATTGTCCTTCTGTCATTTTGACAAGGCTGTTTTGATGCAAGAGATAATTTGCTGTGGTCTTTGTAATGTTGCTGTCAGTTTCACTGCAGCCCTGGTGAGCCTCTCAGGTGGGATTAAGGATGGGAAAAGTGAGGAGAGCTGCCAGAGGTAGGTTGGGGGGCAAAGATGCGTTTAGGATGGAATGGCTACCAGGAAGTCCACTAGGTATAGCAGTAATTATTATCTTTGAAATTCCAAGTGTTTAAGGATTTGTTTTTAGGCTAAATCACAATGTTCTTCCATTATGATGGCTTTATTAGTACCTTATGCAGTTTCTATCACCTCTGGGCATCCTGTAAACACTTGCTTGTGTAACTCTAGTTTTTTTCACTCAAACTCTGGTTATAGTACCTTCACGTTCACCTATCGCTTTAGGAAATTCCATCCAGAAAGCGCCATTTTAAAGTCTGACTTTTAACAGATATGAGGCAAAAATTGTTCCCTTGAGTAGTGACTTGTAGCTCTTGAATTCTGTTTCTTACCACACCCTTGGCAGGAAGGTGGCTCATTGGTACCAGGGTGTTGTCCTTGGGCTACAGGAGGAAAGCAATGACTAACTAACTAACTAACTAACCAGACACTTCCTTCTAATGAGGTCACTTCCTGGTTCATTCCAGCTCTCATACTTATGCTACATCCACCAATGAGAAGTGATGAGCTCCCTACCTTGAGGATCTCTGAAATGATCGTAACCCTGTAAAGCAGAATTAGCTTTGTTTCACCTATTCCATAATCACATTTTGTATTTCTTCTTGCCTTGCCCATATCTGCATGGCAGTCATTGATTTTGGGGGCAGCCTGGAGCAATGGGCAAGCCAGGTTTCTGGACAGACCTGGGATCTGTCCAGGTTGATTACTGCTGTAGGATTTGGGCACACCCCTTAAGCTTGCTGAGTCTCCGTTTTCTCTTTGTAAAATGATATTAACTATACACACTCCACAGGGTGATTGACAGTGTTAGATGATATAATGCAGGTATAGTCTTTAGGGTAATGTTTCAACATATTACTATGGCACTGAGATGAGAATTATGAGCTTTTAGCTTAAAATGGATATCAAGAGAACTAGAATACAACATCAGGGCACATATGGAAATGTGACCAGGAAAAAAACAATGAGTGCTATATCTAATACAAGCTGGTTAGGTCAAACTCAGATCCTGCTGTTACCTCCAAGGATTACACCAAAAATGATGTTGGCAAGGAGAAACATGGTTAGAGGATAATGATTGAAATTGTGGAGAGTCTAGAAATGAAAATAAAGTTTGGAAAATCTCAGATGGTTAACCTGAAGTGGACAGAACTTGGGAGCACAGAAAATTTGTCACAGAATATAGAAAGTGTCACCACAAGGACTCTGAAAGAACTGGGCTCAGTGAATAACAAATACAGAAGAACAGATTAGAGCTCAAAATGTAAAAGGAGTTTCCTGATTTGATGATCCTTGTCAAGCCAGAATAAAGTCTCCTAGCCCAAGAGTTTCTCTTGTACTATTGAGCTATGCATCTGCATATTTTAATTTTTACTCAGCAAAAATATTCCCAAATAGCTGTATATACATCAAAAGTGGTTATGAATCATCTTTTATTATTGACCTACATTAATATGCTGAGAAGACTCTAAATAATTCAATCCTGATTTTCCCAGGACCAGGTTCAATGAGCCAATGTGCTTTACTGCCCAATTGTCAGTGTCTCCTTATTTTGTCTATTCAAGAATGTAACCAGCAATTGTTTCCTTTCTTTTGTGCACCATCGATTTTTCCTTCATTCTGGATCAGTCTGATTAAATTATATATGATCTATTTATTTTCCATTCAAAAAATAAAATCCTCATTTGATTCTACATCTTAACCTCCAATCATCACTCCGTATCTTTTTTTTAATGTATTAGCTTTTAATTTTTATTTATTTATTTATTTTTACATCTTTATTAGAGTATAACTGCTTTACAATGTTGTCTTGATTTCTGCTATACAACAAAGTGAACCAGCTTTATGTATACATATATTCCCATATCCCCTCCCTCTCAAGCCTCCCTCCCACTACCTTATTTCTTTGTCCTCATCTACAGTTAAATTTTCAATGAGTGGTCAACATTCACACTCTCCAGATTCTTTCCTCCTCCTCTCTCTTGAACTCAACCCATCATTTTGATCTCCTCACTAATCCACAGATATTACTCCTGTTTCTTTCTCCAAGGTTCTCTATATTGCTAATTTAATGCACAAATTTCAGTCCATCTGGCTTGACTTATCAGCACTTAAAACATTAGATACCTCCTTCCTTCTGGTCATACTTTCTTCCTTTGTCTTCTACATCACACTCTCTTGGTTTCCTTCTGGGCAGCCTCTTCACAGTTGACTGGGCTCTTTCCACCTCATTCTCAAGACATCTAAAAGAGCCTCAGACCTTGTACTTTCTTCATTGAGATTTGCTTTCTAGGGCATAACATCCAGATGCAGGGTTTCACGTACCATCCCTGCTCTGGCAAATCTCAAATGTACATCTCTAGTCAGGACATCTCCCTTGAACCCTTCCTTGTCTTGTAGGTCCAACTGCCAACTTGACATCACCACTTGGAGGCTAAAGAGATATTTCTTACTTGACATATCCAGAACTTACTTTCTACTACTTCCCAGCCCACCCGCAGCTGTGCCTACAAAAATCTCTTAATTTCAATGAATAGAGACTTTACTTTTCCAGTTGGCCAGGTCAAAAATTTCAGAGCCATTATTAACTCTTTTCTCTCACTCTTCAGATACTCTCTGCCTGACTGTTTGTAAGCTGGGGCATCAGTCTTCTATACTTGGACTGGAACTTATAACATCTGCTCTTCTTGTTCTCAGGCCTTTGGACTTGGACTGGAACATTCACCATTGGTTCTCCTAATTCTCAGGCCTTCACACTCAGATTGGAACTGTACCACTGATTCTCCTGGGCATCCAACTTGCAGGTGGCAGATCATGGGACTTCTCAGGCTCCATGATCAATTGTGAGCCAATTCCTCAAACTAAATCTCTAGATAGATAGATAGATAGATAGGTAGGTAGATAGATAGATAGATGATAGATAGAGCTTATTGGTTCTATTCCCTGGAGAACCCTGACTAATATTTAAAAATTCAGTTGGTTCTTCCTTCTTCATAAATCCAGATTCTGACCATTTTTCACCACCTCCACTTCTTGACTCAAGCCATCACAGTCTCTCTCTGGATTATTGCAATAACTCCTTATTGTTCTCCTTCCCCTCCACACAATAACAAAGAATGTCCTGTAGACAAAAGAGTGAATATTTAAAAAGGTAAACCAGATCATATAATTCCTCAGCACAAATCCTCCAAGAGGTTCACATCATTCAAAATAAAAACCAAATTCCTTAGAATTTGTCCCTACATGAATGGCCCCCATGACCTCCCAGACCTCCACTGTCCCCTCCTTCACTCTTCTCCAGCTGCACTGGCCCCTTGATGTTTTCTGGACACACCAAGAGTGCTCTTGTTTTGGGTTTTATACATACTTTTCCTTCTACCTGGACTATTGTTATTTCCCATATTTTCAGAACTGCTTTTTGCCTTCTTTAATTTTTTACTCAAATGTCATCTATGCCTTCCTGGAACAACTTTTGAAAATAGTCACACTTTCCCTGCCCCAGCACTCACTAGCCCACTTCCCTTGCTTTGTTTTTATTCATAACATCGGCCACCATCCGGCATATTTTATTTCGTTTATTTGTTTTTGTTTATCTTCTGTCTTTCCCATTAGATGATAAACTCAGTGAAGGATATTTTTTTCTCATTTTTATTCTCTACTCCATCTCTTGCACCTAGAATATGTCTAGATTAGGATAGGTACTTCAGGCACACTTAGGGGGAAGAGGAGAGGGCAGTTATGGGAACCCAGTAAAAATTGAAGCTATAGGGAAAGGATTCCCACAGGAGCTGCTGTATTCCAGAGAGGAACATGGTCATTGTCAAGCTGCAACTGGGCAGAGAGGGGACCACAGGAATACATACCCTTCACCTCCCTTTCATTTTACCTTTATTTTATTTTATTTTTTTGCTGGTGCATCCCACTGACCAAGTCCAAAGAGAAGCCAGATGATAAGGAGCTTATTTGATGCAATCCACACAAGGCTATTTCCCAGGATTCCTAGCAGAGTGGACAAGGGTAGAGAGTGAATCCAGAGGGGCAAGTAGAATGTACCCCAAACAGTCAGACAATAACAGTGAAGCAGAAAGAGAAGAAATGTCTTAATTTTAATTATAGAACTCATTACTCATTGTTGTTGTTGTTGTTGTTTTTACCTAAATGAATTCCAGGTGCTTCTGTGACGATAAAGAGGACTTGGCAGGGGCACATTGATCCAGGGGTGTTTGTTTTTCTGCTTTCATTTTCTTTTTATCAGTGTCTTTCCAATAAGAATGACATTGGAGAGTATGCATTTGACTTGGAATACCTATTCTAGAAGGGATTTTTGATGGCTTGCCTAAATGCGCACAGTGCAATAAGTAGAAACATAAATAGACACTGAAGATGTACATTACACTTATACAGAGAAGTGCTGAGCAAGGGAAGTCCTTTACTGGACTTCTACTGGGAGTTTTTGAAGAGTAAATACTGGGTTAATATTTGGATTTTAGCTTTACTGTCTTTCCAAACAACATCAACCCCTCTGAAGAGGAATCTCACAACCCCTAAGCATTGAGCTTACAATCATCTGGGACCTGCTCCCTAACTATCTGAGGCTGGGTCACAATGGAACCTTCCATGGTCCTGCCTTATTTGTAGCTCAGACTTACTGAGTCCCACTTGATGACAGTCTGATTACCTAAAACAGATCCTAAACCTAAATTAAATGTTTAGACTAAACCAACACCCAACATTTCTTCTTCAGCTTCACATTCCCCTTACTAAATAGTTGTTAAGAAATGCTGTTGCCAATAGTCATTTACTCAAGTTCCTATTTTTCAGACTAAAGGTTGTAGGAATTTCTAAATGCCATTTCTATGGTTGAGTATTCATTGAGTCCTGTTCGTTTTGTCACTGGATGCAGTGAGCATTCTTCTCAGAGGAGAGAAGAATGTCTGAAATGTTCTTTTGGGATTTAGTTCTACCACTTTTGGTGGTAAATCCAGATTGGTAAATTTGGATAAATTAATAAACTTCTCTGGACCTTATTTCTTCTCTGTAAAATGGGAATAGTAATATTAGCATTTAGTTTATTGAGCTGTTCTTTAAGGATTAAATGAGTTAACATCTTTGAAGTGCTTAGAATAGCACCTGGCACAATGTAAGCACTATATAGGTGTTTGCTTACTAGAATAAGTAACCATCTTTGAAACTTTCACTTTACACCTTTTTCACCATTGATTCTACTGAAAAATAAAAAAGTTTAGCGTCAGCTTTCAGGAATCATGTATTATGTTATACAAGGATGTTTATATTATGTTGTATAAGATTGCATTGTTTTCAGAGAATCAAGATTTTTAAAAAATCTAAACATAAAAGAAATGAATTAGGAGGTGTGGTAGGTAGGATAATGTGCACCCCCAAAACTATTCATGCCCTAATGCCCAGAATCTGTGAATATGTTTCTTTACGTGGCAAAAAAGACTTTGAAGATGTGAATAAATTAGGATCTTGAGGTAGGGAGAGTAGCCTGGATTATACAGATGAACCAAATCTAATCCTTAAAAGGGGAGAAACTTTCCCAGCTGTGGTCCAAGGAAGACATGACTATAAAAGAATGGTCAGAAATATGTAACACTGCTATCTTTGAAGAAAGACAAAGAGATCCATGAGCCCAAGAATGTGGGTGGTCTCTAGAAGCTGGAAAGGGCAAGGAAATAGATTCTTTCTTAGAAGCTCCAGACATCTTGATTTTAGTTCATTGAGACCTGTGTCAGACTTCTGAACCATAACTGTAAGATAACATACATGTAATATCAAGTTTATAATAATTTGTTCTAGCAGCAAGTAGAAAACTAATACAGGAGATAAGTCTTGACTTATTAAGGGATTCTCACTTCATATAATGTCCACGCAGTATTTGTATATTGATATCAATTTATTTTTATTGGGAGATGTCTGTGGGTGATGGTTTTAGTTTTGAGTGTGCCCTATCCTTCAAATCTGAGAAAAGGAAACACCACAGTATGGTTAAAAGTCAATGAGCTTTGACATTAAAGACACCAACTCTGGACTTACACTTGCCAGATTTGCCAAATAATTTTTGAGTATGAATACGTTCAGTGCAATCATGGCAACAGACAAATAGTAAAAAAAAAAAAAAATTCATTGTTAATATGAAATTCAGATTTAACTGAGTGTACTGTATTTTATCTGTACTGGAATAATAACTGTCACAAATATAAGTAGACTCTCAGTGCAAGTTTCAAACCAGGCTGATCATTGGAATGTCCTTTTAGAGCCTTTATAAATCCAATGCCCAGAGCCAAAGATGTAATGATAATTTAATCATTATCTATGAGGGTAGGACACAGGCATGAGTATGCTTCAAGGTACTCAGGTGATTCCCAGGTGCAGGTAATAATTCAAACAGTGGTTCTCTATCTTGTGTGTAAGAATCACCCAGGGAACTTATAAAGATGCAAATTCCTGGTTTCATCCCAAGAGATTCTGATTCAGTAGGACTGCAGGAGGATTCAAGATGTTCTGTTAACAAGCATCCCAGGTGATTTTGCTGAAAGATCTGTGACACTGTAAAAAAAACCTAGATTTTACCTCTCTGAACCTGTGGACACAAGGTTAAGTACAGTGAAACTCACTGTGCAAGTTTTATGAGGATTATATGATTTATGTTTATGTGCTGTAGAAACTTACTTAACACAAATTACTGAAAATATAGTCATCTGATTCCTTCTCTTCTCCCTTAAGTTTCACCATTACTCTGAATTTTTCTTGATTTCTTAGCTGTTTTGAGTCCCATCTTTTATCTCTATTTTCCTATAAGACCAGCAGTTTATGCCACGTAGCTTTGTCCAAATTAAACACCATCTTAAACTGTTCTTTCCAATTTCAGGGAGATTGGTCTTGTCTTCCCAATGGGTCCTGAGTTTTCTATTCATTGGTAGAGGTAACAAGGGTCACCAGCATTGTATTTTTTGTTGCATCATCCAATAAGCCTGAAATCTTGGTATTTTTATCTCCATTGTCCAAGACAATGTCATGTCTCTACATCAGTCCCATAAGGAATTTAAAGCTCAGAGTTTTCATGGAAGAGGAAAACATATGAAACCCTGTGACTTTCTGACTCCAGGTCAGATACGCTTTCCATAACCCACCCTGCCTCTCCTGAACACAAACCTAAGGCAAATCCTGTTTCTCTAAACCTTTGGTGCCCTTCCCCTCACCCCAGCCCCCCTCTCAGTACACACAGCAGGCCAGCAGCACATTCCCATGTACTGAATAACCAACACGATATGGAAAACACACTGAATACGGAAGAAAGACTTTTTCCTCCTCTTCCTTGATTCTTGGCGCCTGCACTTTCCCAATTCCTGCCTGAACGGACATGAATCCAAGCAGGCAGGCATCTGTCCTTTTACCCTGGGGCCACCTGGGGTTTGCCTGAATGGCCCAGATCCACTGAGTTTGATAGTCAGGAAATTACAGGCTGCGAGGTCAACCAGATCCTTCTTAGAAAAACAGCTAACATTGTTCTGACCACAGGGAATAATATCTACACTTACCCTAAAGCTGCTCGGAGAAACAATAGCAGACTTTATCACCCCCCTTCCCTCACCCCTACTAAACAGATATGGCTTCACACAGTGTAGGCAACGAATTCAAGTTTTTCAGTTGATATAAGGAGTATTTAATAAGTAAATCTGCCTGGATTCTATGTGTGGATTTCATTTCCCCGAAGTCCTCAGGTTCATATGCATTGTGCATGGCAAAAAGCAGAGATTTGGAGGTTGGAAAGATCTGAGTTTGAATTCCTGCTCTGCCACTTCAAAGATATGCCATATGGGTAAATGCCTCAAACTTTCTTGAGTGTTCTGTAATCAGGGTGCACTCCAGAGGATACATTGGCTGGCCTTTAGCCCCTACCTAGAAACTGTAATCCTGAGAAGTCTATTTCTATTGTTGACCATGAAGGAGCTCCAATGGTGTTCCCAGGACTCTGATGGAGAGCAGCCCACTCCTAGACTCCAGGTCTAGGAGGCCACCTATAGTGCTAACCTTGACAAGCTGAGGCTTTTGGCATAGGTACAAGACCTCCTGACACACCTAACCAGCATGCTTCATTTTCAATGAGCCACCTGCTAAGTCATTCTGAGATACCTGGAGAATATGTCAGTTACACTTCATCTACACCTGAGGTCACCTCCGTGCCATCAGAACACACCCTTGAAATGAAGAGGGTGTGGAATATGCTGAAGATAGTGACCAGGATGCAGGAGACTGTCTATCGAAGAGTGATGGGTTCAATGCATATGGCTGATTCACTCTGCTGTGCAACAGGAACTAACACAGTATTGTGAAACAATTATACTCCAATAAAGATCTATTAAAAAAAAAAAAAAGAATGATGGGTCCAGACCCAGAGGAGACAGGCCTGGAGCCATAGAAAATAAAGGAGAGCAGTTTGGCAAATTATAATTTAAAGCTAAGGCTGAAGTCTGGCCTATCCCTAGAGCAACCCTCTTCTCTCCTCTGTAGCTCTCAATTTCATTATCTTGAATAAATAAACAATATTTGCCTCACCAGATGGTTGTTATAAAAGGGGGTAGGATATTTTCCTCTAATCATTAAAGTCTCATTTGAATCTTTCTATTCTAGGCATATCACAGGCTGCTTATGAATAGAGGCAGAATTACCTGCCAAGGCATGGACTGGGTTGGTAATAAGATAGCCTAGTCTCAGTTTCCTCATCTCTAAAATGGTAATAAAATCCTGATATTCACAGTAAATATTAAAGAGTCTGGTAATGGAAAAGAATCTGGAGCCATACACCTGAAACTAACACAATATTGTAAATCAACCATAGTTCAATTAAAAAAAAAAAGACTGGTTGTAGAAAACTGCTTTGTAAACTATAAAGGACATGAATATTAGTGTGTGTTGCTATTTTTGCTTTTATCTTGTCTTCTGTCCTAATATCTAGAGACTAGGACAGGCACAGTAGGTCAAAGAAGGCAATAGGTCTAGCTTTCAGAAACAGTCAGAGGAAGCCTGGTTGGGTAGGCGGATAGAGCTAATTAAAATTAGCAATAGGTAACTGAAGCAAGTCATAACAAGTGGGTCTAATATCAGGCATTGGGTAACTTCCCAAGCAAGCAGGAGATGGAGAGCAGGTTTGACGACTAGAGCACGGGAGTCAGGGACGCATTTTCTGCTATGTTAGCCAATACAGGAGTCTTGTAATTAAGAAAAATCAATGTGGTACCTTGTCATTATTGGTCTAACTTATTCATTTTGCAATACTTAGTAAGTTTCCAATGTATGTCAGGCCATGTGCTAGGGATTTACTATGTAGGGGTGAGCAAGACCCTTTCCTTTCCCTCATGGAACTAGAGTAGAAAATGTTAAGAAGACAAACATTAAAAAAAAAAAGAAAATATTAAAAATGTGAGACAAGTGTTTATTGTGGACATATATTTTTGCTCAGAATTTCTTTCCTGTAACCTTTACCATCCCATGAAGTTTGGATGGGTCTAGCCTATGTCCTGCCCACAGAGTTCATCCATGAAGAAGAAGAACCAGAATATATTTGATAAATGCATGTATATATTGTTTTTCTCCTGAATCTACTGAGATTCCTCTAGGAGTATAGGTTGCAGAGACACAGTACTGCCAGTTGCCTTCTTTCCTTCCACAAAGAGTCTGTCTGATTAAGAGAGCGGGTACACAGAGGTAAGCATTGCTACAGAGGGAAAGAGAGAGTAAGAACCTTATACTATAATTTGAGTCCCTGGATGCAGCAACACCTGAAACCAGAAGAACCCCAGAACCTTTCTCCTAAACCAGTGGAACTGGGTTTCCATCTTTTACAACAAAAAGAGATCTGAATGATAGAGTAATAATAGTGAAAATGCAAGGTTCTATGGGAACAGAGAGATTCTAGGGGTCAGAGAAGTTGCCAGAGACAGAAAGCTTGAGAGGGGACGTCTAGTTTCTCAGGAGAGGAAATGAGAAAACAGTAAAGACCCAGGTCTGAGGCAGGAATGAGGAGTATAAAGACCTAACAAATTGTCATTATGGCTAGAGAAAATTTGCATGCCGTGTGTGCACATGTGTGTATGTGTGTGCGTGCCTGTTTAGGGGAGGGAGGGATGAAGCGAGGCATAATTCATGAGGAGTGGCTTCCACTACTGTCACTTCATGGCCTTGAACATGTCACAGTTTTTCTTTCCTCTGTGAATCAGAAATACTCATACTTAGTTCATAGGGATGATGTGAGGTTTAAATTAGATTACTAAAGTAATACATACGAAAGCACCTGACCATTTAGGGGAAAGGTTAAACAAAGAGTCTGAAGCCTTTCCAAATGTGCCATCGACATTTGCTGCCAAATTGCCTAGAAATGGGACAGAGATGCCCCTGACTGTGAGCCCCAGCTCCCTGAGCTGACTCTGCTCACCGGGAGAGACCCTGGGCAGGACCTCCAGTGTCCCGCCAGCATAGAAAAAGAACATCTGAGCTGAGCACCTGGCTCAGGCCACACATCAGGCAACCTGGGCTGCAGACCAACAGCCCAGCATCAGCAGAATGGGTGTGTCAGTCACTCAGCTCCGTGAGGGAAACAAACAGAGCCTGTAATTCCAGGCTGGCCACAGAAGGCTCCAAAGGGCTTCCCTGTATCAACAATACCAGGTGGAAGAAATAACAATGTCATACCATTCCCATTTCCTTTAACCAGGTGGTGTTACTTCTTTCTGGAGTAAAAGAGTCTATCCTACATATCAGATAATGCTGATTAAAATCCTTAGTACAAGGTCTGACATACTGTAAGCAAGTCATAAAGGTTAATATTACCATTATATGACATTTAGATGAAAGAACAACTTAGAAAGTTCAGAAGCAACATGCAAATATAAGGACTCAGTGCCAAAAATTTATTAGTTCAACTAATATTTATTGAATGTCTAACATAGGCCAGGTCCACTTCTAGGCACTGGCAAAATAGCTGTCCACACAATTGTATAAGATCCCATGTAAATGGAAAGAATAAATAACCCAACAAGAACAATGTCCCTTTTTTTACAGATCTTACCTCCTACTTGGAGAGACAGACAGCAGAAAGTAAATAAATAAATATAATTTCCGATGGACAAAAGTGCTATGAAGAAAAATAAACCAGAGTGACAGGAGGTCACAATGGTGAAAATTGTTTTAGAAAGGCTGTCAAAGGAGTTCTTTAAGGATGTGGAATCTTTGAAGGAGGCAAGGGCACGAGCTCTATGGAGGTCAGCGTGATTAAAATTCAAGGACCAAGAGAAAATGCAAAGTTCCTGAGGCTGGGATAAATCTTGATGGATTGGAGGGGTTTGAGTGTTAGCAAAAGAGGTGGTAAAATGTTCAAATTTGCATTATATTTTGAATTTTGAACCTACAAAGTTTACAAATAGATTAATAATAACATATGAGAAAAGAGAAGAGAAATTGAGTAAATGATGTTGGTATTTACCAAGATGAGGAAGATTAGAGGAGGAGAAATTTTGAAATGTAAGAGTCAAGAGTTTTATTTTGGACCTATATTTATTTTGTACAAGGTAAGGTTGACATGCTTACTAGAGGCCAAGGGGAGATTTTGAACCTGAGGTCCAAGGAAAGGGTTAGCGTTCAAGTCATTGGTACGTAGTAGGTTTGTAAATCTATAGACTTAGATAAGATCTCCCAGGGAGAAAATCTAGATAAAAGGGGGCTGGCTAAGCAAAGGAGACAGAAAAGTGGTCACTGAAGGAGTAGGCTAAACAAGAGAAGGTGGGATCCTGATGGCCAAGTGAAGAATAATTTAAAGAAAGACTGGTTAAGTGTGTCATAGGCTGCTGAGAGGCTGACTACAAAGAGCTGGAGAACTGACCTTTGGATCCAGCAGGAAGGAGGTGTTAATGATCTTCACAAGAGCAGCTTCAGACAACAGTGGTGGTAAGATAAGAAGGGACCAGGAAGTGAGAAAATGAATTCAGCAAATAAATTTGTTGAAGACCTTTGCTATAAGACAAAGCAGAAAAATAGGGCAGTGGTTGGAGGAAGTTGTGAGAGGCAAAGATTGCTTAGGGAGTATTTGGCTTTTTGAGATGGGAGATAGAGAATATATTAATAATTCAGTAAACAAGAATAAATCACAATGAAGGAGACCATTTCAGTGGGGAAAATAAAAGCCCTTGAATAGCAAAAGCAAATGGGCTCCACTGTACAAATCATAGGCCTGGTCTCTGATAGGATCAGGTCTGACTCATGTCCTAATGAAAATGTGGATGATTTCACGTGAATCAAATCTTTGTCCAGTGTCTATATCTCAGTAGGCACCTATATCTGTCAGTTTCCTCTCATTGTCTAGGTATAAGTAGAATCTCTCAGATTCTCTCACTCTGTCCACAGCACTCATAACAGAGCTAGAATTAGAAACTCTTCTGTAACCCAAGAATTAGTACTTAGAAAGTCATTGACCTTGCTTTGCTCTAAAAAAAGTTTTTCATGAGTTCTTTTTCTGTACCAAGTATACTTTATTTTAGCTTAGTCAGCTTCCTGCTTGGATTTTGCACTCCTTAAAAAAAAAATAATGGAATTTTGTCAGGCCTGTATCCCATTTGGGGTCTCTCTGTCAAAGGTCTGATGAGAAGCCCCATGAAATGACTGGCTAGAACTAAGTGAGGAGTTCTAAAATCTCCTGAGTAAAGAGAGGAAGCATAAGAAACCAGTTTTTATGAGTCCCCTTCCTTGAAATCCAGATCTTGGTAATCAGTAAGTATATTTTTCTGCAAAGAATTCATGCTTTAGAGAGAAAGGCCAGTGTCTGGATACCAGTTCCACTCTTGTGACCTGTAGGTAAAGGACTTAACTTCTGTGAGATTCCATCTCTCTACAGGTAAAATGTTACTAACTAGCATCCCTCAGGAGGAGACTGTGATAGGTTTAAATTGCCCATAAGTAGAAATCTGGGCTCACAGCAACTGCTTATTTAAGGTTTCTTTCCTTTGAAATCATCTTTTGATTTATAACTTAATTAAATGTATTGACCCATTGCTAAATGGGAAAACAAACTGAACTTCAGCAGGCACTAATTGAATTTCAGGCAGTTTGAAGACACTATGTGCAATACAGAAATCACAAAATTGTCTCTTGTCTCCAAGGCATACATGAAATGTACATTAGATCATATAAATTGTATCTTATATACCGTTGACCCTTGAACAACACAGGTTTGGACTATACATGTCCACTTATATGTATATTTTTTCAATAAATCCTTGGTTGATTGAATCCATGGTAATGGAGAGGCAGATGCAGAACCGTGGATCTGGAGGACTGGCTACAAAGTTTTGCACTGATTTTTGACTGTGCTGGAGGTTGTTGGCACATCTACCCCCTCATTGTTCATGGGTCAACACACACATGCACACACACACATACACATATATATGACTAATGTAATACTACAGTTTAATGTCATCACCAATAACATTTAGCTGGATGGCAGATGGTTGGGATTTTGAAAATTGTGGCCAGAGGCTAAAGGAGACTGTATTAATTCTGCAATCAATTCACTTGCATGGAGAATTTTTTTGTGTGAAAGTCCTATTAAGATGCTATGGTGACATGTGTATGATGAGGTCACTCTCCCCTTGCAGAAATAGTAACATAACTAAGAATTTCAATCACACACACATTGAGTAAGTCATTCAACACTCTTCTAAGCACTGGGGAACAGGAGTAGATAAGAGAAGAAAGACTATTCCCTTATGGTTCTTCCATGTTAATGGGAAAGATGGATAATATAAACAACAAAATAGATACACTTCTTAGGCTTAAATATATACCATAAAACATAGGAAGAATAATAGAAATGGGTTTTAGACAAATTTTGTGTAATTCCAATATCCATGGGCTTTGCATTATGCCAGGTATTTAGAAACTATTGTTTGTAGGACATATCCAGCCCAGGTCTTATTTTTGTAAATAAGGTTTTTTGGAACACAGTCATGCCCATTTATTTGTACGCTATCTATGGTTGCTTTCCAGCTACAGAAGCAGAGTTGAATAGATGTGAGAGGGACCATAAGATCCACAAAGCCAAAAGTCTTTACTATGTGTCCCTTTACAGAAAAAGGTTTCTGACCTCTGTATTACACTAGACAATAAAAATAGATCTTTATTACCAAGTACATCATGAGGTCAGTTTTGGCTGTAAGCAACAGAAACCCAACTGAAAACTGGAGAAAATTATACTCTTACTCTCACAGAGCAAGAAGTTGGTAGTGTGGGAAACCCAGGTAAATAAAATTAGCAGACAAATGTCATCACCAAGAACCTAGATTCTTTCTTTCTTTCCTTCTGTTCTGATACTTTCAGTGTGGCTTGTTCTCACTGTTGCAGGATGGCTATTCCAGTTCCAGATGTCACATAGAATGACAATAAACACAAGCATCCATGTCCCGTGTCCTATGACTTCCCAGACCCTCCTGGTAGAACTGTTCTTATTGAACCATTGGCCAGAGATGTGTAACATGCCCCTTTCCAAGCCAATCGCTTACCAGGGAGATAGGATGCAAAAGGCCAGACGGAGTCCAATCCTGATGCACTCCCTGGGACTGAGGAGAGACCCACTTACTCCTGAGACAGAAGACTACCGCCTACCTGATGAAAATTGGGAAAATTTTCAGTTAAAATGAAAACAGTGGTGGTAAAAGGCACCAATAATACGTGCTACATCAACTGAAATAGCTAATTATAAACATTTTTACAAAATATTGAGTTAAAATAAGCACTAAAATGTAAACTCCATGAAGGTAAGGATTCTTTTTTGTCTTGTTTGCTGCTATAACATCAGAGTTAAAATAGTGTTTAGCATACAGTAGGTACTCAATAAATATTTGTAGAATTAGTTATTGATTAAATATACTAGTGTGTTTGGCAGAGCTGGGTGAAGAACCAAAAGAAGTCTAAATGAAAGGCCATTAAATAATGAAAAGGCAACAGTGGCCATGTCACAGTTCGTCCTGAGTGATCTCAGCTAACCATACAAGAGCTAATGAGAAAAGTGAGCATAGGCAAAAATAAGTTCTAAAGGATGAAATTGATAATTCAGCTGTGTAGTCCTGGAGCTCAAGTCCAGCCAAATGCATTTAAGTCAGGACAACTTTTCCCTACCTTTGTCACTGTGTCCAGAATAATACAGTTGCCTGGAAGGAGGGTAAATATATTGTGATTGTTCACCTTTCATCTTACTTTATATACTGGCAGCAGCCTAGGAGAAGGACAAGAGACCCCACCACCACCACGGCAGAGATATAGTTGCAGAACAGACCACTTTCAATAGTATCGATCATGGCCAGCTCTAACCATGGTTAGCTAGTTACACAGAATTAAGTAATTCAACAACTTGAAAATGTTTACTGCCCATATTTACTATGTCAAACATTGTGTAAAGGAATGAACAAAACAGGTTTGGTCTCTGCCTGCAGGAAGCACATAAGCCAGAATGAAGGAAAGGTGCATTAGGTAGGGTTTCTGGAAAAGGTTACATCTCAGCTTGCCAAAGACTAGGACGTTATCCATGTTAAGAAGGGAGAGGGAGTGAGTCATGCAGAGAAAGCCAAGCACAGAGGTTCAGAGATGACAGCATCTTAGCACATGCCCTCAAGACATTCATAATCTGGATTAAGAGTTAGGAGGTGCAGGTATGAAGCCCAGTGCTGAGAGAAATACCAAGGCACTTCACTCGTTCATTCATTCATTTATAGAGTCTCTCTGAGGTTGAGATACAGGTAAGCAACCTTAATTTTTTGATGCTCCTGATGTATTAAAAATGAAACAAACTCTCAAAAATACTTCCTTTTAACATTGACTCATTTTACAGAAGAAAATACCACTGCAATAATAATCTTAAGATCAAATTTATAAAAATAATTCATTAGGTCACTACAGTAGGAGTGGTCAGAAAATGGGACATACCTTTAAATTTCTATGATTTTTTTCCCAATTCTGTAAGTTTATATGTTACTGCATGTGTAATTTCATTTGGAGACAATAACAAAGATCTAAATTTGAGGACATTGGTTATTGTAAAAGTCAAGCTTAGTGGTCCTCATTATAGTATCCAATCTATTCACTAATTTAATAAATATAATTGTGGACCAGGAATATTCTAAAGTTCAGTCACAGAGAAACTGTTGACAAAACAAGTAGAACACTGCTTTCATGGTTCTGGCAGCCCCATGGAGAAGACAAATATTAAAGAAATATTAAAATTTTTTATACCATATTATGTTAAGTGTTTTGAAGGAAAGACAGTATCTCTCTAGGTCTCATTCTACATTTATAAAAAGGGGGTGCGAAAATTATATCTTAGCTGACCCTGGCATTCTACCAGCTAATCAGTTTGTGGAGAAGAACCTGCTCAGAGAAAATTTTAAAAAGGCATAGGTAATGATCATCAAAGGGACAGCCATATTGCTAGGAAACATAAAGGCAAATCTGGAAGCATTCATTCAAGTCATAGGACTATGAAATCAAAGTTGGAAAAGATTAGAGGAATGGAAAAGGAATGGTAGAAACTTCCTCCACGGGCATCACGTCCAGAGAATTTTAAAAGCAAAAGGGACATTGGGGATCATACATTTGCATCCCATGGCTTCAAAGATGAGAAAACTACAGCTCAGAAAATCTTAACTGACTTACCCAGTGGGAAGAGTGAGCCAGTAATGCTGGAATCTTAGGAATGGCATTTTATGGAGTCCAATAGACTCATTGACTTTCCCGAAATACAGGTTAGCTGAGTCAGAAGGGTCATTTCTCCAGACCGAGCAATGCCTGTTGTGTGTAAATGTTTCTCATCCAAGAAGGTGAACAGAAACAGGAGTGGACTCAGTCTTGACCTTTACAGGTCATGAATCTAACCCCCAGAGAGATGGATGGATTTGGTCAATGAATAATGTTAGCAATAGACAAAAATTGGGAAGCAGGTTGAAGTTGAGGAGAAGGTTTAAGGAGGAAGACACTTGTTTCCTAGAACAGACTAGAAAATTTATCACCTCAAAGAAATCAAGCTTCTGTGGTAGGTGTCTCTCTCCTACTGAGCAAAGCAGTTGTTGGAAGTGTGCTCTTGCCTGGGGAGGGTGAAGACATCCTGTGTTTCTTTCCCTCCATGACTTCTCTGAACTGGATTCTGGGTCTTCAGCTTCTCAGAGCTGGATCAGTGGGAGAATTTGAGAGAGCCAATGAATGTGAGGCAACTCTTCACACAAGTTTTTCTGACCCTGAGCTAAAGGAAAATCATTTGCACTTTCAGGAAAATGAAGACTACTTGACTCTTTTTAATCCCTCCACCATTTTAAAATGATGTGACATGTCCCTTTGATACTGCAGCATATACTTCCTTAACAAAGGTATCATGCTGATTGACAATGAAATGAATCTCAGGAAGTAGCTTGTTCATTAGGATTCTAAGAATCTTAATTTCTGCCATCAATTTTCACTTTCTTCTTCATCCTTTCCAAGCACTCCTGGTTAGATATTCATCCAAACACATTTTGACTCTATACCATCTATTTCTTATGTCTTCTATTTCCACCATCCCAATTTACAACAATAATATCTAGATAAATTCTCTAATAGAAATTTTCCAAATTCCTTTTTTTTTTAGAAAAAGACATGATCCTATCACTGTAATTTTCTACAAGTCATGGTGTGTGATCAGTTGTTTGCCCTGGAACATAGCTATGCTCTTTTGAAATAAACAAGCAATGGTGCTTATTAAAATGTTAAGTTTTGTTAGCAATTTAAAGTTCCCAAGTTGCATTCAGATCCACTATTTCACCTCCTTCACTCAACAGCTTTAGAATCAGCAAATGGTGCACAGCTTACTTAGGAGGTAGTGGACGCCCAGAATTTCTGAATGACTTAAGAAGCTGATGGCCAAATTATGAATATCTCAATTACTTGCTCAAGGCCACGTGTCTTAGTGTAAAAACAGGCAGGCTGTCACTCAGGACTTAAGGTCGTGAACCCATGCTATATGTTACACTGCAACTTATTAGGAAGAAAGAAGTAAATCAGTAAATAAATTAGTAAATAAAAATAAATTCAAGAACTACTATTTAAATACTTTCTTGATTACAAAAATAATTACACATCTGATTTCAATTTGACAAAATTTGAATGAACTGATAGAGAAAAAAAAAAACACTTCATTTTGAAAGGACAGGATGCAAAATCCAAAGTTAGTGTGAGCTGAACATTTAATAATGTAGTTAATATTATTTGTGTCTTTCTCCTCATTCAGGCCATGAGTGTCTTGATATAAAAGATTGTTTTAGTAATGTGTGTAGCTCTGGATCAATACATTGAGTAAATTAGAGGATTATTTAGAATGAGGAAACGGTTTAGTATTTTGAGGCTATAGTAAAGAATGACTAGTATCTAGGACAATGTGCACAAGTCCTTACAGAACTGATTCTGACACCATGTCAGAAAGACTCAGAAGCTTTGGAGTCCAGAAAGACCTGAAGTTAAATCCCAGCTAAGCATATTGCTAAAAGTCTGTATAGGTTTCTTAACATCAATTAGTACCAACCTCATTTTCTTCATTTTTCAAATGAAGATAATAAAACCTCCATCCTGGAAATGTAATAAGGATTAGACATAATATATTTAATGATCTAGATAACTGACAGGTATTTATGTGCTCTGTCCCTAGTATGAAATCTCAGGTTTAATCCCATTGCCAATGTCCTTTCTGGAATGGAAATCCACTTTATTCTGATTTATTCTGTAAAAAGCATTGACCTGATTTCCTCCTTAACCACAATTACGAGATATTAGACAAGTCATCAAGCTCTTCTGGGCTTCAGGTTCCCTCACTCTATAAGAAGACAAAAAAAAAAAAAAAAAGAACTGGAAAGAAGGGACTTTATGACCTCAACCACATTTTAACCTCCCAACACTCACTATTATATAATTTGGGTACATATCTCTATTTTCGTATGTGAAATGTACTGGGTGGAGAAAGTTCTTCTAGGTATACTTTGCTTCCTGCATATCTGAATATGAAATATGCATATCATATGAAATATGCATATCATATTTGCTTCGTGCATATCTAGACTCCAGTTCACATCATCACATATGATTTCTGACAGAAACCTGACTGTTTAGTTGATCTCTGGAGGTTGAGAGAAATGGTGTTGATAGATTGCCCAGATAATATATCAGGATGTTAAGAAATAAAACAAGTGAAGAGCAAATCAGGAGATGGTAACAGACTTGAATAAAATACAATACTTTAGCTAAGAGAGTAAATATGGGAAATGGGTGAGAAAAATCTGAGTAAATATTTTGAAAGCCAGTAACTAAGAGAACAAGTAAATAAAAGTTGAGATTAAAAACGACAGAGAAATCAGTAAATAGTCCAACTTGCCCAGCAGGAAGTAGATTTTTTTTTTGTCAGATTACCTTCCCCATGAGCATTTAATTATCTCAATTTTTGTGGGGTCTACTTAACAGAAATGTTATGATATAAAAAATGAGGGTCATGAAGCTGAAAAATATACATGGAATTCTAATTCTGTTACTCCATGTGCTCTTCCCAATTTTGAGTAATCAAATAAAATTTTCATAGAGTGTCCACTTCATGCAGGACATACTGTTTGATAGCCACTGCCGGGGGATATGAGTTAAGGTAGCCAACTAAAATTTGTAACACATACACTGAAAATGCAATGCCCCCACAGAATAAATTATTCAAGGGCAGTTCTAGGTTACAGACAGGTTTGGGGTAGAGGAGTTGAGATATATGTTTGCTCTATACAGTGGTTCAGGGACCCAAGAAGATGGCGGTTCCAACAACTCCAACAAGAAGCTTACCTGAATTGAAAAAGAACATGAAGGGACATGGATGAGGAGGTTTTCATGGACCAGGCATGGATGCACCCCACAGGGATTCCTCTACATTCCCTTAGAGTGGAGTCTGTCTTGTGACTCCATCTAAATGCAAGGAAGGTGGAACAATTTGGCCTGACTTTGAGAGCAGGAAACAGATAATGAGAGTGGTCAGCTAGCAGACTGTGCCAGAGGGCAGTAGGAGACCTAAAGGAAGGGTCATCATAGCTGTGGAGCCAGGTATGCAAAATTTCTTTTATATATGACTCAGTGTCTCCCACTCATGGAGAGATCTTTAGAAAAGGAAACTCAGAACATGAAATGGGGGATAATTCATTTGCAAGTAAGTATAATCAAGGAAATGCTTTACAGAGTGTACAGAAATGAGATATACCTGAGGGATAGGTTTGATGCAGGAAATTTCACTAAATAAACCACAAGTGGTTTTAGTAAAACACATCTAAAATGAATATAAAATCTTTCCTTCCCCACTAAAAACAGACTCCTCCATTAGGTTATAAAGAAAGTCAGAGGTAAAAAAATAAATGTTGCACTCATCAGAGAGACCTTCTTTGTTCATCCACTTTGAGTAGCATCCGTGTCACTCTCCTTGCCATGGTCCTTAGTACACAGTCACCAGATACTTGTATGCTGTTTTCCTTCCCTCTATAAGTACCATGGGGCAGAACGTTTTTCTTTCTTGTTTACTGCTTTAGCTCCAACATCTAAAACAGTGCACAGCACAGGCGTTCAATGAATATTTGTTGAATGCATTGTACAGACGGAAGGTCTAGCTGATTGACTGAGCAAGTGAGATCATTCTGTGGGGAGCTGAATAACAAAGATGAGTAGAAAGTCAAACTAGGACAGACTTTATGAACAACTGAGTGCAGACTCTCTATATTGAAGAAATGGAGGCTCAGGGAAGGAAATAAATTTTTCTAAGATGACCTAACAAATGGCAAGACATGTTCTCAAGGGCAATAGATTGACTTTCCAATATGTATTGCCAAACTAGACTATCATTTAACTGTAAACTGATTTTTGAAGTTTTTTTTTCTTTTTTTAGCACTTACTGTTATTTAATTGTTATTTAATATTGTTATTTCCTCTTACTGGCAGAATCCATTTGTTGTTAATTGCCATGGAGCATTATATGAACATATTTCCTTTTGCAATGTTATGTGTCTAACACTGAAAATAAAATTGAAAGCTATATGACAGAAAAATATCCTTAATACATAAAGATATAATAAAAAGAGTTAACAAATTTAACTAAATAGATAAATGACTGCACCTCACTCTCAAGTAGACAAATGGAAAAAGGATATGAACACGAAAAGAGAAAAACAATGGTCCTAGAAGGAGTTCAATTTCCTTGTGAATCAAAATAATACAAAAGTGAGACTTCTTTTCTTAGAAAACTATATTAATTTTAAAAACAGAATGATGCAATCCAATATTTGCAAAGTTGAGGGAAAAAAGTATTCTAATAACTATGGACATATGTATCAAAGACTCATTTTTTTTTCTCTTTTGACTTAATATTTTTATTCCTAGAAATTTATCTTAAGGAAATAATCATGGCTGAATAGCATGTCTAAAACTGTTGACTGTGTGTATATAGATAGATAGGTAGATAGATAGATATGTATATACATATCCTTGCATTTGTTTATATATGGTACAGTTTTAGTAGTTTTACATATATAGATATAGCAATAATATATTTTGACAGGCCAATGAGAAAAATATTGAAAATAATTTTCAGAAGAGCTAAAGCTCAAATGATAAAAGCAGTGGGAATGCTTTAGTAAAAATAGTACCTTGGGTTTAATCCTATTTCAGACATAATTATGTTGCAGAGTCCTTAAGGAGTCAGACAATTCTAGGCTCTGTAAGACAAGAAAATCTTTTACCCAATTTCTGCCCTGGTGTGACTAATAACAACGTAAAGGAGATAGAGCTTTTAAACAAGCATTGACAATACGGAGTGCTAGGAAGAAAACGTGAAATCACAGAGGAGGGAGTTTTATTGGATGAAAGAATGTACTAAATTCTCTGGGCTCACTTTCCTCATCTAAAACATGAATACGACTGGCATTTCCCAATAATACGTGATCATAGGAACCTTTTAAAATTACTCTTTATTCATGAAACACAGAAAGCATTTCATACAAACCAAGGAAAATCAAACACAAATTTGATTTAAATTACCTTTTAGCAACAGTTACAAAGAAACAAATTTTCTTAGTAATTAAAGTTTAATTTATAATCAATATTGAATAATATGACAAATGTAAAGCAAAAATATAAGGTAAGATGTATAATTTAGACCAGAAACCCTTGGATCCATTGCATATACTGTGTTTGGTGTCAGGTCCAATGTTGATACTATGTGCTCATACATCAGGACCATATGACCTTTGCGTTTCTTAAGTATGGTCCAACTTTTGTTAAAGACAGATTGTCACATATAGCAAGAGTTATTCTCTTAATACATTTAATATATTTTCTTATATTTATTTTAAAAGATATATTTTATAAGAAAAAGATACTACCACTGATGATTATTTTTCCCCAGGATCTATTAACATCTCTTAGAAACCAGATGTGTATTGCTGGTCTTTGAAATCTCTCATTTCTTTTTTTTTTTTTTCCAAAATAGAAGGTGGCAGGGCCCATAAGATTGTTTGTAGATATAGAGCTCATAAATGAAAAACTCCATTCACTGGTAGGGGTTGGTAGGAGGGATTTGTCTCACAAAGCACGTATCCATCAACTCCTCCAACCATTCAACCATTCAATTCATGAGAAAACAAATATTTATTGAGTCTGTACAAAGTCCAAGCCCTATCATACACTCAGGGATACACAGTATAAAAAATAATATCTTTGTTCTCATGGTGCACACATTCTAGTGGAATATAAAGAGTTTAGTCAAATAATTACATGTCTATCTAGTTACAAATTGGGATAAGTGCCATAAAGGGAAAGTACAAGAACCTACAGGAATGTATAACCAGGAAATCTGATCTCACTCAGAGAATTCAGGGAAATATGGTTTGCTTGAGCTGAGCTAAGAAGATAGGAGGAAAGACTAGGAGTTAATTCTACCCTAGCCTTATGGCCTCCTGTTTTTCCTCACACACTAGAGAAATGCTTCAACTTGACACAATTTTGCACTTATTTTTTTCCTCTGCTTGGAATGCCCTTACACAGAAATTTGCAAGTCTAGCTAATGCCTTCACCTCCTTCAAGTCTTGCTTAAGTGCTAACTTCTCAGTTAAATCCACCATGACGTCTGTTTTAACAGAGCAATCTGTAGTGACCACCCGCAACCCTTGAAACTCTAATGCTGCTTTATTTTTTTTCATAGGACCTTCTAACTTATCATAATTTCATTTTTTCCCAATTCTCTGGATTACTTTACTAGATATAATTGCCATAAGGGAAAATTTTTTCTCTGCTTTGCTCATTGATGCATTCCAAGTGTTTAGAACAGTGTTTGGATATAGTTGTATATTTTAAAAGTTAAGTTAACTAAGTAATTGTTAAGTTAATTAATTGTTAAGTTAATTAATTAATTGTACTGAGTTGTAGTGAATATACAACATAACAAAATGTTAGAGAGGCAGCTATAATAGTACCCAGAAGAAAAGTTACAGGTTTAAATGAATATATTATCTTACTTCCCATATGCCAAAGTTTAAAAAGAAGAGTAAAATAAATCTCAAGTGTGTAGGAAAAAAGGAAATGACTAAATATGAGAGGAAATAAATAAAATTGAAAGTTTAAATAAACTGAGAAAATCAGCAAAACCAAAATTTTCTTCTTTGAAAAGATTAATAAATTTGTTAAACCCATTTTGATAAAATTAGCTGAAATAATCAGGGGAAAAAGGAAAGAATAGAACCCATATATACCAATATCAGTAATGGAAAAATGGATGTCACTGGAGATTTTCAAATATTAAAATATAATAATATTATGAGCAACTTCAAATCAATAAATTCAACAACTTTGGTAAAATAGACAAATTTCTTAAAAAATCCAAATAGCTAAAATGACTACAGGAATAATTAAAAATCAAAATACCCATATATATGTTGAAGAAATTGAAAAGCAAAATCCATACCCAGAGGTCTACACTTGAGAATTCCATTAAACGTTTATGGAAGAAAAGATGCCATTGTACACAAACTCTTTCAGAAGATAGAGGAGGAAGGAACATTTCCCACTTCATTTTAAGAAGACAATCTAACTTGGTGAGTCACTGTAGCAAGCCAAACAATGTCCATGTTTAAATCTTCAGAGCTTGGGAATATGTTACCTTATGTTGCAAAGGAAATTTTGGGATGTGATAAAATGAAGGATTTTGAAATGAGAAAGTTATCTTGGGTTATCTGTATGGGCTCAATATAATCACAAGGGTCCTTGTAAGTGAAATGAGGGAGACAGGACAATAAGGCTCAGAGGAGATGTGACAAAGGGAGCAGAGGTTATAATAGTGTGGGGCTCATGGCAAGGAATGTGAGCAGCTTTTAGAAGCTTGAAAAGGCAAGGAAACAGATTCTCCCTAGAATCTCCTAAAAGAATGCAGACCTGACTACACTTTGATTTTAGCCCAGTGAGACCCATTTTGAACTTCTGACATCCAGAACAGTAAGGTAATAAAGTCATGCTGGTTTAAGGTACAATATGTACAGTAATTTGTTGCAGCAGCAATAACAAACTCATGCAGACCTATCTGCAATGTACACACAATCATTCCTGGAGACTTAATCTAGAAACCCTGCAATTCTGGAACCACCTATTTCTACTCATTATATCCCTTTTTGCTTAGTGTTTTCTCTTCCTTGCCCTGAAGGCTGATTGTTTCAGAAGGGCACTGAGTCAGGAAAGCTGGTCTTCTGGACCCAGTTCCATTGCTCCTTTGCTCTGTGCCCTTGAGTTAGCCATGAGGCTTCTCTGGATCAACATTCCTAGCCTGTAAATCAAGGGTATTGTATTATATTTTTGATACGTCAATACAGAAGGTTAATTTAGGTGGATATGTGTCATTTTTATTTTTATATCTATGTATACATTTTTGTTTTCCAAGTATAGCAAGCAATACTGGTTTTCCAGGTATTGTAGTATCTTAAAATTTCCTTTAAAATAAATAATCTAGAATTGTTTAAAAGAGAACAATTTGAGTGTTAAATAATAAGGAGCACTTTGAAATGACTAAAATGATGAAAGTTATATGAGAAAAGCTGGGCTAAAACATGTCTTGCTTCTCTTCTCTACTTATCTAATTGGTAACCAATTTACCCATTCATTTACTTATTTATTAAATATATAAATATGTATAAGCAGCTTTCAAGCACAAGGCCCCAAATAAGAGCACACTGGGATAACAATAATGAATGTGATGCAGTCCTTTACCTGAAAGACCTCAAGCTTGAGCAGGAAGACAAATACATGTTTTAAATGGTAATAAACTAGGCTTAGAACTTGAATGGGGATATGTATATGGTCCTGCCAATTTCTACCTTTGGAACTTCCAGTTTCTCCTTAAATTCATCCTCTTCACAAGTTTCCAGAATAGTCCATTTAAAACACAACTCTAATCATGGCACTCCCTTTCTTTACTCTCATACTTGACAAACTATGATCCCAAGACAAATGACATTGCTCTAGCTTTTTGTAAATAAAAATTTGATGAGAGTTTTGTTGACACACAGCCACACCCATTCATTTAGGCAAAGTCCGTGCCTGCTTTCACGCAGGAGTGGCAGAGTTAAGTAGCTGTGACAGAGACTGAAGGGAGACCAAAAATATTTACTATCTGGTCCATTATTTAAAGAAAAATGGCATCTCTGACTTTAAAACCTTCCAGTGAGGCTCCCATTATGATCAGCTGAAATTCAAACTCCTTAATATAACATATGCAAACTTTCTAATATCATCTGTTTTTTGATTGAATCATGGTTTTTTATTTTAAAATTGTGTTGCAACCTCCCCGAAAGCACTAGTGTGCAGTTTTGTCTGTTATCTAGCAGATCTCATGAGATGGTGCTCCATGTTAATATTCACTTAAAAACATTTTTCTTTAAGGACATCAGTATTTTCATGTACTCATCATTTTATTTTCATTCTAACTCTTTCTATATGAATTTTCTTTTTTTTAAATACATCTTTGTTGGAGTATATGCTGATTCACTTTGTTGTACAACAGAAACTAACACAGTATTGTGAAGCAATTATACTCTAGTATCATCTTATAGCATCTTTCTGATGCTTAACCAGGTCGTCCATATCCTAAAAAGCATAACTTTTCAAGATGTTTTTGCCTAGAAAAGTGACATTATTTAGCTTAAGATTTCCTCCTTCCTTCTTTATGTGTACAATTCCTACTCAATCCTTAAAATCCAAATCAAATTAATTTTCACAATGAAGCCCTCCCTGACTTTCCAAGGAAAACTGTGATTTCTTTATTTTTGCTTTCTCAACAGGCTATGCCCTTAATATACCTCTTAGAATGTTCTAAACATTCCTAAATAACTCCATTACTTTTGTTATAATGTCATATTCCTCAGAATAAAAATACAAGCAAACATAGCAGAAATGACAATCAAAAATCATCCCAAATAACACAAATATAATAATCTCTAAAATAATTTCTATCAACAATTAGTGAACATAGTTTTAGCCATCTCTCTTTGCATATTTGTAGAAATGAGGGTAAATAGAAATAATTTTATCAAAAATGCACATATATCACCTAATCATATTCTAATAAAAAGTTTTATTTTAAACTTACCTATAGTTAGTAGAATATAAATAAATTCATGAAAC
The DNA here is from genome assembly GCF_951394435.1 of Stenella coeruleoalba. Classification (NCBI taxonomy): domain Eukaryota; kingdom Metazoa; phylum Chordata; class Mammalia; order Artiodactyla; family Delphinidae; genus Stenella; species Stenella coeruleoalba. The sequence continues at coordinate 39,017,726 of NC_137149.1, read as the reverse complement.
TAAAGGAATCCTTACATTTCAGAAAAGTTTTTACATGATTTTCAATTCTTAGAACAACACACTGTTTTAAACATATATATAATATGTATGTTATATATATATATTCTCATAAGAGAATAGAGTATTTGTTATGGGCTACATTGTGTCACCTCAAAATTCATACATTGAAACCCTAACCCCCAGTACCTCAGAATGTGACTGTATTTGGAGGTAAGGCTCTTAAAGAGGTGATTATGTTAAAATGAGACCTTTAGGGTGGGCTCTAAGTCAAGCTGACTTGTGTCCTTCTAAGAAGAGAAAATTTGAACATATCAAAGGGGAAATACACACAGAGGAGACAAGTGAAGACACAGCAAGAAGGTGGCCATCTACAAGCCAAGAAGAGAGGCCTCAGAAGAAATCAAACCTGCCAACACCCTAAACTTGAACTTCCAGCCTCTAGAATTGTGAGAAAATAAATTTCAATTGTTCAAGCCATCCAGTGTGTGGTGTATGGTTATAGAAGCCCTGGCTTCTTATAACAAGAAAATCTGAACTCTATTAGTTATGTTATTTCTACATTAATGAGGTCTAAACTATTTACATGCTATCCTACATTCAACATTCTCACTTTGTTTCGGAAGAGTTTTCTATTCAAATTAATTTGATTTCACCATCAGACCACCACCATGCGGTCTTCTTTGACAAGTTCTTCATTGTGGTATATCTCTGGATTGACCAATTGTTGTCATCAAATATTTTTCAATGAGGGGAAACAGATGTTATATTCCTGATTTCTTCTCATGATTGAAATTGTCGGTCTGTTGCCTTCATACTTGAAAAATGATGGGGCTGCAATTGCTTTTCTTCATTTTGTGTACATGTTCTACAAACCTCTAACATTAAAAATTGTTGAAGAGTTTGAGGCTAGCCAGATGATTTGACCATATAGGTTACCTGATCTTTCTGTTCACACTCTTTCCCCTAATCCAATTCTAGGATGCAGGGATCCTTTTCAATGTGTAAATTATAATTTTAAATAGGTTTTTCATTTAATTTTATTTATATTTGAAACATTTTTAAAATTAAGTTTTATTGGAATATAATTGCTTTACAATTTAATTCTAAATAGATTTTTTCCTAGTCTACATATGGATATTTTTGTTGTTGTTCTAGACAGTATCATGGAATGGTTCAGAGAATGGAGTCACACACATGCGTCTTTACTTACTGAACATGTGGCCTTGGAAAGGTACTTAACTTTTCTATGCCTCAGTTTCCCTCATCTGTCAAAGTATCAACTTCACAGAGTTGTTTTGAGAATTATGTGAATTAGTAAATGTAAAATAGTGGTAAATAATATTAATTATTATAATACTGTACATGTTAATCTTTGCTTAACTTTCTTGTCTGTAATGTTTTCACTAATATTTAACATGGTTATTTTCCACTTCATTTTTGGTAATTTCCTTAAGCTTGTTTGATTGTGTTCCTAGTCACATTCATTCTTCCAATAAAATCCCCTAATTACAAGTTTTGTGTTGGGAGTCTAGAATTATTGCTCTTTTTTCTCTTATTTAGTACAAACTTACCTCCATCCATGTGCCTTGGCTAATAGGTTAGGAGTTAGCCATTTTTGTAAGGTAGAGATAGTCAATATTTTAGGCTTTATGGGATACATATAGTCTCTGTTCCATATTTGTTTTAGTCCATTTGGGCCGCTCTAACAAAATGCCATAAACTGGGTGGCTTATAAACAACATACATTTATTTCTCACAATTCTGGAGACTGGAAGTCTGAGATCAAAGTGCCAGCATGATGGAGTGGGGTCCTTCCTCCTGGTGACAAACTTCTTGTGTCCTTACATGGCGGAAGGGACTAGGGAACTCTGTGCAGCCTCTTTTATAAGAGCCCTAATTCCATTCACTAATATCTACCTTCATGACCTAAGCACCTCCCAAAGGCTCTACCTCCTTATACCATCACATTGAACATCAAGATTTCAACATCTGCGCTGGGGGTCACAAACATTCAGATCATAGCAATGTTCTTTTTTGTTAACTATTTAAACATATAAAACCATTCTTAGCTCAGGAGTTTTGGGAATTCCCTGGCAGTCTAGTGGTTAAAACTGTGCTGTCACTGCTGAGGGCCGGGGTTCAATCCCTGGTCAGGGAACTAAGATCCCACAAGCTGAGCGGTGAGGTCAAAAAAAAAAAGTTTTAAATAAGCATGAGTGTGTACCAGATAGTCAGTAGTTTATCCACTCCTGGAGGACTTAATAATGATGTGGGGATTGTGTGTGTGTGTGTGTTCTCTGCCTTCCAAAGCACCTCTCTTACAGATCTAGGCAATGAGATTCAACTTCCATTACAATATTTTCCATTTCTCCCTTAGTCTCCTGATATTTCTCCGTCTCATTAATCTAATCAAAGATACATTGGACGGGACCTTTCAGTATTGTGACACTTATTTTGAAAGAAATCAATACCCTGCCCAGAGTCTGAGGAGGCTAAGGTCAGTAACAGCATGTCCACATGTTTCTATGTTGGATGCATATTCTTCATAAGGTTTTTTTGGAGCAGGGGGTCATTTCCTTTTATTGAAGTCAGATTTCTCAATATTTGTTACTGTGGATACTAAATTTCAAAAGAGGCAAAAGAAGTAAATATTCCCTCAGACTGCCATTTTAAACCAGAATAAGCATGATCAGATCTTTTCAAGTGTATATCTATATATTTCTTGAGTCCATAAAATCTGGCATCTGAGGGCTAAGCAAAGTTTGGTGGAATAAATTAATTCACAGATTCTCATCATTTCACAAGTGCAGGAGCTGAGTAAAAGATGTAGATTTGGAGTCTATTCCAGAAAATACCAGTCCCCCCATCTGACCTCTTATACATCAGGGAGCTCATGAATAAAACTGGCTCCTACATCCATGCTCTCCAATGGAATCCCCATACAGGTTTGCTTTCTTCCTCCCCAGCTTGGTTTTGGATGCCATGCAGTCAGAAAAAGCCTGAAGAAGAAATCAGGCCTCCAAGGGGCAGATGAGGGCTCTAGAGAGACCAAGAGAGGGGCTGCAGTTTTCAAACTGGGTCACGAGGCCTCTGGACCATGCAGGTGGGCTGCTCTGCTGACAGATATTCTGGCCCTGGGGGGCTGTTGGCAAACTGGCTTTGTCTCTGTTTTAAAATCTTGTTATGCTCTAAGTGTCTGTCAAAAATAATAGTTTGCTGAGCTTAAGTTTTAAACTGGAAAAATCATTTGACATCTGTAAAATGAGCATGTTTGTTAAAGTTATAGGTTAGTCCTTGAGGCTTCATGAGTCATCTTTAGGATGTTATACAAATTTCAGGACAACACAAGATTGGGGGGTGGAGGTAGAAGATAACTCTCTCAAGATGGGAAATTGCTTTTTCTGATTGAAAAGGATGACATAAACTATCTTTTGCAGGCAAAAATAACGCACTATTGGGTAATTATTGCTTCCCCCTCAGTCTCTGAATCTCTCTCTCTCTCTAGTGCTATTTCTGTTTCTCTTTCTGTATACGTGCATGCATGTGCCTCCAATATATCTTATTTATCACTGTGGAGTCAGCCCTTACCCTATTACCTGACATGTATTTTTATTTTATTTAGGGCATTAAAAATATTTGAAGAAAAAATAAATGAATGAATGAATACCGATCAAAGAGAAAAAAAAATAGCAGTAACCCAGAGAGAGGAATTTGGAAGGGCAAATAGAGAGCTTCCTTCAGTTTACTTCCTTTGTAGTAAACAGAATGTTCACGCCAGAACATTATAGAAACATGTCCATGAGAACGGTTAAAGCCCAGTGTTCCTTAAGCCTGTGAATACAGAACTAGTGTTACGTGGGAAGACTTTGACTCATGTCATATGAATGGCTGAGACAGATGTTGAATAGATGTGTTGTTGCAAATGGTCCATTTAGTGATTGTCCTAGTGATTCTTTGGTAAATATTGCTAAATATTTAAATCTGTGAAATAGTAGTACCCCTGCCCCCCATCGTTAGAAAAACGTAGAAGCTATATATCCCCTTCCTAACAACTTGACAACAATAAAGTGTGCTACAATAGAAATAAACTTCAGACCCAATTCTTCTAAACATTAAAAAATTTATTAGTAAGGCCAAAAAATGACCCAGTCTATTCTTATGCAGTCCTCACTTGGTCTATTCAGGCACACAGAACAAAAAAAAAAAAAAAAAAAAAGGAAAAAGAGAAAAAGATTACTTAGAGGTTAATGCATCAGTAGTTTGAAAGACAATTAAGCCATCTCTCTGATCAGATCAAGCAAGAGAGGCCTTTAATATGTGAAGACACCAAAGGCAGCTCTAGATACAGACGTTGTGAAGATGATTGACCATGAGGTTGCTGAGTTGCTGGATTCTATCCCTCACTGATCCAAGGACACTGCAGCTCATGATGCTTTTCTAGTCAGTCTTATATTTTGAACACTACTCATTTCACCAATGAAAAATTATTTCTAACATATCTCATGCTAATTAATGGATCCTCTTGTATAAATTTTGATACTGATATCTGAAGCACTTGTAAATAGCTACTGTGTGCTCTTGGTTCCTGATCCAGTTCCAAAGCAATTTAACTGCCAGTAAGCATAGACTAAAGCTAATTCGGGTGCAAATATATACATTACATTGTTTATACTAATGTCAAATTACTAAATTTGCTTAATTACTAAAGTCACTAAATTTAAAATTACTAAATTTACTAAAGTCAATTGCCACACACATGATATTATAATGTATAAAGATTCAAGGTAGCTGGAAAAAATTCAACCTGAAGCAAAACACTGAATTAGATTCAGTTGTGATCTAGTTGTCAGTTTGTTCATTCATTTATTTATTAATTCATCCCATAGATATCAATTATGTGCCAAGACAAAGGCCAACACATTCATTAGAGTGACTCTTTAGCTCTTTGAATACAATATGTTCAGGGAACAGTATGACGGTTCCTTAAAAAACTAAAAATAGAACTACCATGTGACCCAGCAATCCCACTACTGGGCATATATCCAGAGAAAACTGTAATTCTAAAAGACACATGCACCCCAATGTTCACTGCAGCACTATTTACAATAGCCAGGATGTGGAAATTACCCATATGTCCATCAACAGAGAAGATGTGGAACATATATACAATGGAATGTTACTCAGCCATAAAAAGGAACAAAATTAGGTCATCTGTAGAGACATGGATGGACCTAGAGACTGTCATACAGAGTGAAGTAAGTCAGAAAAACAAAAACAAATATCCTTTATTAACGCATATATGTGTAATCTGAAAAAATTTGTATAGACTATCTTATTTACAAAGCAGAAATAGAGACACAGGTGTAGAGAACAAACATATGGATACCAAGGGGGCAGGGTGGGGTGGGAAGAATTGGGAGATTAGGATTGACATATATACACTATTGATACTATGTATAAAATAGATAACTAATGAGAACCTACTGTATAGCACAGGGAACTCTACTCAATGTTCTGTGGTGACCTAAATGGGAAGGAAATCCAAAAAAGAGGGGATAAATGTATATGTATAGCTGATTCAACTTGCTGTACAGTAGAAACTAACACAACATTGTAAAGCAACTATACTCAAATAAAAATTAAAAAAAAAGAGGGTAGCATCTTAAATTCATGTGTCAGTGTTTTCATAAACACATTTTAACAGAAAAAGTAAAAAGAAGAAAAGCATTTTTTAATTGAAATATAGTTGATTTGCAATGTGTTAGTTTCAGAGGTACAACACAGTGATTAATATATATATATATATATTCTTTTTCAGAATATATATATATTATTTTTCAGATTCTTTTCCCTTATAAGTTATTACAAAATATTGAGTATACATCCCTGTGCTATACAGTAGGTCCTTGTTGGTCATCTATTTTAGATATAATAGTGTGTATATGCTAATCTCAAACTTCTAATTTATCCCTCCCCTGCTTTTGCCTTTGGTAACCATAAGTTTGTTTTCTATGTCTGTGGGTCTATTTCTGTTTTGTAAAAAAGCTCATTTGTATCTTTTTAAAAAAATTTAAATAGCTACATCTCAAGGGCCCTGGGAAAACTTTCCTGGTCACTAAGCAAAATCAAGCGATAACCACCTATTGGTTGCACTATATAAGTTTGTAGGACATGAACTTGCCATTGGTTATTAGACTTGTAAAAGTAAACATATATGATAAAAAAAATCATAGTGCGGGAAGATCTAATTTGTTGGGTGACATTGTCCCTGGGTTTCTCACATTTCTGAACATCTTTTCAGCAAAGGCATAAACAGTATTTTTGTTCCAGACTCTCATTTCAAGGATATTTGTATAAAAACAACCTCGGAAAAAAGAGAGTATCTCCATCTGGAGCAGATTTATTTACTGGCCAAAGGAATAAAAATGATATCTTTTTCTACGGCAAAGATTGAGCAGGATTTCCAGCAGCCCCTTATATAAAACTGTGGTTTTCCAATCCCAGGGTTTCTTTTCTAGAACTCAATCTACTGCATAGCCAGACAGCACCTTCACTTCATGTAGTCACCCTTTGGGGACTGGGGCTAAGGAAGCCAGTGGAAAAATATAACTCAAGCTACTGATACTGCTGTGAATAATACACTATCTTTTGTCTCTGACCCACTAATTGTGTGTCTGTTGTGAGTTTCCATGAAAGTGTGGTAGGCTAATTTGTTAATCTGCAAGTCGAGTAAAATCTCAGACCCCTCATAGCTCTTGACGTAGCCCCCATGCCCAATTGTCTTAAATATAGGAAAGAGTAGATACTATTCACATTTGTGTTTCCTAGTGTCCACATAGGATTGATGTAAAACTGAAAAGAAAAGTAAAAAATGACTCCCAAGTCCACTGAAAATTCCAACATCCCTTTCACTGCATCTTGAGGCAGCACAGAATAAAGATCATCATCAGACTGATAATCCAATAACCATGAATTCTAATCCTGATTTTGACACTGGCCATCCAGGTGACTTTAGATAATTCATTTGCCTCTTATGGGCCTAATTTATTCTTATATAAAAAAGATAATTATTACATCTACCTCACAGGGCCTTTGCTAAATTAAATCATAATATATCTGTAAATATTTATATAGAGCTTAACACATACCTCGGTAATTGTTCATTTCCTTTATTCCTAGTGACTTTAAGTGTTTTGGAACTTCCCTTAAAATCCTCTTATTATAACAAGAAAAGTTATACTTTCTTAAATATATACATACATAGTTATGTATTATAAAAACTCTGTTTATCTATTCAGCATCCATTCCTATTTTCTCCTCCTCCTTTCTAACAGAACGCTGTTTTATTCAAAAATTCTACCATCTTTAGTTCCAGAGGTGGATCCCAATTAGCCCAACCAATATACACATCATATTCCACGCTGAGCATTACTGATCTAAGAGCAGACATATAACCCCATCGAACTGAAGGGAAGAATTCATGTTCTACAGTTGAGGAAAATGTTATAGGTTGAATCATGCCCCTCAAAAGATATGTTGAAGTAGGTTGGATTAATGATGGTTGGTAGAAATGGAGAGGAATGGATGGAATTGAGATACTTAGAAGAAATTTTATTGGAGAGAATTTTGACAAATACACATCTCACAGGACTGTGTGAGGTTTGAAGGCTCTGCTGGCACCCCACCATTCAAAGATTCAATCAACATTATAGGTCAAATCACATGACAGCACCATATCTGTAGGCCAATGAAATGGTTAAATGTTGACAATTTTACTGGATTCCCTTTCTCTTGACAGGCGTGCTTCGTTCACCATCTATGGTGATTCAATTGAAGTGAAACATAAAACGTGTGAACCCAGTCTTTTTTAAAACATTTAACAGGATTTCTCTTGCCACAGAAGTTGAGGCCTCTAGAGCCACAGTGGGTCATCAGAACACCTGGTTCAACACCTTTCTTTTAGGAATTAGCAGACTAAGTTTCAGAAAAATTGAGAGACCTGAAAACTAATAAAATATAATGTGGTGTAACATAAAAAGATACAAAATAAGGCAAAAGAGTGTCCTTTAACAGTAGCTAATACTAAACCCAGGAATGTTAGAGAATGTTTTCACACACACAAAAAAAATTCAAGTAGCATACATTGACTTCTAGGAAAATGGTTTGCAAAACTTAGAATGGTAAGGATAGAGTTAAACGTCTTTCCCAGTCACCAGATGTAGGACACTTAGGAGAATCAGGGTGACTACAGAGCTCAAGTGGATATGGCTGTACCTAGCGGGTGTTTGAGGTTTTGTCAGTTCATTCTTATTTTTTTGACAGAGCATCCTGGCACAGCAGTTTTTTTGCAGAGTACCATTGCTACACATCCATTCAAATAACACTCCCGTCTTCACTGACCCATTTGTCAGACATGCCAAAATGTGGGCTGACCCATGTGACCTTTTCACTGAAAAAAATATATAAAGAGTGTCATTAGGCCTCACACTGACAAGCCTGGAATGACAGTTATTTTTTCTTTTTCTTTTTTCTGTTTGTCATAATAATACCAACTGCACTACACTTGCCATTCTGAAACAGACTTTGTTTTGAGAAGAGGAAGGACACTCAAAGTGGGTATTTCCAAATCTTCAAGCAATCATTATGAAGACCTGATAAGAGAGGAGAAATGGAATTTATTGGGTAGTTGTTTTGCCCTAAATTTGGAACATAAGTAATTTCATACCACATCCATAACCTCCTTTTAGGAATGGAATCTCAAGGTAATTAACACACCCAGTTTCACATGACTTAAAATATTGGCCAAGACTCAACCGAGGTCTGTCAAACTCAGGGAATAGTCACTTTTCCTTCCATCATGTGCCAGAAGGAATCTAGCTAGCATCCTTCCCTGGAGATCAGTTACTTGTCTCCAGGAATTCACTCTTTTTATAGTCCTCTAGACTTAGCAACAATGCATGTGCGTGTATGAAGACTTTGGTTAGGTTTCTTGGAAGACATACAAAAAAAAAAAAGGGAAGAAGACATCATCCACTTAAATAATTAACCAGAAGCTAAAGATTCTGTCCAAACAAAGCATTGCATTTTGGTATCAGGCCAACACTATTCTGAGTAGGCTGCTCACAATGAAATTGTAAACACAACAAAAAAACAGAATTGACAGGAGTCCTCTGCTAAATGATCCTGTATTGACATTGGAACATCCAGTGTATGAAACATGCAGGAGAAGCAAGGTTGAATCAAAGTGCACTTCTTAATTTGCACCATACCAACTGAACAGTAAAATGTGATTTAATTTACTATATAATTTGCTTGTTCAACAAAGCTGAACGATAACTCAGTGCCACTTTGCTTATAAGTAAGCCTGTAACTGGTGGTGTTCTTTCAACGAATGGCTTTGTTGTTGATGCCAGAGAAAGCTGTTTGAGTGGAAAATACACAAAATTAAGGGTCTTCTGCTGTCGTATTTGCAATGTACTACTTTTGTCCTCATCAAGTTTATTTCAGTGGAGCAGCAGTAATGACTCTTTGTTTTTCTAACTCGATGAAGTCACTAAGTCTTGCTCGGTGGCACACGGCTCAGGAAAAATGCATTCAGCCAAATTTAGAACCATTTGGAACTTACAAGTTGTGAATTTTGAACCAAACTTGAATCTTTTAAAAGCTCATCTGTTCCACAGAGCGTGCCAGCTCGGCTAACAGCTTTGCAGCAGGGGCTGTCCTCTGAAGGCCTAGCCAGGGTCCCTCCAGTCCCTCCTTTTGCTTCCCTTGTTAAGTTGGGTGCTACATGATGCAAAGAGATGGGTATTTTACAAAGCCCTGAAATCTACACCTCAGCAGGAGATATTTCCCAAAGGTGAAATTAGGGGTCTCTTTTGTGGTTTGTCAAATTTCTAATATTTTGTTCATGTCTCTTGTATCCACTTGTTCTTTTTGTCCACTCATCCCATCCTAGGGTCGACCTGTAATAACCATATTCATCAGAGAGGGCAAAAGCAGTTTAAGTAATTACATGTGAGTCACAAACTCATCCACAGAGCGGGTGAGCATGTGGGTGTTAACAAGCGGGAAAGTGGTGTTGATCAAGTGCTACAAGGAAAGTAGAAGGAGAGGAAGGCAGGAGCCAGTTCGTGGAGGACTCACCACAACCTCCTAATGAGTTTGGACCATGTCCTGAAGACAAGTAGCCATTCTACCTGATGACTCATCCTCGTCTACAAAACACAGACAAACGCCCTTGCCCAGTATTTAAGGCTCTGCATGTGTTTCCAGCCTACCTAGGAAATCGAACCTCTCCTTGCTTCCTTTGGCAAACTTCTTTACTTGTCTACAAATATATCTACAAATATGTGTTTGTCTACAAACACATCACAGCCCCCTGCCTCTGGTGTCTACATATTTGATCATACTGCTGACTTGGAACACCTACCAGCCTCCTTTCATCAGGGATGTGGGTCTTCTCTCTGTTTCTTGCATTTATTCATTAAATAAATACTGTGCATCTAGCTAAATATAGGGCTAGGGCTTGAGAATTCATTTATTCATTTAATATATATTTAGTGAGCTTGCACAAGACAAACTGTCCTAGGTGCTGAAATGACAGTGATGAATAAGAGATGGGGCCACTATAGTCATGATGCAAGCGTGATCTATTTTGGACAAGACAAACAAGCATCTGATCTTGTTTGGTGAGATTCAGGATGGAAGGTGACATGGAAGGTGAGATTCAGGGATAAACAGAGTCCAATAGATAGTTATATGTTGGGAGAGGCACAGGGAGCTATGATAGTGCCTGGGAGAGAAACCTAATTTGTACCTGAGCAGTCAAAGAAGGCATCTTGGAGGAAATATTATCTGAGCTGAAGCGTAAAAGATTAGTAAGAGGTAGCAGAAGAGAAGGAAAGAGTATTCTAAGCTGAGGGAAAACCAAATGCAAAAATAAGGGGCTAGAGAGATGACAAAATAATTAGACAATAGAGCCTGTTCAATACAGCTAGAATGTGAAGTGCAGAGGAGAGTGGAATTGCTATAAAGAAAAGAGGGAAAAGCCAAGTGAAGATGATGCTGGGCAGCAGTGATGCAGCTAAAGTCAGGCTACATGCTAAGTCTGAAATGGTCCTCAGCTCACTGTGTGAGCAAAAGTTCACTTTGTTTAGCAAAAGAGGACTACTAAACAAGAGCTCATTTGGGAGGATTGGGGTCAAGCATAGAGAAAGAACTTTGTTCAATTTTTCCCTTGTAGGTTATGAGTGGAAACTCACCAAAGACTGAAAGGCAGATGCTGTAATAATATGGTTTCCTTGTGGTAACAAACACTGGTGACATCCTGTCCCACATGGCTTAGCCCACCTGAGCTCGACTGAGGAGCTTGTCCAGGATGAATTTTCCTCCTGGGGGCAGCTTCTCACCACAAGGACCTACAATTCTATGGCTCCAAGTCTGTAGCTTTTACCCTGAGAGCTTTTTCTGTAACCAAGGAGATTTTCTTTAAAGCGCAAAGAAGCAACCGAGAAGTATGGTAAGGGGTAGGTTGTAACATCCCCAGGGGAATCTATTAATCAATGGAAGGTGAGATCAGGGATAAATGTCCTAATGTCATCAAACTTCAGGCTTCAGGTTCCAGGTTCTCAGAGTGCTGCCAGCAAGACTGAGCCCCGTTTTCTCATGGCTGTAACCTACTTGTTAATGTACCCCATGTATCTTTCCTCCCTTCCATCTCTGACTTTCTCATTTTCTCATATTTGATTCCTGGGACCACTTTCCAAATAAACTGGGTACCAAATCCTTGTCTAGGGGTTTGATTTTGAGGAAACCCAAACCACAACACAGCCTTGGATCATGTCACAGAACCTTCCATAGATATGTCTGTAGACGTTCCTGATGCTTTAAACAACTTTTAGAAAAGCCTTCACAGTCCATAAGGATGATAAGATGAGCCATAAGTATTGCCTTGTAAAACTTGTAAAACTTTTCTCTCTGGGGTGTGTGTGTGTGTGTGTGTGTGTGTGTGTGTGTGTGTCTAGGGCTGTGTTGTAATTTTTTACTCAAAGTCATGGTCAATAAACATTATTATAAAACTGCAATAGAGGATGAGACTGCAGACATGGGGACCAACTAGAGGCAGTGAAACTCTTCCAGAAAGGAGATATGGAAGAGCTCAACAATGACAGTGACAATGACGATAGAGACAAGACAACAGATTAGAGAGACATTTGGGAAGATGTGGATACTCCTTATCATGATGGCCTGAAGCCCTACTTCCCCCTCCAAAAGAATACGATTGACATGATGAGAATAATAATAATGTAGGGAAAGTCATGCCAATGGCCTAATGAGCCTTCTCATGATGTGCCCAAGAAATCAATTTCCTTGGAATAACTCATGCAAAGCGAAACCTACAAAGAGTGCTAAGCACTAAACATGCAATTACAGTTTTCTGAGTTTAAAATTGTGTTTGGGTATGTGATGCACAATCTCTAAAATATAATTACTGAGGAACATAGTTTAATTTGTATCAGTCACAATTTACGGCTTGTCTATGTTTATAGAAATGATTATGGCTTGAAGCTTCTTGTGCCTTCCTTGATGCATAAAAAATGATTATCAAGCCTTCAGTTGCAGCCGCCTTCCCTGAGAATTGGCAGCAACAGGCCCTTTAATCAGGAACAAGATCCTGCTGAGCCAACGTGTGCAAATATGCAATCTCAGAACAACAGTTAACTTTTTATAATGAGAATGTTGGAAAGAACGTAGGAAAGAGCCACAGCAGAAAGTGCCCACCTAAGAGAATGCCAGTGATCAATGGCTACTGAGCGAGGGATGTTGAGTCCACTCCTGCATTGTTTTGCCGCATCAGAACTCAAGAGAGTTTCTACCACCAACTTATCATTTTAACACCGTCACTGTTTTAAACAGACTATCACAGGATGCCCTGCCAGCCCATTTTTCAAAAGACCTGATATGAAGGGACCTTAAAAGTTTTCAGGTTGAAGAGACAGTTGGTGATTACCCATCAACACTGCCTTTAACTCATTGCATAACCTTAGGCAAGTCATTTAACCGCTCCGGGTAGTTTTCTCATCTCTGTAAATAAGGGGGTTGAATGAAATAACACATAAAAACCCCATCAACTCCCCAAAATGGAGACTTTATATAAAGAGAAGTGTGGTAATTCATTGAAAATCCGTTCATTGTGGGTGCACGCACACACACACACACACACACACACACACACATTCCATTTTTTGGCTACTCAATCTCAAATGATATGTGATTTAAGCTATGTGTAAGAAAGAAAAAAAAACTGTAGACAATAGAGCTTGCCTGTCTTTGCATTTAATATATTGCTTAGAAACAGTCTGGTTGTAGAAAATTGTCAAAAACTTCACCAGGATGAAAGCTGGTAGAAAAGAATGTGAATCTTTGAGGCCAGCGTATTACAGAGTGGAGCTGCCTCACCACCCCATAAAAGCAATCTGTCTGGTCAACCAACAGGCTGAACACCCTATTCTTTGTTGGATAGTTAATGTTTTATTTTTCACAAGAGTAATGCGATGGGAGAGAGACAGAAGAGGAATGTAACTACTCTTAAAAGGATGCCCAGCTCTGAATGTTGTTATTATGAGGCGTTTAGCTAGCCCTTCACAGGTGCAAAGTGTTCCCTGATCATCTCATTACTGTTATATGAGCTAAAAGCTGTTGAATTTGTCATCCTATAATCTCAAAGTGGGTTTGAAGACAGCAAACACTTTGTTGCAGAATCATTGTGTAAGAAGCACTTCCCTGTAGGTCCCTGAATAATAATAGCTCTCTTGGGGAGATTTTATTCAGCCTACCTCAGGAGTCTTGAAGGCAGGAGGAGAAGGTTGGGGTGATAGGACAGGACATGCAATTTTAAATAGGTGGATTAGGAGGCTCATTAGAAGGTGACATTTGAACAAAGACTTGGAGGGGAGAGGAATGTAGCCCTGAGGATACCTGGACCAAGTGCCATCCAAGCAGTGGGAAGATCTAAGGCAAAGATGGAAACCTGCCTGGTGAATTTGGGGAACATCAAGGTCAATTAGGCTGGATCAAGTAAGTGAAAAAATAGTAGGAAGATCAGATCAGAAAAGTAATGGGGAAATCAGGTCACATAGACATTGTAAAGGCTTTGGCTTTTACTCTGTGTAAGATGAGTAGCCACTGGAGGGTTTTCAACTGTGAGTGATGGCATCTTTAATAGCATCCCTCTGGCAGTGAAGTGTTGAGAATAACCTGTAGGGGGACAGGCTAAGGCTATGAAATGAAATGAATGAAATGAAATTAATGAAGGCAGGGAGACCAGTTAGGAGGTGATTGTAGTATTTCTGGCAATAGGACATTGTGGCTCAAAATGGGTGGAGAGGAGAACTGGAGTCTAGATGTATATTTTGAAGGCAGCATCAAAAGGATTCCCCAATGGTTTAAATGTGGGATATGAGAGAAAGAATCTAAACAATTCCAGGAAAACTGGCCTGAGCGCCAGAAGGGTAGAATTGCCATCCACTGAGAAAGGGAAGCTGTAAGTCATAGAGAAGAGATCAGGGCCAGGTGTGGCAATGATAAATATGTACTGACAATTAGACATCCAAGCAGAAATTTCAGGTAGACAGTTGGATGTACAAGTCTAGAGCTGAGGCTGGGATTAAATCATTCATCACCGTAAGTATCCAGGTGACATTTAAAGCCATCAGACTGGATGAGAGCAAGAGAGTAAGTGTGGAAGAGAAGAACCAAGTTCAAGACTGGAGTCCTGAGCAGGGTCACGAGGGTGGGGAAGAGAGCACACTGGAGACAGAAGTCAAACCAGGAAAGGGCTGTAGGAGACCAAGTGAGGCAAGGTTTTCAAGGAAGAGAGACTGACTATATCAAATGGTGCTGAGAGGTCGAATAGATGTATACTGAGAACTGATTACTGCGTGAATGATAAATATTTCCTGCCATATCAGTAAACAAAGGATGCTGCAGCCATCAAATCATCACATTACAGCTGCCTGATGGTGAGCCCCGAGGTAACTCAGGATGGAGGCAGGATACCCTCTTCTAGCAGTGAGCGCCTGCAGCCACCCACCTCCAAAAGTGCACCCTGAGGAGACTCCAGATGAGAAACAAAAGATACTGGCCCCAGATAGCTGAGTTGCAGAGCAACGGAATGATTTCAGTGAGCCCAGCCTCTTGAATCTTCTTGTACATAGAAAAACACTAAATTCCTTAACCTGAGATGTCTGGTTTTCTTTAATGTACAGCAATATTGTGATGTTCCGACTACCTGGTCTCTGTTGCAAAAACCCCTACATATCCTGGCTCTCCCGCTGCCTCTTCGGAGCACTCTCTCAGAGCTATCTGAGATGCTGTGTCCTGGGCTTAAGTCCTCAGTTTTGTTTGCCAAATAAAACATAACTCCCAACTTTTAAGTCGTGCATTCTTTTTTAGTCAACAACTCAGTCAGTTTTAGCACTGAGCACATCAGGAGGATGGAGAGATGAGGCAAAGGCTGCAAAAGAGAGAAAGAGGTGAGGAATCAGGCTCAGGAAGTAAAAACAATTTTTTCAAGTAATTTTACTGCAAAGGGAAAAGGTCTGGTATCTATTAGAGAGAATACGATCAAGAGAATGTTTTGTTTGGGTTTGGTTTTTGCTTTGTTTTTTTTTTTTTTTTTTTTGCTGTACGCGGGCCTCTCACTGTTGTGGCGGAGCACAGGCTCTGGACGCCCAGGCTCAGCGGCCCTGGCTCACGGGCCTAGCCGCTCCGCGGCATGTGGGATCTTCCCAGACCGGGGTACGAACCCGTGTACCCTGCATCGGCAGGCGGATTCTCAACCACTGTGCCACCAGGGAAGCCCCCTGCTTTATTTTTAAGATGAGATACATAGCAGAAGGTTTCTATGCTGATGGGAATGATGCGGATAGAGACCATTTATGTATGCCGAAGGGAGAAGGGAGACTGGCTGCAGCAATGCTCTTGACTTGGTGATGGGACATTGTGCACATGTGGAAGGACTGGTCATTGATAACATCGATCGTAATACCCAGGAAGTCAGGATATCTGGATATCCTGAGGATTGACCTTGAATTCCTCTCTCTTCTCTTATGCCTGCTTTGCTTGTGCCTTAACCATGTGTTTTAATTGATAGAAATATCCAGCCAGACTTTAAGGCTTTTTTAATTAATTCAAAAGGTAATTGGACACTCCAGGCTCCAAGAAAGTAGCTTGTGGGTTGTACCTTGCAGAATCAGTGGAAGAGCAGTAGCAGAGAGTGTGAAGCAGAGAGAAGTATGACTAGGTAATATGATAAAGAATATCAGCCAGTGTTCCCACATCCACATACCTGGCAACATCAAGGTCAATAAACTTTTCTAGATTCATGAACACTGGATATCTTTCCATTTGTTTGTGTTTTTTTTTTTCCTTGATTGGCCTTGGGGCATTATGCTAAGTGACATAGTCAGAGAAAGACAAATACTGGAAGGTATCACTTACATGTACAATTTAAAAAAGCCCAATTCATAGAAGCAGATAATACATAGATGGTAGTCACCAGGGCCTGGGGGATGGGGAAGTGGGGGAGATGTCCTTAAAGGTTACAGATTTGCAACCTAGAAGATGAATAAGGTCTGAAGGTCTAACTATATAATTACAACATAGTGATTACAGTTAATGATACTGTATTATAAACTTCAGAGTATCTAAGAGAATAGACCTTAATTGATCTGACCACAGAAAAGAAATGATAATAATGTGACTTGATAGAGGTGTTAGCTGACACCATGGTGGTAATTCTATTAATATACATATATTAATATGTGTCAAATTGATATATATATTATATATCAAATTAATATATATAATATATCAAATGATACAAAAATATATATCAATTGATATATAAATATACCTACAGTATTATGTCAATTATATCTTAGTAAAAGTAAACAAACAAATAAATACATAAGTATAACTAAATAAATTTCTCTAGAATCGTGCACCTAGGACATTTATTTTAAAAGAGTATTTTTTATTTCAGAAATTCAAAATAATAGAATTTTATTTAGACTTGCATATAAGAAGTACTATATATTTTTTAGTGCAGAGAAACTCTGAAAGCCTTCATTTTCCCCTGCCCCAAGGCTGCATGTTCCATTGCCAGGGCAGCAGCCTAAAAACAGCACAGAAAAAGCCACATTTTTGTAGCTAGGGGCAGAAGTAACCAGTGGTGCAAATTTGAGTCTTATTAGAGGAGACAAGCTGTAAATGATATCAGAGGAAGCAGAGCTCATGTCAATCACCAGTGCACGACTGTGGTGGTGGAGCCTGGGGCATCAGGAGCAGGTGAGAAACAGTCAGAAAAATTATGACCTTCTCAGTCTCCTTCAGTAACCATCTGCTAATTTAGGGTAAAATTCTAAACCCTCCTCTGACATACAAGATTCATCCCCCTCTTTCTTCTCAGGCTCCTCCCATCACAGTATCCTTGAAATCTACAATCAACCTGTGGATTGTATTTTTTAACCTCAAGCTCTAGCACTCTCTCTACCTGGCCTGTCCATCACAATCTGCTTTACTGGGCTAACTTCCTTACCTACAGGTCTCAGCCTGATAATGACTTCTGGCCAGAAGTCTTCCTTGACACCACAGCAATCTTGAAACAGTAAACATTTATATAGGGCTTATTCTATGCGAGTTATTCTCCTAAGAACTCTACAGAAATTAACACATTGAATCCTCAAAACAAGCCACATTGTTATTATTGTTATCAACATCATTATTATCCCCATTTCATAGGCGAGAAAAATTAGACACAGAGAAGCCAAGTAATTTTCCCAAAGTCACATAGCCTATGGATGTCAGAGCCAGCATTATCAGAGTCATACCCAGCCAGCCTAGCTCCAGAGACTCGCTCTTAAACACTACTCTAGACTGTCTCTCATGAAAGGATGTTTAAGTTACAGTTTTCAAATTTTTTTACATTTTAGTGTTTTCACCTTAATACAGCATTGCCATTGGTCTTGAGTTTAGTTATAAACAATTAAATGTTACCCCCTAAAAGTGGGCATGTGTGGTCCATTTGCTAGAGTCAATCTCAAATGGCCTGCCGTGCTACCTTAGGTCAGGTAAAAACGTAAAATGTGTTTGGTTGAAAAATTAATAGTAATGATAGAAATGTGTGGTGATTGCTTTATCTTCCTATTATCCAAAACTACTAACAAATCCACAAATACTGGTTGTTACCATTTGCAATGGCTAAATGGAAGTATATATGTCTTCATATATACGTTGGTTACATTTATTCTCCTTTAAGATATATAATTCTACTCATTAATTAATTCGTTCATGAGGAGTCCAGATCCCAGGTAAGAACTTGTGATTTTAAGGACCCTGTGGACTGGGCTAGCTGGGAGGAAACCCTGTCATTTTCAACAACGTGGATGAACCTAGAGGATATTATGCTAAGTGAAATAAGCCATACACCAAAAAATAAATAATGCACAATCTCACTTATATGTGGAATCTAAAAATGTTGAACTCATAGAAGCAGAGAGTAGAATGGTGGTTACAAGAGGAAATGTTAGTCAAAGGGTACAAAGTTCCAGATATTCAGGGTGAACTGGTTTGGAGATCTAATACACAGTACAGTGATTATAGCTAATAATGCTGTATTATATACTTGAAATTTACCAAGAAAGTGAATTTTAATTGACCTCACCCCAAAAAAATAAAAACTCTATGAGGGATTAATTAGCTTGATTGTGGTATCATTTCACAATATATATGTATATCAAAACATCACATTGTACACCTTAAATATATTCAATTTTTTTTCTCAATTATACCTCAATAAAGCTGGAAAAAAATTAAGGCACTACAATTATAAGAAATTAATGCAATTATAAAGGCTTTACCTGGCAGGCCAAGCTGGCCTCCCCACACCAGACGTGGGGCACAACCAGTGCAAGGTGAAAGTTGCAGCCAAAGATTCAAGTCCCTCTGGCTAGTCTTACTCTTTGCATATTCGCATTCCTAGCCCAGATGGCTTCATTCATAAGTCTCTTTAGCTGAAGCCTTAAGCCAAGTTTCCTTTCAAGCACTTCTGTCAAGGCCTCCTTCAGGGAGAAGGAGGGGGGAAGCTTGAAGACACTTTTCCCCACTCTGCCTCAGTACTCAGTGCTTTTCCACTCTTAGCCCTCCCCTTTTTACCTCCCTCCGACCCCCTGGTCCATAAGCTGTAGGAGCCTTTTGTTTGGGGCTTCGTCTGCAGTGAGACACCCCCCCATCTATGCTGATCCACCTGACCTGTACTGGTGTGTTGTCTTATGGGGGGCGGAAAGAGAATAGGGGGAGTCAACATCGACTCTGATTTGGATGCTTGCTCTCATCGCAGCCAGTAATTCAAAGCTTGCTTGTTACTTCCATTGTGGCTTGTTGCTTTAATCAGCCACTCTGACAACGGATAGCTAAGTTCCTAAAAATTTATTTAATAAACATCACTGAAGTCATACTAAGAAGTATTATGAATGCAGAGAAATCTACACAATCAGCACACTCTCGGTTCACACAAAGTCCACAGTCTAGGACAGTATCTCTCAAACTCAACATCAGTAACATGTGGACCAAATGATTCTTTGTTGAAGGAGTAGGGAGGAGGCTTTTGCAGGAGTTTTACGTTAACAGCATCTCTGTTCACTGGGGAACAACGGGTCTAGAAGATCATGCCAAGCTTGAGTCTAAGTTATATATATATATATATATATACACACACACACATATGTTAGCGCAAGTTTGTGAGCCCAATGCACAGTGAGGCCAAACACACCAAAACGTCAGAGTTTGGAGCAGAGAAAGGTTTATTTCAGGGCCATTCAAGGAGGCGGTGGCTTATACCCTAAAAAGACCCAAGCTCCCCGAAGGGTTCTGGCAAAGCATTTTTAAAAGCTAGGTGAGGGAGGAGGGCCGCAGGGTATGTGACCAGCTCGTGCACAATTGGCTGATGGTGAGGTAACAGGATGGTGTCACAGGGCTTAACATTATCAGTCCTTAGGCTCCAGGAGGGCTGGGGCTATGTGCTCATGGTCATCAAGTGGTTAACATCTTCCATTTTTTGGGGGGTGGGGAGGGGGCGGTCCACAGCTGTAAAACTACTCAGGAAATGTGCATCCAATACTGTTATCTAGGTCCTTCAGAGAGGAGCTACAGCAGAGCATGTGGGGGAAGCCCTGTCCCAGAAAGGCCCCATAGGGTCCTGCTCGGTTACGTATAGATAGGTAGATAGATAGATAGATAGATAGATACTAACTTTATATCATCCCTATGCAGCAAGTACCATTTATTATCCACTTTTCATATGAGAAAAATGGAGCATGGATTTGTTAAATAAATCACCCAAAGTCACAGCTAGGATTTTAATCCACGCAATTTGTCTCAGTTTCAAAGCCCTCACTCTAAACTATTGTGCTGCAAGTTAGAAGAGAAGGTTCTGGGAACACAGATAAAACAAGACTACCTCTGTCAGGAGATCAGGGAAGGTTTCACAGAAGAAGCACCATGTGATCTGAGATTACACCTTTACAAGCCAAGAAGGCTCTGCACACACTCAACATCTGGAACCAACAAAAACACCCACCACGGCTCAACTGCACACCCATTCTTGACCTGAATGCATCTTGCTCACTTATCTTTGCCTTCACTGATTAAGTTCCACTTTTCCTACTGAGATCTTTCTGAGATTTCTTTTTTTTTTTTTTTATTGGAGTATAGTTGCTTTACAATGTTGTGTTAGTTTCTACTGTACAGCAAAGTAAATCAGCTATACGTATACACATATCCCCTCTTTTTTGGATTTCCTTCCCATTTAGGTCACCACAGAGCACTGAGTTGAGTTTCCTGAGCTATACAGTAGGTTCTCATTAGTTATCTATTCTATACATAGTATCAATAGTGTATATATGTCACTCCCCATCTCCCAATTCATCCCACCCCCTTCCCCCTTGGTATCCATACATTTGTTCTCTACATCTCTGTCTCCATTTCTGCTTTGCAAATAAGATCACCTATACTGTTTTTTTTTTAAGATTCCACATATATGCGTTAATATGTGATATTTGTTTTTCTCTTTCTGACTTACTTCACTCTGTATGACAGTCTCTATGTCCATCCACATCTCTACAAATGACTCAATTTCATTCCTTTATGTGGCTGAGTAATATTCCATTGTATATATGTACCACATCTTCTGTATCCATTCCTCTGTTGATGGACATTTAGGTTGCTTCCATGTCCTGGCTATTGTAAATAGTGCTGCAATGAGCACTGGGGTGCATGTGTCTTTTTGAATTATGAGATTTCTTAATAGAAAACTCATGACACATCTTGCTTGAATCATTCCTTTGATGAAGACCCAGTTCAACCTTCTGGCATCTTCACCATTGTTTTGTACCTCTTGTATAACTTTGTCATCTGTCATCAAAATCCTTTGGGTCAGGCACCATGTGTGGTTTGACAGAAAAAACATTTGCAGTGAAAATGAATGTCATGTGTCTGAATCTCAGTTCAGCCACTTGTTATCTGTGGGCCTTAATACCCAGGCTTCTTGATCTCCGGTTCCCTACCTATAAACAATTCAACTTACTAAATAAGACTAAATACTTAAGGTGAATTATCCATTGTACAGCACACAGTAAGTCTTTAATCAATGTCATTTCCTTTCTCCTCAACACTTTCCTTCCATATAGCACCTTGCACATTACTCAGAAAAGTGCTGCAAATGTCTCAGGAAGTGATGAAGGATTTGCTCAGACATTATCAGAATGATGCAGATGAGCTCACTGTTACAGAAAATAAACTTCTTGGCAAAATAAACTTCTTGATAAGTGAAAACAGAGGGAGAAACAAAATATGTGCAATCAGCTTTTCAGGTCCTCACTGGAAACCATCACCCAGACACCCGCACTTCCAACTGCAGAGTTCTCCCACCTCTGCTAAGATGCTCAAGGCATGCCCTGAGGTGTGTAACAAGAGGGAAGAGAAAAACTGGAGGCTCAAAAATATAAGAAACTTAGTTAATTTGAAGGGGGAAACAGACATTTCCTGCACTCCTAAAAATCAGTGTGACCCATCAGCAAAAGGAGCCTTAATGGGACTTCCCTGGTGGCACAGTGGTTGAGAGTTCGTCTGCCGATGCAGGGTTCGTGCCCCGGTCCGGGAAGATCCCACATGCTGCGGAGCGGCTAGGCCCATGAGCCATGGCCGCTAAGCCTGCACGTCCGGAGCCTGTGCTCCGCAACGGGAGAGGCCACAACAGTGAGAGGCCCGCGTATCGCAACAACAACAACAACAAAAAAAAAAAAAAAAAAAAAAGGAGCCTTAATGGCCAATCTAACTCTCTGTGGGCATGGATGTTACTGTTGGCACTGACTTCTTTTCTTATTATTAGTTACATGTTCTAAACGTTTAAGAATGTTTTGAAGACAGATCTATGTTGAGTCTTACTAGCTCTTTTACCTTATGCAGATTAATTAACTCCCAGCCTCATCTGTTTCCTCATCTGTAAAACTTAAGAAAGTGTAGCAATGCCATCAATTCTCCCCTCAACACTTCTGTTCAGCCTTTGCCTTTAAAGAAAACCTATAGAGACCATCATTGCAACTGCTTTCTGGATCTTTTTTCTGAGCTAGCAGCTCGTGAGCTCAAGGGCAGAGCAAGCCCTGAGAGCAGCAGAGAGAATGCCCCCAGGAGCCTCCTTACCCAACAACGACTGGAGAGTTGGTGGGTAACCATCATTCATACTCACCCTTTGGTTGAGATAACTGTATCAATGTACCCTGCATTCCAGAATTCACAAA
Organism: Stenella coeruleoalba; assembly: GCF_951394435.1. Classification (NCBI taxonomy): domain Eukaryota; kingdom Metazoa; phylum Chordata; class Mammalia; order Artiodactyla; family Delphinidae; genus Stenella; species Stenella coeruleoalba. Next base: position 38,994,870 of record NC_137149.1, on the reverse strand, counting down.
CTGCATTCTCTAGCTGCCCACAGGATTAACTTGCTTGAAAGCATACCATTTATTTACTGCCTTCTTTTCCTTGTCTTACTCCCTCTCTCCCCTACTTGTATTTCCTGGGATCACCTTTTAAATAAACTGCTTGTCTTTTCAGGGTCAGCTTCTAGGGGAACTCCAAACACCACAGAGAATAATGGTGTGTAACACCTGAGTGATTGTATATTCAATTCTTGGCACACTCCCTAGCCCATTTTATCAGTCAGAGTTCAAACAATCAGAAGCAATAGGAGAAATATATACTAGGAGATGATTTATGGCAAGGAATTGGCTTATGGGAGTGTGAGTGTTGGCTAAGCAAGTCCAAAATCTGTAGGACAGGTGACCAGGCAGGCTGGAACTCTCAGGCAGGAGCTGGAGACACCCTACACGTAGAATTTCTTCTTCAGGGAAGCCTCAGCTCTGCTCTTAAGACCTATCAACTGATTTAGTGAGACCCATCCAGATTACTTAGGGGAAATCTCTCTTATTTAAAGTCAACTGATTATGTACTTCAATAACGTCTACAAACTACATTCACAGCAACATCTAGATTAGCATTCAATTGAATAAGTGGTGGCTGATGGCTAGACAAGTTGACACATTTAAAAGACAATCTCACACCCATGGTAAGTGCTAATGAAAGAATATTAGTTATTAATTTACATCTGATAATAAAGATAACAATGGTTCATTGTAAAACATTTGAAAACAGAAAAAGATATGAAGAACAAAATAATACTCATTCATAAGTCCTCTCTGAAAAGATCACCACTAGCCATACATTTCACACGCACAAATAATGCCTCTGCTTTTACTCCATTAAATTACATGTATCCTTCACTTCACAGTAACAATGAGCATGTGTTAGCTCATGTAATATTTAAAGACTTTATTTTAATAGCTGCAAAGTATTTTATCATCTATAAGTATCATATTTTATTAACTGCATGCCTTTTTGTTGAACATGTGGGTTCCTTCCACTTTTTAATTTTTTCATGAATCTCCTTGTATGTAAATTTTTGCCTGTGTATTAGGCCTGCATAGTAATTATTTTAGGATAAGTTCCTAACTATTTAGTAATGAATCTGGCAGTTTCTTATAATTGGTTCTGAAAAGAAACAGGCCCTGACACTCTAAGTTATCCATCATATGTAGTGAACGAAACTCTCTCCAACACACCAAGAATGGTACTAGGAGTATCCTTGGGAGAAATTGGGAAAGTGAATGTCCAGTTGAGAAAAGTTGGCAGAAGATTTGCAAAATTAACCCAATTCTTTTAAAATCTTGTTGATGTAAGTTTCCAGCTTATACCCTTCCTTTCCAGAATTTTTTTAACATACTTTTTACACACAATTTGTATTATTTTAAAATCTAGATAATAAGAGAAAGGTACAGATTAGTGGTTGCTGCATATTAGGGACAGGTGACGGTGTGACTATAAAAGTGTAACAAAGGAGTTGTCCAGGTGATAGGACTGTTTTGAATTCTGATTTTCTGGTGATTAAAAAAATCTATGTATGTGTTAAAATCCAGGGAGGTGTACACCAAAATAAGTCCATTTTATTGTATGACAATTTTAAAAAGGAGGAAACATGGAAAAAGTGGAATGAGAGATAAGAAGAGAATGGGGTCATGGAGGGGATTTTGCAGAAAGATCAAGGCACATGTTCTTCAGTTGGTTTAATGTCATAATTTGGAGCACTGTGCATTTCAGATCTTCAATCTGAATCCTTAGCTTTAAGGGCAATGGTGGTTTCTATCATCATTTATACCCAAATAAAAATTATGATTGCACTTTATAAAAGATTTCTGGTAAATGAACAAAGTGTACCAATAAAGAGATTGATCTTTTCTACTTTGATTATTTTCAAGTGAAGATTTATTTATATTCCCCATGCTCATTTGCTGAACTTTTTCTGCATTTATACTTAGATGAAATCTTTTAGCTAAATGTTAAATCATACAAAGATACAGTCATCAATAATTGCATAAGGAATTTCAGCATTATGTTAAAAATCTGGAAACTCAGTAGAAATTTTAATGTTACTTAATGCAAAGTGTGATCTCTACATTTTACAGTATTTCCTTTTATAAGTATTGTCGGCAGAGGTGGAAAGTCAAAGGGGTCTTGGTTTGGAACCAGGAGATATAATTCCTACATTGGTCCCAACCATCCTCTTGGGGAGACCCCAGGTGAGGCTGCTACACAATGACTGAGCCAATGCTGATGGTCTCCAGTAACCTTCAGAATGCTGCATTCACATGTTATAAAGTGGTCCTCATCTGTTATCAGATGGTAACTGCTAGCCAGTGGGTCTGTGTTCCTGTTCACGTGGACACTTACCTCTCCATCCAAAGAATCCTTAACATTTTTTCCAACCTTTGAGGCTTTTGAAATCTGTAAGATTATAGAACTAATGCTTATAGCTTTTAAGATTTACAGTAAGTAGATAATGGGGCTCTCTTCAAGCCACTCCATTTTAAATGCATGTCCCTGGTCTTTGTTCCCCTCTCCTCCTGCCACTAATTTCAAAAATTTTTACTTTACACCCTTCTCTGTCTATGTGGTGATTTGTTTTGGTGGGAAGAGAAGAAAGATGAGCACAAGAGCAAGATTCCAAGTTAGCTTCAAGGTAATCTTTTAAGAGGTAAAAAGGCCCTTATATCACTTATCTCTGTCCCTGTCTATCTTCGCCTAGGTCCAACCTCCCACCATTTTGCAGCAATCACTTTACAGGTTTCTCTCACCCCCTCCTGCCACATGGATATGATTTCTCCAGGAGGGGTGTTCATCCCTGGTGTGAGTCCTGTAGGCAAAGGCAAGTGCAAGACAGAAAATTGGCTCTTGAAGACCAGTCTCTATTAAGTCTGACCTAGATTTGGGGACCCCATGGAATATTAAGTGTGTTCCAGCTGGCAGTCTTAAGGACATCTCTGCCACAAAAGAGGCCAGCAAGACAGTAGCCTAAGACCCCAATCAGAAGCTAAGTAGGTGTTTGTTATAAACTCAATTTTCTGACTTAATGATACTTTGTTCACTCCTCTTTGATGCTCTCTGATGCCATAATCAAGGTCCACTAGAGACTTACAAGCCCACCAATAACAACCCCTCTCTCCCTCCTGAATTTGGAAACAAGTGAAGAAAGACACAAGAATCAGACAGATGAAGGTCCAAATAATCAGATGCATTGCTTTTCTAAAATAAAATTAATATATATATATATAGTATACTTTTTAACTGAAGTATAGTTGATTTAAAATGTTGTGCTAATTCCTGCTGCACAGCTTCGTAAGCCAGGGTTGGAGGACATAGACTCACCTGCAGCCAGGTGAGCTTGCTAATGCTTCTCCCTGAATTAGATAGACACACACAGCCACCAGCACAGATGGGCCAATCCAGGCCTCACTTGTAGGGCATGACAGAGAGCAAACCAGAATGCATGTGGAAAGTGTGTTGGGCAAGGATGCTCAGCTCCTTCTACCAAACTCACCAGTCAGAGAGGCAGCCCCTCCTCCCATGGAGAGGAAGGAATGAAGGAAGGAAAAGTAGCCAGGCATGCTATTTGAGCTGAAGTTCCCCATGGCTACCACTATGTGAAGGAAATTAATGTGTATCTTCCTCTTGCTGAACCAACCAGCTGAGTCTAGGTTTTTTATGCAAGACACGAACACAAGATGACACTTGAACTAAAAGGAGATTACCTCCGTATGGGCAGCTTGGTGGTGCCAAGGGAGATGGCATGGAGAATGTAAGAATATTGAGAATTAAATTATCATTCTTGGAGATTCAGGGTTTTACATCGTGGCATGATGGTGATTGTGTTAGTGTCTTCGCAGAAGAAAACTAGAAATCAACACTCTATCCACCACATCTCCAAGGAAGAGGCTTTTGGTCACTGCTGTTTATTTTAATTTAATTTTTTATTTTATATTGGAGTATAGTTGATTTACAATGTTGTGTTTCAGGTGTATAGCAAAATGATTCAGTTATGCGTATACATATATCCATTATTTTTCAGATTCTTTTCGCATATAGGTTATTACAGAATATTGAGAAGAGTTCCCTGTGCAATACAGTCAGTCCTTGTTGACTGGTCACTGATGTTTGATAAGCCCCTTGGAGTGTGGGGTAGCATGGCAAGAACCCAGGACCCCCATACGATGCCTGCCACCAGCGGGTTCTATGTTAATAAGGATGGTGGTGTCTCCCTTAGAGCAGTTCCGGGCACACTTTTCAACTGAAGCATAGATAGGAACCAGCTGGTGGGTGAGAAATGAAGGTGTCAGAAGCTTGAGAATTTAGCCTTAAAAAGTCTGCAACGAGGATGGCATTCCTTTGAAGCCCCTTATTTGTTCTGTCTTAAAAATTCATGAGATTTTAAGTCTCCCCTACAATACTTCCATTTTTACCTTGATATAAAAATGAGGTTTAAATTTCCCACAATTAAGTAAAATTTATGCTTTCTGGGAAGATGTGGTATGCTTTGCCCTTGAACCTGCATTTCCCAGGCAGGTTTCTGAGTAACCACCACCCCCTAATTCCATTGTACCCAAGCCCAGTTTTAACAAGCACTGTTCATATGCAATATTCTTTCATCTACCCATCCAAAAAATATTAACTAAGCATCATAATTATTTGAAAGACCTTCTAAGTCATTAAACATTGTCCAAGTCTCAAGGAGTTATGACTTCTAGTAGAGGAGTTTACTCAATTTTCATTTATAATTTCATTTATAACAGGACATTGAATGTCAAGTGCCTTTTCCAGTGAAAAGTAGTTAGTAGGCATTTAAAAAATATTTGATATCATTACAATTGTTTTTATTATTATCCTAAGAGTATATTGGAAAAAAAGGCAAAAAAATATTGGCTTTTTGCTAGGAAAGGAAGAGGAAATTTAAAAGCTTTGCTCAAAAATCAAACGAAAACCAAACCAAAACAAAAAATACGTTTTCTAGTTCTCTGTTGTTCTGACCTTCATTAGGTTGAAGACATCGTTTTAGTTAAAAACAAAAAAAGACAAAAAAGTCATTGTCCTGTCTAAAAATATAAAATAAAATATACCAAGCTACAGGTAGCTTGGTATATGGTGATTCACGGACTTACTCAGTTACTTTTTCATATATTAAATATCTTTTGTAGATTTTTTGATGATGGTCATTCTGACCAGTGTGAGGTGATACCTCACTGTAGTTTTGATTTACATTTCTCTAATAATTAGTGATGTTGAGCATCTTTTCATTTGTTTGTTGGCCATCCGTATGTCTTCTTTGGAGAAATGTCTATTTAGATCTTCTCCCCTTTTTTTTTTTCATTGGGTTGTTTGTTTTTTTGATATTGAGCTGCATGAGTTGTTTGTATATTTTGGAGATTAATCCCTTATCAGTTGCTTCTTTTGCAAATATTTTCTCCCATTCTGAGGGCTGTCTTTTCATCTTGTTTATGACTTCCTTTGCTATGCAAAAGCTTTTAAGTTTCATTAGGTCCCATTTGTTTATTTTTGTTTTTATTTTCATTACTCTAGGGTCCAAAAAGATCTTGCTGCAATCTACAAACAATCAATGCTGGAGAGGGTGTGGAGAAAAAGGAACCCTCTTTCACTCTTGGTGGGAATGTAAATTGATACAGCCACTATGGAGAACAGTATGGAGGTTCCTTATAAAATTAAAAATAGAACTACCATATGGCCCAGCAATCCCACTCCAGGGCATATACCTGGAGAAAACCATAATTCAAAAAGATACATGCACCCCAATGTTCATTGCAGCACTAATTACTATAGCCAGGACATGGAAGCAACCTAAATTTCCATCAACAGAGGAATGGATAAAGCAGATGTGGTACATATATACAGTGGAATACTACTCAGCTATAAAAAGGAATGAAATTGTGCCATTTGCAGAGACGTGGATAGACCTAGAGACTGTCATACAGAGTGAAGTAAGTCAGAAAGAGAAAAACAAACATATAATATCACTTATACATGGAATATAGAAAAATGATACAGATGAACTTATTTGTAAAGCAGAAATAGGAACACAGATGTGGAGAACAAATGTAGGGATACCAAGCGGGGGAGGGGAGAGTTGGATGAATTGGGAAATTGGGATAGACATATATATACTACAATGCATAAAATAGATAACTAATGAGAACCTACTGTATAGCACAGGGAACTCTACTCAGTGCTCTGTGGTGACCTAAATGGGAAGGAAATCCAAAGAAGAGCGTATATATGTATATGTATAGCTGATTCACTTTGCTGTACAGTAGAAACTAACACAACATTGTAAAGCAACTATTCTCAATAAAAATTAATTAGGAACTTCCTTGGTGGTCCAGTGGGTAAGACTCTGTGCTCCCAATGCAGGGGGCCTGTGTTCAGTCCCTGGTCTGGGAACTAGATTCTGCTCGCATGCCGCAGCTAAGAGTCCGCATGCCACAACTAAAAGATCCCGCATGCCACAACGAAGATCCCACAAGCCACAACTAAGACCTGGCACAGCCTAAATAAATAAATAAACAAACAAATAAAAATAAATCTTAATAAATAAATAAATATTAAAAAATAAATAAATATCCTTACCCCAGCAAGAGTGTAAGTCCCTTAAAGCAGCAATTGTTCTAGACCAGCACCATCCAATAGAAATATAATGCAAATTATATTTAAATTTAATTAAATTTAACTAGTAGACACATGGAAAAAAAAGTGAAAGGGAACAGGTGAATTTTAAAAATCTAATAGACTCAAAATATCACCATTTCAATGTATAATCAATTTAAAGTTATAAATAAAATATTTTATATTTGTACCATTTTCAAAATCCAATGGTTTTGTATACAGCACATCTCAGTCTGAACTAGCTACACTTCAAGTGCTCAGTAGCCACTGTGGCTAGCGCCTACCACCTTAGGACAGCGCAGGTATAGACTCTAGAGCTTTAGTTGAAACTCCAAGAATACCTTCCATGAGGAACTCATCAACATACGTGTCTGAGTGAGTTTATTTTCATCATGGGCATTGATAATAACAAACTTACTCAATGGAATTCTTTCTAAATGTATTGATCACTTCTTAAAACAGCATAAATTAAGCATAATATAAATCTTGGAGGAAAGCAGTGATTATGAACGTTAAAAGGAGTAGGTCTCTTCAGACCTACCTAAATAGGTCTAAAAACCTAAATAGGCCTATTGAGACCTAAGTAGATCGTTTGTATTTACCCTGAACGGCTCTGTATTCCTAGGATTCTTGGTTCATATCTTTGGTGCTTCGACTCCTTATTTTCAGTCTTCTCCATCAATATCAGGCTCTTGTGTGTCCTTAACCTACTGTCATAATGCCACACTGCTCACTCTTAACACAGATCTTCCCATCTCCCACACTCATAAACTTACACCCTAGAGTAAATGTTACTGTATATGTGAAATGTGCACATCAAAGTAATATATTCTTGGGGTGAGAGACTGGAATATTCTCCCATGAATAAAAATGCTTTTATTAACCTCTTGTCCTCTCAACTAACCTCAAGATACTGGCAGCTAGAAGACACATAAGGTTTTTTCAAGTGAAGAATTACTGTATTAATGTATTCTATTGTTTGATTATTTGGGTGCAACATATTTAAAAATACAAAGATTGTGGTCTGAAAATCCATGCAAAATACCTATGCTACAAAAAAGTCATTTGACTGATAGAGATTTAATGATTTCTCAAAGTATTACTCAAGTGATACTCAAGATACTCAAAGTATCTCAAAGTTACTTTTGAATAAAAAAGAAGACCTGGGGATATTTAGAAAGTATGTTTTACAAATAAAATACCCATGGAGGTATTTAGTCCTCCTCTAATGATATGTTGATAGTTTCAACATATCATTTGTGCAATCACATTACTAACACTGTCATCGCCAAGAAAATTCCAAGGAATACAGTACTTATGAATTGTACATCACTCTTGTGACCTAACCTTGAGTGACTTTCTTTATTCTCATTTACCAATTAAAAATTCCATTTCTCAGACTGAGATGCTGTGGCCTGGATGTATGTTTGTGTCCCCTTGGTTACTTGATCTGTAAAATGGAATAACAATGTCTTCTTTACACAGAAGCTGGGAAGCTTACATAACCTAATGGCCTGAGAGCATTAGAAACTGCAAACATTATATCACAGGTCAGCAAACTACAGCCCACAAGGCAAATCTGAGCAGCTACCTGTTTCCATACAGAAAAGGTATTGGAACACAGCCAAACCCATTCATTTACATTTTACCTATGGCTGCTTTAGTACCATCAGGACAGAATTAAGTAGCTGTAGCAGAGACGTGGTGTCTAAAATATTTTCCATCTGGCCCTATGTAGAAAAAGATTGCCAGTCCCTCCTTTATATAAAGGTGAGGTATTACTGTAATTATGAATATCGTTCTCTTGACCACTTGTGGAGAGACACCATGATATAGTGGCCCAAGTATAGGTTTTGAAGCCAATAGTCTTAGGTCACAGTGCCCTCTCTACCACTTTGGGAGATAGACGACTTCAGATATGCCCTTTGACCTTTCTGAACCTGTTTCTAAATGAGGATAAGAGCGCTCATCAACTGATTTAACATGTGGATGAAGTAAGGCTACATTTTTAAGGTGTCTGATACCTAATAGCAACTTCTAAGCAATTGTTAATATCTGTCCCCTTTGGGTTCAAGGGCCACTGTTAGCATTTCTTTTTTTATTTCCCATCTTGCTTCACTCCTACAAGTGCTTCATACTGATCACAATATAGATCGTTAGCTTGTGTCTGTTGATTTGGCAATTGATTCTCCTAATAGTAAGTGACCAAGCCACATATGTTCGGCTAGCACTGGATTAATGGTAAACTGGCATCTTTGCAGCGGAACTTGTCAGAGCCTTTAGCACCCTAAGGCACACTGTGAATATCTAATAATGGGACAGAGAATACTCTGTCTCTAACCTAGTTAACTTTGGAATAGTTTTCAATGAAGACCTGGCAGCATCTCAAGGATCTAGTATTCCTGTTCCACAGAACAAGTGCTGGAAATGCTAGTCTAGTGCAGATGCTTTCATTTACTGAATTCTTGAGAGGGCAAGTGTTATCCACATGCTCATGAGTAAAAGACATAAAGCTAGAACCTAGATCTCTCCACCTCCAGTTTGGCTTTATAATTAATCTACTGTTGATGCATTCAGGCAGTAATGTAGTTAAAACCCAGCTCTAGAGTTGGAATTACTGAGTTTAAATCCCAGGTCCACAATTTACTACTTGCATAAATTTGAGCAAAACAAGTGATGTCTCTGTGTTTCTACACCTGTAAAGTCAGAATGCTGCACCGCCTACCCTGGGCTTGGTGTTAGAAGCAAATATATCGTTGTGTGCATGTAATCCAGGGCCTAGCATATAGTATGTGCTTGATTGACATTACCTGCATTTATCCTCTGACTTAAATTATTAAAAACCATTTATTTATTATCTAGTATTTATAGGTATGAATCATACAAAACTAATACTTTATAGGTTTCACATTCCTCAAAGTGTGTTTAAAGGCATCTGGTCTACCTGAGTGGCTGTATATCCTCTATTCCATTCCTTACTTATGTTTTGGTCTTAGTGAATTCTTTACACAGATTCAACTGCTGATGGTCTGAAACACTGTCTGCTGTCTCTCAGCCTTGAGGTTATTCATATGCTTTTCTTTCCATGATGTGTCCTTCCCCTGTCACCTGCCTGACAAGCACCTATTCACCCTTCGATGGTCACTTCAAGTACCACCTCCTCCATGAAGCCCTCCCTGGCTGCCCCTGATTCACAGGCTCTTTTGCCCATTGTCCTGAGCTTCCCTTGAAGCTCACAAAAGTAATAGCTTTTTCTTTCTTTTTCCTCCCACAACCCATGTACTGCAGGACACAAATGTAGAGGAGATATTATCTTTGCTTTTCATGCTGCTTTGAGATACCATTCCTCTTCCCTGTCAAAACTCCATCAGAGCTCCACTAAAATACATGTCATCAGATTACATCACCCCTACCTCTCCTTATGAAAATGATCAACCACAATCCTGTCATTTTTCTTCACTCATTAAAGAATTTGACACTTGGTCACCAACTTTCTCTCCATCATTCCTCCTGATTATCATTTTTGTTGATTTCAGTAGAGCTGAAGATGGATCCAATGACCTGAGCCTTGGAATTACGTGTCTAGCCTCACTTTTACCTCTTCCTCACCTTCTACTCTGTTTTATTTATTTTGCGGTATGCGGGCCTCTCACTGCTGTGAGAGGCTCCCATTGCGGAGCACAGGCTCCGGACGCACAGGCTCAGCGGCCATGGCTCACGGCCCTAGCCGCTCCGCGGCACGTGGGATCTTCCCGGACCGGGGCACGAACCCGCGTCCCCTGCATCGGCAGGCGGACTCTCAACCACTGCGCCACCAGGGAAGCCCTCTACTCTGTTTTGAATCCACTTCAGTGAGGATTTTGTTCCCGCCACTACAATGATACTGTAGTTTTCAGAGGGACCAGCAACCCCCAAGCTAGCAGAGCCATTGGTTCATTCAAATTCAATCCTCCTCTTAGAATCTCAAGACACGGTTGACCACTCATCTTTCTTGAAACACATTCTTACTTGGCACTTGGGAAACCACAGTCTTGATTTTGTCCTGTCTTCTGAGAAAGCAGTCTGTTCTCTTCAGACCCCTTTGCTGTCTGCTCCTCCTCTACCACCTGTAAATACTGATGTTTTCTGATCTCAGCCCTTGCCCCTCGGCCCTTGTCTAACCACACACACTCTTCCTAAGTAAGCAGTCCCATAATTTTAAATACCATATACGTGCCCATAACTCCCATATTTATATCTTCAGTTTTGACTGCTCCCCAAATTCCAGACTGGTATAACCAACTACCTACCTAATAACTCATTGATCAGGTCAAAAACCTTGATTACCTTTTCTTAACTCCCATTTTCAATCAATTAGCAGGTCTCTCCAGTTACTTCCAACCTACGTCGTGAACTTGACCACTTCTCAACAACTCCACCACTACCTCATCAGCTAAAGCTCTCATTGGACACTGCAATGTCCTCCATTCTTGCTCCCCTCCTCTTTATATTTTCTTTTTCTTATTATTTTTATTTATTTATTACTTTTTAAAATTAAAGTATGGTGATTTACAATGTTGTATAAAAGAAGTTAAATGTCCATCAACAGATGAATGGTCAAACAAGGTGTGGCACGTATACACAATGGAATATTACTTGGCCATAAAAAAGAATGAAATAATGCCATTTGAAGCAAAATGGATGGACCTAGAGGTTATCATACTAAGTGAAGTAATAAGCCAGACGGAGAAAGACAAATTATCATATGACATCACTTATATGTGGAATCTAAAACTATGATACAAATGAACTTATTTACAAAACAGAAACAGACCCACAGACATAGAAAGCAAACTTATGGTTACCAAAGGGGAAAGGGTCAGGGAGGATAAATTAGGAGTTTGAGATTAGCAGATATACACTACTATATATAAAAAAGATTAACAACGACCACCTACTGACTCACACAGGGAACTATATCAATATCTTGTAATAACCTATAATGGAAAAGAATCTGAAAAAGAATATATATCTGAATCACTTTGTGTACATCTGAAACTAACACAACATTGTAAATCAACTATATATTTTCATTTTAATACACAAATTAGATCATGCCACTCCCTTACTCAAAGCTCAGATAAACAACACTCAATCACACTATAAACAAAATTTAAGCTCTGTTAATATGCACAAGGTCTTATAGGGTTAGGACCCTGCCAGTATCTCCAACTTCATTTCACACCACATACCCCACTCGGCCTATTATGCTTACTGGACTTATTGCTGTTCCCGTAATTCACAAATATATTCCTGCCTCAGGACCTTATCACTGCCTGTTCTCTCTGTCTCCCCTTACTAGTTACAAGTCCCTGATTCTCAAAAATTTCCTCCTCGAAGAAGCCATCCTTCCATAAGACAAGTAAGCTGGTTCCCACTTCCCATTAGCCTCTATCCCTTTTCTCTCCTTTATTTTCCTTCATGGCATTTATCTCCAAGTTCAATTACATTACTTATCCATTTGATTATTTATTTCCTATTCACTGTACTAACATAATTAAGTTCTATGAAATACGGAGACTGTATCATTTGAACTATGTTAACGTTAACAAGTAGATTAGCTCATAGTGGGCGCTCAATAAATACTTGATGAATAAAAAATAATAATAACTAACTGTGTGCCAATAATATGTACAATGCAGATTGATAGCACTTATAGCATCTTATTGGACATGACCATTCGAATGTTTTTGGTTTCTCATTTTGCTGTGAGGATGGGGGTTATGAGTTATTTATCCACCGTGCCTTCAACAGTTTATGGCATGAATTAGATAATCAGTAAATATTTAATAGATCAAATTACATTTACTGATTGTTATGTTTTATATCATTTGAGTCTCAGCAATGAGAGGTTCAGGGAAGTTTTTATTTCCACTTTGCAACAGAACACAAATACCAAGAAAAGAGAAATGTTTAACCCGTAACCATATATAAAAGAGAGGGAAAGGGAGAGAATAGGAAATGCTAGAAGAAGCTGGAGGTACAGGTTGCAGCCAGATGAGGAAGCACTTGGAAAAACATGCTTGGAAATTTGGACTTTATCCTGTAATATATTGCAGAACAGTTGCACAAATCAGCAGTATAACAATCACATTTGGTTTCTTATACTATGTAACAGTTCTGAGTCTAAACCCTCCATTTATGACATCTAAACAATCCACTCAACTGAAGAATTGGCAAATTTCTCATCAGTTCTGGGCTGTGTGGCTGGCCAAGTACTTCCCTAATTTAATTCACAGGCAACTCCTAAGGGTTTCCATCTGCACAAGGTCTAAGAAATTAAATCATCCCAGAATATCCTCTTTGTATAAACATCTAACTTGTTATTTACTTATTTTTCCATTTATCCAACCCCACATCCATTTATCTGATTATTCATATTTATTGAGCACCTATCATATACCAGGAATTGTGCTAGAAGTCGTGTGAAGTTTAAAAAATAAGTTTATATATAGAAATATATTTTAATAAATAGGTGAATATTTCAGAGAGTTAGAAATCTTTATTCATTAGTCATAGCTGTTGCTCACATGGCATTTTACAAGTTATAAAGATTTTTAAATATAATTGACTCATTCATTATATGAAATTTATGGAATGCTTACTACGAGCTAAGCACTAGGTATATAAAGATACATAAACACCTCGTGCCTTCTAGGAGCAGGCTCATCTGTGTCAGTGTGTATGTGGGATGGTGTGGGGGCATAGGACAAGGAAAGGGCAGATGTTAGGATGCAGCATTCACAACAGCCTCAGGTGGGAGTAATCTTCACCATCACCCACGCTTTACAGAGGAGGAAACTGCGAGTCTGGTTTAGCAGGAAGCCAAAGATGACTCTTTACAGATGGCAACACCAGAATATGAATATGATTGATCAACTCCCAAATCTTAGTCCTCTTCTTCCCCCTTTCCCTTTCCTTTCCAAATAATTCAATCCTAAAGCTATGAGGTGGAGCAGATGAGCACTGGCCTCTAGACCCAGTTGGGGAGAGCCAGGATGGTCCAGAACAGAGCTTTGGAGCCCTGACTTATCTCTGTTCCATGTTGTCTGAAGCCTCAGCAAAGAACAATGGAGGCTGGAGATGATTCAGTAGCTGAAGGCCAGACTCAGCTGAAGAGTTACTCACCTATAAAGGACATTGTTGAGACATTGGAAGTGAATGCTTGTTGTCAGCTGGCGTGTCACCTGTGAATTTCAGACAGAATACCGACACACGGCCACTTGATATGGTCTCTCTGATTCCCCAGGGCATGGAGACGGAGTTCCAAGAGTGAGTAGCTCTAAATGGGCCGGCAAACGGGCCGGCAAATGGGCCGGCAGGAAGCTACACTGTTTTTGTGACCTGACTTTGGAAGATACATTGTATCAGTCCCTTCATAGTCATAGGCCCACTCATATCAAGAAAAGAGAACACATATCCCACCTGGCAGGAGGAGAGCAGTCAACAGCACACTGTAAGAACAACCAGGCAGAGAAAGACAAATGTGATACCACGTAAATGTAGAATCTAAAAAAAAAAATGATACAAGTGAACTTATTTACAAAAAAAATAGACCCACAGAGATAGAAAACAAACTTATAGCTACCAAAAGGGAAATGTGTGGAGGAGGGATAGATTAGGAGTTTGGGAGTAACAGATACAAAACTACTATATATAAAATAGATAAACAAGGACCTACCATATAGCACAGGGGAAAAAAATTTAAAAAGGACAGCATGTAAGGTGGAAGATCTCTGTGGAGCCATCTTGTAGAACGCAGGCTGTCACAGATGCAGTGAGAAGGACACAACATCAACTCTGAGATACTCCTGTTAAAAATGTGCGATGTGGGGGTCGAAGGGAAGATGGCGGAAGAGTAAGACGCGGAGATCACCTTCCTCTCCACAGATACACCAGAAATACATCTACACGTGGAACAACTCCTGCAGAACACCTACTGAAGGCTGGCAGAAGACCTCAGACCTCCCAAAAGGCAAGAAACTCCCCACGTACCTGGGTAGGGCAAAAGGAAAAAAGAATAAACAGAGACAAAAGAATAGGGACGGCACCTGCACCAGTGGGAGGGAGCTGTGAAGGAGGAAAAGTTTCCACACACTAGGAAGCCCCTTCGCGGGCGGAGACTGCGGGAGGCGGAGGGGGGAGCTTCGAAGCCGCGGAGTAGTGCACAGCAACGGGTGGGGAGGGCAAAGCGGGGAGATTCCCGCACAGAGGATCGGTGCCGACCGGCACTCACCAGCCCGAGAGGCTTGTCTGCTCACCCGCCGGGACAGGCGGGGCTGCGAGCTGAGGCTCTGAGGCTAGGGTTTCGGTTTCGGACGGAGCGCAGGGAGAGGACTGGGGTTGGCGGCTTGAACATAGCCTGAAGGGGTTAGTGCACCACAGCTAGCCGGGAGGGAGTCCGGGGAAAAGCCGGCACCTGCCGAAGAGGCAAGAGACTTTTTCTTCCCTCTTTGTTTCCTGGTGCGTGAGGAGAGGGGTTTAAGAACGCTGCTTAAAGGAACTCCAGAGACGGGCGCGAGCCGCGGCTAAAAGCGCGAACCCCAGTGACGGGCGCGAGCCGCGGCTGAAAGCGCGGACCCCAGAGACGGGCGCGAGCCGCGGCTGAAAGCGCGGACCCCAGAGACGGGCGCGAGCCGCGGCTGAAAGCGCGGACCCCAGAGACGGGCGCGAGCCGCGGCTGAGGGCGCGGACCCCAGAGACGGGCGCGAGCCGCGGCTGAGGGCGCGGACCCCAGAGACGGGCGCGAGCCGCGGCTGGGGGCGCGGACCCCAGAGACGGGCGCGAGCCGCGGCTGAGGGCGCTGACTCCAGAGACGGGCGCAAGCCGCGGCTGGAGGCGCGGACCCCAAGGCGGGCGGGAGACGTTGGGGCTGCTGCTGCCGCCACCAAGGGGCCTGTGCGCGAGCGCAGGTCGCTCTCCACTCCCCTCTTCCGCGGAGCCTGTGCAGCCCGCCACTGCCGGGTTCCCGGGATCCGGAGACGACTTCCCCGGGAGAGCGCACGGCGGGCCTCGGGCTGGTGCAGAGTCACGCCGGACTTTGCCGCCGCAGGCCCGCCCCGCATTCCGTGCCCCTCCCTCCCCGCCGCCGGCCTCCGTACGCCAGAACCCCCGAATCAGCGGCTCCTTTAACCCCGTCCTGTCTGAGCAAAAAACAGACGCCCTCCAGCGACCTACACGCAGAGGCAGGGCCAAATCCAAAGCTGAGCCCCTGGGAGCTGTGAGAACAAAGAAGAGAAAGGGAAATCTCTCCCAGCAGCCTCAGAAGCAGCGGATTAAAGCTCCACAATCAACTTGATGTACCCTGCATCTGTGGAATACATGAATAGACAGCCAATCATCCCAAATTAAGGAGGTGGACTTTGGGAGCAAGATCTATGATTTTTCTCCCTATTCCTCTTTTTGTGAATGTGTATATGTATGCTTCTGTGTGAGATCTTGTCTGTATAGTCTTGCTTCCACCATTTGTCCTAGGTTCTATCCGTCCATGGTTTTTTCTTAAAATTTTTTTTCTTAATAATCAATTTTAAGAACGTTATTATACTTTACCTTCGTCCTTTCTTTCTTTCTTTCTTTCCTTCCTTCCTTCCCTCCTTTAGACAACGAATCATCCCAAATTGAGGAGGTGGTCTCTGACAGCAAGATTTATGATTTTTCCCCCTTTACCTCTTTTTGTGAGGGTGTATGTGTACGCTTCTGTGTAAGACTTTGTCTGTATAGCTTCGCTTCCAACATTTGTCCTAAGGTTCTATCCGTCCCTTTTTTTTTTCTAATTAAGAATTTTTTAATTCAATAACTTTATTATACTTTATTTTATTTTTACTGTATCTTCTTTCTTTTTGTTTTTCCTTCTTTCCCTCCTTCCTTCCTCCCTCCCTCCCTCCCTCCTTTCGTTCCTTCTTGCCTTCTTTCCTTCTTTGCTTCTTTCTTTCTTTCTTCCTTCCTTCCTTCCTTCCTTCCCTCCTTCCTTCCCTCCTTTCCTTCTTTCTTTCCTCATACGTCTACTAATTCCCTCTACTTTTTCTCCCTTTTATTCTGAGCCGTGTGGATGAAAGGCTCTTGGTGCTCCAGCCAGGAGGCAGGGCTCTCCCTCTGAGGTAGGAGAGCCAACTTCAAGACACTGGTTCACAAGAGACCTCCCAGCTCCAGATAATATCAAACGGCGAAAATCTCCCAGAGACCTCCATCTTAACACCAGCACCCAGCTTCACTCAACGACCAGCAAGCCACAGTGCTGGACAACCTGTGCCAAACAACTAGCAAAACAGGAACACAACCCCACCCATTAGCAGAGAGGCTGCCTAAAATCATAATAAGGCCACAGACACCCCAAAACACACCACCAGACGTGAACCTGCCCACTAGAGAGACAAGATCCAGCCTCTTCCACCACAACACAGGCACTAGTCCCCTCCACCAGGAAGCCTACACAACCCACTGAACCAACCTTAGCCACTGGAGACAGACATCAAAAACAGGAGGAACTACGAACCTGCAGCCTGCAAAAAGGAGACCCCAAACACAGTAAGATAAGCAAAATGAGAAAACAGAAAAACACACAGCAGATAAAGGAGCAAGATAAAAATGCACCAGACCTAACAAATGAAGAGGAAATAGGCAGTCTACCTGAAAAAGAATTCAGAATAATGATAGTAAGGTTGATCCGAAATCTTGGAGATAGAATGGACAATAGAATGGACAAAATGCAAGAATCAGTTAACAAGGACCTAGAAGAACTAAAGATGAAACAAGCAATGATGAACAACACAATAAATGAAATTAAAAATACTCTAGATGGGATCAATAGCAGAATAACTGAGGCAGAAGAACGGATAAGTGACCTGGAAGATAAAATAGTGGAAATAACTACTGCAGAGCAGAATAAAGAAAAAAGAATGAAAAGAACTGAGGACAGTCTCAGAGACCTCTGGGACAACATTAAACGCACCAACATTCGAATTATAGGGGTTCCAGAAGAAGAAGAGAAAAAGAAAGGGACTGAGAAAATATTTGAAGAGATTATAGTTGAAAACTTCCCTAATATGGGAAAGGAAATAGTTAATCAAGTCCAGGAAGCACAGAGAGTCCCATACAGGATAAATCCAAGGAGAAATACGCCAAGACACATATTAATCAAACTGTCAAAAATTAAATACAAAGAAAGCATATTAAAAGCAGCAAGGGAAAAACAACAAATAACACATAAGGGAATCCCCATAAGGTTAACAGCTGATCTTTCAGCAGAAACCCTACAAGCCAGAAGGGAGTGGCAGGACATACTGAAAGTGATGAAGGAGAAAAACCTGCAACCAAGACTACTCTACCCAGCAAGGATCTCATTCAGATTTGATGGAGAAATAAAAACCTTTACAGACAAGCAAAAGCTGAGAGAGTTCAGCACCACCAAACCAGCTTTACAACAAATGCTAAAGGATCTTCTCTAGGCAAGAAACACATGAGAAGGAAAAGACCTATAATAACGAACCCAAAACAATATAGAAAATGGGAATAGGAACATACATATCGATAATTACCTTAAATGTAAATGGACTAAATGCTCCCACCAAAAGACACAGATTAGCTGAATGGATACAAAAACAAGACCCTTACATATGCTGTCTACAAGAGACCCACTTCAGACCTAGAGACACATACAGACTAAAAGTAAGGGGATGGAAAAAGATATTCCATGCAAATGGAAACCAAAAGAAAGCTGGAGTAGCAATTCTCATATCAGACAAAATAGACTTTAAAATAAGGACTATTAAAAGAGACAAAGAAGGACACTACATAATGATCAAGGGATCGATCCAAGAAGAAGATATAACAATTGTAAATATTTATGCACCCAACATAGGAGCACCTCAATACATAAGGCAAATACTAACAGCCATAAAAGGGGAAATTGACAGTAACACATTCATAGTAGGGGACTTAAACACCCCACTTTCACCCATGGACAGATCATCCAAAATGAAAATAAATAAGGAAACACAAGCTTTAAATGATACATTAAACAAGATGGACTTAATTGATATTTATAGGACACTCCATCCAAAAACAACAGAATACACATTTTTCTCAAGTGCTCACGGAACATTCTCCAGGATAGATCATATCTTGGGTCACAAATCAAGCCTTGGCAAATTTAAGAAAATTGAAATTGTATCAAGTATCTTTTCTGACCACAACGCCATGAGACTAGATATCAATTACAGGAAAAGATCTGTAAAAAATACAAACACATGGAGGCTAAACAATACACTACTTAATAATGAAGTGATCACTGAAGAAATCAAAGAGGAAATCAAAAAATACCTAGAAACAAATGACAATGGAGACACAACGACCCAAAACCTGTGGGATGCAGCAAAAGCAGTTCTAAGGGGGAAGTTTATAGCAATACAAGCCCACCTTAAGAAGCAGGAAACATCTAGAATAAACAACCTAACCTTGCACCTCAAGCAATTAGAGAAAGAAGAACAAAAAAACCCCAAAGCTAGCAGAAGGAAAGAAATCATAAAAATCAGATCAGAAATAAATGAAAAAGAAATGAAGGAAACAATAGCAAAGATCAATGAAACTAAAAGCTGGTTCTTTGAGAAGATAAACAAAATAGATAAACCACTAGCCAGACTTATCAAGAAAAAAAGGGAGAAGACTCAAATCAATAGAATTAGAAATGAAAAAGGAGAGGTAACAACTGACACTGCAGAAATAAAAGAGATCATGAGAGATTACTACAAGCAACTCTATGCCAATAAAATGGACAATCTGGAAGAAATGGACAAATTCTTAGAAATGCACAACCTGCCAAGACTGAATCAGGAAGAAATAGAAAATATGAACAGACCAATCACAAGCACTGAAATTGAAACTGTGATTAAAAATCTTCCAACAAAGAAAAGCCCAGGACCAGATGGCTTCACAGGCGAATTCTATCAAACATTTAGAGAAGAGCTAACACCTATCCTCCTCAAACTCTTCCAAAATATAGCAGAAGGAGGAACACTCCCAAACTCATTCTACGAGGCCACCATCACCTTGATACCAAAACCAGGCAAGGATGTCACAAAGAAAGAAAACTACAGACCAATATCACTGATGAACATAGATGCAAAAATCCTCAACAAAATACTAGCAAACAGAATCCAACAGCACATTAAAAGGATCATACACCATGATCAGGTGGGGTTTGTTCCAGGAATGCAAGGATTCTTCAATATACGCAAATCTATCAATGTGATAAACCATATTAACAAACTGAAGGAGAAAAACCATATGATCATCTCAATAGATGCAGAGAAAGCTTTTGACAAAATTCAACACCCATTTATGATAAAAACCCTGCAGAAAGTAGGCATAGAGGGAACTTTCCTCAACATAATAAAGGCCATATACGACAAGCCCACAGCAAACATCATCCTCAATGGTGAAAAACTGAAAGCATTTCCACTAAGATCAGGAACAAGACAAGGGTGCCCACTCTCACCACTCTTATTCAACATAGTTTTGGAAGTTTTAGCCACAGCAATCAGAGAAGAGAAGGAAATAAAAGGAATACAAATCGGAAAAGAAGAAGTAAAGCTGTCACTGTTTGCAGATGACATGATCCTATACATAGAGAATCCTAAAGATGCTACCAGAAAACTACTAGAGCTAATCAATGAATTTGGTAAAGTAGCAGGATACAAAATTAATGCACAGAAATCTCTGGCATTCCTATATACTAATGATGAAAAATCTGAAAGTGAAATCAAGAAAACACTCCCATTTACCATTGCAACAAAAAGAATAAAATATCTAGGAATAAACCTACCTAAGGAGACAAAAGACCTGTATGCAGAAAACTATAAGACACTGATGAAAGAAATTAAAGATGATACAAATAGATGGAGAGATATACCATGTTCTTGGATTGGAAGAATCAACATTGTGAAAATGACTCTACTACCCAAAGCAATCTATAGATTCAATGCAATCCCTATCAAACTACCACTGGCATTTTTCACAGAACTAGAACAAAAAATTTCGCAATTTGTATGGAAACACAAAAGACCCCGAATAGCCAAAGCAATCTTGAGAACAAAAAAAGGAACTGGAGGAATCAGGCTCCCTGACTTCAGACTATACTACAAAGCTACAGTTATCAAGACAGTATGGTACTGGCACAAAAACAGAAAGATAGATCAATGGAACAGGATAGAAAGCCCAGAGATAAACCCATGCACATATGGACACCTTATCTTTGATAAAGGTGGCAGGAATGTACAGTGGAAAAAGGACAGCCTCTTCAATAAATGGTGCTGGGAAAACTGGACAGGTACATGTAAAAGAATGAAATTAGAACACTCCCTAACACCATACACAAAAATAAGCTCAAAATGGATTAAAGACCTAAATATAAGGCCAGAAACTATCAAACTATTAGAGGAAAACATAGGCAGAACACTCTATGACATAAATCACAGCAAGATTCTTTCTGACCCACCCCCTAGAGTAATGGAAATAAAAACAAAAATAAACAAATGGGACCTAATGAAACTTCAAAGCTTTTGCACAGCAAAGGAAACCATAAACAAGACCAAAAGACAACCCTCAGAATGGGAGAAAATATTTGCAAATGAAGCAACTGACAAAGGATTAATCTCCAAAATTTACAAGCAGCTCATGCAGCTCAACAACAAAAAAACAAACAACCCAATCCAAAAATGGGCAGAAGACCTAAATAGACATTTCTCCAAAGAAGATATACAGACTGCCAACAAACACATGAAAGAATGCTCAACATCATTAATCATTAGAGAAATGCAAATCAAAACTACAATGAGATATCATCTCACACCAGTCAGAATGGCCATCATCAATAAATCTAGAAACAATAAATGCTGGAGAGGGTGTGGAGAAAAGGGAACCCTCTTGCACTGCTGGTGGGAATGTGAATTGGTTCAGCCACTATGGAGAACAGTATGGAGGTTCCTTAAAAAACTACAAATAGAACTACCATATGACCCAACAATCCCACTACTGGGCATATACCCTGAGAAAACCGAAATTCAAAAAGAGTCATGTACCAAAATGTTCATCGCAGCTCTATTTACAATAGCCCGGAGATGGAAACAACCTAAGTGCCCATCATCGGATGAATGGATAAAGAAGATGTGGCATATATATACAATGGAATATTACTCAGCCATAAAAAGAAACGAAATTGAGCTATTTGTAATGAGGTGGATAGACCTAGAGTCTGTCATACACAGTGAAGTAAGTCAGAACGAAAAAGACAAATACAGTATGCTAACACATATATATGGAATTTAAGAAAAAAAAAATGTCATGAAGAACCTAGGGGTAAGGCAGGAATAAAGACGCAGTCCTCCTAGAGAACGGACTTCAGGTTATGGGGAGGGGGAAGGGTGAGCTGTGACGGGGCGAGAGAGAGTCCTGGACATATACACACTAACAAACGTAGTAAGGTAGATAGCTAGAGGGAAGCAGCCGCATGGCACGGGGATATTGGCTCGGTGCTCTGTGACAGCCTGGAGGGGTGGGATAGGGAGGGTGGGAGGGAGGGAGACGCAAGAGGGAAGAGATATGGGAACATATGTATATGTATAACTGATTCACTTTGTTATAAAGCAGAAACTAACACACCATTGTAAAGTAATTATACCCCAATAAAGATGTTTAAAAAAAAAAAAAAAAAAAATGTGCGATGTGAAACTAAATATGAGGCATATTAGACAAAGCCAAATTGAGGCAGTTTGTAAAAATAACTGGCCTGCAGTCTTCAAAAGCGTCAAGAGCATGAACTTTCAGGAAAAAATGAATTATTCCGGGCGTAACATGTGATTCTGAATTATACCATTTCACCATAAAGGAACATTATTGGGACATTTGGAAAACTTCAATGGAATTTGAAGGTTAGATGGTAATAATGTGTCAAGGTTACTTTCCCAAATTTGATGATGTTATTATGGTTATGTAGAAGAATATTCTTGTTGAGAGAAAATAAATACTACAGTATTGAAGGGGAATAGTGCTTCAGGTCAATAGTATTTCCTCAAAGTTCTTTCTTCCACATTTATAATTCTTCTGCAAGTTCAAGACTTTTTTTTATTAAAAAATTAATTCTCCTTTTTTTGATTAACTGAAACAACAGCTGGATGCCCAAGGCCATTTCCAGCAAAACCATCAAGGAATAGATTCTATTTTTCCTCAAACCAACTGGAAATACATACCAAACCTCCACTTCCCTTTGAATATGCAAAGACCAAGGAGGAGGGAAAAATTAAATTAAAACCTTAATGTGCATGTTTTCTATCATATTTTTTGTTTTTTTCTGTAGAGGTTTTTTGCTGGTGTCTCTTTTTACTTGGAAGAGAACTAGTGGCTGTCTTGTGCTCCTATGAGAAAGAACAAAACCTGATTCCTAAATAATTCATGCTTTGTATTGACTAAGATCACAGCAGGTAGTTTAGAATAATCAATCCATAATGTGCCATAATAAGGTTTTGCTGAAGGATACATGTAGAGTCAGGAATTTTCAGCAATCTCTCTATCTGTTTAGAAGTTCTGCTATTCAAGTCAAGATTATGTTTAGATTTTTCCAACTCAAGAACATTACCTTATTACTATGGATAAATCTGGTCCTTAATTGTTCATTAAATTATTCTTATAATTCCACAAAATCTACTAATCTTTAAAAAAGAAAAAGCATCATAAAGAACCAAAGACAGTTTGAAAAAAATAAACAATGATTTTTAAATTTTCCATTCTAACACAATTCCATTCAATTCCAGTCTGCATTAAACATTTTAGAAGTTGTAGAGTATCACAGCATTTCTTACTTTTATTTTTTCACCTAATGTTGTATCACAAACTATTATCCATATTGTATATAGTTGCCATAACTGTCATTTTTAGTAATAACTCTTCTCCCCACTGCAGACTGATTTGCCCAGACTTCTCTCTCAACACAAACCTTACACTTAATTCAAACCTTTTCTTCCCAAATCACCTCCAACTTCCCTAAAGCTGTCTCTCCCTCCTCTAAACATTTGCAACATTTAATGTATCTCTTCCAGTCGACACTTGTCAGATATTACTGGTGTTGGGAGATCTTTTTCTCTCCATCTAGAGCTCTGCTGTCCAATCTAGTTCCTCCTAACTTCATAGGGCTATATACATTTCAAATTAAATTTAAATTAAAGCAAAAAGCCTGTTCCTCATGTGTAGTCACCAGATTTCCACTGCTCAATAGCATGTGTGACTAGTGTCTACTATTTTAGACAGTGTAGATTAAGAACAGCTCCATCATCACAGAAATTTCTAACAGACAGAGCTGCTCTAGATTGTGAGCACCTCAAAGGCACATCTTTTAAAATGTCAGTCCTGCAATTCCAGATGCAGGTAAAGGTGTATGGAAAGGACATTCTCATTCAAAGGGGAAATGGGTACAAACACTTTTGAGAATAATCTTGTAATATTTAGTAAATTTAAAAATATACAAACTTCACAATTTCCACTTTTCCACTTTTTCTTATACTCTAGAAAAAACTCATACTCATAGGCATAAAATGACATGCACCAAAAGTTCACTGCCGCTTTGCTTATAAAAGCAATAAGTTAAGAATAAAATCTAAATATCCATCAATGAGGATATGAATGAATAAAATAAAGAATATTCATGTGAGAGAAAACTATACGAAACTTAAATAAAAGAATCATTCTTTGTATCAGCCTAGAAGATATAAAAACATATATATATATAATAATGGGAAAAAAATGTATGCAATGATATGCCACATTGTAAACATTAAAACTTAGGCAAACAACACTATATATTATGTACATGCACACACAATGTTGTGACAATATAAAGACAAGGACAAGAACATGCAATAACCTCATAATCTGCTGCTGCTGGTCAAGGCGACGGTGAGAGGAATGAAACTGGGAAAAAGAATTAAGGGATGTAAATGGTATTTGTTAAGGTAATTATCAGTATTATTTATATTAAACATTTTTAAATATAAAGTGACTATGGAGTCATGGGTATGAAATGTACAATGTGGTGAATATAATCAATAATTATATAATATTTTTGTATGGTGACAGATGGTAACTAGACTTATTGCAGTGATTATTTTGAAGTGTATAGAAATATTGAGTCACTATGTCATGTAACAGGAACTAATATAGTGTTGTATGTCAATTCTACTTCAAAAACAAACAAACAAAAAACTCATAGAAAAGGAGATCAGATTTGTGATTACCAGAGGCAGGGGGAGGGGGAAGGAGAGGGGGATTTGGATGAAGGCGGTCAAAATTCCAGTTATAAGATAAATAAGTACTAGGTATTTATTTATGTAATGTATGACATGATAAATATAATTAACACTGCTGTATGTTATATATGAAAGAGACTAAATCCTAAGAGTACTCATCCCATGGAAAAAAATATCTCATTTTCCTATTTCTTTAATTTTGTCTCTGTATGAGATGACGGATGTTCACTAAACTTATTTTGGTCATCGTTTCGTGATGTATGCAAGTCAAATCATTATGCGGTACACTTTAAATTTATACACGTGCTGTACATCAACTATAACTCAATAAAGCTGGAAGAAAAAAATAAAGCAACTATGAAAAAATGTTATTATTTGTTAATTATGGATGGTGAGCAGTTAGATATTCTTTCATAATAAAAATATTCAACAAACTAGAAATAGAAGGATATTTACTCAACTTGCTAAATGCTATCTAAGAAAAACCCACAGCTAATACCGTATTTAATGGTGAAAGACTGCATATTTTCCCCTTAATATCAGAAACAAGACAAAAATGTGTCTGCTTTCATCACTTCTACCCCACAGCATAATAGAGGTTATAGCCAGGGTAATTAGTAAAAAATATGAAAAATATGACACCCAAATTGGAAAGGAAAAAGTAAAACTATCTCTGTTTACAGATGACATAATCTTGCATATGGGGAATCCTACAAAATTTCTTTTTTTTCTTTTAATAGATCTTTACTGGAGTATAATTGCTTCACAACACTGTGTTAGTTTCTGTTGTACAACAAAGTGAATCAGCCATATGCATACATATATCCTCGTATCCCCTCCCTCTCGAGCCTCCCACCCACCCTCCCTATCCCACTTCTCTAGGTCATCACAAAACACAGAGCTGATCTCCCTGTGCTATGCTGCTGCTTCCCACTAGCTATCTATTTTACATTCCGTAGTGTAATATGTCGATGCTACTCTCACTTTGCCCCAGCTTCCCCCTCCCCTGCCGTATCCTCAAATCCATCCTCTATGTCTACATCTTTATTCCTGCCCTGCCACTAGGTTCATCAGTACTATTTTTTTTTATTTTTAGATTCCATATATATGTGTTAGCAAAATTAGTAAATGAGATTACAAAAGCTGCAGGATACAAGGTGAGTATACATACATTAATTATATTTCTACACATCAACAACAATTTTTGCAAAAATAAAATTAAGAAAACAATTCACAATAGCATAAAAAAATAAAACACTTAGGTACAGATTTAACATTAGGTGCAAGACTTGGGTACAGACAACTACAAAAAAATGATTGAAAGAAATTAAAGAATATTTAAATCAATGGAAGAACATCCATTGTCATGGAATGGAAGACTTAATATTGTTAATAAGGCAACACTCCCAAATTTGTCTACATATTCAATGCAATTCCTATCAAAATCTCAGCTGCCTTTTTTTTTCTGCAGAAATTGACACGTCCATCCTGAAATTCATATGAAATTGCAAGATGATAAGAATCGAGAAAGCAAATTTCCCCACATACCCCTACTGGAAAACAACCTTACTGAGATTCTACCAGCTGTACAAATCTGTTCTGACATTAGGCCCCTTCTTCCTTTGCCATTCGGTCCTTCTTAAGTGATCCCATGAATGTTTTCTTCTCCTCCACAGTCTGGAAGCAGCCATGGCCAAATTTGGCGGTGGTGTCTATAAGCTTGAGGTCAGCCTTCTCCAGAGCCCGCCATTTGGTCTGCACCAGCAAGTACTAGGGCAGGGTGAGCACTCACTTGTTGGTTCCCACCATGCAGCTTTTGAGCATGATAAACTAATTGGTCACTTCACTGTAGTGGACAAAGCCACCCTGGGAAGGTGCAAGGCCATTGGGTCAGCACAGATCCAGCATGGGGCTGGAGACAGGTCTGACAACACATGAGCCACTCCCCCCCCACCCCGCCCAGATTCTGGTGGTCCCAGCCACCTGACCAGAGCTGTTCTCAGAAGGAAGACAGCAAGGAATACTTCCACAGTCTGACTCTGACACTGTGCCCCGCGATCATGCAGGAGCCTCATTACTGAAAGGGAAAGCAAACTTAAAAATAAAGTTGGAGAATTAACCATTTCTAATGAAGTGTAGGCTTAGAATAAATATATAGTTCAATGGAATGAAATTGAGAATGCAGAATTAAATCTTTACATTTATACTCAATTGATTCTCAACAAAGGTGCAGAAAAATTTAATGGAGAAAGAACAGTCTTTTCAACAGTTGGTTCTAGGACACACACAAAGAAATAAAGTTAGACTCCTACCTCACAACATACACAAAAATTAATGCAAAATTTAGAATAACCCCAAATGAAAGAGCAACAACCATAGAATTATTAAAATAAAACAAAAGTGTAACTCCTCATGATTTTGTTAAGCTAATTTTTTAGATTAGCTTAATCTAATCTAAAAAATTTTAGCTATACCAAAAGCAAGAGCATTAAATGAAGAAAATAAATCATGTATCATCAAAATTAAAAACTTTTGTGATGCAAACAATACCATCAAGAAGTGAAAAGGCAGCCCACAGAATGGGAGAAAGTATTTACAAACCATGTCTGATAAGGGACTCTTTAAGTAGAATATATATATATATAAAATTCCTATAGCTCAATAAGAAAAAGACAAGAAAATAATTTAGAAATAGGAATGAATATGAATAGTTATTTTTCCAAAGAATATATCAGATATCCAATAACTACATGAAACTATTATGTAAATTATGTTATCTAAAAATGAATAAACAGAAACCTCAGTTAAAAGAGTGAAGAGGCCAGAAGGGGGAGCTCTCATGTACTACTGACAATGATAGCACAGCTCAACAGGAAGAAGAAAGATTTCCTTCTCTTGCCTGGCAAGAGCTCAGCCAATGAGAGACTGTCACAACTCAGCCAATGAAAAGCCATTATACTTCAAATTCTCAATTCTTCCAATATACTCTGTTTGCTATAGGCCTCCCAACTTTATTTTTCCCTCCTTTTTTTTTTTTTACTTTTTATTTTTTGGCCATGCCATGAGGCATGCGGGATCTTAGTTCTCCAACCAGGGATCAAACCCGTGCCCCCTGCAGTGGAAGCGTGGAGTATTAACCACTGGACCGCCAGTGAAGTCCCCCTTTTCCCTCTTTTAATGAGTTTTCCTCTCCTTGTTGCAGAGGACTTGCACGTGGCTCATGATTGTTGTAGATCCCATGTGACAATTCTTTGCCAATCCTGAATAAACCCATTTTTGTTAGAGGAATAACTGGCAGTGTTTTTGTTCTACATCAACAGTTACCGAAGATGCAAATCAAAACAATAGATACCACTTCACACCAACTGGCTAACTATAGACATATTATCGAGTGTTGGTAAGGATGTGGAAGAACTGGAACCCTCACGCATTGCTGCTGGGAATGTAAAATGGTGCCGCCACTTTGAAAAATATTTGTCAGTTCTTCAAAATGTTATACATAGTTACCATATGACCCCAAAATTCCCTCCTGGGTATAGACCCAAGAGAAGAAAACAAATGTCTACATAAAACCTTGCACCCACTGTTTATAGTAACATTATTTATAATAGTCAAAAAGTAGAAACAGGGCTTCCCCGGTGGCACAGTGGTTGAGAGTCCACCTGCCGATGCAGGGGACACGGGTTCGTGCCCCGGTCCGGGAGGATCCCACATGCCGCGGAGCGGCTGGGCTGGTGAGACAAGGCCGCTGAGCCTGCGCGTCCGGAGCCTGTGCTCCGCAACGGGAGAGGCCACAACAGTGAGAGGCCCGCGTACCGCAAAAAAACAAACAAACAAACAAAAACAAACGTAGAAAACAAGCCAAATGTCCATCAACTGATGAATAGGTACATAAAATGTGGTATATTCATTTAGTGAAATATTATTTGGCAATAACAAGAAATAACACACTAATACATACTATAACATAGATGAACCTTGAAAAAATTATGTTAGTGAATCTTGAAAAAATTATGCTAAGTGAAAGCAGTCACAAAATACCACATATTGGAATATTCCACTTCTACAAAATGCCCAAATCTATAAAGACAGAAAGTAGATGAATGGTTGCCTAGGGCTGAGGAGGAGGGAATGGGAAATGACTGTAAATGAGTGTGGAATATGTTTTAGAAGGGACAAAAACGTTCCAAAATTAGATTGTGCTAATGGTTGCAGAGCGCTTTGTATATACTAACACATGTTGAATGATCTACTTTAAATAGGTAAATTGTATACTATGTAAATGATAATTCAATAAAACTGTTTTTAAAAAGTTGTAATGAGTGGCTGAAATGGATCATAGATCTTAATGAAAAATGACAGATAAGCAGTACAATCTCATTAACAATACAGTACAGTTTAGTCATTAAGAATAAATTAACCAAATGCAACAGTTTGGCAAACTTCTAACACCTTGACGTTCTTTCATCCCTCAAGTTTGGTTTAACTCAAGTCCCACTTCCCCCATGAAGTCTCCAGTTGCTTGTCCCTGCAGAGATAATTTTTCTTCCCATGTTGCCTAAGACTCATCTTTTACACACTCAAAGCATCGTACCCCATATTGATCTGTCTACCTCCCCACTAGGTTGAACTTAATCTTTCCACATGCAGTTCTGGTTCACTTGTATCCACCAAAAACATAGTAGTTTCTTAGTAAATGGTTGTGCAAAAATGGGCCAAGAGTGGTAGAAAATTTGTGTTCAATCAGCTACAACTAGACAGAAGATAAGCTTTGTCTTCATGTACACAACATTTAGTAAAATAAACTATATTGAAATCATTTCTACATAAAATCCAGATTCCTAGACTTTTGAAAATTTGCAGAAAATCAGGCCTCTATTTCTGCATGTTAACACTCAACTGAATGTTCAGTTATCGCCACAATGTTATGACCCCCACCACTCCTGTCTACACACCTGGCCATTTAAATGTATTTATAGTTCCTGCCTGGCCTATGCACGCATTTAATTATGTGATTTCTGTGTTAACCAGTCAAGTATTATTCAGCTTTTAGTGGACAAGTAATTCTGTTTTATTTTACTGAAATGACCTCAGAACTAAGACTGGCATTAGAATGACCCCAGAGTTCCCCAATGACCTATGACTGGGATAAGCGGATGACTCATCAGAACATGCATACCTTCTTTTACGCATGCCAATATCACGGCAGTAAGGGGTGCCTTCCACCTGTGGTTACCAAATAATGTAGTAAATAATTTAGCTTATTTTTTTCACCTTAGTAAAATTCCCGTAAAGTGTTTTGGTATTTGGTTTGTGTGTGTTTGTTTTATGCTCTGTGGGTTCTGCTGGGAAGTCCAGAAAATTTTCCCTAGGAGGTGGGCTCCCTGTAAAACCATTCTCCATTCACCAGTTCCTGTTCTTCAAGCTGACTCATTCCCTTTCTTCCACTGCACCTGTGATTCAACCACCTTGAATGAAAAAAGATAAGAAAATTGATCTCCTTAGTTCAGTCTCCCAAGGCAATAGAAACAAAAACAAAAATAAACAAATTGGGGCTTCCCTGGTGGCGCAGTGGTTGAGAGTCTGCCTGCCGATGCAGGGGACACAGGTTCGTGCCCCGGTCCGGGAAGATCCCACATGCCGCGGAGTGGCTGGGCTCGTGAGACATGGCTGCTGAGCCTGCCCGTCCGTAGCCTGTGCTCCGCAACTAAATAAATAAATAAATAAACAAATGGGACCTAATCAAACATGCAAGCTTTTGCATAGTAAAAGAAACCATAAACAAAATGAAAAGACAACTTACAGAATGGGAGAAAATATGTGCAAACGATGTGACTGACAAGGACCTACCTTACAAAATATACAAACAGCTCATACAACTCAACACCAAAAAATCAAACAACCCAATCGAAAAATGGGCAGAAGACCTAAATAGACATTTTTTCAAAGAAAAATTACAGATAGCCAATAGGCACATGAAAAGATCTCAACATCACTAATTATTAGAGAAATGCAAATCAAAACTACAATGGGGTATCACTTCTCACCAGTCAGAATGGCCATCATTAAAAAGTCTACAAATAACAAATGCTAAGAGAGGGTATAGAGAAAAGGGAACCGTTCTACACTGTTGGTGGGAATGTAAGTTGGTGCAACTACTGTGGAGAACAGTATGGAGGTTCCACAGAAAACTAAAAATAGAGTTACCATATGATCCAGGAATCCCACTCCTGGGCATATATCCAGACAAAATTATAATTCAAAAAGATACACATACCCCTATGTTCATAGCAGCACTATTCATAATAGCCAAAAGATGGAAACAACCTAAATGTCCATTGACAGATGAATGGATAAAGAAGATATGGTACATATATGCAATGGAATACTACACAACTATAAAAAAGAATGAAATAATGCCATCTGCAGCAAAATGGATGCAACTAGAGATTATCATACTAAATGAAGTAAGTCAGAAAGAGAAAGACAAATACCATATGATATCACTTATATGTGGAATCTAAAATATGACACAAATGAACATATCTATGAAACAGAAACAGAATCATGGACATAGAGAACAGACTGGTGGTTGCCAAGGGGGAGGGGGCTGGGAGAGGGATGGAGTGGGAGGTTGAGGTTAGCAGATATAAACTTTTATATACAGAATGGATAAACAATTAGGTCCTACTGTATAGCACAGGGAACCATATTCAATATCCTATGATAAACCATGATGGAAAATAACATATAGAAAAGAATGTGTATATATATATATATATGTATATATATATATATATATATACACACATACAAATACATGTATATATGTATATATAAGTAAATCATTTTGCTATACATCAGTAATTAACACAACATATAAGTTAAACTCCATTTAAAAAAATAAAAAGAAACAAAAAGAAAAGTCATCCCATTCAGTCTTACGGCTTCAAGTATAATGTGAAATATTTGATGACTTCTATCACTGATGACTACTAAGTATGCATCTTCCACCTGGACCTCCTCCCCAAACTGATCTACTGGACATCTTGAACTTGAGCTTTTGATATCCCTCCAAGCCAACTCCTCCAGTAACCTTCCCCATCTCACTGATAGCAACTCCATTCTTCCACCGCTCAGGCAAAACCTTTGGAGTCACTCTTGATCCTCTCACTCCCCAGATTTTGTTCATCAGCAAATCCTGTTGGCTTTACCTTTAAATATATCCAAATCTGATCATGTCTCCCACTTCCACTCTCACCTCCTGGCCCAAGTCAGCCTTATCTCTTAACTGAAACATTGGAAAAGCCTCCACACTGGTCTTTCTGCTTCTGTCCCTGCCACTGCTCCCCACATCTCTTTCAGTGTATCCTCAGAACAGCAACTCGAGAGATTCTCAGGTTATATGAAATATGTCACATCTGACTCCTCCTGTGCTGGCTTCCCTGTTTCCCTCAAACTACAAGCCAACAGCCTTAAAGTGGCCTTGTAGACCACAGATGACACAAACTTCTGTCCCCTCTCTGGTCTCTTCTTTTGTTATATTATACCCTCTACTCCAGCCACTGGCCTCCTTGCAGTCCATGAAAACCATGGAATGTTCCTTCCTGAGATATCTGCATGCTCTTCCTTCAGCTCTTTCCTCAGATTTCACTTTCTCTACGAGGCCTCTATGGACACCCTCTTTTTTTTCTTTTTTTTTTTGCGGTACACAGGCCTCTCACTGTTGTGGCCTCTCCCGTTGCAGAGCACAGGCTCCAGACGCGCAGGCTCAGCAGCCATGGCTCACGGGCCCAGCCACTCCGCGGCATGTGGGATCCTCCCGGACCGGGGCACCAACCCGCGTCCCCTGCATCGGCAGGCGGACTCCCAACCACTGTGCCACCAGGGAAGTCCAATGGACACCCTCATTACAGTTTTTCTCCTGGTACTTCTGATCCTCCTTACCTAATTTATTTTTGGCTTAGCAGTTATCTCTGTCTCTATATTTTATAACATATATGCACACACACCACACACACATATATACCATATATATATATATACACATATGTACAGTTTTATTTTTATTTAGGAAATTATATGTAAACATTTGTATTTTTATGTATATTTTATAAATTATATATGAATGCATTTTATATATTTTATTTTTTCATGTATTTTGCTATACATTTTACTTATTCCCCACGTCCATTGTCTGTTCCACCCTCCCAGAATATATAAGCACCATGAGGGCAGAAATGTCTGTTGGTTGTGTTTCCTGCTGAATTCCCAAAACAGAGAAAAGGAGCTGGCACCTGAGAAGGTGCTCAAGGAATCGAATTAGTTGCTCTGTTCAAACCCCATTGACTAGAGCTCAGTCACATGCACCCCAATCTAACTGCAGGGGATGCTGGGAAACACAGAGGGGCAGAGAGAGAGGTACTGAACTCCAGCCATCTCTGCCGTGTCCAGGATGTAAGTATAAGCAGTACTAGTACAGCTCCTGTCTCTAACCTTCAGACCCATAACGCACGCGGCATGTGCAATGCTATGGTGCAATGCCCTTTTTTGCGTTCTAGTTCATTCCTTCCAGTAGCAGGCACTTTTCTATCTTCTGTTTTCACTTCTCTGGGAAGTTATCTAAGGCTAAGCCCGCATTTGTCACTTTCGTTCCTCACTGTAGCAATCCCCCAGCCAGAGAGGCAGAACTGGTGACCAAAGCCAGAGGAGACAGCCTTTCCTTTCTCCTTTGTGTGGGAAAGTGTCATTTCCTTCTTTAAATAAAGGCAAATTCATTCTTATTAGGAATATGGCAGTTCCCCAAGTCTTCCCTTAAAAGAACCCTCTGCAATGCTCTCTGTGCTCCCTCCCACCTTCGAACTCCCTCAAGCTCGAAACTACCTTTGTCAACTTCCTGGCTTTAAAATAATTGACTTGCCTAAGGCACACTGAACTTGAAATTCACCTGTAGGGCAGAGTACAGAAATTAAGAGGCCAAAGTCACCAAAATTATAAAGCATTCCCATACAAAGTGATGAAAGGAGAAGGGAAAATTTTCATATTCTCTGAACACATTTATTAGATTCCAGTAATTCCAAATTCCAAGAGAGCAGGGGACAACTTCCCTGTTGTCACCCAAAGAGCCTAGTGCAATGTCTGGCACAGAGTAGGAACATAATACATATTTGTTATATGATTGAAATGAACACTGGTCTCTGTCTTTGGTTCTAGAAATGCAGTCATATTTATCTATGATTAAGCTTCACAGATAAATATTATCTATTCTGCAGATAAGAAAATGGGGATTCACAGAGAGAGAGTAATTGGTCCAAAGTTCCACAGATAGTAAGGGATAAGCTGGGAATGGGACCAGGTCTTTCTTACTCTGTCCATGACATCCCACTGCCTGGTATGTTAGTGTGAGCTCATGGTTAATGCCCAGGAGAATGGTTCTGTGCTAATGCAATCACTCAGTGTGGGTAATGCCCTAGGATGCCTTCATACAGGGTAAGGAAAGAAGGGCTTGCAAATCCTCTTCCTGGTTTCTTAGAAAAAGAGAGGAAGGCACCCATGTGATTTCTTCCCACACCACCATGTGAGCCTCACAGCCACAGCCCTGTATCTGCTCATCGACAGAGAGATTAATGATGATTGTCGTAATCAATGTAGTCAGCTTTGCTCTAGCATGTACTGCACACCAACCATTATGATTTTCAGTCCTTTGTCTCAGTTTGTCTCTCACCTTAATCCTCTGTGAAGGGTGCTACCGTCATTTCTAGTTTTTAGTTGCAGTTAAGTAACTTCCTCTAGGTCACACATCAAGGTGTCCAGGCAGGAACTTCAATCCAGATCTGTCTGACTGTAGAGGGTGAGATGGTAACCTTGATGGTGGACACCATCTCACAGGGACATACCCACGAGCAAAGAAGCAAACACACACACATTCGTGCAAGGATACCAACCCCCAACCCTTGGGGGTTGTATGGGCAGAGTTCTGAGGGTCCTGAAGATTAGGGAAGAAGACCCACTGGTTCTTATTCCCTGTCTCACTCCCAGGAGAGTGGCTGGCTTAGGGACATCCAGAGGTACGACAGAGAAAGAAGAGCATCGTCAAGCAAAGAAGGAAGTCCTACATTGCGAGTTGGCTCCCAGCCACTCCTCCACTGATCCATAATGTGCAGAGCAACCTATAAAAGCATTTCCTATTCATACCCCCATTTTCTCCCTCTTCCATTTGTTCCACTGCTTTTCCAGTGAAGAGGAACTGAGATTTATTGGACATCTATCTTGTGCCTGAAGCTTCACATACATGAACTCTTTGAAGAACCTTTAGGACTATGTATGATTATCCACATTTTAGAGATGGAGGAACTAACATTCCAAGGAATGACTGGACAGGAATCACACAGCTACCTAATGGCACAGGACGGTGTGACTCTAGAGCCAGTGATCTTCCTGTCACACTTTGTAAAAGTTGTTCGCTTTCTTACAAACTAAGAATGACTAAAATAGATTGAGAACTGCTGTTTTGCAGCACTATTCTAAGCTCTCGATCTGAAGAATTGCATCCCATCTTCACAAAACCCTCTGAGGTAGTTCCTAGTATCTTATAAAGTATTTATAAAGTTCCTCATAGTATTGGTGAGGAGAACGTTGCTGAAGTAGCTTAGGAAACATGCAGCTGGAACGTTGCACAGCCAGACTTCAAACCCAGGAGGCACCCAGGCTCTCATGTGTTACCTCGCGCTCCCTCCAGAATTCCATGCGTGCAGTATAACTAGCACAATAGTCTGCTGAACAAAGAAACTAGTTCAAAGGAACATTTGCCTCTTTTCTCCCTGGACATCAAAGGAGACATTTCTCTAGAGAAAAAACAATTATGTCATTAAAAAAATGTATGTGTGTCCATTACTGTTTTTGCATGCAGGACTGCCAAATGAAATACAACTCTGAACAAAAGCTATGCTAAAACAATGGGCTCTTTGGAGGGTAAATAGAAGGCAGAATTGTTGTACAATTGAAAGATTTTATTGGTTCTCACTGTTTTCCTTTGCCTTGATTATTTTGCTCTGTATAAATGAGTTTTTGGTTATAGCAAACCAGGAATTATTCTAGGATAGTCTTTGTCATCTAGATAACCTGTTGACTGTACGTTTCGCTCTTTGTTCAGCTCTGTGAATGATGTCCATTTTTAAAAATTCTTATTGATAGTAAACTGAATTGTGAAGGTTCTGTTTTTACACGTTATGACAACCCCCTCTTATTATCTAGATTACCTAGGACCATCCTAGAAAATAAGCAAAAGAGAAATGCCTCCAAGAACAGAATCCAAAGAGGGGTCAGCTCTGAGCTTGCCAAATAGAGGGGATGTCACCAGTAGGTCTATTCAAGTAAATCTTGTCCAGAAGAGCCAAGCCAAAATCAGGACAGAGAGAGACAAAGGCAAACATCATGGAAGAAATAAGAACAAAATTTAATTTTAAAAAAAGTAAAAAAACTTTAAATGTAAAAACAATCATATTTTTTTTATTTAAACATTTTAAGAAGAACAAAATTTGAATACCAAATATTATAAGGCCAAGGACATGTACCAAAGAGATAATCAGAGAACAGACAGTAGGGCAGGCAGAAGAAGGATGGTTCAAAACAGGCTGTTGAATACCGAGGTTCCTTTGAGAACCACAGACAGGGCTGAATTCAACCTATGAAGCTGAATCATTCAAAAAGTACCAAAGGCACATGATGGGTGGCACAGTTTGTCTTGGGTGAGGGGCTGCCTGACGCTGGGAGAAATTCAGCTTATGCCACTTGGAACAAAAGCCATCTTAGCAACTTCTCTTGGGAGTGACACAACTTAGAGTGATCCTGGAGGAAAGAGATGGGGTTAAGGGGTGGGGTGGGGAAAGGAGCAGGGAGAAGAAAGTAGAGGAAGATGCATTTGATCAGACCCTGTCTTCCTGGTATATATAAACCTGACTCCTAACCATTGGAAGGAGCTGAGCCCTCTACGGCCTTGACCTCCTAAAGAACCTAACAGCCTCAGTAGGCTGAGACAAGTTTTCTCCCACAGCAGAAAAAAATCACCTTTCCTACCCCTGCCATCTGAGAGTCTTCACCACACACAGCCAAATATCCTTCCCCTCTTGGCCTGACAAAGGAGAGGAACTTCCACACAAGGAGGACTTGTAATCACTGGCAGATAAAAACTGGTAAATTTTTGTTAATCATGTCTCTGGCCTGAACAAGCCTCTTTACAAATTACAATTCCTAAATTAATAATTGCTGAAAAAATACAATTCCCTTCCCAACTCAATGATTCAGTCAATGGTCATGCTGATAAGAAATATCACTGGTTAAAAAAAAATTGTTTACATTACTGATATAAGAGAGTTTAGTAGTTACCAACACTGGCTCTGGAAGAAAATGACCAGGTGATAAACTCCCATACAGCCATGCAGATGCTATGTGACTCTGGAAAATCACTTTTCCTTTTTCAGCCCTAGATTCTACCTCTGTGTAACTAGGGAATAGTATCTATATCAGAGACCTGTGTTGAAGAGTAAAATGAGTAAGATATATAGGCAAAGTATTTAGCAAGTTGTCTGACATATTAAGCCTTGAATAAATGATAAGAGGTCTTCATATTATAAGGCCAGTTTTGAAAATATTACTAAAGACACTTTGTTATTTTTTCCTAGTTGATGGTGATGATGATGTTCGGGTTTTTTTGGTTGTTGTTGTTATTACCTTCAGTCCATTACTGGAATAAAACTATATCCTAGGATAGGAAAAAATGGTAAAATCATATATAGTGCTTACTGTGAGTCAGGAAGGGGTTACAGTAATGTCACAGCCCAAAGACCCAAACCCTGAAAAAAAAAAAAAAGCATCAGTATCTTTCTCAAAAGTTGGAAGTCATTTAAATTAGACTACATCTGAATATGAATATTTGTCTCATGGAGCTATAGAAAGTTCATTTACATATCACTCTATGTAAAGCATGATAACTCAAAAAGGTATACAATATTAGCTACTTTTTTGTTGCCTTTCATTTTTAAAAGTGTCCAGTTTGTACAGTAATTGCATGGTCACATAAATTATGGTCTTTTTTTACACATAAGTTGTTTCATGTTGGAATATGTTGTGAAATAGCTAAATGAAGCTGAAGTAAACCTTCAACACCAAGGAAAGGCCACGATTCTATCTCAGCAACAAATTTGGTTCTGAGTTTCCTAGTGGCCAAGGCAAAAATAGTACATGATCAGTTATGTGATCCTCATTTCTAGAAAGGAAAGAGATATTGAGTGTTTGAGAAAAGCAATTTTGTACACGGAAACTCCTGTAGGAGACAGAGAATAATTAAGTGGATAACGAGAAATGTGGCAGGTCTGAAGCATTATTGGTGAATTTGGGTATTCTGCTCAACTCTGCTGCTGATTTTTGGCATATATGAAAATGTTTGGTAAATTGAAGGGACGGACTATGGAAATCTGCATCTATAACATTCCCTGGGGTTCAGACATATACAAAAATATCAAGGAAGTTGTTCCATGGCCTTATAAAAGTCAATATGCAACACTGTGAGTAAAATAAAGATTCATCCTAAGAAAAAATTGAATGGTAAATTTAACCCAGAAAGGAAAAATAAGTAAGTAAATAGCCTTCATTTAGAGATAACCATGGATTTCTTAGGGCCACATGTTGGCTATCTATTCCTAAATCTGAATCTACACAGGTTTCTGTAATGTGATGCCTCGATACTTGTAAGAGAGATGTTGTAGGTAAAATCTAAAAACCCAACTTATACATCTATCCATGGAATACAATTCAGCAATTTAAACAAATGAACTAGATTTAAGTGGACCAACACAGACCTTTAAAAAAAACACATCATGTTGAATGAAATCTAAGCTAATTACAGAAAGCTGAATATTGTATGATAATATTTGTAAAAAAAATTTTAAACTTCAGCATATGGTTTATGTATTCAAGGTACAAATATTTGGTTGGTAAGTTATACGTCAACTTCATCCTAATAGTTATCTCTTGGGAAGGAGTGGGTGGTCTGGAATGGGACGAAGCAGTGAGCTTCAACTTGACAGTGAAATTATTGTATTAATGACAATTTGTGAAACAAATATTATAAAGTATTAATACTTGTTAATTGCAAACAGCAGGTATGCAGATGGTTGTTAAATTGTTCTCTTTTTGCTTCTGTATCTTTCAATTTTCACTTTTTCAAAGAATAAAAGCATACCTGTTTGACAAGTAAGTTCCTACTGAGAGCCAAGCACAGCTGCTCTGGTACCCTTGTTACACCATAAACCCCAGATCATGGAGGACTTCCTCCACCTGCCGTGGACTACACAGACTTGGCATCCTCAGGTCTGAAGCAGTCCCAGAGGGGACCTCGGTGCCTAGAAGAGTGAGGGGAACACCATGGAAATGAGGGTTTTCTGAGCCTTTGTCTGACTCTCCACTGAAGAGCCCAGAAATAATTCAGGACAATTTGAAGCAGTCTGGGTTCCTGTGGCCACTGCTCAAGATCAAGAACTTTTCTGGAAGTTTCCTTTTGTAGAATCTATAGAATAACAGGTAAGAATTGGTCCAACCCACGGGTTGGACACTTGGCAAATCCTTTAGTAAACTCTTTGAAGTAGTAATTGTTAATGCACCCAGATTGCCCTCATTCTGAACGTAAAGTACTTGTTAGGGAAGATATATGTATTGAGAAACTAAAATCGCCAGTGTGTCATTCACTTTTTTGAGGAAAATGGCGTTGTGGGATGGGGATGCCCATTTTGAACATGTAGGTGTGCATCTGTCAGTAATACGGGTGCGTATAATACAGGAACATGGCATCTTCTCCCTGGAAAGTACCACTGTCCCCATGCTCATGCTTCCTAACCTGTGTAACTCATAGTCTTTCTTCAAAGCTTATGGGATCACCTCCAGGAAGTCTCACCCTCTCCTACCCAGTCCCCAGGTTTGGTTGGAGGATTCATCAAAACACCTTGAGAATATCTCCTTCTTAAGATTTCTCAGATGACCCTTTTTATTATATTGGCAGTGAATATGTGAAGATGAAGAAGTTTTAACTTTCTGAAAACTAATGGATTTTTCCCCAAAGTTATTTTACTGTCATATATACACAGCTTGATTTTATTGCATTATTTTCTAACTTTATATAGAATTAAAGGAAACTGCATCCCATAATCTTTTGAGTAGATGTGGCTACAGAAATCCTGTCCTGATGACACTCTTGTCTAAGGGAACAACCTATGACCTCTGTTGTCCAGTGGCTGTGACTAATACACCAAGGGTGGGAACTTGGCAAAAAGTCAGCCTATTCTCAGGTTGACCTATGGTCTATGACCAGAACTGACACTAAAGAATAGCATTTCTTTATGGTTCAATATATACCATGTACTATACTAAGCATTTACCATACATTATTAGATTTAGTCCTCACAACAATTCAATGGATGTAAGAACCATAATTTTCTCCATATGACTATGGGAAAATTGAGATTCTGAAAGTTTAACAACTTGCTTAAGGTCACAGAGTTAATAAAAGTTGGAGCTAGATTTTTATCTCAGGTCTGCGGGACTCCAAAGTTAAATTTGTATGGCCTGGTGTGAAAAAGATGTCTTGACATCAAATTCTTCTCTTACAAATGTGGAACTGAGCAACATGGTGAGACCATAGCTATTATGATGGAGTCAGAAGCTGAGAGGATGCCTTGAGGTAAATCCATGTCCAACAAGGCCATGGAAAATCAGAAGCAAGTAGCAAATCTGAGCAAGCAAAGAAAAGTTAATACTAAAGAGGTAAGAACTGAGAAGATGTGCAGGAAGGGGATCCAAGCTGGTAACAAATGAACGTTAAGGAGGTGCATGAGTTTCACCCTTTAAGGACGCTGGGGCCATTTTGGATGAGAACGTCTCCTGCCTGACTTCATCTAAAATTTCTGTGGTTCTTACTATCCACATATATGTATCATTCTGAAGAAAAGCACCTTCAAATAGAACCAGAAGAGCATAGAGGAAACTTATATCATTGCCTCTAATGCCTTCGTGTCCATGAGGCAGTGTTCACTACCACCAAGTTACAATCAATGAAATGAGGCTCAAAAAGATGGTCACTTGTCCAAGGTCATAATTCAAATCTAAGCATGACTGACTTTCAAACCTGTTTTTGTGGCTCCCAAAATGCCTTCTAAGGATGATCTAAAGAATCGGATGTTGGGGAATCCCTGGCTGAGATAAATGCTGTGAGAAGAAAGACCAGGACATTTTTGCCCTGTCCTCATAAAGCAGGCTGGAAACTAACTATGATAGACTATGGGCTACTATGGTCAATGGGAATTGGGTCCATTCAAGAGTGAGTAGGGCATGTGTATGCAGGTGGTTCACGCATGTGTAAGCACACTATCGTGTGTGTCTCTACAGAAACACAAATACATGGATGGGCCTGGATGTTTCTGTGGGTGAATTGTGTAGGAATATAGGTGTGCACAGATATGAGAAAGGTGAGGTATTTTTTTTTTTTCATTTTATCTATAGAAGAAACTTTGTGATTAACACAATCAAAATCTATTGAAAATGTCGAAATTTTCTGTCAGTTAGAGATCTGGTCTAAACCCATCTCCCTAAGGTGTTGTTGAATACATCAACTGTGCATTTGCTGAGATCTCAGCCTAGATTAGATGCAGGAATTGTTTATTTCACTGACCTTGAGCATTCTAGGGCTTTTTATCTTCTTGCTGAGATGTTCAACTGCAAAGAATTAGAACAATTTCCAGGAACCCTTTATGAACATCTAACAAAATGAAACAGAGTAGCATCACCATCAGGATTTTGTGTCTGACAAAGTACTTTCAACTTCTACAATATTATTTGACCCACATAACAAATCTATGAAGGATACATTTTAAAGTTGAAGAAACTGAGACTTAGGAACATTAAGCTTTGCAGCCAGTGGGACATCTTGAAAGATATGGGGTAGAAACAGAACTTTAAATCAGACCTTCTTTCTCACAGGCCTACGTTCTTAAAAATGGGCTCCCAAAACGTTCTCATAGTTTACTTATTCCCTTTCCAGTAAAGAAAACTCTCTTCATTATTTTAAATTAGTTTCTGCACAAGACTTTTCTGTGTCTTTTGGTGATGTACAACTTTCTGTCCTTTACGTGAGAAAGTTTCTCTTGTCTCTTTATTTTGTCATTGTGGCCTAAAGACATGCCTTCAGCCTGCGTATAAACTGAAGGCTCCCTGAGAGCTTTGCCTGGTTTCTGTATGCAGAGCAGTCCCTCTCATACTTGAGCAATGTATACATTCCATCTGCAAATAAAACATTTTCATGGACCCCCCAGTACTGTCTGCATAATTTTATTACAATATAACTTATATAGGTGTACATATAAACTCATTATAATCACCTTATGCTTATAGCTCTTACCCTGGTATAAAACATGAAAATATTCACCAAGTTATCACAAACAAAACTGTAGAACCATTATATTCCAAGGAATCAACATCAGATTTACATGTCAGTTGATATAATTTTGCTGAAACCAAAAGTGCTATTTGAAATGTGAGTATTGTAATAGCTGCTTGGGCAAAGTCTGTGTGCATGTGTGTGTTCTATTTTTATCAATTTTGTGTAATTTAATAATTCAGTTCTTCCAACTTATGCCTCTATTCAATTTATTATGACTTGTGATGTCATTTAGTTTCTATTTGAAATACATGCATCATTTTCATGTTAAATTCTACTTTGCTTCTTTTTCCACAATGAAGGTAATGCTAACTGATGACAATACAATAAAAAATAAATAAACATGAGGAAAAAACTTTTGCCTAGAGTATGTAATTATGAGGTGGTCCTCCAAACAATCTAAAATAGACTAAAATTAATTTTGAAAAGTATCTTCAAACTGATCACAAAAATATTTTTTAACACTGATAAGGATCTTTAGAGAGAACTCAAGAGCAACAGTTGGAGAAAAACAGTTCAAGCAAAATGAAAATTGAAGAGTGTGGATTCCTACAGCCTAAGATAAGTTAGCCAAATGAGATAGAGACTGCAGAAGGTACCTTCCAATAAATTATCATTTGTGACGTCCAAACGGTCTTGTGACATTGCTGTTTTATCACCATTTGTCTATCAGTTCCTGCGAAGTATGATAATGTGTCTAACAGAAGAAGCCAACAGATATCAGATCCAAGACTAGAGTCTATTTTTCTGGCTCTCAGAGCATAGTGCAGAGTAAAAGAGCATCAGAGGTCAGGAGTAGCAGCTTAACAGACATGGAGAGGGAACTAGTAGAGAAGGATTTCCTGTAACTCTTAGACCCCAAGTAAGTCTAGAGATCATAGACTTATAAGAACTCCCTCAAAAAGAGCTAGTCCTTCACCCTCCCAAGGCCCCATCATCCTCAAAGGCCAGTGAGGTCAGGGAAGGAGCTTCATAGTAGGCAGTTAAACCATTTATGCTATAGACTCAGGAAGGACAGAATGGTAAAGCAGGAAGATCCAGAGGAATAAATACAACCTGGATGGGACTCCTGGAAGTAGGTGGTGGAAAGTAGGCAACTCAGATTCATCTTGAGAAGAATATAAGCTTGAAAGTGCTTGACTTGAGTCCCATTCTCAATCTGCCCAGCTCTCCAGAGTAGAAATCCAGAAGAAGGGGGGGTCTACTTCCAGAATGGTAGGGGAAGGGCCTCTGAAAATCCACTCCTCTACAAAGTAATGAGAACACTGGAAAAAATTGTCAAAAGCTACTTTTTCAAAACTTGGGTTTTTAACCATCAAAGGAGTGTTTATTCAGGAAAAATGGTTGAATCAAATAAGAACAGAGAGCCTCTGGCATTTTAAATCACCCTAACACCATCACCTTCTTCCAGCTCTTGAAAGCCAACAGCCTTGCAACTATGCTAGCTAGCTATGCCAGCAACTTGTAAGTCACAGGAGCGGGAAAAACAGGTTTGGACCATCCTAAAAGCCCTTCCCTGGATAATTGCATTATTTGATCTTTCTGAAAGCTCACTGAAGATCTCCATTCTCAGAACTCATTGTTTATTGACCTGACTCAAAGCCACAATTATGTGACATCATAGCCGTCCCAGTGGCACTACCAGTTGGTGTTAATATGAGTTGATGTTCAAAATATGTAAAACTCAGTCATCTAAGACAGCGCACATTTATTATCGTAAGGTTCGAGATGTTGACACTCTGACAACAGTCTCCCTAGGTTAAAATCAAGGTGTCGGTGGGGATGTATTCCTTCTGGAGG
Organism: Stenella coeruleoalba; assembly: GCF_951394435.1. NCBI lineage: Eukaryota > Metazoa > Chordata > Mammalia > Artiodactyla > Delphinidae > Stenella > Stenella coeruleoalba. The sequence goes on along the minus strand of NC_137149.1, from coordinate 38,950,610 downwards.
CTCTAAAGGAGAAACCATTTCCTTTTCTCATGCTTCTAGAGGTGGCCTCCATTGTTTGGATTGTGGCCTCTTTCCTCCATCTTCAAATGCAGCAAACCTGCATCACTTTGACCATCCTTCCATAGTCACATCTCCCTCAGAAATTCTGCCTTTGCCTCCCCCTTCCACTTTTAAGGATCCTTGCAATGACATTGGTCCCTCTCTATTAATCAGGATAATCTCCTTATGTTAAACTCAGCAGATTAGCAAACTTAATTCCATCCGCAAACTTAAATTCCCTTTGCCATGGAACATAACTTATTCACAAGTTCCAAGAATTAGAATATGTACATTTTGTAGGACTATTTTTCTTACTATCACACCTTATCACCCAGCAGTTCCACTCCTATGTATATTCAGGATAATTGAAAGTATATGTCTGTAAAAAGCATGTGTACAGAAATGTTCGTAGCAAGATTATGTATAATAGCCAAACAGTAGAAATTCCTCAAATATCCATTAACTGATGTATGATATATCCATACTGTAGAATATTATTTGAGCATAAAATACATGGTACAACCTGGATGAGCCTTGAAAACATTATTCTAATTTTAAAAAGCCAGATGCAAAAGACCACTTATTGTATAACTCCATTTATATAAAATGTCCAGGAGAAGCAAATTGATAGAGATGGAAAATAGCTTGGTTGTTGCCAGGGAATGAGGGAGGGAGGAATAGAGAGTGACTGCTAGGGGGTATGGAGTTTCTTTGGGGAGATAATGAAAATATGATGGAATTAGTGGTGATCAATGCACAGCTTTGTGAATATATTAAAAATCATTCATTGTACACTATAAAAAAGTAAACTTTGGTATATGGTTTCTATCTCAACAAAGATGTAACAAAAAATAAGATTTAGGAAGTACAGATACAGACTTGGAACCAAAGCCTAAGGCATCCATATAGAAAGCGACTTTCTGTGTGGGTTTCAGAAGGGAGTTTTGCCAAAGCATTTCTCCCTCAGGAGACAGAGAAACTCAGCGTGGGAATGGTAATATAGACTCTCCCTCAACTCATCTTTCTACCTCTTTCTCCATTAAACCTTATTTTTCAGGAAGAGAGGTCAGGCAGTCTGCCCATAGCCACACAACTCACCAGCAGTGTCTGGAATTTGAATCCAGACTTGTCTGGCTCCAAAGCCTATGCTGTTTCCACTAAAGGAAGCAGCTTTCAAGCTGTGCAATCATCACCTCGTACCAGGAACCCAAACTGAAATAGCAACAACAGCAATAAGATAACAGTTTTCCCACTAAAGGAGCTCTTCTCCCAGCCACATGTCATTGGGGATATGACCATAATACACATTAATGATAATGAAAGTTAATCATATGCAACGTCATTCAGAGTGTAGCTTAAAGTCTTTTATTTGGTTCATGTTTCCATGATTATTATTCCAACTGAAGAGCGTTTCTGAGGGCTCTCGAAGACCAAGTCAGCACTATACAGTGCTCTTAATAACTTTTTCAGTATTTCCCTTTATTGTCAATTAACATTTATAAGTGTCTAGAAGGTTCACATTCTAGTATTCGAGAAATGCTTTATTGAGTAACTTGTGTAGAAAGCATTAAATATGTGTGCATGCATGCAGCTCTTACATCTGAGGTTAATTTCTGAATTTATTTGATTCACTATTCATTAACCCATTGGCAGAATGTTATATAGATGTGTGACCTGGGTCCTCCAACCCAAGATTGAGATATTAGTATTCATTTATTATGTGGGTAGGTCACCTAGGTGGAATGACTCTGTGTCATTAGGCTTCAGGAATGACAGGCAATAGTGAATAAAACACAGTCTTTTGGGAGAATCCAAAATGGTTAGTCTTTCCCACCAGAAGTAGAAGTGATGTGCCTATTTTGGGAAAACAGATGTTATTAATACTTCTGGCATTCCTTCAAAGCTTTTGGAACATGGACATGCTAAAATGACTTCTACTTCAAAAGTTATCTTCCCCAGTGTGATAAATCGTTAACAGTGCCCTGAGCTGAGTATTCTCAACAACGTGGGCCAAGTGAATCAGTCACCTTAATCCAATAGATTTTAGACTTCAAATGGATGTCTGAGATGATCTGTTCATGAAACATTAGGGATCATGGTGGTCATCCAAAGTCCAACATCCTGATTAAATAGTTGAGGTCCAGAAAGTTTTACACACATGTCTGAGACCCCATATCTATTTAAGGGAAGATCCAGTTTAGAATCTGCCTATAAACTTATTTCCCAAACATCACTGAGCATCAGCTGTATGCTAGAAACTGAGGATATTGGCTGGCTTCCACGACCTTACAGTGAATTGGGGAGACAGCAGGTGAATCGATATTCATGGTGCAACACTACACAGGCTCTGAATTGGACAGCCTGGATTCAAATCTCAGAAAGTCCACTTGCTAGACATGGTACCTGAGTAACATCTTCTGAAAAATGGGGACAAGCATTGCACCTACATTTTAAAATTGTTGTATGAATCGATTGATACAATATCTGTGAAATTCTTACAGTAGTGCCCAGTATACTATAAGCAATTGATATATCTTATCTATCAACATCAAAATTGCCATCATCATCATTATACGTACCATGATAAAGTTAAATACAAGGTTTTAAATCAATATTCAGATAAGGGGTTCATAATCCAGCCTGTAAAGCAGAGCTATAGTTGGAAGAAAAGAACAAGGATGATGTGTCATGCTGAATAATGTCCCACCTATCAGGTCCTAATCACTGGAACATGTAAATGTTACTTTATTTGGATAAAGGGGCTTTGCAGATGTAATTAAGTTAGGATTTTTAGATGGAGAGATTATTCTCTATTATCCAGGTATGCCCTAAATATAATCACAAGTATCCTTATAAGAGAGAGGTAGAGGGGGAGATTTGACACAAAGATACACAGAAGAAAAGGCAATATGAAGATGGGACAGAGAAGGACAGTTGAAGATGCTGGCCTTAAAGATTGAAGCCATGTTGATCACAAGCCAAGGGATGCTGACAGCCACCAGAAGCTGAAAAAGACAAGGAACAGATTCTTCTCTAGAGCTCCCAGGGGAGAATGAGGCTTTGCTAACCCCTGGACTTGGACTCAGTGATATTGATTTAAGATGTCAGGCCTCCAGAACCATAAATGTGTTGCTTTAAGCCATCAACTTTGTGGTGTTTGCTACAGCAGTCACAGGAAACTAATATAGAAGACTTCCTGGAATAGGAGATTTTTGAGATGTATACCACAGGATGAGTAAAAATTAGCTGAGCAGATAAGTGAGGAGAGGTTTAGTACATAAAAGGAAAATTTCTAAAGAGGCTCTGAGTTCATAATTCTGTAAAGCTGGAATGAAGATGATCGCTAGAAGAGTTGCTGAAGATGAGGCTAGAGAAGAGGTAGAAGAAAGATGATCAAACTCCTTGAGGGCTTATTTTGAGGTTTTTATTTGTTCAATATTTTACATTTAATTTTCATTTTATATTGGGATATAGTTGATTTACAATGTTGTATTAGTTTCAGGTGTAGAGCAAAGTAATTCAGTTATACATATATATATATATATATATATATATGTATATAGGTTATTACAGAATACTAAGTTTGAATTTTATTCTAAACATATGGTGTTCGAGCATGCTCATTTAACACAGGATGAGGAATTCACAAGCCCAAACCTTTCTGAAGAATTAAGAAGAGCCCAGTGTTTCTCCCTGAAAGGGGAACAAATAACCCCTGACATTATAATGGAACTTGGGGAAAGAGGGGAAACCTACTGCATATAAATATCTGCCTCATCCGAATGGGTATCACTGGGATGTTTCTTAAGAAATGGGACTGTTTGACTCTCAGCAATAACAACAGCTATGGAAATAATGCAGTGTCCTAGAAAGAGCTGGTTTCAGAGCCAAGTTTGAGAACAACATCTTTCTTGATGCCAAGTTAAAAAGAAACAGCTTTTGGTGCCCAGGTAAAAAAGAAGTAAACCCATCAGGCAAGCACAACCAAACTCTGATTAATTAGGAGAAGTAGAGTTGATACTTCCTCAAAAGGTCTATTTTAAACTTAAATAGAAATAAAATATGTGCTCTTTCTGGGTTCTTTTTATTTTAATTTTTTAAATTTCAGTTTGATTAAGAAAATAGTATTTATAGCATTAGAAAAAACCCATGAGATATATTTTATGCTGTTTATGTTTTTACTCTGCTATACTGTAATATTGGAACCTTCCATGCATGCATTTTTTTTTTAAATCCACTTGGAAACAGCATTGATTTTTTAGAGGTTGTATTTCTTTTTATTTGATAGGAACCAAGTTTGTTCTCACAATGACCTTTATTGGACTTGAGGATGTATTGTCAAAAGCAGGGGTAGATACATACATTTTCAATAAAAATCGTGTGATGCAGAATCAATGGGCATTCATTTGTCATGTTGCTTTTTCCAATAGCTAGTTTGACTCAGAAGGATCTATGTGCTGGCCATGACTCTGCTGGAAGTGAAGCAAGGAAAGATCACCTGATATATGCCAAGCCCTGCATGAGTGTTTCATACACATTACTTCAAATTCTCCCAGCATTCCTATACTATGCTCATTTTATTATTTTATATTATAGGAATCCTAAGCTTAAAGAAAATTGCCAGTGTTTACACAGGTATTAATAGAACTAGAATTCAAATTCAGGTATTATATTTAGACTCTTACTAGTTGAAAGGGAGTTATGGTCCTCAGTTTCTTATGTTGGGAGTTAATGAAAAGGTCATATAGAAATCCAAAAAAGTGCCAGGAAATAGTCCCTTGAGGTCCTATCACTTCTAAGAGTACAATACACTCCTGAGGTCATGGCAAAAGAGATCAATGGTTCATCATCTTTTAGAATGTAGGAGCAGCACCAAGGTTTAACATTACTCGTTATTTTAAGATTTGTTAGAAAATATTTAAATACACAAAAGTAGAGTGAATTGGCTGATAAATCTACATATCTATTCCCCAGATTCAATAGTTGTCAATTATTTTCCATAACTGATTAACCTGTTCTTTTAAAAGATGTGTTGCTGTAGTAGGGGAAAGCAAATCAGGACTCCATTTCATTCCTACATTTTTTAGTGTATATTGCTAGCAAACATGAACAAAATTTTACAAACTATAATGCCATTATAGGACCTAATGAAATTATTACTAGTTCCTTATTATGATCAAATACCCAGGGCATAATCAAATTTCTCTTTGTCTCCATAATGTCTTTTTACACTTTTTTTCGTAAAGCATATCCAAAAAGCACATCCACAAAACCAAAAATCAATATCGATTTGTTACATTTATCTGTTAAGTCCCTCCTTTCTTTCCCTTTCTTATAGATTTGTGAAAAACAGGTCAATTGTCTTTTAGAATATTTATATTCTGAATAATAAAACTACACTTTACATGGGATTGTTCTAATGTATACTTTTTTTCCACCCTAGGTAACACCTCTTTTAACTCAAGACAATCCTTGTTTGGGCAATATGATTATCACATATTCTTTACTCATCTGTTTGCTTATTGTGATATTCAACTGGTATTTTTAGCTTCCTTTTTTCTTATAAGTTAGTTGTGCCAAGTTCAGTGTTGTTAAACTGGACCAGTGGGTTCAAGTGTTAATTCCCAATTCCTTCATTGTGAAGTTCCCTCAACAACCTTTCATCCAATGGTTTCATTCTGAATCAATTATTTTAGCAGAGTTTTCAAATAGTGATTTTCTAATTTTATTATTTCCTCTACTTATTATTTTAAAAAGTTTTTTTTTTTATTGGGGTAGAGCTGTTTTACAATGTTGTGTTAGTTTCTACTGTACAGCGAAGTGGGGTTCCCCATGCTATACAGCAGGTTCTCATTAGTTATCTATTTTATACATATTAGTGTATATATGTCAATACCAATCTCCCAATTCATCCCAACCCTCCTTTCCCCCCTTGGTGTCCATATGTTTGTTCTCTACATCTGTGTCTCTATTTCTGCCTTGCAAACTGGTTCATCTGTACCATTTTTCTAGATTCCACATATATGCATTAATATATGATATTTGTCATTCTGACTTACTTCACTCTGTATGACAGTCTCTGGGTCCATCCACATCTCTACAAATGACCTAATTTCAGTCCTTTTTATGGCTGAGTAATATTCCACTGTATATATGTACCACATCTTCTTTATCCATTCGTCTGTTGATGGACATTTAGGTTGCTTCCATGACCAGGCTATTGTAAATAGTGCTGAAATGAACATTGGGGTGCATGTGTCTTTTTGAATTATGGTTTTCTCTGGGTATATACCCAGTAGTGGGATTTTAGCTTGAGTTCATCTCTGAAGAACTTTTCATTGCCATGTAGGGCTATTTGATTACACTTAAACAAATAATCTTTTATATACATGAATTCATATATTTTTCTGATGTATCTCTGGTGGGTTGTGATGTCACCTTTATCATAACCAAATTTCCATATTATTTTGTTTAGCAATAAAAAGAGTGCTTGTGAGAAGATACTCTTTATATTCTCTGAGAAGTCTATTTTATTCATTTATTCACTCATTCCCTTTAATCTGAAAATCTCTAATGTGTATGTGTGCTTATTAAGCTTGGCATCATTTTAGCTGCTGTAGAGATATCAACAAACAAAAATGACAAAAAACCCTCATTTCAAGAAATTTATATTCTGGACTGGAAAGGTAGACATAAATAAAATCATAAATGGTCCGTATATTGTACTAGCAGGTGATAATAGCTATGGACAAAAATTGTTCAAAGAAGGAAAGAAATGTGCTGGGAATGTGATTTTACATACAGTGTTCATGGAGGTCCTCAACCTCAGAAGGTGACATTTAAGAAAGTATTTAAAGGAAGTAAGGAATCAGTCAATCCTCTGGTCAGAGAAAACAAAAATTACTAAGGCCCAGAGACCAAAACATGCTTGTCATGTTCAAGGAGAAGAGGAAAGCCAGTGTGGCTGAAGTGGAGTAACTAAGGTAAGGGTAAGTGTGGTAAGGTTAGAGCCTTAACATTGGCCCGATTGTGAAGGGCCTAATAGGTCACTTTAAGGAATTTTTTTAAAGCAGAAATGTGACATGATCAGACTTATTTTGTAACAAGATCACTCTGGCTCTTGAGTTGGAAATAAATGGTAGGAGGGTGAAGAGGGAAGCAGTAATATCATTAAGAGGCTATTACAATAGCCAAAGCAAGAGCTAATGGTGGCCCAGGCCTGGTTAATACGGTAAAAGTGGTGAGAAGGAGTCAAATTCTGGATATACTATCTTAAAGGCACGACTTAGGATTTCCTGATGAACTGAGTAGAATATGTGATGTGAGAGAAACAGAGGAGACAAGTAGGAAACTGAGTGTTTTGTTTGTTTCTTTGTTTGTTTGTTTTGGGGCCTGAGTACCTGGAAAGATTGAGTTTCCATCATCTGAGCAGAATATCTAGAGTACCAGTGGGGTTGGAGGAGATCAGGAGCTCAGTTTTAGATATGTTAGGTTTGAGATACCCATTTTATCCATGTGAAGATGGCCAGTAGGCAGTTGGACATACAAACTTAAAGTTCAAGGAAGAGGTCTGGACTAGAGATGTAAGGTTGAGAGTCTTCAACACACAGGTGGGACTTGCTACCTGTGTTCAGACTGGCTGAAATCAACAACTGAGTGTAGATAGGAAAGAGATGAGAATCAGTGACTGGGCCCTGGGTTGTTCCAATGTCAGGAATAGAGAAAGAACCAGCAAGGAAAACTGAGGATGAGAGAACTGTGAGGTAGGGAGGAACATCAAAGAAGTGTAATATCTTGGAGTCTAACTAAAGAAAATATTTCAAGGAGGAGAGAGTGATTAACTCTACCAAATGCTGCTGTTAAGTCAAATGAGGATGGACAGCAGGATTGACTGAGCATCACAGTAGTCGTTGGTGATCTTATAAAGGAGTTTTGGTGGAGTGTAAGAATGAACATCTGATTAGAGCTCATTAAAAAATTAACGGGAGGGGAGGGATTGGAAACAGTAAGTACATATATCATTTTTGAGAAATTTCCCTATGAAGAAGAAGCGAGGATGGTAATAGCTGAAGGAAGAAACAAAGTCAAGAGGGACATTTTTTTTTAAGATGCAGAAACAATAGTGTTTTTTTATCTTGATGATAATGTTCCAGAATAGAAGAAGAAATTGATGCAGAAGAAAGAAGGGTAATATCCTTGGACAGGCACAAAGAGACAGGATCTACTGCACAAGAGGAAGCGTTAGTCATAGAGAGAAACATGGGCAATTCATCTCTACAAATTAGTAGGAGTAAAAATAGAGATTATGAGTAGGGATGATGGTAGCTGGATATAAAAGTTGAGGCAGTTTGTTCAGATCTTCTGAGTGCTTCTATTTTCTCAGTAAAGTTAGAAATGTGATTATCAGCTAAATGTGAGGAAGAGGATAGAGATGCTGGAGGTATGAGGAGAGAGAAATTGGTATGAACAAATGCCAATTGTATACTTCACTGCTCTTCACATTATTATGCTCCAATAAACAGTATCTAATATGAAGTATCTCTGTTGGGAAGTCTATTGCACAGTGAGCTCATGTCATTACTATTGATAATATCAAGCATATTCATGGTCACTGGAGGCCTGAAAACTGTTCCACACCATAATCAGTTGTAACCAGAGTGGTGGAATTAAATGGCACAAAGTTTGGCAATAGCAGACAAAAATAATAATCTGTGGCCAAAGCCTCAGAGGATGCTTTAATCAGGACCAAAGCCATGGACCATCCACTTCTAACAGAACCTGTACTCTTTCTCCTCCACTACACTGCCTCTCTCTTGTCAGTGTCTTTCTTATAGCTTCTGTTTCAAGACTTTTCATTGTAATGGAATGCAATTTGTGTAGTTCCAAATAATGTATTCAGCTTCAATGAAAATTAGTCATTGATCCATGGCCTCTTGTCTGAGGTGTCAGAGAGACATGGTATCTGGACAGGTGGTTAAGTCCTGCTGACCTCTGAGTTCATGTCTATTGGCTAATTAGGATAAGTGTTTATTGTACTATGAATCTCAGGTAGAGTTCATGTCCAGTTCAAGTGGTTCTCACTTAGCCTGCAGGTTGGAAGGTGGATTCCCAGGGTTTAGAGTGTGAACTCTCATAGATCTCAGATTATCCACTTTCCTTTTGTTCCATTTATTTTTGCCAAAGGGGAAAAGCAAACCTCACATTCTCAGTAATAAATAGCACCAACCTATGACCCTAGTCATGGAAATGCCATCAATAATAGTTTCAAGAAAGTGCATTTTGCCTGTTAATCTTCCAGGCAAAAACTAAAAAACTTCCAAAGATATTTTCAGAGATAATACAACATACTGGGAATTTCAGAAGGAAACTATATAAAAGATGGAATGGGGACCAGGGAGATGTGGTGGCCTAGTGCAAAGAGAATAAGAGCTGGAAGAAGTGAGATGTGATTTCATGGAATGAGTATGTGACCTTAGGCTGTAGAGCTTTAGTCTTCTCATCCGCAAATAAGGGTAATTAACGTAAACACCTCCATGGGGACTTGTAAGGATCTGTTGAGATAATGCATGCAATGAAATCTTTGAAATTATATAGCTTTCTATAAATGTTTGTTCTGCAGCCCCTATCTAAATTATAATACTTTGTCTGTGAAATCTCTTAGGAAGAAAGGAAGTATGGCAGAGAGAGACAGGGAGAGAGGAAGAAAACTGATAAATGTGTGTTGTTACAAACTACTAGATTTATGAAAATTTGTTACAGCAGCAACAGGAAACTTATGCAACAACCAAAGAAATCAAGACTATCAATCTGTCCCAGGATTTCTGCCATGTCACACCTGGAGAAACAAATACATCCCATGCTTAGACTGACCAAGAAACACGGCCCGATATCCCTTTGAGTAGAAGTCACACTTTGTCACAGAAAAACAAATTGTATTCAGATAAACTGACTGAGTCATGAGCTTGACAGAACGCAAAAAAATCTGGGGAAGAGATGCCAAACCAGGATGATATGGGGGCACTGGGAAGACAGGGCAGGGCTGCCCACTAACCATGTGGTAAAGCCACCTAAAACTGAAAAAGGAGAAAGCAGTTATCCAGAATAAGAGGGAGAGAGAAAAGAAAATATAATATTTCAGGGAGTTTGCACTGATAGAACTTTTTCAGGGAGTTTGCACTGATAGAACTTGGGGGCAGATAACAGTGATAATAATGGCTGATCATTGCCCTCGTGTGCTTGGCGCTGGCTAAAACTTTCATGGGCATTACAGCCTTAAATCTTCACCATCAAATCATCACACGTGCTGTACCATTAATTCCTCACAATTGCCCAGCGAAGTTAAAGGCTGATGAGGCCATGGGCTGACCTAGGAAGAAATAAGTGTGAAGTCAAACGTGCTTTAAGAACACCAACACAAACACAATTAATTGTTCAATGGAGAAGTTAGTTTCCTTGAAGGAGCTGCAGTAGAGGACCCTCGGGTTTCCCATGGTGGGCGGAGAATGTCTAATCTCCTGGTGCCCGTTCACATCTTCATTACCACCTGGATGTCACCTCGTTTTCACGCTGCACACATCTACCTGCTCTGCCTTGAGTTCCACTTCAGGCTTCTCTGCTGACTGATACTGTGTGTAACCTTCAGAAAGCTAATTAACCCCATATCTCAATTTCCTTGATTGGCTTAAATAGCAGTTAATTGATCAGAGATTTCTGGAGATTAAAGAAAACTACCCATTAGTTACAAGGAAAAGGCTCTGTGATTAGTCTGAAGACAGGAGGCTTTCTACATGTAAGGCACGACCCAACTCCCTGACAGCCTTCCTGTCACACGCTGAACCAGCCTGTTGCCTTGGCAGACTGTCCCAGTTCTGATTTGTGCTGACAACCCTAAGTGGGAAGCAGGTTGGATGGGGAGGTGTCCCTTGTGTGTCATTTAAAATACAAGGTCTCTATTTTCATGATTCATTATTTCACCACTGGCTCAAGGGAAATCCATCTCTTCCTTCCTAGCTAATCCCTGTACCTATTTTTTTTTTTAGAGTCCCTTGCTTGCATCATTCCAGGACTTATTGTATTTGTAGGGTGCTGAAGGACACATTGACTGCATTGCACCATGGGTTATTCTCCACCCAAAGTCTCCAGATCCCCTAATTCCAGAGGGTTATGGAATTAGTAAGGAAAGCTTCCAGAATGAGACACAGGGTATCTCAAAAAAAAAAAAAATTAGCAAAAAATTGTCAACCAGGCCTGGGTTAAGAAGCCAGTATCACAGAAAACCTAATAGCTTTAAGATGAATAATCTGTCTTGCTTATATCTCCCTATTTATCTTGATGGAGGAGAATGAACATTGAATAAGAACCTAACTGCCAGATGCCGCATCCTGGGCTACAAATTTTATGTGCTATATTTTACATTTAAGTTTACTTAATTCTCCCAACAATTCTCAGTAATCCCATGATGTCAGTATCATTCTCTCTGTTTTGCATTTGTCAGACTGCAGTTGGGAAAAGTTAAGTCACACATAGTCATATGTTAAGTCACGCATTGCTGATAAGAAGCACGTTTTGAGACCATATCTGTCTGATGCAGAAATCTAGTCCTTTCCACAATATCAGATTGTCTCTAGAACACTAAGTCTGATATCAGAGTTGCCTGGGGTTTCAAAAAAGAGGGTACTTTCCCAGACCAGGAACAAACAAAGAAAGCTAAATTATTCTTATATAAGATTCCCAAGTAATTCTCAGAACAGCTCTCAAATGACAATCTCCTACTTTTGCAGAGGAGGAAGCTGAGGCTCAGAGAAGGTAGGTCATTTGCATACACAGGTGGTTAAGAGAGGTTGCTGGGTATTTACTCAACCTTGGTTTTCCCACTTTTTAGTTTTACAAGTTTCTTCATTCATTGTACAGCCAAGACACCTACCTAGGTTTGGCCTCATTCTTTCAGCCTTTAGGATTCAATCATCTAAAACACCAGCTATTCATTCCTTGATTTTGTCAGGATTTCCTTGCATCCAGCTGCATCTCTGAGAAGTAAGGGTGAAGCATGGAGTCCTGAACCTGTGACATTGTCACTAAATCCAGGAAGTTCAATATCCAAACCTTATCCTAAATCTAGAATGGTTCATGAGGTTTTTTTTTTCCCCCTTTTTTCTTACCACTCCACATAAAATCTTCCTGCAAATCCTGATTGCTTTGCTTTCAAAATGCATCCTGACTCCACCACTTGCAACCAGGTCCACTCATGACCACCATGTTCCAAGTCTCCAGACTCTTCTTCTGAAAGTTCCTGCCTTATTTCCCTCTGGTTGTCAAAGTCACTGACCTGTCCAATACCTACCTTTTCTTTCTTCTTCTCTACTAACAGGACCCTAATTTTGTTTGAAGCAGTAACATGTCCATAGGAAAACAAAATCCCAAAGCCCCAATCCACAGCCTTCCTTGATGGTAAAGGTAGACATTTGATACTGTTTTGAGCAATGAGACATAAACTGTGTTCTCTTGCCGATTCCTAAGAAAACCTTTTTCCTCCAGCCATAGAAGCTTCCATTCTCCCTTATTACCTCCTTCTTTCTGATTGGAATATGGAATCAATGTCCAGGGGGCAGAACAGCCATCCTGTAACCCTGATGATGAGAACTATATGCTCTAGATGGTGGATTAGAAGCTAGACCAGTCTGGGTCTTTCATGATTTTATTGAGCAGCTGTATAAGCCCTCGGCTGCTTAGGAAATGCAAGTTTAATTTGCCTCCATGAAAGAAGAAGGGAGAATAAATACAAGATAATTTCATGGCCTCCTAAGCCCAACGTGAACCCGTGGGCTCCATCTCCAGGCTGCTCCTGATGTTTCCTTACTGACTATGCTCCCTGTAAAGTTCAAACTTCAGCATCAGATGTGGAGATAGCCTTGTAGACACTCCTTAACCAGGTGTACAATGGCATATAAATTGCATACAAATCTCTCTCCCTCTCTTTACTTTTTATTTTGAAATAATTTCAAACTTACAGAATGGTTGCAAGAGATGTATAGAAAACATGTATATCCAGATTCACCAATTTTACTACATTTGCATTATCATAATTGCTGTCTCTCTGTACACACACACACACACACACACACACACACACACACGAGTGGGGTGGAGAGGGGAGAACAGTATCCCCAGTTCGTCCATTACAAGGTTCCTCCCTATCAGCATCTGTGGATTCAACCAACCGGATCGTGTAGTACTGTAGTATTCACTATCGAAAAAATCCAAATGTAAGTGGACCCATGCAGATCAAACCCATGTTGTTAAAGGGTCAACCCTGACTGATAGTCATTATGAAGTTATAATTAATAATAATTATAGCTAAGATTTGTTGAGCCACCTCCTAAGCACTGGGCTCTGCTGTGAATGTTTTACAGCCATCTATATCTCATCATAGCCCAGAGGGGCAGAAACTGTCATTTTCCCCATTTCACACAAGGAAATGGAAGCACAGAGAGGTTAACTAATTCCCCAACTCACACAGCTAAGCAAATGGCACGACTAAATTCAAACCCAGAAAGGCGAACCACACATTAACTGCCACCCGAAATCATCTCATGTCAAGTTAATAGAATCCATCTTCCCACTGAGCACCATGTCTTGTAATCTCTTCTCAAAAGAAAAGTAGGTTTCATAAGTGAAGCAGAATCTGTATGAGACAGATTACAAAATACAGGCAGTGAGCATACACTGAACTCTCTCTGTGTTCTAAAAACTTTGATAATTTATGTGGCAGATACAAGATAATTACAACATATTTCCCTTTCTCAAGTGTTTACAGCCTAGTGGAGAAAGCTGACCTGGTCTCTGCTGAGCTTCTGTGTTTCCATCTCAGGCTAACCCGGCCTGGTACCATCTGGTCAGCCCCAGAATAATGGATCCCTATTCCTATAACACTCTGCACACAAGGTCCCAAACACCGTTGCCTTGAACCCTCTTTCATTCATGTCTCCTACTTTATGCTTGTGTTAACCTGGCTTCTTATAGTTTGCTTCAATCTTTATTTCTGGTTCCACGATTCTGACAGTAGGTTTGGCAAATCTGCTAAGATCCTTGACAGTCTCCCTTGGGCCTAGCTCTGCCCATGATCTCCAGATTTGCTTGCTCCTGGCTGTCCTGCGTAACCAATTTGTGTGTTCAGTCTTTGATGCTTATCAGCCTGGGAATGAGATCTGCCCCTCAGTGTCCACCAACCAGACAGCTTCAAACCCATCCACTCATGAAGAGTGCCAGGGAGCAAAGCAAGGAAGAGGTGGGTCGAGTAGGTAAAGTACTACAGTCGGACTAACTTCAATGAGCCAGCCTCAAGCTTCCATATTTGAATATTCTTTCTTGAGCCAATTACAAAGTGAGATTGTGGGCCAAGAACAAGAAGTTTATAACAGGGGAAACTGTGGGTGAAAATCAAATAAAATCAAAGGGGCCAGGAGAGAGTGAAGAAGAGATAAGTATATCAACATACTAGGTACACAGGTATGGTATATAGTGTATATACCATATATATAGTATAGTTACTATATACTATAGTAGACTATAGTATATATACTATAGTAAACTATATCTATATAGTTTATTATATAATATATGTTACATATAATAAAATCAACAAATTAGATCCCTCCAACAAACAAGTGAAGAAAGGAGAAAGTAATAAAGAAGAATTCAACACAGAGCATAGCAGAGTCTAACTTCTCTAACAGATTGTTTTAGTGTCTCTGGATATCTTTAAAGGGCCAGATGTACACCTCCAACTTAGAGGCAACATTCTCTTAAACCATCTATCATGTGTCCACCATATTGTTTGTTCAGCCTTTTGTAAAATTTATGGTAGTGGTTAGAAGGATGAGAAGAGTGACTTCTATCCATAGGTCAATGGGCAGGTGAAAGCTGAAATGTCACTTTGTAGTCCAGACACAATGACAGGGCAGAGAGTTGAGCATCCCTCGTGAATTCATGAGAAGAGTATAGTAGAGATTTCCTAGTACTTGTTTTTCAGAAACCCTTTTTTCACTTTTTTGAGGTTAAGTCCATCTCTTTGATCAGCATTCTGTTTCCTTGAGAAAGAATGCACGTCGCACAGAGCAAAGGGTGGAGGAGACAGTGTCGTGCCCCAACAGTTAGGAGCACAGGGTCTACTTTCTTCTTTCACTCCTGATTCCCAGAGTGACCTTAGGCAAATCCCTTAAGTTATCTGTGCTTCCTATACCTTCCTTTGCAAAGTAGAGAAAACTTAGCCTATGTTATGAGCAGCATGAAGGAAAGGGAGATAAGGCCGTAAGGACTTCGGGTTTAGCAGGGAGAAAAATACTGCAAGGAAAAAATTACCATGCACACACACAAAATGTAATTTATGGTTAAGCCTGAGAAATCTGGGTGAAGTTCCCCTTGATCTTATACACAAAGGTACAAACCGGAAGATGCTTGACCCAATTCAGGATTTCTTTCATTTCTTGATTTAAGTTTTAGCCAAAATGTGATTGAAATGTATTTTTACTCAGCCTTATATAATAACCCAATCACAAACTGAAATCTCTCCTTCCTTACTTGGGAGTTAAGAAATGTAGAGGTCAGATTGAATCTTTTTTTTTTTTTTTTTTTTTTTGCGGTACGCGGGCCTCTCACTGCTGTGGCTTCTCCCGTCGCTGAGCACAGGCTCCGGACACGCAGGCTCGACGGCCACGTCCACGGGCCCAGCCGCTCCGCGGCACGCGGGATCCTCCCGGACCGGGGCACGAACCCGCGTCCCCTGCATCGGCAGGCGGACCCTCAACCACTGCGCCACCAGGGAAGCCCAGATTGAATCTTTTGATCTGAGTTTCCCTAAGCCGATCAGTCGACTTACCCATTGTCCCATCTTCCTGTGTTGATTCTCTCCATATACATTTGCTCAACACCCATAAAATGGCAAACATGCTATGAGAGGGAGTCTAGCATAGACTCTTCAAGTGACTACTCAAATAGCGGTCCATGGACCAGCAGCATCAGCACCACCTGTGAGGTAGGTAGAAATGCAGACTCTCAGGCACCAGCTTAGACCTGCTCAATCAGAACGTGCATTTTCAACAAGATCCCAAGGCTTGTTTGACTCTAAGTCTATATTTTAAACCAGTGCTTAAGTCACTGGGAGGCTTGGAGTCAAGACATCTAAGTTCGGTTTGCAATTTGGCCACTTTCTTGCTCTATGATCTTGAGAGGGTAATCAACTTTATAAGGCTAAGTTTACTCATCTCAGAAAAGGAGATGATAATTACACCTGCCTCTTAAGTTTGTTCTGAGGATGAAATAGAGCTCTTTATTGCACGGTGCCTAGCATAGAGGTAACCCTCAATTAATATTAGTTATTTTATCAGTTTTGTTGTTATTATTAGCATATGGCTCCTATTCTATGAGAAACTAATAGCCTAGAAGACGGAGAAACATGTGGACAAATCAGCATTCCAATCTATTACAGGCACCGTAAGACACTTTGTTCCAGATCTTTCTCCCAGAGATCCATGGCCTTTCACCTATGAAACATCATCTCTCCTATCCAGGCACCAGAATCGAAGCAGAGCCTAAGATTAAAACCACAGTCCCTACTTATCCCAAAGTATACACGGAAGCTATCTGTTCGATAAAAAAATGAATGAGTACAACCAGAGAATTTTCACTTTTCACAGTCTTTCGTGTTGTTTTGTTTGTAACTTCTTCTGTATCGGAAAGCCCGTGATTCTAGCCCTGACAATACACCCTCACAGATTTTAAGCTCATGGATCTTCAAAGTGAGTATTTAGGATATAGATCCCAAGCCAGAACTGGATCCAGAAGTTTATAGGACTATCAATCAAGATGGAAACTCACCAGAAACAGAGGATCTGGACATGCTGAATTGAAGTCCTGAGGGTAGAGCAGGACAAGAAGAATATGCCCCCTACATTGTTTTCCTTCCTTCTTTTTATCTTTTTTATGCTCTCTTGCCCCTCTGCCAGATCCTTAAATTTTGGAGCGCCTAGGGTTCTGTTCCTAAATGGCTTATCTTCTCTAGCTATACTCTTTCTCAGGTAATTGTATACAGTCTCCTGCCTTTAAATATATAGATACAGGAAGGTTTCCAAATTTGCATTTCTAAACCTGATAACTTCTCTGAGTCCTAGGCTCGTGTGCATAACTTCCTACTCAGTATGTGCACTTAACAACCTGCAACTTAGCTTGGCCCAGAACAGAACAGAACACTTGTTTCCCCACATCACCCCTGCCCCTACCAAAAGCCACTCTCCCCTAAGCCTCTGGATCTCAGCAAATGGAACCAGCATCAACTCAGTTTCTAAAGCCCCAAACTAGGAACAACTTTTGATTTTCTTCCTTTACCCTTACCCCAACCTGATCCATCCACAAGTTCTATGAGCTTTTTATCCAAAATGCATCCTAAATCCTGTCTTTTTTTATCATCTCTACCATAGAAACCTGAATCCAGGTCAGCATTGTCCATCACCCAATTCCAGAGTCATCATCCTTCCTGTTATCCCCACCTCCATGCCTGTGCCCTGAAGTCTTCTCTCCACACAGAAGCAGAGGAGCTTTATAAACAGTCAGTGTAATCTCCCTGCATAAAGCCATGCCCCAAGTTCTTTACTATGTCCTTCAAGGTCCTTCATGATGTAGTCCCTGCTCCTTTCATGAACTTCATCTCTGGTCACATTCTTCTTCATCTCTAGGCTCCAACCACACTGACCTTCTTGCTTTCCCAAGAACAGCACATCAAGTACATTCATTTCAGGACCTTTGTATCTGCCATTCCTTCTATTTGTAATACTTTCCTTCAGACCTTCCCATGATGATCTTATCATTCTGTCCCACCACAAAAGTCATGTCAGAGCCTCCCACCTCCAGCTTTGGCAGCACCATCAGTTCCTCTTTAACACACAGATCAATTTTCTCTTTTTCATAGCGCTTATCGGGACCCAACATTATCCTCATAACATTTTATTTACATATTAATTTTCTGTTTCTTCCTCTAGAATATAATTTCTTTAAGGGCAATGATTATGTCTCTCTTGTTTGCACCAATACCTAGAACATTGTCTTGCACATGTAGGTACTTACTATACACCTGTTGACCAATTTATCTCATTTTGAAGGTGTAGGCTCAGCCTTCTATATTTATACTGTTTTATATCTTAAAGTAGCTGCCCTGTGTGGCCAGTTTAAAAAATAACACTTGATGATAATTAGGGAGCTCTGTGGCTTTTTTAAAAACAGCTAATGTTTTTTATGAACCATTTGAAATATGAATACAAAGCTTTTTGTTTACATGCCTTAGTTGTTCTTTTCTTTAAACCATTATATATAAAATTTGAACAAAAGATGTTGTATCCCAAAATAGATTTTTAAAAACATTGTTATGTATTCATCAAAAGAGAGAAACCATGTGTTTCATCTTGTTGCTTGTTTAAGAATTATCTCTGCTTAGTGACTCTGGTAAGGCCAGAGAATTGGAATGAAAATTCTTCTCAGAATAAAAGTGGTGAAGTGAAAAATAGTAAATAAAAAAAAATCAAATCAAAAAATATTAAATAAAGAGTGGTCTCATTTTCTATTTCCCAGAGCCAGAGTAGAGAAACTAGCCTTTGAAACAATCTGTATCATACTAATCTGAGAATGGAGTGTAAGCTTCATGAAACCAAGGGCATCTGTCTGCATTCACCATTATTTTACCCCTGGCTATACCTCAGGGCTTAGAAAATAGTCAGGGTCTTATAAATCTTGAATGAATGAATAAATAAAGTGGAACCCCATTATGAAGGATACTATTAGTGTTGTTAGCATGGAGTCATTCATTTCACAAGCACTGTGTTAGTGGCTAGTGATAAAGAAAGCAATAACAGAGCATCACATCATGATGGACAGAGAACATGAGGGACTTTGTAGACCTTGTCCCTTATGTGAGTTCTGCCTCTGGGTAACTTTGGACAAGTCCCATGACCCCTTGTAATGTAAGTCCCGACTTCAGCTTTGACTGCTGAGGCTTTTACTTAAGCATCTATTTCAAAGGGTATCCAAAAAACACACTGCCAGTCGCAGAACTAGATAAAGAGATGGTCATCCCTTCCCCACCACCAGGACTCTTTGTTTTAGAGATCTCTACTGATTTAAATAACTGACATTTTGGGCCACATTTTTTTCTTTTTCCTTGCTTTAAATTGCCCCTCTCATACATTAAATTCACCAATAGGAGACTGGGATTAACATATACACACTACTACATATAAAATAGATAACCAACAAGGACCTACTGTATAGCACAGGGAACTATGCTCAACATTTTGTAATAACCTATAAAGGAAAAGAATCTGAAAAAGAATATACATATACATATATATGTATGTATGTATAAAACTGAATCACTTTGCTGTACACCTGAAATTAACACAACACTGTAAATCAACTATACTTTATTTAAAAAAAAAACAGTAGAAAAACAAACAACAAAAAAGAGTGAATCTATGAAACTCTAGCCCCTACCCTCGACCCCAAAGAAAGTAGAATCCCAGACCAGTGTTCTTTAACTGCAACCCCGCTGTGTGGCCCCAGGTGTGCTGTGTAATTTCCAGGACCTGAAAATAATAAACCTTATTTCTTTCAAAGTTTCCTGATGGTTATTTCTGAGGATGTCTTGCAATCCTAACAAGAACCACAGCATTGGTTATCAGTAGGCTGAGATCGACACAAAACACCCTTGGAGTCTCAGCCCCTTCATAGGAACAAGGGAAGCATAGGACTACTTAACAATAGTAGCTACAGCATACTTGGGATGAGCCATGAGTCTGACACTTCAGTGAGTTCTCTACATGTGTGATTTAATTTAATCCTCACCACAGATGTACCAAGTATGGGTTATACCCTCATTATTAATATAGCCTTGGAGAGGTTATGATATTTGCCCACTGTCTCAAGTTCAAGCATTGACCTAGATATTCCTGACTACAAAGCCCAGGCTTTGAGCTCTCCACCTCATGCCTCTCTACCCAGGCTGACCACATGCCCAAGTTGGCTAGGGACAGTCCCAGCCCTACTTGGTCACCATGTGCCCAGGGGCTTTTCACTTTGGGACTCATTGGTCTCTCTGTTAGAGACAGTCAACACGTGTGTTCTGTTCACCCTCTGACTTTTGCCATATCCTAGACAGAACAAGGGACCGCATGGCCATGGAGAAACTCAGGTGGAGTATGATCACATGCCTCTGGTTAAAGGAATCTGAGTGGTATGAATTCTTACGGAGAGTCAGGTGTCCTTGAACAAATTCAAATTCATTTGCCTAAACGAGAATACGAGTGTTAAACTGGTGACAGTGATGATAATAATAATAGTAAACACAACAATTGGAAGACTGAACATAATTTTCTAACCTACATTATGTAACCAATTAAGTGTTTATTTATTTGAAAGCCCTTACTGAGGATTTACTCTTTGTCAGAGAAACTAAGGCACTTTATTACCATCCTTTTACTTAAAATTCCTTATCTCTGAGCCTCTTTTCTCTCTCATCTCTCAAATGGGAATAACAGTCCCAACCTGATAGATTGAAGTAGTTATCATTCAAAAAGAAAAATGCATTGAAAGGACCAGCCCCTAGCCCACTAAATGTTTGCCCCATCCCCGTTAGTCCAAGTACCAAGACAGAGTTATTTATAAAGGTCAGTGTGTTCATGTATTCTTTTATTCAACGAATATTGTACATACATGAACCCACGTACTCCTTCAGCAGATGTCTATAGTACACATACTATACATGAGGTGTGACACAATCAATGCAGATGAATCCAGCTGTTACTTCCAAGATTCCCTTCTAGGCGGGTGCCTTGAGTGAGAGGAAGACGAAATCTACAGAATGCCAGGGGTCAGGCATCCAGCTAATGTTTCACAAACACAATTTCATTTAAATCTCACAGCAGCCCTATGGGGTAGAGGTTCCAATTCACACTTTACAAGTGAGGAGGCTGACATGGGGGGAATGTAAGTGATTTGCCCAAGGTCAAAGTTAGCTTTGGTTTCCAGGCATGAAAGCCCATCTTCTTCCTACACAGCCCCCTATGTATTCGTGAACATGTATACACTTCCTCTTGGTCCCTTTCATCATTCAGAGATACACTATGCTGAAGAGTGATTTAATGACAATGAAAACCACTTCCCAACTACAGAAGCCTTTGCAGTTTTTCCAGCTCTTTCACATTTATTATTGTGTGCTTGCTATGAACGGGTTCACTCCCGCCTCACTGCCTTTTATTTTCATAGGCATGGCAAGTACAGGATGTGATAAATACCCTGAACAAGGAAACGTTTAGCCTAAGCTATTATTGGCAGCATCTATGACGGATGACTTAATATAACCCCGAAAAGCCCAATGTGATGACTAATATGTAGTTAAAGGTAGTTGGAAATTTCCTTTGTAAAAAATTATATGGAAGTAACTCGATTAACTTTGAAAGAGAGAAAAAGCCAAGAAAAATACCCACGTAATGATTTACTCCTCCTTGCAAGGGTAGCAATAAAGATAAGAATTACAACCCCAAGAGCAGCTAGAGAGGGAATGAATATGTTTCACTGTGCATACCGAATGCTCAAAATGTATTTGCCCAGGCAGGGTAAATAGGAAAGCTCTGGCACTCCAGAAACCTCGGCAAATCCTCTCTTCAGCCATCTAGTCCAATCTCTTTAACAGGGAAGGAAACTGAGGCATGTGTGAGAGTGTCTGATTTGGGGTCCACTGAGTCGGGATCTTCTCCTTGGCAGGGAGAGAAATAAGGCCTGGTATCGGAGAAAGACATGAGCTCTGGGTCCCTGGCCTCAGCTTGCTGGCTCCATTCTGGGTGCCTTAGGACAAATCACCTAATCCCTCTGAGTGTCAGATCCTTTGGATGAAGAATATGGATAATAATGCCAACTTCCTAGGATTATAAAAGGTAATTGGCTTCTTACATATAAAATATTCAGTATAATGCCTGGTATGTAGTAGTTAAAACCAAAAATATTCATTGCTTTCTTCCTCTGAGTAGTTACTGTCATTCCATAGGAGGCCACAACCAGTCTTTCCTAATTCTCTCTCCAACTCTACCCCACACCAAAGAAAATCATAAGATTGTCATTGACCCCATAGGATAAGCATGGAGCCATGCAATCAGTGTATCTATGTTTGTAAATATATATATATCTCCCAAAAGTGTTAAATGTTCACCTTCTCACTACTATAGTTTGGCCACCACTGCTGGATTTATCTCCACTTTCATTAAGCGCAGTTTAATTAGAATCCTGGCATAAGGCATTGTGCTTATGCGGGGACTGGAGAAAGTGACCAGAAACATCCGTTCGTGACATCGCTGGCGGATGGAAATCTTACCAGTCATAAGCACATCTGGGAAGATAAAACTGCTGTTTCTCTGCGATTGCTGTTAGCTCTACCAATGCTGATTCTGTGTTGTCAGGACTTTCCCCAAACCTATCTCGGAGCCTTTCTTCCCCTCTTCCTTTCAGGACTATTCCCTTTGTTCTTTTTTTTTTTTTTTTTAACGTCTTTATACATCTTGGAGTACAATTGCTTTACAATGGTGTGTTAGTTTCTGCTTTATAAAAAAGTGAATCAGTTATACATATACACATGTTCCCATATCTCTTCCCTCCTGTGTCTCCCACCCTCCCACCCTCCCTATCCCACCGCTCTAGGTGGTCACAAAGCACCGAGCTGACCTCCCTGTGCTACGGGGCTGCTTCCCACTAGCTATCCACTTTATGCTTGGTAGTATATATATGTCCATGCCACTCTCTCACCTCGTCACAGCCTACCCCTCCCCCTTCCCATATCCTCAAGTCCATTCTCTAGTAGGTCTGTGTCTTTATTCCCATCTTACCCCTAGGTTCTTCATGACCTTTTTTAATTTTTTTCTTAGATTCCATATATATGTGTTAGCATACAGTATTTGTTTTTCTCTTCCTGACTTACTTCACTCTGTATGACAGACTCTAGGTCCATCCACCTCACCACAAATAACTTAATTTCGTTTCTTTTTATGGATGAGTAATATTCCATTGTGTATATGTGCCACATCTTCTTTATCCATTCATCCGATGATGGACACTTAGGTTGCTTCAATGTCCTGGCTATTGTAAATAGAGCTGCAATGAACATTTTGGTACATGACTCTTTTTTAATTATGGTTTTCTCAGGGTATATGCCCAGTAGTGAGATTGCTGGGTCGTATGGTAGTTCTATTTTTAGTTTTTTAAGGAACCTCCATAGTGGCTGTATCAATTTACATTCCCACCAACAGTGCAAGAGTGTTCCCTTTTCTCCACACCCTCTCCAGCATTTATTGTTTCTAGATTTTTTGATGATGGCCATTCTGACCGGTGTGAGATTATACCTCATTGTAGTTTTGATTTGCATTTCTCTAATGATTAATGATGTTGAGCATTCTTTCATGTGTTTGTTGGCAATCTGTATATCTTCTTTGGAGAAATGTCTATTTAGGTCTTCTGTCCATTTTTGGATTGGGTTGTTTGTTTTTGTTATTGAGCTGCATGAGCTGCTTGTAAATTTTGGAGATTAATCCTTTGTCAGTTGCTTCATTTGCAAATATTTTCTCCCATTCTGAGGGTTGTCTTTTGGTCTTGTTTATGGTTTCCTTCACTGTGCAAAAGCTTTGAAGTTTCATTAGGTCCCATTTGTTTATTTTTGTTTTTATTTCCATTTCTCTAGGAGGTGGGTCAAAAAGGATCTTGCTGTGATTTATGTCATAGAGTGTTCTGCCTATGTTTCCCTCTAAGAGTTTGATAGTGTCTGGCCTTACATTTAGGTCTTTAATCCATTTTGAGTTTATTTATAACCCTTTGTTCTTAAGAATAAAATGCAAACTCCGTACCATGGCCGTTAGGTGCCTGGCACCTGTCTCCAGCCTCCTCCAGGGCTCTGGCTCCACACTCCTTTCTGTCCCTCTCACACTCAGAACATTTGTCCATGCTCTTACCTCCTCCTAGAATGTCTTCCCCAGAACTGCTACTTTCACCTTGCAGGTGTCTGCTCAGATGTCCCCTCCATAGATGTGACACTTCCCTGAGTATCTCATTCTTAGTATGCCTCCCTCCTACTTGGTCCTCTACCGCCTTCCCTAGGTTAGCTTTTAAATCTACATGTCAAAGATCTGTACCTAAGTTGACATTTATTTACTTGTTCATTTTTTTTACCAGTAAAGTGAGCTTAGAGAGTGTGTTGCTATCCTAGGGCTGCTAGAAAAAGTAACACAAACTGAGTGGCTTCAAATAACAGAAATGTATTATCTCCCAGTTCTGGTGGCCAGGAGTCTGAGGTCGAAGTGTCAGTAGTGTTGTTTCCTTCTGGAGGCTCTGAAGGAGATGCTTTACTTGGCTCCCCTCCAGCGTCTGGTGGCTCCAGGAAGTCCTTGGTGATCCTTGGCTTGTAGACGTGCCACACCACTCTCTGCCCCACATGACTTTCTCCTCTGTGTCTGTGTGTCTGTGTCTCAAATTCCCCTCTCCTTTCTCTTGTAGGGACACCAGCCATTGAATTTACAGCCCACTCTAAATTCAAGATCTCATTCTGAGACTTTTAGCTAAATTACATCTGCAAAGATGCTATTTATAAATAACTTCATCTTCACGGTACCAGGAATTAGAACTTGGACATTCTCTTTTGAGGGAAGAGCATAATATACAGAGAGCAAACACTTTCTCTCTCTTGGGGACCACCTGAGTCCCTGAGCCCAGCATAATGCCTTTCCCCCAACAGGCTTTCATTAAATATGTTTTAAGTGAATGAACACTGTCGCTTTAAGACATTCCCTCTCTGATCCCAAAGCCTTGGCAGGTGGCCCCTCCAACTTGGAGAGCTGCAGCTTCTCGACTGTCTGAGCAGCTCACTGCTTCTCCCATCATGGAAGTTCCACGAAGCTAGCCCCCTGGCTGGAGCAGTGCAGTAAGACCACATGGTTGTCCCCAGACAAGGTGTGTTGAACAGTGCTGTGAATGTTGCTCAGTCAGAGCAGGCTTTGTATCTGCTGGGCTCCATGGTGATAAATGTCAGTGCTCTGGCTGCCTTCTCAGATGAACTTCCTTCCCACAGGGACACTGGATGTGGTAGATTCACGGTTACAAATTCCTGCTCCCATTCCGCCCTGACATCACCTATTGGTTTTCCCTCTTCCCTTTATCTCAATGATCATATTTGTCCCTATCCTAAAATCCCTTCCTTAGCAATAATCATCCATACTCTAGCCCAATCTACTTCCTTGCATGATTATATTCTTTCATAACATATTTCTCCTTCAAAAGACTTAATCCATCAGTCAATAGTTATTAGCATAATTGCTTGTACAACATCTGGCTTCCTCAATAATCTCTAAGCTTCATGAGGGCAGCCTCTGTCCATTCTACAAGGAGAGTACAGCCCCCATGCCTGAGAGCTAAAAGATGCTGAATATGTGCAACTGACCACCTGAATGTGTGCACCACACTCTTATCTGAGCCTCCACTTCTCTCATCCACTCTTCAACTTCCCAACTTCCTGCATCCTGGATTCAGCCCACCACTCACTGTAAACTGTTTTCATGATCCGTGTTACCATATGCAACAAACGCCGTTTCCCAACATCCAATTCATTCCCATCAAGTCCGATTTATGGTACCCATTGCATAGCCACTGACTTCCTCCACATCTCCATCATTCCACTCTGGTGGGTGGATTCCTACCTGTATCAGCCCTACCTGCTAGGGCTGCCATAACCCAGTAC
The DNA here is from genome assembly GCF_951394435.1 of Stenella coeruleoalba. Classification (NCBI taxonomy): domain Eukaryota; kingdom Metazoa; phylum Chordata; class Mammalia; order Artiodactyla; family Delphinidae; genus Stenella; species Stenella coeruleoalba. Next base: position 38,924,764 of record NC_137149.1, on the reverse strand, counting down.
AACAGACAGGGGAGCATAAACAACAGAAATGTATTTTCTCACAGTTTCGGAGGCTAGAGGTCTGAGATCAAAGTGTTCACAGGGTTGATTTCTTCTACAGCCTCTCTCCTTGGCTTGTAGATGGCCATCTTCTCCCTGTATCTTCATAAGGTCTTCCCTCTGCCTGTGTCTCTCTCCTAATCTCTTCTTCTTAAAAGGACACCGGTTGTATTGGATTAGGACCCACCTCAACGACCTCAAATTAACTCAGTTACTTCTTTAAAGACACTGTCTCCAAATACAGTCACATTCTGGGGTACTGGGGGTTAGGACTTCAACATATGTATTCTGGGAGGATAAATTCAGCCCATAATACTACCCATCCTTCAGATTTCAATTCAAATATCACTTTGATGGAGAAGTTTTTATTGATATGCCAAATGAAGTCCGACTTCCCCACTACAGTCTATTATAGCATCCTACACTGTGTATCCATTCACAGCCCTTGCCATGGCAGTAATATTCTACATGTGTGCTTGTAATTATTCAATTCATGTCTATCTCTCCATTAGACTGTAAACTCCATCAGGTCAATGGACATGTCAAAGCTCTGCTTACCATTAATATCTCCAGTGCTCAGCATTTGACACTCTTGACCATCCACTCTCTTAATTGCTTTCTTTTGATTTCTGTGATACCACCTTTCTATCTTCTCCTACACCTCAAACTCCTTCAGAATTCTTCACTCTCCTCTTGCTTTTGAACCGCCTCTAAAATATGGTTTCCTTGAGTTTCTATCTTGGTCACTTTCTTTTCTTGTTCAATGAGCTATATCTAGGAAATGTTAACCCTCTCTCAGCCTTTAGTAAGTGTCATGTCCTGCCAATGACTTCTAAGTTTCTGTCTCTACTGTGGTACTGCCTCCTTTATTCCATTTCTAAATTTTCTACTTCCTACAACTTATATCAAGCTTTACCACCTCAAAAACATGTTCAATACAGAAATTATCTTTACCTTTAAATCTACTCCACCTCTATTACTTAGCTTAGTAGATGGCACCAACATACATGCCCAGTTGCACAAACAATAAAGTATATCACAGGAGCCCATTATAAATGTAAACTATAAATATATGAAATTATATCTGAGTCCAGCTTTGCCCCTGCATTTCAAACCCAATTCTGTTGATTTCTTCTATGTATCCCTTGATTCACTTTTCTTCTCTCCATTCCTTAAAGCAGACACACATTCTATCTGCACTGCCACAAGAACATCTAACTAATACAAATCCAAGTTACCCTTCTTCTTAAACCTTCCAAAGGTACCCCATCCATGAGCTGAGACCCATCCATCTCTCTAGACTAATTTCCTACTAATCTTCTCTGTTTTTCTGCATATCCTCACCTACATTAAATTTTCCACTTATCTTTGAATGGGCAGACTCCTCCATGCCTTCGTGTGCACCTCTCAGACCCCACTTCAGAAATGTGTATGAAAGAAGAAGCTCTTAGTTGTCATGCTTCACTGGGAATGGTCTCAGTTATAGAAGATGGCTTTACACAAGGTCACACCTGCTTCCACAAGGTAGCCTACATCCATTGTTAATCATCACAAGGTTATAAAGTCACAGCTCCCTTTCCCCAACTCAGGACATCTCTGATGAGCTCTCTCCCTTTAGGGCTGCCTGAAGACTTCGTTGGGGCTGAATCACAGCTCAGTTTCTCCCTCTGTAGAGTCCTGATTCCTCTCTCTCCCTTCCACAGCTGTAGATCCCAGGGCATTCCTGGAAAAAAAAAATCCTGCACACTAATCTCCATCTCCAAGTCTGCTTCCCAAGGAACCAGTCTGTGATACTGGCTATTTGTAGATACATGTCCTCTGCCTGGGTAGTATTTCTGTTCTATCTTCACTTGCCAAACTCTATGCATTCTTCACATCCCAAGTCAAATGTCATCTAGATGCACATTTCAAATTTTCTCTATATCAACACATATTACACTGCATTATAATTATTACTCAGACATTTTCCTTTCTTGCTAAGCTAACTTTATGTTCTGCAAGGATACTGTAGTAATTAGCTACTTCTGTGCAAAATAATGCTATAAGCTTGGTGGCTTGAAATAACACCTCTTTGTTATCTGGAAAGTCTGTAGGTCAGAAATCCAGATGAGCTCAATTAGGTTCTCTGCTTAGTGTCTTGTAAGACTGAAATCAACATGTCAGCCAGCCTGGGTGTTCACTGGAGGCTTTGGGGAGAATCCATTTCCAACTATGCAAGTTGGCAGAATTCAGTTCCTTATGGTTATAGGACTGGGTTCCCTGTTTCCTTGCTGGCTGTCACCTCAGGGCCACTCTGCTTCTAGAAGCTGTCCCCTTGACTTCTCACATGGCTCTCACCATCTTCAAAGCCAACAATGGTGCATCAACTCAACTTCTTCTTATGCTTTGAAACTCTGTGGCTTCTACCTCTATCTTCTTCTGCTACCAGCCAGAGAAAGTTCTTTTCTTTTAAGGACTCATGTGATTAGATCAGGCCCACCAAGATATTGTATTATCCCTTTTTTATGGTCAACTTTGCTTTATAACACAATCATGGGTGTGATATCTCACATTCACAGGTGCTAAGGATTAGAGAGAGTATGGATTCTGGTGGCCTTACCTAGACATTCTGCCTACTGCAGATGGAAAGAAAATCTTATTGCATATCCTTCTCAGCACCTAGCAGAGCTTCTGATATAAAAGATAATTGATCCTTGTATTAATTTTTAGGTTGAACTGACATCAGTTTCACTGATTATTATCCTTTTAAATGCTCTGTTGCATGTGTAGTGAAAAAAATACCTCAAATAAAGAATTAAAATAAAAATAAAGAAATGGATTGCAGTCCTCTCATGATGAACATTGATCCATAGAAGAGATTAAAACTGGAAGAGAAATGTCACAAAATGGAAAGAAAAACTTCCTGAGAAATGAATGTGTAGTTTTGCAGTTTTGCATATTTTGCAGTTGAGTCCCATCAACTTTCAAGCTCAATAATTAAATAATAATTATAAGTTACCCAAGTTGCTTTACTGTTAATGCCTCAATTTGATTAATGACAGAAGGTTTCCTAAACTGGATTCTGCTTAAACTTCAAACAGGGATCTGGTTTGGAGCTGTAGGAAAGCAAGGATCACTAGACTGCTCCTAGAGTGTGCTGTGATGAATTCATGGCTTTGATTTGGAAATGAGGTTATTTTCATGCATGTATTTTTGTGTTTGTTTATGTACATCATCACAGTGTTTTCAGGGTTGCTGTCTCTCTACATATACATATGCCAAAACTCTAATACTTTCTTATGGCCTCCTTCCCTTCTGCTGATTGCAGCCTTCACTTCATTTTGTGTTTAGGCATACAAAGTGATGACAAAGGTGGACAATTGTTTCTGGCTGCAGCTCACCCAAATAAAACTGTTTCAGTTGATTCAGAGTACTGATGTCAGCCAAGACCCTATACTTCTTGACACTGCATTTTCCCAGTAAATAATAAATCACTGTTTCCACCAGCAGCCTCTCTCCCTCTGCCTTCCTCTTTTCTTCCAACATTAGTCATGCTAGCATAGCTCACCACCTGTCACTTGGCAAATTTCTGCAAATACTTTTACCCAAGTAGAGGCGGATTTGGTTTCATTGAAGTTAGGAACACACCTGTGCTGACTTGCGTCTGCAACTCACCAGCTGTAGTTCTTTTAAAAGTATATATTTTTTGGCTGTTTGTATATATTACAATCTGCTATTTCTTGGTATGGATTTTTCAAACATTTCTATCATTAGAATTTTGAATTTCAGGTGATGTAAATATGCTTCAGGACAAAATATATAAGTAGTTAAATACATAGTGGGTTATCTTGAAAGGGGATTAATGTTACCTAATTAACTTGTATTTAATTCATATATCATAGCTCCTTTAATCCTCCCAACAAATCTAATGAAGGGAAATTATGCATCATCCTCATTAAATAGGTGAGAATGTAAGACTCAGGAAGAGCCACTTGCCTACGTCATTCACCAACTACCTGCAAAATCCTGAAGTCAAGGAGTGTCTAATTTAAAGTCCTTATGATTTTCCCTTTATATGTTGTATTTCCTACTTGATAACGCTGCTTTCTTTTACCTATTCATTCGAAGAATCCCTACTACGTCCCAGAGAAAGTGCTAGTGACAAAGGTTTGTACAGGCAAACACACAGTCCTGTCCCACAGATGCTGGTAGGTCAGCAAAAAAAAGTTCATATAAATAATTATGATGCAGTTTTTATTAAAAGTTCTGTAACGGAAGTAAGTCTCAATGTAGGTCTATCTAGAGCTGCTCTTCCAAAGCAGTAGTGACCACTTATGTATGATTATTTAAATGATTAAAACGATTTTATATGTAAAGTTAGGAATTCAGTTCCTTACTTGCACTAGTCACATTTCAAGGGCTTGACAGTCATGCGTGGCTAGTGTCTATTGAACAGGGCAGTGCAGATAATAGAAAACTCCCATCTTGTACCACATTCTATTGGACGGCATTAGGCTAGAGGATCAGAAACTCTTCACCCAACGTAGCTCTTGGCTGAGACATGAAGATTAAATAGGAGCTTTCAGGAAAACAGCAGAGGCAAGAAATTTCAGGCAGAGGAAACAGAATGTGCCAAGGTAGGGATCTGACATGAGAAGACACAGATCATCTAGTGAGATGCAAGTAAATCAGAATAAACCTAAATGTTTAAAAGATGCCCTGGAATAGGGAGCATAATATGGATTGACTGGAAGGCACGGACCCCTTCACAGGTAATCTTCTATGTTATTATATGACATAGTATAATAGAGGATGGAATGTAGGATGCAGGATGAATGTTGTATATGTATGTTATACATGTATGTTGTGGGATGGAATGTGAATTTCCTCCTGTGGGTCAGTAGTTTTCAACTCTTTTCAGTTACAGGCCTTTTTACTTTTCAAATAAAATATGATTCAGAATCCCTTGATAGAAGGCAGATAAAAACAGAACTGCTCTTTTAAAAGTCAGGTGGAAGGCTTTCCTCTCAGGCATACCTGGACCCCTGAGACATCCTCACTGAACCCTGGGGCTCTGCAGAGCTAGTGGACACTTCAGAGATCCCCTGGACAATTTTGAACATGAAGTGGATGATAGGATACTATGTATTGGGATTATCACCCTGTACAGTGTGGAGGACTGGTGGGTGGAGATAAAATGGGTGCTGGGATGGATGACTACAAAGGCATGGAAATAGATGAAGAAAAAGATGGTAAACAGCATTTTTAACTAGGGCAGAAAGAATGGTCTGAGGATCTGAAGGAATCTAGAATACAAGGAAGAGAAGAAACAGACTCACTCCCATTTTTCCACCTTGGGCAAGTTGGTGGCTAGTGGTATCATTTTTCATAATGTGGACTTCCAGAGTGATATTTTACTTATTGGATGATTGGTTTAAATTCTCTAGTCCTCAAAAAATAGCAGGATACGGAGCACGGTGGTTTACATTGAAGGCTTGAGTTCCCTCTGGCTTTGACAGAATGCTCTGTCATTCTGTCAAAGCCAGAGGGAATATCACACAAATCTTTTTATTCACTTCAGTGAATAATATATGTCTTATTTATTTATTCTTTCCTACAGCAAACACCAATCAGAAGCATCTGAAACAAACAGACCCCAGAAACTAGAGTCAAAAGGAGCATTTTGTCAACTGATTAGATAGCAGTTAGTTTAATGCTAACATTAATCAGGGTCTGATTGCTCCACTGTGAGGAACAAGAACTGTGTGTAGAGACTAATACGCAAGATCTGTTTCAGAGTGTTTCTGTAGAAACCCCCATGCAGTAATCAAGAACACCAAATGAAGGTTATTGATCCATTGTGTTATTGAGAAACAATATAATTGATATTTCAGATCTTAATTGTTGGTTCCAAAGTAAAAGAGACAGTTTGTACAGATCATTAGTAACAGTTTTTTGTTGTTGTTTTTACCATTTAAACCAAAATATGGAGTTCAAATGTTACTCCGGTTCAAATAAACATTGATTTAATTGTCAAGCAATCTTTATTTGTAAGTGTTTAAAGTGATCATCCTTTGGACAAATCTGAGCTTTGTAGTCAGTTTCCATGCCTGAGATTTGTGGAATGAGGTTTTTCATTTAACTTGTCTGGACCTCAACATTCTCTTTTGCAAAGTGGCATTTTTAATACCCACATCACAGTTTTATTAAAAGGATTCAGGGAGAAAGTCAATATCGGAGAGTCAGTGCAGCATACTGTTTAGGAGCAAAGACACTGAATCCAACTTCTGTGTTTAAAACACAGCTTTGCCACTTATTAGCTGTGCAAACTTGGACACATTAGTTGACCTCTCTGTTCCTCAATGTCCTCCTCTTTAAAGAGGGATAATAGTAATAGGCATCCATGACAGGGTTAGAGTGGAATGAAATGAACATATGAAAAGTTCTTAGAAGAGGGCCAGACAGATTATAAGCATAACATAACAACCATTAATTGTTTTTACTGCTATAATTTGAAAGTGTTCAGGCACAGTGTTAATTCTTAATAAATATTAACTGCACCACATTCCCTTCTACAGTAATTCAGTAGCTGTAGGCCTTGCCTTTGCTTCCTATGGAGCAATGAGTTGTTAAGGAGGAAAATAGAAGGAAAGATTGTTGGTCTGAATGCCTTACCCATTTGTACACAAATCTTCAAAAATTCATCCTTTTGCCTAATTCCTAAATATGACTAGACAACACAGAAACTCCTGAAATGTGAAGAAATCATGATAAAGACTGCGATGAATTGGTTGAAGAATAAAGACTCTAGGAGAAATAGATTGTTCTAACAGGAAACAGATTCTAATTAGTACCCTGACAAATCTAAGGACACACTGCTATCAAAAAATAAGAATCAGTTGCCATGAGAAGCAAACCACAAAACAACAAAGAAGAGTTTCTTTGGAGTTGAAAAATATATATTACAGATAAAATGAAAGGAAAAACATATACACGGGTTGAAGATTAAGTCAAATAACTGGCACAGAACCTAGAGCTAAAAAGATAGAGAAGAATTTGAGAGAAAAGATGGAAGACAGTCCAATGGGCCCAGCATTGGACTCAAAGGAATTCTAGAAAGGAGTAATGGTGATGATGGAGGGGGAGGGGGGTGGTGAGTGGGGAGGATATTGCCAAATAAATAATACAAGAAAAGTTTTCTGAACTGAAGGAAATGTGAATCCTCGAAAGGAAAGGGTCCAAATCACAAGATATAACTATATATACACTGAAATGTCTAACAATAGAAAACAAATAAAATTAAAGTGGAAAATACTAAGTGCTGGGGCTGATGCAGATCAACAAGTGCTCTCATACACTGCTGGTGGGAAAACAGAAAGGTACATCCACTTTGGAAAACAAGTGGCAATATCATATATAGTTAGACATGTAATTATGTTGTGACCCAAGAAATCTTACTTTCAGTTATTCACACAAGAGAAGTCAAAACAGATGCCCACACAAAAGTCTGTAAATAAGTGTTCATGGTAGCTTTATTTATATGATATCAAAAAAAAAGCGACCCAAGTGATCATCAGTTCTTCAGTTGTTGAGTGGATAAACAAATTATGGTACATCCAAACAATAGAATATTACAGAAACCAAAAGGGACAAACTACTGATATATTCAACAATGTGAATAAATCTGAAAAGTATTTTAATAGATTAAAGAAGACACAAAAGCCTACATACAGTTTGATTGCATTTGTATGGCATTCTCAAAAAGGCAAAACAATAGAGACAGAAATAAGATTAGTGTTTTCTAGGCATGGGAGATGAAAGATTGGGGATTAAGAAGAGGCATGAAGGGCTGGAAATATCCTGTACCTTGATACAGTGGTAAATTTAAAATGATACGTTTGTGAAAGCTTATCAAAATGTTCTTCAAAAATGGATAACCTTGTTTGTGAATTCCCCCTTAATAAATATGAATTCTATAAAAATAAAAAGGCCTACTGAATAACAAGCAAGATAAATTTTAAGACCCACATTGGATATGTCATTAGAAATTTCAGGAGTGATGTCAACAAGATGGTAGAGTAGGAAGTTTTGGAATCTTCTTGCCCCTACAAACACACCAATTCAGCAACAATTCATGAACAAATTATCTTTTTGGGAAATCCAGAAATAAGGTGAAAGACTCCTGTAACCCAGGAGAATGTGAATCAGACTAACAGAAGACAGTAGGGAGATTCAGATCACCTTCTCACCAGAGGACCTGCCCCTGGCACAGCATCAAATGATCAGATCTTTCTCCAGGATAGATAACATGTTAGGTCACAAAACAAGTCTTAAAACACTTAAGAAGATTGAAATCATACCAAGTATTTTTTTCTGACCACAATGGATTGAAAGTAAAAATTAATAGCAGGAGTAAAACTGAAAAATTCACAAATGTATGGGACTTAAACAACATACTCTTGAACAACCACTGAATCAAAGAAGAAATCAAAAAGGAAATAGAAAATGCTTTGAGAGCCAGGAAAATGAAAACACAACATACCAAAAACCAAAAACTTAGAGGATGCAGCAAAAATAATATTAAAAGTTTATAGCAGAGACGAGGGGAAGATGGCAGAAGAGTAAGACGTGGAGATCACCTTCCTCCCCACAGATACACCAGAAATACATCTACACGTGGAACAGCTACTACAGAACACCTACTGAACGCTGGCAGAAGACTTCAGTCCTCCCAAAAGGCAAGAAAGTCCCCATGTACCTGGGTAGGGCAAAAGAAAAAAAGAAAAAACAGGGACAAAAGAATAGGGACAGGACCTGCACCAGTGGGAGGGAGCCGTGAAGGAGGAAAGGTTTCCACACAGTTGGAAGCCCCTTCGTGGGCAGAGACTGCGGATGGCAGAAGGGGAAAGCTTCGGAGCCGCAGAGGAGAGCACAGCAACAGGGGTGCGGTGGGCAAAAAGAAGAGATTCCCACACAGAGGATCGGTGCCGACCGGCACTCACCAGCCCGAGAGGCTTCTCTGCTCACCCGCCGGGGCGGGCGGGGCTGGAAGCTGATGCTCGGGCTACGGAGGTCAGATCCCAGGGAGACGACTGCTGTTGGTGGCGTGAGCACAGCCTGCAGGGGTTAGTGCACCACGGCTAGCCGGGAGGGAGTCTGGGGAAAAGTCTAGACCTGCCGAAGGGGCAAGAGACTTTCTCTTCCCTCTTTGTTTCCTGGTGCACGAGGAGAGGGGATTAAGAGCGCTGCTTAAAGGAGCTCCAGAGACGGGCGCAAGCCGCAGCTAACAGCGCGGACCCCAGAGACGGGCATGAGACACTAAGGCTACTGCTGCCGCCACCAAGAAGCCTGTGTGTGAGCACAGGTCATTATCCACACCTCCCTTCTGGGGAGCCTGTGCAGCCCGCCACTGCCAGGGTGCCGTGATCCAGGGAAAACTTACCGGGGAGAATGTAGGGCGCGCCTCAGGCTGTTACAACGTCACGCGGGCTTCTGCCGCTGCAGGCTCGCTCCTTACTCCGTACCCGTCCGTCCCCCTGGCTTGAGTGAGCCAGAGTCCCCGAAGAAGCTGCTCCTTTAACGCCATCCTGTCTGAGCAAAGAACAGACGTCCTCCGGTGACCTACACGCAGGGGTGGGGCCAAATCCAAAGCTGAGCCCCTGTGAGCTGTGAGAATAAAGAAGAGAAAGGGAAATCCCTCCCAGCAGCCTCAGAAGCAGCGGATTAAATCTCCACAACCAACTTGATGTACCCTGCATCTGTGGAATACCTGAATAGACAACGAATCATCCCAAATTGAGGAGGTGGACTTTGAGAGCAAGGTTTATGATTTTTTCCCCTTTTCCTCATTTTGTGAGTGTGTATGTGTATGCTTCTGTGTGAGATTTTGTCTGTATAGCTTTGCTTCCACCATTTGTCCTAGGGTTCTATCCGTACGTTTTTTTTGTTTTTTTCCTTTTTTCTTTAAAAAAATTTTTTTCTGAATAATTATTTTTTATTTTAATAACTTTATTTTATCTTACTTTATTTCATTTTATCTTCTTTCTTTCCTTCCTTCCCTCCTTCCTTCCTTCCTTCCTTCCTCCCTCCCTCCCTCCCTCCCTCTCTCCCTCCTTTCTTTCTTCCTTCCTTCCTTCCTTCCTTTCTTTTTCTTTCTTTCTTTTTTTCTTTCTTTCTTTCTACTTTTTCTCCCTTTTATTCTCAGCCATGTGGATGAAAGCCTCTTGCTGCTGCAGCTGGGAGTCAGCGCTGTGCCTCTGAGGTGGGAGAGCCAAGTTCAGGACACTGGTCCACAAGAGACCTCCCAGCTCCACTTAATATCAAACGGCAAAAATCTCCCAGAGATCTCCATCTCACCACCAGCACCCAGCTTCACTCAATGACCAGCAGGCTACAGTGCTGGACACCCTATGCAAAACAACTAGCAAGATAGGAACACAACCCCACCCATTAGCAGAGAGGCTGCCTAAAATCATAATAAGTCTACAGACACCCCAAAACACACCACCAGATGTGGACCTGCCCACCAGAAAGACAAGATCCAGCCTCACCCACCAGAACACAGGCACTAGTCCCCTCCACCAGGAAACCTATACAACCCACAGAACCAACCTTAGCCACTGGGGACAGACACCAAAATCAACGAGAAGTATGATCCTGCAGGCTGCAAGAAGGAGACCCCAAACACAGTAAGTTAAACAAAATGAGAAGACAGAAAAATACACAGCAGATGAAGGAGCAAGATAAAAACCCACCAGACCTAACAAATGAAGAGGAAATAGGCAGTCTACCTGAAAAAGAATTCAGAATAATGATAGTAAAGATGATCCAAAATCTTGGAAATAGAATAGAGAAAATGCAAGAAACATTTAACAAGGACCTAGAAGAACTAAAGATGAAACAATGAACAACACAATAAATGAAGTTAAAAATACTCTAGATGGGATCAATAGCAGAATAACTGAGGCAGAAGAACAGATAAGTGACCTGTAAGATAAAATAGTGGAAATAACTACTGCAGAGCAGAATAAAGAAAAAAGAATGAAAAGAACTGAGGACAGTCTCAGAGACCTCTGGGACAACATTAAATGCACCAACATTCGAATTATAGGGGTCCCAGAAGAAGAAGAGAAAAAGAAAGGGACTGAGAAAATATTTGAAGAGATTATAGTTGAAAACTTCCCTAATATGGGAAAGGAAATAGTTAATCAAGTCCAGGAAGCACAGAGAGTCCAATACAGGATAAATCCAAGGAGAAATATGCCAAGACATGTATTAATCAAACTGTCAAAAATTAAATACAAAGAAAACATATTAAAAGCAGCAAGGGAAAAACAACTAATAACACACAAGGGAATCCCCATCAGGTTAACAGCTGATCTTTCAGCAAAAACTCTGCAAGCCAGAAGGGACTGGTAGGACATATTTAAAGTGATGAAGGAGAAAAACCTGCAACCAAGATTACTCTACCCAGCAAGGATCTCATTCAGATTTGATGGAGAAATTAAAACCTTTACAGACAAGCAAAAGCTAAGAGAATTCAGCGCCACCAAACCGGCTTTACAACAAATGCTAAAGGAACTTCTCTAGGCAAGAAACACAAGAAAAGGAAAAGACCTACAATAATGAACCCAAAACAATTAAGAAAATGGAAATAGGAACATACATATCGATAATTACCTTAAATGTAAATCGACTAAATGCTCCCACCAAAAGACACAGATTGGCAGAATGGATACAAAAACAAGACCCATATATATGCTGCCTACAAAAGACCCACTTCAGACTTAGAGACACATACAGACTGAAAGTAAGGGGATGGAAAAAGATATGCCATGCAAATGGAAACCAAAAGAAAGCTGGAGTAGGAATTCTCATATCAGACAAAATAGACTTTAAAATAAAGACTATTAGAAGAGACAAAAAAGGACACTACATAATGATCAAGGGATCGATCCAAGAAGAAGATATAACAATTGTAAATATTTATGCACCCAAAATAGGAGCAACCCAATACACAAGGCAAATACTAACAGCTATAAAAGAGGAAGTCGGCAGTAACACATTCATAGTAGGGGACTTTAACACGCCACTTTCACCAATGGACAGATCATCCAAAATGAAAATAAATAAGGAAACACAAGCTTTAAATGATACATTAAACAAGATGGACTTAATTGATATTTATAGGACATTCCATCCAAAAACAACAGAATACACATTTTTCTCAAGTGCTCATGGAACATTCTCCAGGATAGATCATACCTTGGGTCACAAATCAAGCCTTGGTAAATTTAAGAAAATTGAAATTGTATCAAGTATCATTTCTGACCACAGCACTATGAGACTAGATATTAATTACAGGAAAAGATCTGTAAAAAATACAAACACATGGAGGCTAAACAATACACTACTTAATAACGAAGTGATCACTGAAGAAATCAAAGAGGAAATTAAAAAATACCTAGAAACAAATGACAATGGAGACACAACGACCCAAAACCTATGGGATGCAGCAAAAGCAGTTCTAAGAGGGAAGTTTATAGCAATACAATCTTACCTTAAGAAACAGGAAACATCTCGAATAAACAACCTAACCTTGCACCTAAAGCAATTAGAGAAAGAAGAACAAAGAACCTCAAGTTAGCAGAAGGAAAGAAATCATAAAAATCAGATCAGAAATAAATGAAAAAGAAATGAAGGAAACGATAGCAAAGATCAATAAAACTAAAAGCTGCTTCTTTGAGAAGATAAACAAAATTGATAAAACATTAGCCAGACTCATCAAGAAAAAAAGGGAGAAGACACAAATCAGTGGAATTACAAATGAAAAAGGAGAAGTAGCAGCTGACACTGCAGAAATACAAAAGATCATGAGAGATTACTACAAGCAACTCTATGCCAATAAAATGGACAACCTGGAAGAAATGGATAAATTCTTAGAAATGCACAACCTGCTGAGACTGAATCAGGAAGAAATAGAAAATATGAGCAGACCAATCACAGCACTGAAATTGAAACTGTGACTAAAAATCTTCCAACAAACAAAACCCCAGGACCAGATGGCTTCACAGGCAAATTCTATCAAACATTTAGAGAAGAGCTAACAACTATCCTTCTCAAACTCTTCCAAAATATAGCAGAGGGAGGAACACTCCCAAGCTCATTCTACGAGGTCACCATCACCTTGATACCAAAACCAGACAAGGATGTCACAAAGAAAGAAAACTACAGGCCAATATCACTGATGAACATAGATGCAAAAATCCTCCCCAAAATACTAGCAAACAGAATCCAACAGCACATTAAAAGGATCATACACCATGAACAAGTGGGGATTATTCCAGGAATGCAAGGATTCTTCAATATACGCAAATCAATCAACGTGAAACACCATATTAACAAATTGAAGGAGAAAAACCATACGATTATCTCAATAGATGCAGAGAAAGCTTTCGACAAAATTCAACACCCATTTCTGATAAAAACCCTGCAGAAAGTAGGCATAGAGGGAACTTTCCTCAACATAATAAAGGCCATATATTACAAACCCACAGCCAACATCGTTCTCAATGGTGAAAAACTGAAAGCATTTCCACTAAGATCAGGAACAAGACAAGGTTACCCACTCTCACCACTCTTATTCAACATAGTTTTGGAAGTTTTAGCCACAGCAATCAGAGAAGAAAAAGAAATAAAAAGAATCCAAATCAGAAAAGAAGAAGCAAAGTTGTCACTGTTTGCAGATGACATGATACTATACATAGAGAATCCTAAAGGTGCTACCAGAAAACTACTAGAGCTAATCAATGAATTTGGTAAAGTAGCAAGATACAAAATTAATGCACAGAAATCTCTGGTATTCTTATACACTAGTGATGAAAAATCTGAAAGTGAAATTAAGAAAACATTCCCATTTACCATTACAACAATAAGAATAAAATATCTAGGAATAAACCTACCTAAGGAGACAAAAGACCTCTATGCAGAAAATTATAAGACATTGATGAAAGAAATTAAAGATGATACAAATAGATGGAGAGATATACCATGTTCTTGGATTGGAAGACTCAACATTGTGAAAATGACTATACTACCCAAAGCAATCTACAGATTCAGTGCAATCCCTATCAAACTACCACTGGCATTTTGCTCTACCACTAGAGCAAAAAATTTCACAATTTGTATGGAAACACAGAAGACCCCGAATAGCCAAAGCAATCTTGAGAAAGAAAAACGGAGCGAGAGGAATCAGGTTCCCTGACTTCAGACTGTACTACAAAGCTACAGTGATCAAGATAGTATGGTACTGGCAGAAAAACAGAAAGATAGATCAATGGAACAGGATAGAAAGCCCGGAGATAAACCCACGCACATATGGTCACCTTATCTTTGATAGAGGAGGCAGGTATGTACAGTGGAGAAAGAACAGCCTCTTCAATAAGTGGTGCTGGGAAAACTGGACAGGTACATTTAAAAGTATGAGATTAGATCACTCCCTAACACCATACACAAAAATAAGCTCAAAATGGATTAAAGACCTAAATGTAAGGCCAGAAACTATCAAACTCTTAGAGGAAAACATAGGCAGAACACTCTATGACATAAATCACAGCAAGATCCTTTTTGACCCACCTCCTAGAGAAATGGAAATAAAAACAAAAATAAACAAATGGGACCTAATGAAACTTCAAAGCTTTTGCACAGTGAAGGAAACTGTAAACAAGACCAAAAGACAACCCTCAGAATGGGAGAAAATATTTGCAAATGAAGCAACTGACAAAGGATTAATCTCCAAAATTTATAAGCAGCTCGTGCAGCTCAATAACAAAAAAACAAACAACCCAATCCAAAAATGGGCAGAAGACCTAAATAGACATTTCTCCAAAGCAGATATACAGACTGCTAACAAACACATGAAAGAATGCTCAAAGCCATTAATCATTAGAGAAATGCAAATCAAAACTACAATGAGATATCATCTCACACCAGTCAGAATGGCCATCATCAAAAAATCTAGAAACAATAAATGTTGGAGAGGGTGTGGAGAAAAGGGAACACTCTTGCACTGCTGGTTGGAATGCGAATTGGTACAGCCACTATGGAGAACAGTATGGAGGTTCCTTATAAAACCACAAATAGAACTACCATATGACCCAGCAATCCCACTACTGGGCATATACCCTGAGAAAACCATAATTAAAAAAGAGTCATGTACCAAGATGTTCATTGCAGCTCTATTTACAATAGCCCAGAGATGGAAGCAACCAAATGTCCAACATCAGATAAATGGATAAATAAGATGTGGCACATATATACAATGGAATATTACTCAGCCATAAGAAGAAACGAAATTGAGCTATTTGTAATGAGGTGGATAGACCTAGAGTCTGTCATACAGAGTGAAGTAAGTCAGAAAGAGAAAGACAAATACTGTATGCTAACACATGTATATGGAATTTAAGAAAAAAAAATGTCATGAAGAACCTAGGGGTAAGACAGGAATAAAGACACAGACCTACTAGAGAATGGACTTGAGGATATGGGGAGGAGGAAGGGTAAGCTGTGACAAAGCGAGAGAGTTGCATGGACATATATACACTACCAAACGTAAAATAGATAGCTAGTGGGAAACAGCCGCAAAGCGCAGGGAGATCAGCTCGGTGCTTTGTGACCACCTAGAGGGGTGGGATAGGGAGCGTGGGAGGCAGGGAGATGCAAGAGGGAAGAGATATGGATACATATGTATATGTATAACTGATTCACTTTGTTATAAAGCAGATACTAACACACCATTGTAAAGCAGTTATACTCCAATAAAGATGTAAAAAAAAAAAGTTCATAGCAATAAATGCCTATATTAAAAAAGAAGCAAGACCTCAAATAAACTATCAAATTTACCTTGAAAAGAGCTAGAAAAGGAAGAACTAACTAAAGTTAGCAAAAGCAAAGAAATAACAAATATTAGAGCAGAAATTAATAAAATAAAGAATAGAAAAACAATAGAAGAAATCAACAAAACTAAGAGTTGGTTTTCAAAAAAGATAAGCAAAATTGATGAACCCTTGACTTAACTAAGAAAAATGGGAGAAGACTCAAATAAATAAAATCAGAAATGAAAGAGACATTACAACTAATACTACAGAAATAAAATGGATCATAAGAAACTACTATGGACAATTATAAGCTAACCAGCGGGATAACCTGTAAGAAATGGATACTTTCCTAGAAACATACAACCTATTAAAAAAGATCATGAAGAAATAGAAGGTCTGAACAAACTTATCACTAGTATGAAGATTGAATCAGTAATCAAATCCTCCCAGCAACAACAAAAATCCCAGGATAAGGTGGCTTCAAAGGAGAAGTCTATCAAACATTTAAAGAAGAATTAAAGCCAATCCTTCTCAAATTCTTCCAAAAAACTGAAGGGAATGAAACATTTCTCAAATCATTTTATGAGTCCAGCAATACCCTGATACCATAGCCAAACAAAGATACAATTAGATAAGAAAACTACAGGCCAATATCCCTGATGAATATAGATGTAAAAATTCTCAACAAAATACTAGCAAACTGGATTCAACAGCATATTTAAAAAAATCATACACCATGACCAAGTGAAATTTATCACTGGGATGCAAAGATGGTTCAACATAAAAAAGTTAATTAATGTGACACAATACATGAGACAAAGCAATGGATAAAAACCATGTCATAGTGCCAATAGATGCAGAAAAAGTGTTTGACAAAATTCAATCTCCTTTTATAATAAACACCAACAAACTAGAAATACAAGGAAAGTACTTCAACATAATAAAGGCCATATATGACAAGCCCACAGGTAACATCATACTCAACAGCAAAAGACTGAAAGCTTTTCCTCTGAGAAGAGGAATGAAGCAAGGATGCCCACTCTCACCACTTCTTTTCAACATTCTACTGTAAGTATTAGTTGGAGTAATTAGACAAGAAAAAGAAATAAAAGGCACACAAATTAGAAAGAAAAAAAAGTAAAACTGTTCCCATTTGCAAATGTCCTGATCTTATATATAGAAAACTATAAAGACTCCATTAGAAAACAAAAACAACAAAAACTTTAAAACTAATAAACAAATACAGTAAATTTACAGGATACAAAATCAAAATGGAAAAAAATCAGTTGTATTTCTATACACTAACAAAACAAATTATTTGAAAATAAAATTAGGGTGACAATCCAACTTACATTGGCACCAAAAAAGGATAAAATACTTAGAAATAAATTAGTTAAGGAGGTGAAAGAATTGTATACTAAAAGCTGGAAAAAATTGATGAAAGAAATTAAACAAGACACAACAAATAGAGAGATATTCTGTGTTCATGGATTTAAAGACTTAATATTGTTAAAATATCCATAATACCCAAAGCGATTTACAGATTTAATGCAATGACTATCAAAATTACAATAGCATTTTTTACAGAAATAGAAAAAACAATTCCAGGATAGAATGGAAAATAATTCCTATGGTACCACAAAAAGCCATGAATAACTAAACTGACCCTGAAAAAGAAGAACAAAGTTAGAGGGATTACACTTCCTGGTTTCAAAATGTATTACAAAACCACAATAATCTAAACAGCATGGTACTGGAATAAGGACAGACATATGGAACAATGGAACAGAATAGAAAGGCAGAAATAGATCCATGCATTAATTGTCAACTGATCTTTTATACAAGGGTGCCAAGAATACACAATGAGAAAAGGATAATCTCTTTAACAAATGAGTTTGAAAAAACTGGATATCCACATGCAAAAGAATAAATTTGGCTCATCTTCTATAATACACAAAAATCAACTGAAGATAGATTAAAGACTTGAAAGAAAGAAACTGAAATTTTTCTAGAAGAAAACATAGGGAAAATCTTCACAATATTTATATTAATAATGATTGCATTGATATGACACCAAAAGCACAAGCAACAGCAACAAAAATAAACAAGTGGGATTATATCAAATTAAAAACTGCATAATCAGGGAAACAATCAACTCAGTAAAAAGGAAACTTATAGAATAGATGGGAGAAAAATATTTGCAAATCATATATCTTAAACTGCTCATTATGCTATAACAAAATACCATAGACTGGATAGCTTATGAATAACAGAAATTTATTTCTCATAATTTTATAGGCTGGAAATCTGAGATCTGGTTGTCGACATAGTCAGATGAGGGCTCCCCTTCCCTGTTGCAGGTTTTTCCTTGTATCTTCATGTAGCAGGAGGCATTAGGGAGCTCTGTGGAATCTCTTTTATAAGAGCACTAATTCCATTCATGTGGGGTCCTAAGTCCTCCCAAAAGTCCCACCTCCTAATACCATCACATTGGGAATTAGAGTTTCAACATATGAATTTTAAGGGATTACCAACAGTCAGACCACATCACACACATCTGATAATGAGTTAATCTCCAAAATATATAAGGAACTCCTACAAATCAATAGTGAAAAACAAACACTTAACCTGATTTGAAATGGGCTAAGGACTTAAATGGACATTTATCCAGAGAAGTCATGCAAATAGCCAATAAGTAAATGAAAAAAAAAAAATCTCAACGTCACTATTCACCAGGGCAATACAAATAAAAACCACCATGAGGTATCACCTCATACCTGTCAGAATGGCTATCATCAAAAAAACAAAAAGACAGCAACTATTGGTGAGAATGTGGAGAAATTGGAAACCTTTTAAACAGTTGATGGAAATGCAAAATTCTGCTACTTCTATGGAAAATAGTATGGAGGTTCTTCAAAAAATTAAAAATAGAACTACCATATGATCCAGCAGTCACACTTTTGATATTTATCCGAAAGAATGGAAATCAGGATCTTGAAGAGATATTAGCACTCCTATGTTCATTGCAGCACTACTTACAATAGTCAATATCTAGAAACAACCTAAAGGCCCATTCATAGATAAATGGATAAGGAGACTGTGGTATATACATACAACATAATATTATTTAGCCTTTAAAATGGACATTTTGCAATATTGAATAACATGAATGAACCATGAAGACATTGTACTACACAGAAAAAAAAAAGCCAGACACAGAAAAGCCAGACACAGAAAAAGACACAGAAAAACAAGACAGACACAGAAAAGCCAGACACAGAAAAAGCCAGACACAGAAAAACAAATACTGCATGATTCCGCTTACAGAAGTTATCTAAAATATTCAAGTTCATAGATCAGAGAGTGGACTGGTCGTTGTCCAGGGCGGGAGGGAGGGGTAAATGGAGAATTACTCATGAACAGGCATAACATATCAGTCAAACAAGATGAATAAGCTCTAGAAATACACTCTACAACATTGTAACTATAGTCAACAATAATGTATTATACACTTAAAATTCTGTTAATAGGCTAGATCTCACTTTGTGAACTTACTACAATAAAATAAAATTAAAAAAAAGAAATTTCAAAACACTAATGAGTAACCAAAGTATTAAAAATTTTATATAGAGAAAAATAGGTTACCTACAAAGAAATAAAGGACAGAATATCTTCAGACACATCAAGAACACAGGATGCCAGAAAACAATAGAGAGAGGATTTCAAAGTTTTAAGGGAGACATATTTTTTAATTATTAATTATTTAATAATAATTTATTAAATAATTTACTTAATAATAATAATAATTAAATAATTTTTCAATCCAGAATTTTATATGCAGCCCAACTGTCAGGACAGATAAGAATTAATGAAGTGTATAATCTAAATACCCACTCTTAGGAAGTTACTTGAGAATGAAAATTAAAACTAAGAGAAAGACATGGCTTCAAAAAAAAAAATAGTGAATTTAAATCAAGACAGCAGTAAAAGGAAGCCCAGAGAAGAGGGTGCTATGAAACCATTTTAGGGAATATACAGTCCAGATTCAATCAGGACATGGAAAGAAGGATGCAAAGGGAAAAAAGAATTAAGCAGAGTAAGAAGAAAAATGCTTGAAAATGTAGAGTGGGAAGAGTGACATCACTAAGATGGTGACATAGTTCATTCCCACCTTTGCTCCCCCACACCCCACAAGAAGAACAACTAACAACTATTAATAGATAAGACACCACTGAGAAAATTCTAGAATTTGGTGGTGAGGCTGAGGCACTCCCTGAACCACAGAGACTGAGAAAGAATGGGCATAAGACAAGGGCGTAATTTTCAAGAAATTTTTTAAAAAACAAAAGAAAATCTACTGGAAACTTTCAGGAAAACAAAATGGAATAAGGCATCATAATCTTTACTTGAAGCAAACCTGTAATTTTGGAACAGAAAGTAGGCTTCGAGAGGAACATGCAAGTGGATTCTAAGCACCCCTCCCCACAAATTGCCATACACAACATGAGGAAACAAGGGAAGATTGAAGATGTGTCAATTTAAAGAGTTTAATGCTGAAATCACATAAAACAAATGCCAAAACTCACTCAAAAAAACTAGCTGAGGTAGGAAATGAAACTTAGCAGAATTACATGTTTGTAAAACAAAAATCAAATTTGAGTAATTGCTGTAGAAAATTGATCTGATGTGTAGGAGTTAATGTTTTCTCTTTTATTATCAAAACATAAACGAGGCATATAAAATAAATTAAATATGAAATTATGCAGAATTAAAACAAGGATTTGGTGGATGTGACATAAATTTTGGAAAGCATAAACATTACATTTCCCCACTTCCCCCATCATTCAAGTTAAATTGTTATACAGAAAGGGTGCCAAGTTTATCCATGAGCCTTGTATATCATGTTCCCTGGGCCTCCCTACCTCAGCACACAACACTGTGCCTCTTGGTGTAACAGAGTTTGAGAACTTGTCTTAACATGATCTTCATTTACTGACTTCAATCATTGCCAGCTGGCACTGATTCTGTGAGTACACATGTTCTTTTTTCAAAAATCTCTAGCTGAGTCTCAAGGTATCATATTGGCTCACCAGAATGAAGATTATTTTAAGACCAGAGGAAGGTTCTTTTTCTTTATTAAATTCTTTCAAAGAGATCTTTTCTATTGGAAAATAAAATTCTTACTGAATTAAGCAGCTTTGCTGGTCTATGTTACTGTTCACAGGTATCTAAATCACAGATATTATGTTCCTCAATCCACTTGAATTGTGTATATCCCAATAGTTATCTCAAGTAAGGAAAATGAAGGTGGGATTTACCTAAAATGCCATAGTTCTCTTATTCAGCCATTCATCCTTCATGTGATGATTAGTCATTTAGTACCTAATATTACCAGTCATGGTGCTGCATCATGGGGGTACAATGGTGAGCAGATTGTTATGTAATAAGATTTGTGTTTGGGAAAAAGAAAAACTTAGTTGGCTTCAGGGTAAACAGGTTAAAGAGTAAAAAGAGCTGAGAGTAGAAGGAGATTGGATGCCTAACTGGCAGATAACCCACAAGACATGATGCTGAGGGAGAGAAAGAAAGATGTATTGAGGTCACCTCCTAAGTGTCAAATCTCTCACCCAAATGATGTTCTAAGGAGAGCTTCCAACAGCTGTCCTGTTGGGGTACTGGAGGAAATTTTTTTTCAGGAAATCCCTGAAAAGCGTCTCATTAGGATGGGGTATTGCCACAGGCACTTGCCTTATCTCAAGAGTTTGCATGTTCCTAAATTCATTCAACTTCAAGACTCACTAATTACACTTTCATATTTTAAGCCTATTATGGAAGAAATTCAGACTACATGGGTGTTTGCTACAAGCCAAAATTTGCTCAAGATAAGCCAGTAGTAATAACCTCAGGCCTAGTGACTCTTGAACATATTTAAACCTTAATGATTTAAGGGGGGAGGTGGTTAATAAACATTTCAGAGTTCTTTCCAGATGGAAGACAAACATTTTCTTTTTCTAATTTCCCTTAAACTTGTCATTATTTGGCAGAAATAGTCAAAATAAATGTACCATGCTTCAAAGGATCCAGTACATAAGAGACCAGATAGCAGCAAGATGAATCCTCTTGTCTCAGCAGGCTTATGTTCTGAACACAGATGTTTGGGAAATGAAGGGTGGGCACTTGTGATAATGTATTGCATCATTTCTTTGACCTCAAGATAAAAGCAAATAAGAGAAGCAAAATGTGCCACTCATCAGTCTATTAAAATGAAAACTGTCACACGGCTCTGATCTAGCACATGAATTCTGTCTTTGCCTGAAAGATGGAGTACTTTCATCAGAAGGCCAGCTATTCCTTGTTCTGGTATGCTTTCTTGTGAAAGAGGAATGGAATTAGGGAACAGGAAAGAAGGATTTTACATTTCATTTAATTTAGCTAATACTTCAGGCCACATTCACTGAGTTGTTCCACCCTTCCAAAAAGATAAAGAAAAATGAACACTTACCCAGTTTCCACTGTCACAAACTTTGGACAAATGTCTTTACTACTGCTCTCAGCAATCTTGTGAGGATGCAATTATTTTCCCCATTTTCAGATGAGGAAACCAGAGTTTGGCAAAGTTACATAACTTGTCCAGCATCGCATAGTCAGGCTTTAGTATGGCCAGGACCAAAATCCAAATCTAATTCTGAAGGTCATGTGGTTACCTAAATCTCACTCCTTTTCAGAAGTAGGTGCTGTATAAAATACAAAGCTGGATGGTGACAATAAATATAAATAAAACAATACAAGAAGATGGCTCACATTTGAATACTAAGCCATGTGATGCTTACTGTAAAGCTACAAGATTTCAAAGATGAAAACCCAGGAATGTGTAGTGAAAGGAATATGATCTTTGGGATCAAAAAGACCCTAGTTCTGTAATGGGGAAGAACAAATCTGACTCCATGTTAGATCTGTCTCTTTTACTTTAATCTTTGTATTCTGTTGCTTTTGCTTTGAGTAAAGAATGTTGCCTATAGCCTGAAATATACAGGATAGCCTATTCTCAAGGCTCTGACCTTTAAGGGTATTACACTTTTCCATTCATATAGAGATAAAAAGTTGCAGAACAGAGAATAACATTTGTTCTATTGGAGGTTTACAGGAACATCGTGACCGGACCTACTGAACAAAAGATTCCTGCACCAAGAACTTTGCAACAACCAACAATGCCCCTCCTTTACCTTGCCTTTAAAAATGCTTTGCTGAAAGCTTTCAGGGAGTTCAGGGTTTTTGGGAGGCATGAGGCAGACATCTCCTTTCATGACCCTGCAATAAACCTTTCTCTTCTCCAAATTCTGATGTTTTGGTATTGTTTGGCCTCATGGTGCATTGGGAACACGAACTTGTGTTTGGTAACAGTTGAGTCTCAGCTCTCACCCTTACTTGCTCTGTGACCTTGAACAAATTGCATAACCTCATAGCTGCAGGTTGCTTATCTAAAAAAAAAAAAATTTTCCCCATATCATACAGTTTTTCTGAGAATTAAATGAGATGATATGACTAAATTACCTGACAGTATGCCTGGTCCACAATATCTGTCCCCAAAATGTCAACTTCATGTCACCTCAAGCTAGTGATACCCAGGAAGAAAAGTTGAAGAGAAATTCATTAACCGAGTTAATATCTGCACAGCAATTTGAAAAAGTGCTTATGATAAAATTATGTGTAGACTCATGTATATGTATATGTACACACACATACATGCACATTAAAGTTTTATGTTTGCTAGAAAACAAGTTCATTTCAAACCTGTGCTATTGTTCTATCTATCAGAGAACTGTTTTCCCAGTGCTCTGCCAGAAAAAAATGTAAATTTCCTATTAGTGTCACCAGCATGATGGGTGATGCACACTTGTACATTTCCAGCCCAACTCCCAGAAAGAATGACTGTAAATGCAGCAATTAGCAGACTCTTATTCTAGGCTTCAAAACCTTATCTGCAGTACTTATGATCACAGAATTGACACTCAAACACATTTTTGCAAGGAAGGAGCTTATCTCTGATTAAATAAAAACTATTTTCCATTTAAAAAAGTGATAAACACCAATTATTAAAAAAATAGAATATACTCCTCCCCCAGAAAAGTATCCTAGTGCTCCCAAGAGATATTGTCTCTTCCTGTAATGGTTGTTATGCAGAGTTTCTTTTCATTGTTATAATTTTATCATAGAGACCCTACCATTTTACCCAGGCTTTTCCTTCAATATCGTAAAGATTATTTTTAGCAGAGTGGTTAAATCTCTGAAAACAAACTGTGATATCCAGGATATCCCTCTAACCTGCTCTGTATCCTTGATCTGGGCACTAAAACTCTATAAGCCTCAAAGTGTCACATACAAAGTGAGGATAATAACAGCCATCAACTTATTACAGGGCTGTGTGAGGGTAAAGTGAGATGATCTGATACCTACCAGTGTTCTTGGTCTTCCCAAATCAATAGAAATTGATCAGAGGCCAGACAAGAAATTTAGACAAGGCTTTCCTGGGACCCCTGTTGCAGCCGCAGGGGGCCAGAACAAGCAACAGTTTCACTTGCTTGCTCCCTGCGGGGATGCTGAGCTTGTTCCTTATATGGGGTGAGGGTAGGGGTGTGTCCTTGGGCCAGAAGGATGGCCTAGGCGGTTTGTCCACCCTTTGGTGGTGTTGAGTGCAGGGGGCATATGCATTACTCTGTTTTTGCTCCCGGCTCTTCAGACGTGGCAGTTGGTTTTTGGTTTTTTTTTATCTTTTTGTATCTTGTTGTCCCTAATTTGCACCAACTGCACATGCACACAGTTATTTTTAGTCCCTTATAATCTCTTTGTATTTTGTTGTTTGAGGGGACATTTGTCCAGTTACAAGCACTGCAGCAAAGGGGTCCAGGTCCCAGGTCCCAGCCTGTCTCAGATCCATGTAAAACTCTTAGAAGAATACTGTGTAGAAAGTAAGAACTCAGTAAAATTATTATTGCTTACCTCTAGGAGGATTTATTTTTTTTTATTGCAAAAGACACCAAAAAATCAACTGACTTCAGTAAATGAAATCACATTTACTTCCAAAACGGAAAGTCCAGATGTAGACCTGGCCAGAGAGTCAATCAATGGAGTGGCTGTTACTCAGAGACAAGCCCTGCCCATGGCGTGGCAGGTTGGCTACAGTGGAGCTGGTGCTGGTCCAATTCCCCACAACCCCAAGGTCAGCAGAGGGAGCCTCTTCCTGTTGGCACATGCACAAGTCCTAGGAGTCCCTCTGATTGGACTATTCTGGGTCACTTGCTCATCCAAAACAATGACAATTGCTGGGAGAATTTCAAGTTTTGATTAACTAATTGTGGGAGGTCAGTTAATAGTCCCCCAAATATGGTCACTGATCCCAGGAACCTATGAATATGATACCTTACATGGCAAAAAGGACTTTTCAGATGTGGTGAAATTAAGGATCTTGAGATGAAAAGATTATCCTGGATGATCTGGGTGCACCCAATGGAATCACAAGGGTATCTATGAGAGGGAGGCAGAAGGATCAGTGGTCAGGCAGCATGACGATGGAATCAGAAATTAGAGTAAAGTAACCACAAGCCAAGGAATGCTAGCAGGCTATATAAGCTGAAAGAGACAGGAAACATATTCTCTCCCTGGGACCTCTGAAAGGAACCAGCCCTGCCTTCTGACACCATGATTTTAGTCCCATGAGAACCATTTTGGACTTCTGACCTCCAGAATTGTAAACCTCTAAGTTTGTGATCATTTGTTACAGTTGCACCAAGAGAATCCAATAGGCCAGTCTTGGGGTCACAATCTTCACTCCCAGATCACATGGATAAGAATGGAGGAGGGATAATTCTCCAGAAGGAAAACAGAGGTTCTGTTACCAGAAATGAATGAGTATTGCGGTAAAGTCTGCAAGTCCATGTAGCGACGCTGTCTTTGCTGTTGCAGCTTTTTGCTGTTGTTATTCTTTTCAAAAAAATTCTGCATAAACAGCAGTACCATAGCTGACTACATTTTTGAGTAGCTTTGCCATAGTATACTTACTTCATCTTCTATACTTGTACATTGGATCCTTGAAAGGAGGTATTTTTCTTTGTTCATCCTGGACACACATGATGTTGAGATAACAATAAGGTGGGGTGATCTGTGTAGCAAGTTGGCAGGTTATTTTCCTATTGGTGTTGATCACATGACAAAAGGTATCTAATAGTAGTTATAACCATGATTGGACAATTGTAAAACAAACTCAGTTCTGGAAACTTAAGTGCTAAGCCTTCTTTCACCAAGAGCCTTGCTCATCTTAAGTTCTCACTTTCCTTCCTTGGGTCTTGACTCATAGTCTAAGGATTATTGGGAGTTGAATGAACAAAGTGAGCTCAAAGCCATCTTCTGGTTTTATGGTTCTATAAGTCACTCCACACTAGTGGAATTGATTGTAAGGGAAGCATAGTCTCTTTGGGGCACAAGCAGACTGGGGGATGTGGAGGGGGAAGGATTCTGAGTTTGGAAAAGTTGGGATAATAGTAAAAAGAAAGCTGATCAAAAGACCAGAGGCACTAAATTCCAGGGCCAACTCCATCACCACCAGTTTTCTTTCCTGTATAAGAATGATGTAATTGAATCCATGGCCAGGATAGTAGAGAAGGTTTTCAGTGAGGAGATGGGCTGAGGAAAAGTTATTTTTCTGAAAGTGGTAACGATAGCAGTATACTGAAATCATCTGGGAGATTTTTTTTTTTTTGCGGTACACGGGTCTCTCACTGTTGTGGCCTCTCCCATTGTGGAGCACAGGCTCCGGACACGCAGGCTCAGCGGCCGTGGCTCACAGGACCAGCTGCTCCGCAGCATGTGGGATCTTCGCGGACTGGGGCACAAACCCGTCTCCCCTGCATCGGCAGGTGGACTCTCAACCACTGCACCACCAGGGAAGCCCTGGGAGATTGTTTTTTAATTGCAAATGGATCAATCACAGGAAACCCCCCTCAACCAAATTAATTCTGATAGTGTCCTTAAATGTCAGTATTCAAGGTGGAAGGTCTTGGATAATGTGACAAAAGTCTCACAAGTGATTTTGACACATCTTCATTCCCCAATCTACCCCAGCCCTGTTGATTACCAGGGTTTAGATTATATTTAACGTCTTTTGTAGTTGTCTGCCTTAATTCTAACTTACCATTCTATGCACTGCTTTTCCCTGTGTAGGATCTCAGTAGACACTGGAGAAAGACATAGAACTATCACCATCACCTTATTTTCCACCTGTTGCCTTTTTCTGGGCCAGGGTGCAGACAGGGCTTTATGCCAGAGTGTTCAGAATTCAGGGCACTAGCCCAGCCCAAAGCAACCTCTACCTGACAGGTTTAGGTGACAGAGGCTGTCCCAGGCCTCAAAGGTAGAATCTTGAGTTTCTCAGACAAATACACACAAGCAAGAAGTCAAATGTGGCAACCACAAGAGGCTGTCACCCACATATGGTAGGTTCAGAAACTCAATTTTTCTTGACAATTCAGCATCGGTTCGACAAGACAATCTTTTTCATCTGTCTGGGAAAGAGAAACAAACAATTTTGTCTAGTCAGTAATGGTTGATGGGGATAGACACTCTACCCAGGGAAATGTTTTTTACCTAGGGCCATGCTGGGACATTCACAAGTCCTTTCCTGGACTGCTCTAAAAAAATAAAACCATCTTTACTTGATGTGGTGTCATTACCACTACTTATGACTCAAATCAAACATTCAAATCATGAGGATATGATAGAACAATTCAGCAAATGAGAAGAGACTAGGAAAATAAAAAGTACCATTGGGCCATAGGACATCTCTGCTTTATCAAAGACATTAACTTTTTTTAAAAATTAATTTATTTTATTTTTGGTTGTATTGTGTCTTCATTGCTGTGCACGGGTTTTTCTGTAGTTGCAGTGAGCGGGGGCTACTCTTTGTTGTGGCATGCCAGCTTTTCATTGTGGTGGCTTCTCTTGTTGCAGAGCATAGGCTCTAGGCACATGGGCTCAGTAGTTGTGGCACGCAGGCTCTAGAGCGCAGGCCCAGTAGTTGTGGCGTATGGGCTAAGTTGTTCCACGGCATGTGGGATCTTCTCAGACCAGGGCTCAAACCACATCCCCTGCATTGGCAAATGGATTCTTAACCACTGCACCACCAGGGAAGCCCAAAGACATTAACTTTTAAAAGGAAGCATGATTTAAAAATGAAAAGACTACATCTGGCTTTTACAAGAAAAAGACGGGTCAAAAGACCTATATGGAGTGATTACTTTTTGTCAAAAACTGTGTTACCTCCTTCCCATTCACAGCCTTATTTAATCTTCACAACTAGACTTAGAACTGTGGTGATCTTATAGATGAAAATATTGAGGAACAAAACACCAGAATTCATTGTCCTGGTGTATAAGTGGGAAGAAAAACTCTCCTTCTGCCTTTTCTAGCACAACCTGGATGTGTCTCTTTGTTTAAACTGAAGAACCTTTGCAAAATATTCTGTGACCTCCTTCCTGGTGGAGCTGAGGTGATGGTGGTGTCTAGAACAGAGCCTTAGTCATACTCACCAGGCACTGTGCACCCAACCAGAAGCTTGTCTGGGACTCTTTGACAAGTCATATGTGTGGTTTGGGAATTTTGTTTCCCCGGTGACAGAAACCAACATAAAATTGGCAAAAGTAAAACTGGAATTTGGTGTTCACCAAATATCGGGGTATTTGAACAGAGGGAATAAATATCTTAATATCAGAAACATAGGGATCTATTGGTTTTCAAGAGAACTGGAACCAGGGGCTCAGAATGCTGCCACGATACATTATTTCTCTATCCCTATCTCGACTTGTGTCCATTGTCACTGCATCAGCCTTACTCTCTTGCTATAGATGGGCTTGCTCCAAGTAGCAGGAAACTTACCTCCCAAGATCTGGGAAGGACTGACTCATATTCATCCTGGTCACAGATTTAGAAATTAGCTCACCTCATGTTGTGTGCCCACTGGTAGACCATCACCTAAAGCCAGAGAAGTAGCTCTGTATGTTCACGGTAGCTCCTGTACTGACAATACAAATGAAGTGGAAAAGAGAACTTTCCAGAACAGTAAGCCTACTGGGGTGACCATACCATTAGCATCCAGGACACAATGGAGGCAAACAGCCACGGGACAAAGGAGAAGTTTCTACCAAGTCTAATGTAAACATTTCAATGCCCTGGAAACTGTTACATTTTCAAACTCCAAGTAGGTGGTTGTCAAGACTTCAGAGTATGCCCACACTCTCTTATTCATTCCTCAGACTACTGGTGCTAAAATAGAAGAGAAAATAAGAATAAGATATGATCCCTACGCTCAGAGTTTACTGCCTGCCAGGGGAAACAGACAAGTATATTAATGATGTCAGTACTGTGAGCAGAGTGTATTAATGAAGGTCCATAGAGGGCAGCGTTTTTCATGCTGTATGTTGGGACCCATTGGCAGGTCATTAAATCAATTTAGTAGGCTGCAGACAGCATTTTTAAAAAAGAAATAAAACAGGCCAGAGTATATCAGTGTAAAGATGCAAGAATCTGGTGAAACAATTGTATTTCAATTGTGAGGGAGGCTGTGTATGTGTCGGTTTGTGTAGTAAGTCATGATATAAAATATATTTTTTACTTTAGGTCATTGTCAAGAATCTTTGAAAGACACTAATATGGTGTGAGTAGGAACACAGAGAAGAGATATCTAGATGAGACTCATAGAAGTTGGAAGAGGAAAAAGTTTTCTGAAGAAGAGGACTCTTCATCCGAACCTCGGAGAAAAGGCAGTAATTCCAAGAGAAAGGGTAGCTTGTGAAGAAAGCACAGAGGACTGAGAAAGCAGAGCAGACTGAAGAAATCTTGTGGCTGAAGAGTAGCAGTTGTGGACCTACAATGGGTCATGCACTGTAGTTTTATCCCTCAAGCTACCGTCCCATGACCAAGAGCTGAGAATGAAGAAATGAGGAGACGGGGAACATACCTATCACAGAAGGCATGAAGTGATGGATGAGAATCAGATGAAAATATTATAAAAATTTAGAGTGTCAAAGATCACTTTTGCTTAAGAACACAAGAAAGCTTCATGAAGGAAGAAGCATTTTTGAGTTATCTATGAATGTTTCTCAAGCTTGGCCCAGGGATCAAATGTATGGTGCTTGAGTGCTTGAGTGTGGGGAGTTGGGTGAGGAGGAAAGAGTAGAAAACATTCCAAGAAAATTTCAGAGCCAAAAAGAAAGGGGTGACTGAGTAGGCACACCCTTGCCCTGAGACTCTCTCAAACCAACGGTGGTCATCGTTTGAGTTCTCTGTACAACGCCAAATAAAATCTAATTCATTATTTGACACTCTGAAATATGCTCATTGGAGGGAGGCAGTCTTTCATCTTAGTTAAAATTCTAAGATCTGTGTGACATTGGTCTAGTTAACTTGTCATTCTGTGCTTTGGAGTTCTCTTGGGTGAAACTGATAATTGTATTCTGCTCAGATCTTCTAGAAAGAACTTGACAGTCAGCTGACAGTAGTGTCATTAGCTATCAGCCTTCAGCCACAGCACCATTGGTTTCCACTGCAGAATTCAAGCTGAGGGCACACTCTTTCCAGAAGGCCCTAGGCAATGACAGAGCATGGACAGATACTAGGCCCCAGCCATATTTGTCCAATGTGAGACTCTGCTAAAGAGTAAGCTTTGCTTTGGATCTCCCGCTTGGGATTGCCAAGACTTTGTCAAAGCTGCATCAGTGTCAGAGTCTCATTCTACCTAGCTCTGCTTCCTCCAGACTCCTCCCTTTCAGAGGTGTCAAATCTGCTTGGTGGTCTGAAGTCTTTCCCCACCCTATCCTGCTTCTTCCCTCTTTATCTTCCATAGGCAAAATGGCCAAGAAGTCTCTTGCACTGCCTGAGCATCTGTTTCCCTGAATGGACACAATACCCAAATGTTGGGCTGTCCCAGGTTTCAGTTCTTGAATCGCTACTCTTTCTCATTTACTAGATGAGCCCACTTCATTTTTAGGGTTTTAATGCCATTTATATGTTAAAGACTCTCAAATTTGTGACTCCAGACCCAAAGAGTCTTCTGAACTTCAGGCACATATATCCAATCCCTATTGAACAGCTCCAGTGGCTATCCAATAGGAACCTACGACAAAATTGTCCAAGTTCCAACTCGTCATCTTTTCTCCTAAACTTGTCCTTTCTTCAGTATTTCCCACCTCAGTAAATAGCAACTTGACATTTATAATTAGGCAAACACTTTGGTGCCATCCTTGATTTCTCTTATTCTCTCATAGCCCACATCAATCCAACGGCAAATCCTGTGGATTCCACCTAAAAAAAACACACTGAATCCCAACCAGTTCTCAACACCTGCACCAGTACAACACAGTCTCAGCCAGCATGTCCTTCTCTCTGGAATACTTCCATGGCCTCCTATTTGGACTCCCTATTCCTACTCTTAACCTATCCAATCTATTCTCAACACTGTAACCAGAGTACCCTTTTTAAATGTAAACCAGCTCATGTCATTTTCATCTCAAAACCCCCAACAACATCTCCTGTCACTCAGAATGACAGGAGACCTCGTGTTATCTGTCCCCTCCTTCACAGTTTCCTTCTTGTTCACTCACTTCTGGTATTCTAACTACACTAACTTCACTCCTGACCCCATATGCGTCTACCTCGGGATGCTGTGCATGCTATTCCCTTTGCCTGCAATGTTCTTCCCCTCAGTATCTGAATGGCTCCCTGTCTTCCCTGCTTCCCATTTCTGCTCACATGACCCTTATCAGTGAAGCCTTCTCTGAACTCTCTCTGCAAAATTGCATAGCCCAGCACTCCTTTTCCCTTCCTTGCTACACTTGTTTATGACACTCTTAACATTTAACATAATTGATGCTTGTCTTATTGCTCTCTTCTGCTCCACTTAGATGTAAATTCCAAGGGAGCAAAATGTTACACTTATTTCAATCCCTGCCATATTCCCTGAGGCCTATTTCAATGCCTTGTGTATGGCAGGAACCCAATACATGCCTGGTGTATAAATTAATGAACTGGGATAATAATAGTGCTGACCTCATACAGGGGTTGTAGTCTCCAATAATTGATGTAAATACCTTAGTACAGTGCCTGACACATAATAAGTACTTGACAACTAATATTAACGATTCTTAGTCAATTCTTGTGTAAGGTGGACACTTAAATGTAGTCCCCATTCTGGGGACAAAATTTGACAGCAGTAATCAGGTGGGGAAGACAGAATCTAGACATATCTCTATAAAACAATTTGTTCAGATTCTTTAGCAGGAAACTTTAGGGTAATGCATCCCATGTAGGTGAAAATGAGTACAATTAACCCACAAAATGACTGGGTAACTCTAAATAGTTTACTGTCTTCCTAATAAATATATTGTACTATTGTACTATAAATACTGCACCATAGATTTCTAGAAAAAAAGTCAATCTTTTCTTCAATAACGTGAACAATTTTAAGCCAGGTATAACTGAAAGATAAGACTCTAGTTTGGTTTACCTGGATTTCTCCTCTTTCATTGCCCAAGTCTGGGGACTGTGTTCATTTTTTTGCAACAAATGTTTTTGGAGTGCCTGATGTATCAAGGTACTGTGCAAGGGAAGAAGGATTCAGCAGCTAACAAGACAAGCTTGGTTTCTGTCTTCATAGAGCTTACTCTATCAGAAAAGAGGGATCATTCAATAAGAAATGACAGCAGGAACATGCTGGAATAGTGGAAGTACAGAATGCATATGATAGAAGCAAGTAACTTAACTTGGGGTAGGGAAGAAAGATGGGAAAAGAGAACACTTTAATTCTCAGAAGAGGAGATATTTAAGAAGATGTGTGAAGTTATCCTGGTAAAGATTCAAACACAAAACAAAATCAAACAAAAAACCACCTGGCAAAGAAGTTATCCTGGTAAAGTAAAGGCTGCTTCCAGGCAGATGGGAAATATGTACAACGGCTTGAAGCCTGGAGAGAACATAAGACCTCCAAGCCTTAAAAGTTCTGAAAGGTGTTTTTAAAGGTAAAACAAGGCTTACCTGCTGTGTCACATGAATGACTTGCCCATAATGAGTAGAGTTTCTCAGATTCTATTAGTAAGTATAGGAAATTCTTAATCTTTCTTTAATACATGTTCAAAGTTAACATTAAATCTTAATAAATAAGATTTCCTTTTTAATATGGTACACTCCAAAAATGTCTCCTGATCACATTTAAACTCTGGCCAGGATTCTTTCTCTGTTAACATGGACCTGCAATTCTCTGTCTCACTCAGTTGCACGAGTACACAGCTGGCCTTGGGCTTTGGACTTTGAGCTTCTTTCAGGGCTGGAGTATATGCTTGCTATTCCCCCTCCTTTTCAAGAAAAGAGTAACTTAGTATTGGCGACAGAGCCGGACATAGATCCTAAATGTAGGCACCACATGCAAGCCTTGGCAATTCCTTCCACTACCAGGCCCTGTAGAGTTGCTCTACAGGGCACTGGGTAGACTGGCTGATCCCAGGAAATATACAGTGTAAATAAGGAGATAGGGCGTGTAAGCATAAAAAGACGGTTAAAAATACAATGCAAACTTTGTGAAATGATGAGTGGTTTACCCAAAGAATATAATAGAAAATCAAGAGAAGGAAAGACCATCACAATTCGGACAGGTATTGCAAAGCAATAACAGTTTGAAATGGATCCTGAAGAATTAGTAAGATTCTGAAAGACGGGTATCAGCTGGATAATGCAACGCAGGGAGAGGGAAGGTGGTGGGGTGGGGGGCAGAGAGACAGGGGAGAGAGCATAAGTAAAGAAGTTCTATAGAAACCTGTAGTCAGCGTTCTGAGGTTCCAAAGAGACTCTCTTGAAATTAGTGATCTCTTTGCTTGCAAACTTAGACTCATTCATTCATCAAAATGTGGATGTGGTTATTAAAAAAACTTGGATTCTGCAAAGTTTTAGGATAGGATTTTAAGTCAAACCAAGGAAATAAAAAAAAATGTTAAAGAGTAAAGACATGGCTTCCCTGGTGGCGCACGGGTTAAGAATCTATCGCCAATGCAGGGGACATGGGTTCAAGCCCCGGTCCAGGAAGATCCCACGTGCCGCGGAGCAACTAAGCCCATGCGCCACAACTAATCTAATCATAAGGAAAAGCCAGACAAACCTACACGGAAGAACTGTCTATAACTGGTCTGGATTCTTTAAAAATGTCAGTGTGTGCAAGTGGGAGGGACTGATAAACTTTTCAGATTAAGGGAGACTAAATAGACAAGGCCACTAAATGGACCAGATCCTATATTGAAGGGGAAAGTGCTTAAAGGACATTACTGGGACAACTGACAGCTATGGGATGTTGGAAGGTAGATTTGATGAAAGTACTGTAATAATGTTAAATTTCCTAAATGGAACAGTATTGTGGGTATTTATTTAAGAGAATATTCTTGTTCTTAGGAATTACACACTGAAATATTAATAAGTAAAAGGGCAGAATGTATGTAATCTACTTTAAGATAGCTCAGAAAAACAAATAAATATTTTAGAATTTATAATTTAAGCATACATATGTACATGCAGATACATGTGTGTATACATATAACTGTATACCTATCTATCTATCTACATATATAGAGAGAGAAGATGATAAAGCAAATGTGGCAAAATGTTAAAAACCAGTGAATCTGGCAGAAGTATATCCAGAAGTTCTCTAGAGAGAGAGAAAGAGAGAGAGAGAAAGAGAGAGAGAGAGACTGTTTTTCCAGCAATTCAATGAGCTTTAGAAGTTTAAACAAATTGAAATTTCTATTAATAGGGAGTACTTACTGTGTGCCCATCATTTGCTATAGAATGTCCTAGACAGGTTACAGGCATTCTTTCTAAACTTTTTAAATAGCTGTGGATGTGGAAATCATTTTCATGTTTTGATATGAGGAAGTTGAAACAGGATACTCACTGCAGGACTTGGCAGGGTCCTGGATTTGAATTCAGGTTGGACTCATTTCCTATCACTAGAAGGGACAGTTCATGCGAGGTCAGGTGGGAAGAGGTGAGGCTTCACCCTTCAGGAGCTCAGAGCCTATAGGGAGGGTAGAGAAGGAAAATAGAAAAGACAAATATCATATGATATCTCTTATATGTTGAATCTGAAAAAAAAAAGGATACAAATTGAACTTATTTACAAAACAGAAAAAGACTCACAGACATAGAAAACAATCTTATGGTTAAGGGGGGAGGGATAAATTAAGAAGATGAGATTAACATGTACACACTAGTATATACAAAATAACAAACAAACAAACAAAAATAACAAACAAGCACCCACTGTATAGCACAGGGACTCTACTCAGTATTTTGCAATAACCTATAAGGGAAAAGAATCTGAAAAAGAGTAGATACATGTATATGTTTAACTGAATCACTTTGCTGTACACATGAATCTAACATGACATTGTAAATCAACTATACTTCATTTTTTTAAAAAGAAATAAATTTAAAAAATTAAAAATTAAACTGAAAATAAAAAGAAAGAAAAGTAACTGGATACCATAGAGTGCTGTGATAAGTACTGTTAAAGTCTTCCAACCACTGTTCATTGAACACCTACTAGGTGCCAGGTGTTATGCTTATCTCTCTGGGACCAGAGCTGTGGACAGCAGAGCCCTGGGCTCTGTCCTTCCAGACCTTCGGTTGCAGTGGATAAGATGACGCTTGTGAGCACAAGCACTATGGGAGCACCTGGGAAGGATGGATCTCACATCCAGACTGGGAGGATTCTCAGAGGGGATGCCGCCTTAATGGATTTTTAGAGATGGATGAACCTGTGAAATCTTGCTCACCCCTGTGTTCTAAAGCCTGGCACGTATAGGGAACTCACTAATTGGTGAACTTGGAAAAAGAAATAGAGGTGTTCTCCATTGTGTACGGACTGCACTATTCCTGATTAAATGAATGAATGAGAGAGTGAATGACTAAGTGAGTGAATAAATCCTCACCTGCAAGGAGCCCAGTGGGATGAGCTCTCCCAGCAGGTGAGCCTCTCTGTCATCCTTACAGGTCACCAGAGAGAATGGACCAGTCTCAGCAGGCTTTCCTTCAGTGATGGAACATTGAGAAGAATTTGGGGATGGCAGCTGGTGATTAACCCTAGTCTGCGTGTGTGCGTGTTTGTGTGTGTGTGTTGGGGGCAGGGTGCGGTTCCTTGTTGCCCTGGCTTCTGTGTTTTGCTTTTCTATTAGAGGAAATGCTTTATTAAGAAAAGACATTCAGATCTCTCTTTCTCACTCTCTATTTTTTTTTTCCTGACTTGCTCAATACTTTTTCAAGCTCTTATTTTCACAGAGGAAAACCAAGCCGCCTTCCCGAAGCTGTGCCTCAGGTTTTGTTCTTGCCAAGGTCATGCAAACCCAGCAGCCCACGTGCCTCTGTAGGTCAGAAACAAGGGCCCTTCGGCTCCATGCAAAGATCATAATCATCATAGTAACAAAACAATATCCTTTCAGTTTTGCTCAGTGCTTTTCCTTCTATGATCTCTTTTCATATATAGAGTACATTTAGGAAAATATGTACAACATTTGTGGATAAAATGCTTAGGGATTTCCACATTCGTTTTGATGATGCCCCAGAAACCTGTGTAGGAGCCTATTGGGGAGGGGGCCCCCTAAGGGCAGGATGCTCTGCTGACTTATTTCTCTGCCCTTTGCTCAGCCAATCACACCAGCCAACTCAGCTGCTTGCTTGTGCACGTTCCATATACTGGAGTCCCAAGTTCCAGGTAACATACATTTCACATTTCACCTGATACATATATCTCATAGCAGGGGAAAAAATAAAAAAAGTTTGGAGATTAGTAATCAGTGGCAAAGTTGCATATCTTCATAGTGTTGCTAAAGAAATACAGGCCCAGAAAGGGAAATCATTTGCCTAAAATCACAAAGCTAATTAGTGGCAGAGCAGGAACTAATCCCTCATCCTAGGTATCATTCTGATTTCTACTCTAGAACATGTTTTATTGCTGCATCTGGCTAAACCAATCACAATGAGTGAAAAGGACAAGTAATTTGGACCAAGAGGGGAGAAGTAATAATAGTAATTAAAAATCTTGAAAGCTGAAGCTTCTGGCCTGCCCCATCACCCTCCTGTGTACCTGGGGGATCTGAGTTCCCTGAAACTTGAGAGGTTATAGAAGGCCTGGTGCAGCTACTTCTCCCTCCTGGAACCTCACTTTCACCTCCAGAAACTGACCTGGGTTGGTCACTCACCACCATCTCTTTGGGCTCTGGAATGTTCTTCCAGGTAGGAAATAACTAGCAAGGATTACCCCTGTCCAGACTAACTAAAAGTCTGGATCTGAGGTTCAACTGAAATCAAGGATGGGAATGCTTTCTTTCTAATGTAAAACAATAAGGCTTTATAATGATGAAGTTGCTCCAAGCCTCCTTGCAGCAGCACAGAAAGACAATCAGCTTCCAGGGAAGAGAATCAAGTCTCTACCACAACTTTCAAAAACCGCAGAAGGGAGGTCTCCAAGCTGCATGAAGTTCCTTTGAGAAGGCAAACTCAGATCTATTTTAGCCT
Organism: Stenella coeruleoalba; assembly: GCF_951394435.1. Classification (NCBI taxonomy): domain Eukaryota; kingdom Metazoa; phylum Chordata; class Mammalia; order Artiodactyla; family Delphinidae; genus Stenella; species Stenella coeruleoalba. The sequence goes on along the minus strand of NC_137149.1, from coordinate 38,887,274 downwards.
CTTCCTGTGAAGGAATGGCAGCACTGAAGATGCTCCCTGGTGTCACGACCACCAAAATGACACTCTTTGTGCCACCTAGAGGTACTGGGAAAGTAGGGGGAGACCAAGGCAGTGACTGCAGCTGAATTAGCAGCTCCAGGAGGGCAAAGCGACAGTTCTTCCCAAGTTTTCAGCATATTCAGAACACTTTTAAAGATACTTTTACCTTCTGTAAAGAAAAATATGTTTGCTTATAGCTTCCTTACCTGTCATTTCTTGCAGTGGTTTGCATACTGTCTGTTCTGTCCTTCCTTCCTTCCTTCCTTCCTTCCTTCCTTCCTTCCTTCCTTCCTTCCTTCCTTCCTTCCTTCCTCCCTCCTTCCTTCCAGTAAATCCCTCTCTCTGGCCAAAACAATACCATTTTTTCCTGTTCATTCCCTGAAGAGAGTACCAGTTATACTTATTTTGAAATGATGACAACAGTATCATTAAAAGCAGATTTGAATTCATGTCTAGTACTCAGATAATTTCTTCAAATTAAGCATTGGTCTCTCCTACAAGCTTATTTTTAAATGTAAATAGTAATGTAATATTTTAATAATATCTTGAATCATGGAAGCTTTTACTGAATTAAATTTATTGAATCGATTTCACATCAACAGTAGACTCTGGCCAGGGACATATTCTGGCTATACTTATAAGGTTCTTCCTGGGGAGCAGACCCATTCGTTTCTCATCTCTGAGAAAAGATGAGTGGAGAGAGTACTACAAGAGGGGGTAACAAAACAGGTAAATACAAGGATGTGGGGAAATCTGGAACACAAAGAGGGATAGTGAAGATCAGTGATTGTTTATAGGAACTATTTTGATGCATATCTCCTTGGTGGCAGATTATCTTCCATTATTCCCACCTCTTTAAGATGTACAACGACAGGAACTTCCCTGGTTGTGCAGTGGTTAAGAATCAACCTGCCAATGCAGGGGACACGGGTTCGAGCCCTGGTCCGGGAAGATCCTACATGCCACGGAGCAACAAAGCCCGTGCGCCACAACTACTGAGCCTGCACTCTACAGAACTGCGAGCCACAACTACTGAGCCCACGTGCCACAACTACTGAAGCTCACGCACGTAGAGCCCATGCACAACAAGAGAAGCCACTGCAATGAGAAGCCCATGCACCACAACAAAGAGTAGCCTCCACTTGTCACAACTAGAGAAAGCACGCGTGCAGCAATGAAGACCCAACGCAACCAAAAATAAATAAATAAATTTATTTAAAAAAAAAAAAAGGATGTACAACAATAGCCATAGTATTTTCCAGTGAAGCAGATCAATGTTATTTGCCATCAGGGATCTTAATCTTGTAAAAGAATAAAGTTAGTGAAATATATATATGAGTGAAAATAAACCTCTCTCTTTTAAAAGAAAAAAAACAAAACCTTTTATTAGTTTGTGTCACACGGCTTGTGGGATCTTAGTTCCCTGGCCAGGGACCAAACCTGTGCCCTCTGCAGTAGAAGTGTGGAGTCCTAACCACTGGACCACCAGGGAACTCCCCAGCCTTCCTCTTTTACACTAGAATTAACAGCCAAGGGCCCTGGGAGGTGGGAAGGGGGAGGGCTGAATGTAAGGGCCATGAGTTCATGCCACACATTGGTGCCGAGGAGTGTTGCCATCACACCTATTTCCAACTCCAACCACCTTCGCAGTCCTGCATGGAGCTTTACTTCTGAAGGGGTTTTTGTGTGTATAAACAATCAAATTTACTACTTGCTCTTTCTTTAATGTTCAATGTAATTATACTTATATTAACTAAATTTTCTCTAAACATTTAAACATAAATTTACACAACTTATAAATCAAAATTTAAACTTTATGAAACCTCTTACACATTTAAAAGTTAATAACAAACCTTAGTCAAATTCTCTATCTCAATAAAAGCATGAGCCTAATGTGCTGCATTCCTTTAAGTGCGTCAAACATCTTAAAAACACATTCACAAATGTGTGATAGTCACAAAGTATCATAATGCTTATAAAATATATTGTTATATTCATACTTAGCCTATGAGAAAATTAGTGATTCTATAGGTTTAGCTAAATTTCTCCATTATTCACATACTTTAATATATTTTAATGCATCTTTCCGGGTTACATGACCTATTGAACATAAAACCAAAAGATTATGGTTGGTCAGCTGAGATTGTTATCAGTGAATTGATTATTAATCACACCAAGGCCACTGTTTGAATTTCCAAAGTGAGTCAAACCCTAGCAGATATTTTTTATCAAGATTGTTTCATTGTGTCAATGAGAATGTCCACAGCCACGTCTTTTCCTGCAACTTGGTGTCTCTGCTTTCTTCCTTCATTATATCTGTATCATGGGATGTGACTTATGTCCTCCCCAAATTCATATTTTGAAGTCCTAACCCTCAGTATCTCAGAATGAAAATATATTTGGAAATTGTATCTTTAAGGAGGTAATTTAATTAAAGCGAAGTCATATGGGTGAACTCTAATCCAATATGACTGGTGTCCTTACAAGAAGAGTATACTGGGACATAGACGAATACAGAGGGAAGATGATATAAACAGAGAGAAGACAGCCCTCAATAGGCCAACTAGAGAGGCCTGGAACAGATTCTTCCTTCATGGCCCTCAGAAGGAACCAATCCTGCTGACACCTTGATCTCGGACTTCTAGCCTCTAGAGCTGTGAGAAGGTAAGTTTTGTTTATGCCACCCAGTCTGTGGTACTTTGTTCCAGCAGTCCTAGCAAACTAATATATAATATTTAGCCTCAATTTACAATTTAACTCGATTTACAGTTTTTGCATCTCAGGAAAATTGGTTGAGTCATCCAGAAGTTTCATTTTCTAGGAGATAAGAGGCTGAGTTGACCTAGCAGTCCTTCTTCTTGAATTTGACCCATTTATCATGTGGCAACCCACTGGTATGCTTTCCACTTAGTTTCTGCCCATGGTCTCTTGAGCTGACAGGCCTTTGCTGCTCTGGGTATAATTTCGATCTCCTAGGTAAAACAAAAACAAAAAACCATAATGCTTATAAACATGTACTTGGAAAAACAGAATGTCATGTATGTCATATATGTCAATAGTTCCTTACCAATTTTAGTTCATTTAAAATTTTTATTCACCCTTCTTTGGTATTATAATGATCATCTTATACGTGTTAATGAACTTATTTCATCTTTGAATGTCATAGCTTTCTTATAGACTCAATTCATTCCAGTTAGATATATTTAATATTCTTGTTTGATGGTCAAATTATTATAACTTGGCAAGTAGGAGTTTCTTAAAACTATCTCCTTTGTCCTTGCAGGATGACCCTACACATTTTTAAAAGTGTCCTTGACTTCTGACACTCACTGTAGCTCAAAGTTCATCCTAATTTTTCTCCATACCAAGACATGGAGTCAGTTGATCTCCAAGGAGCCTTGGTTCTCTCCAGCTCAAGAACTACCTAGTGTTGGAGGAGGAGATGTGGCCACTCAGCGTCCATGACCATGCTTTGCATTTGAGTGATGGGGGACAGGGAGACATCAGTGCTGGACCACCAGTGCTGGACCACCCTGGGGATAGAACTGAAAACATCTGTTTCTCGTCAAGGTCAGGAGGCTCACAATTAATCTCTAATTTAGCTTTAAGATTAATAAGTTATTAAAAAAAGATTAATATGTTATTTAAATTTATTTCCATTTCACTATGTTTAACTTAACTTTTAACCCATCATCCCAGTTGCAATCATGTCTCCTTTTTTACTTTCTTTTTATGTCTCGTCAACCACCATTTTGCAGTCACTTTATTGAACCTAAAGAATCCCAAAGTACCTCATAAATTGCCTCTGTGTATCCTCCCTCACTGTCAGGACAGATACAAAGCAATCTAGCCCCTTTCACACGTGTGAACACATTTAGGTCCCATAAGATGATATTTCACAGGCTTAAGGCCTAATTTTCTAAGGATGTAATTTATAGGCTGAATGACCTTTACCCATTTTGTTCCCCTCTCTGGACCTCACTAACTCATCTATAATGTTTTGTTTCGTTTTGTTTTGTTTTTTTTTTAACTAAGAAAAGAAAAAGAAAAGGCCAGGTTTCTGTGATTCTGTGATTCAGGAATGGATCTGGTCCAGGACCAAATCTGTTTCATTAACTAAAGGATCTTTACAGAATGAATACAGAGGGAAGGAAGGACAAAAGAGCTGAGAGCTCTCCAGTCCTATAAAACCAGACACTGAATACCACTCAGCTGTTCTTTCCCTATGTGAACCCGAAAATTAAAAGGGTTAAGCTGTGTGAAAGCACTTTATAAACTTAAACCATGTGTAAATTTTCTTTATTCTTATTACAAATTACCAATCATGATAATGGTTGAGTTAATTCAAGCATTAAGCTGTTAAAGCTCTCACCTAGGTGTCGGCAGCAAAGTCCTTACAAAGTCCACATACCCTGGATTTCCAATTCACTGCTCTATCCACCAGATTATGCAGCATTTCAAATATGAAAATGAATTCCATGGATGAGAAGCAATCATTCACCCATGGGCCAGGCTCTCATCTTTCTCTGCACACCTGTCAGGAAGAGATCCAACTGGAAAGGCCCCACTTGCCTGAGATAAAGGCCAGTCCACTAAGGACTGTGACGTCGGGTGCTCTGCTCTTGAGCATTACAGCACACCAGCTGCATTAAGGTTGTAAGGCATGCAAGCCTTCTCGGGCTATTTTATTCATTCCAGGTCTCAGGGATACCTGGAATGTGAGATGAGTTTGGGTATACCATGTCTCTTCAGCATGGCTGAAAAATGAAGTGCATACATTGTAAACAATACATGACTTGTGTAAATTTATTTTTAATATACATACACTAAAGTATACTGTTTTATTATTGAAATATAATTGATATACAATTTTTGTGAGTTTCAGATGTACAGCAAAGTGATTCAGTTATACATATAGATATATGTATTCTTTTTCAGATTCTTTTCCCTTATAGGTTATTACAAAATATTGAATACAGTTCTCTGCTCTATACAGTTGGTCCTTGTTCGTTATCTATTTTATATATAGTAGTGTGTATATGTTAATCCCAAACTCCTAATTTATCCCTCCCCCTTCTTCCCCCTTTGGTAACTATAAGTTTTTTTTCTGAGCCTATTTCTGTTTTGTAAATAAATTTATTTGTATCTTTTTTTTTTTAGATTCCACATACAAGTGATATCGTATGATAGTGTCTTTCTCTGTCTGGCTTACTTCACTTAGTATGATAATCTCCAGGTCCATCCATATTGTTGCAAATAGCATTATTTCAATCTTTTTTATGACTGAGTAATACTCCATTGTCCATATAGACCACATCTTCTTTACCCATTCATCATCTGTTGATGAACATTTAGGCTGCTATATGATCCTGCAATCCCACTCCTGGGCCTATATCTTGAGAAAACCATAATTAGAAAAGATACATGCATCCCAGTGTTCACTGCAGCACTATTTACAATAGCCAAGACATGAAAGCCACCTAATGTATACTTTTCGGTGTACTTTTTTTTTTTTTTTTGAGCTTTGACAAATGCCTAGAGTTTTTTTTGAGTTTTGACAAATAACCACCACCACATTCAGGATGCAGGACAGCTCCATCAACACACAACTGCTGTCCTTTTGTATTCAAGTACTCCGCGGTACGTGGGCCTCTCACTGTTGTGGCCTCTCCCGTTGTGGAGCACAGGCTCCGGACCCGCAGGCTCAGCGGCCATGGCTCATGGGCCCAGCCGCTCCGCAGCATGTGGGATCCTCCCAGACCGGGGCACAAACCCGCGTCCCCTGCATCGGCAGGCAGACTCTCAACCACTGCACCACCAGGGAAGCCCCAACCTTTTACACAATGTCATATAAGTGGAAATCTGGCTTCATTCACTTACATACTGTATCATATATTTTAGATCTATCCATGTTGTCTTGTAATTTGTGTTTTTTATGGCCTGGTAACGTTCTATTGTATGGATACACCAGTGTTCGTTCATCCATTCATTAGTTAAAGGACATTTGGGTTGTTTCCAGGCTTTGATGATTACCAGTGAAACTGCTATAATCATTTACATACATGTTTTTGTATAACATAAGTTTTCACTTCCTTGAATAAATACCTGAGAGTTGAATTGCTGAATCACATGGTGAGTGTGTGTTTAACTTTATAAGAAACGGCCAAACTGTTTTCCAAAGTGACTAGACCCTTTTGCATTCCCTCTAGCAATGCATGAGGGTACTAGTCAATCTACAACCTTACCAACACTTAGTAGTGTCAGATATTAGTATTAGTAGTAGCACTATTATTATTATAGCAATTCTAATAGGCATGTAGTGGCATCTCATTGTGGTTTTAATTTGCATTTTCCTTGTGACAAATGATGTTGAGCATCTATTCATGTGCTTACTTGCCGTGGTAAATTGTCTTCAGTGAAGTGTATACACAAACCTTTTGCCTGATTTTAAATGAGTTGTTTTCTCATTCCTGAGTTCAATAACTATATTTAAGCTTACAATTTTTTGTTCACCAAGAAAAATCCAAATACCCAAGATTATTATAAATAGAATTTGAATCAATGGTAACAACAGACACCTAGATTTTAAGAAGTCCATATATTTAGTTATAGAACAGTACTTCTCAAAGTTTAGTGTACAAATGAATCATCTGAACATCTTGTTAAAAATGTAGATTCTGACTCAGTAGGTCTGGAAAGGAGCCTGAGAATCTGTGTTTCTAATAAGCTCCCAGGTGCCGCTGGTGCCTATGTCAAATTTGAACTAACAAGAGTCTAAAAGATCCTGGTTAAGTTCCCTTTTCTACCCCAGAGCTGACCAACACTCATCATGTAATCAAATCTTCCTTTTCTTTTAGAAGAAAAACATGGAATTAATAAATACCTTAAGATAATTGTATCTCTTCCACGGGTTATAACACATATTGCTAGACCTTGAATGGTTATGTCACAGAGTCACCGTAACAAATGTTTGTCCAAAATTATCTTATCCTGTTTTATATTTTGAAATTTTGCTACTAAAGAACAAAGAGGGATCCCCCGCACTGAAGTCATTCCAATGAAGAAATAGTTACATTTGTACCTTATTGGAATCAATTATTTTTTGACCCCAAAATACTTTGAAATAGTTTCTCATTGAAGTAAAAACTTTGTGTTTTTCCCCCCATTACAGTGATGTGGGAGTGGGTGAGTCGTATCCAGATATCCTAGGATGTTATTTAAAAATCCTCACAAACACAGGCTTTTTTTTTTTTTTTACATTTAGATGGCACCTACAGGAATTATTGTAGGTACTATCTAAATGTTATTTAATATTGCATTGGATATAAAATAAAATGATAGTAGAAAAACCCTTTTATGTCCAAGTCTCTTTGAGGCCTGGAATTTCTGTTTCATTTCTTGGGTTAAGAGAATCAGAATCCTACTAGCTAGCCCAGAGAAGAAAATCATCTACAATTTTGGCAAATGCAAATACTTGTTTATAAAGGGATTGTGTATACTTTAGAGGGTAACCAAGATGAGCCACTGAGATTCAGGAAAAAACTATTAGAACTTCTATTTTCATTCATTTGTAAATTTAAAAGAATAAGAAAATCACATTTGATCAGTGTTGACTGTATCAGTCGACACATTGAACTTCATTTCATCTCCATGTCATAGAATGGAAGATAAAGAATTCCATTTTGGACATAAGTTTGAAATATCTGAGAGAGATTTGAGTGGAGATGTCAGGTAAGCAGTTAGACCAGCAATCACAAGAGAAGACCTGTTGGAGCCACAAACCAACAAGGTGTCAGAACAGAGAGGGAAGTGAATGGGATCCCTTCAGTAACAAAAGAAGGTGTAAATAGGAGGTAATTCTAACATTTAGAGCTTAAGCAGAGGAGGAAAGACAATCAAAGAAAATTGAGGAAGCAAAAGAGTAAAGAGTGTGGAGAGAAGCAAGCTTGTTCCCAGGAGAAAATAATGTTTCAGAAAGTAGTTGACAGAGTGTCAAGAAAGATTGATTAACCATATTAAATATTGCTGGCGGGTTTAGTAGAATGAGGGCAGAACATGACTACAGGATTTGGTTCCAGGGATGATTGGTGATCTCAGCAAGAGGGTGGCCATCTCAAAAGACCCCAATGCAAAGTGGAAGCACACAGGATCCATGCCCAAGGAAGGACACTTCCTTGCCGCTGTAAACAGAAGTCAACTTTATTTTGGTGTAAAGAAATACATGCATGTTCTGACTGAAATTAGGGGGAATTAAAGAAATGCAAGAGGTGACCAAAAAAACATGTTCTAAATTAATCACTGTTAATCCTATCATCTAAAGGCGAGCCCTGTACTAATGTTGTGTCCAACTCCTCTGTTTTCTCAGTTGGTAGGTTTTGTTCCTTTAATTTGCTCCACATAATTGTGATTAGGTTTTATGCACTGCTTTTTTCACTTCACTTTTTAACAAACAAACTTTAAATGGTTTGTCAGCATAGTATCCATAAAGTATGTACATCATATAGATACTCATCCCATTTAGATTGTTTCCAATTTGAAAGCTGTTACAAATAATGCTAAAATGAGCATCTTTCTGTATAAGACTTCTCCCCAATTACTTTGTACTTAAAAAAATTTTTTTTAAATAAGGAAATTTCTATGTTAAATGTTAAGATGACAAACTCTAAAGACCTATTTTTTTTTAACTGTAAAAAATTTTTTTTGAAATATAGTTGAGTTACAGTGTTACATTAGTTTCAGGTATACAGAAAGTGACTCAGTTATACATATATGTGTATATATATATATATATATATACACATATATACATTCTTTTTTTACATTCTCTTCCATTATAGGTTATTACAAGATATTGAGTATAGTTCCTTGTTGGTTATCTATAACTTTATAGTAAAATATTCAAACATACAACAAATTGGAAAGAATTTTACAGTAAACACCCATATACCCAAACCTGGATTCTACTATTAGGTACTTGCTAAGGACCTCTTTTTAAAATGAATATTAGCATGCTATGGAATGACAGAAAGGACCCCAGATCAACCCATAAACAAGATAAATAAACTCTTGGCAGTTTTAATTCAGCAATTTCCATGAACACAATTTCTAATTTCTTTTCTCATAATTCAGAATATTACTTTTCTACCTTTACCTCCAAGGATACAGAACTTGTCTAATACTGAGTGGTAGGACATTGCTGCCAGTAAAAGGAGAGGGAGGTGGGTCGGGGGAGAGAGAGAAACAGGAAGGGAAAGGAAGGGAAGGGAAGGGAAGGCCATTTGCTACCTTTAATTTCAAGAAAGCAGTTGAAGTTGTTTAAGTTATATTTTTCTCTAAATATCTGCATTGTCAAAAGCTGGAGCATCCACATAGTAGACACTTATCAGAAGTTTTAGCTTCTGGGACAACCAGCCTCCTCTTCCTACCATCCCCAGTCTCCCATTTGGGAAACTCCTCTTAGCTGGAGTCCTGGTGAGAAACACCAACCCCTCACTAGAGAAGAAGAAGCAATACAATTCTTCTCTCCCTGTCTTGGGTCAGCAAGAAGCTGGCTCGTGAGTTGGGCTCTGCAAGTTGGCAATCAATTCCAGGGTTTGGATCTTGAGAGAATGATGCAATAATGTGGGAACAGAGGTCATTTTCATCACCGTGGTGCCCTGAGAGGGCCATCCCATGCTTCTATAATGACCTTTGCTGCAGTCTTTGATGGTCAGCTCTCCCTGGTGATTACCTGTTTCTACATCTACTCTTTCTCCTCTTGTTGTTTCTATGAGCCCTGAAAACACTTCAATAATCACCCGTTTCAACTAAATTGCTACAAGTCAGTCTTTGGTGCTTGTAAAGATGTCTCCGTCAGAGACCAGTGGGCAGGGCCAGGCTGCATTTAGGATTTTGGACTTTAGAGCTACTAATGGGTAAAAATTCTTTCAGCACAGCACTCATTCTTCAGGGATGATGGAAACCTCCCTGAAAACTAGTGGCAATCAGAACAAAAGGACACACAGGAGTGAATGCTCCTGGATGCTAAGGAGCAGAAAGAAGGCTGCTCAGAGTGGCTGACACCCCGGGAGCAAGGACCTTCTCATCTTCCCATCACACAGAGGCTCAGGACACCAGGGAAGTAAAGACAAGGGACACAGAGACTGCAAGTATACCTGTCTGGGAAATCCAGGGACAAATGAGGACGCCAGGAGAGACATTTCCTGCAGCCTGTGTAGACTCCAATGCTGTGTTTTGTCCACTTTGTGGAGCCAGAAAGAATGAAAAATTGATAATAATCTGTTCTTCTGACAGCTCCTGACCCCTCAGTGCTCATCTCCAACATGTCAGGTGGGAAAAGCCCACCCAGCCTATAGCCACCACGCCCATCTTCAAGAAGTGTTTCCTAAACTTCATGGGTAAGATTCACCTGCAACTCCGGTTAAAAATGTAGCTTCCCAGGTGCTGCCCCCAGAGATCATGATTCAGAAGGTCGGGGTAAAAGCTGAGAATGATTTTTTACCATGTTCGGCCATAGGATTCTTGTCATCATGGAAGTTTGGGAAACACCACTGTAAAGTCTCTTACCTGATAAAGGTATAACATAGACGCCTAGGAGGGATTTCCCTGGCCATCTGCAGTATCATCACAGAAAAAAGGTGGTTTGAAGGCCAAGAATAGTGGTTCTTGATATTGTACATACCAGCATCTCCTGGAGGGCTTGTGACAATATAGATTGCTGGTTCTACTCCCAGAGTTTCTGACTCAGAAGGTCTTGGTTGGGGTCTGAGAATTTGTATTTCTAACAAGTTCTCAGGTGATGCTGAAGCTGCTGGTCCTGGACCACATTTTGAGAATGACTGACCTAGAAGGAACACAATGTCCACAGGTGTTCATGTTGGATGTCAGGCCATGGAAATTATCACTCACCTATTCTCCCAGAGGAAACCCCTCCCCCAATCGATGAACTATTAGAAAAGAACAGGAGATCCTCAATCCAGAATTACATAACCTGAGGCATCAGAGGCCAAGATTCCCCATCCCGCACAATATATCAGACAATAAAATCTAGAATCCCGGTTGTGGTCATCAAGTATACTCAGAGATGCAACCCAAATCCTAACCCTCCTGAAACTGAATAAAGTAGGAGGTTGGAGGGATATGGATGCCTGTACAGAGGCAATGTTTCTACAGTACAGCCTTGGGAGACCCATGGCAGAGTCAAAGCAAGGAAACTGATACAAAAACACCTGGGCCTTGGGACACATCCCTAGTGTGTCAGGGAGAAGACAGCTGAGAGGAAGGGGAGGGCATGCTGGGGTGGGGACTGGACACAGCTGAAAGAACCAGGCCGAAGCTCCCAGAATGACTCTGCCATACACTGGTGGGATGCCACCACGTGTAGAGTTGGACCATGGAACCCAGTGCATACAATCTACCTTTGGAGGGCTTTGTAAATGCCAGACAATGCAATGTTCTAAGAACTTTTCATGAAACAAACTCCCTTAAGACACACTAATCCCAGTGAACAGGTACTAGTAACATGGCCCTTTACTGATTAAGAAAATAGGGCACAGAAAAGCCAAGGATATTGGTGGAAGTCACAAGATGAGCGCTCACTGGAGTCACATATCCAATCCAGGCCATGTGACTTCAGTGACTCTAGGCTCAACCTCAATGTGCTGCTACTTCTCCTTAACAGAAGATGTATTTTGTGATTATCTGCCACCTTTAAGTTTATATTTTAGCCACTTTGGGTGGGGGTTAGAGGAGGGAGATATAAAATAAAAAAGATACTTTCCCTTCTTTGAGAAAGATTACCCTCTGGTAGGATGGACAGACATACTTACAGCTAGCAAGGCATCTACATCTAGTTAAAGGCTGTGGGGATGCAGAAGAGAGTATTGAGGGAGTAAAGGGTAAATCTTGAAGACTTGGTGATAGAGGAGGCCTTTAATCTAGGCCTTAAATGTATTATAAGCCGGAAAAAAAAAAAAGTCCTTGCAAGGTGGGTACTTAAGAGAGAATATCTTGGAGAAAGAAGCACGTGATTCTGAGGCCCTGACCTCATTTTTCAGATTCTCCTTTGCTTTTCATCCCTTTCTGGTTCCCACTATCACCATCCCGCTGGCCTTAGAGGGTAGCAATCTTCAAATATTCTGGACCAGACAGAAAAGACCTTTCTATCAACTCCCCACTGTACAGCTGAGGCCAGGCTGGAATTAAAAATAATGGAAATCAATAAGCCTTTTACTAAATGCTCAGGAGCAGAAACAAGGAAATAAACAGTCCTAATAATATCACAACTTTGTCTAAGAGGGCTTCTCCTTCCACACTGGATCCCTGAGGAAAGGGCATCATGCCTGATGCCTTCTCTTCTTAGACCCTAGTCTCCCTTGAGATAGTGGATATCTATTTTCATCCCCACCTGTTATCTGGACTCCTCAAAGTCTAGACAGGAGATGGAGAATAGTCTTCCCTGGATCTGGTGCCTGTCCTTTCAGGTCTGGCCTTGTATGTTCTAACTCACCTCTCCTCTGAGTAATTAGAAGTGATTGACCTTCTCCTCTGGACTTTCATTTCTTTATGGGCTTTTAAAGAACACCATGGCTACCTTGTCTGAAATCAAGTCTGGACACTGCCATGAATCAACTGCATAAATTTGATCCAGGCATTTGACCTTTCTGAGGTTCTGTTTTTCTGTTGGAAAAATTAAGGGTTGGACTGAGTGGTTAGCTCTGTTCCATTTCTGATCTCTCTATTATTCTAAGGTTGTCCATGGACATGACTCAAGTTGCTCGTAGCATATGTTTTTCCTCAGCAGTAATACATTAAGGGAAATTGTCTGAACCTGAAATGTCAAGTCTATGAGGAGGCCCTGTGTCCCTAAGCTCAAAGACTGCTTTGCTTTTAAAGAACAAGGTTGGGTGAGTAGAACCTGGGCTCTTGGATTCTCTATCTCTATATCCATAGTATTTAAAGTACATTAGGTCTAAAGAAATCCAGGAGCCCTTTCTATCTCTGGTAAGCTCAATTGCATGTAAAAACAGCATGGCTGATATAAACACTAAGGCCCATTCATCAGCTTCTCTCTCAGGCTGCAGCATCCAGTCTCTGAGATAACAAGTTGGATTCAAGCACTTTCCCAGGAACTACAAGCCACGGCTGGGTCATACAAATGGGCCATCAGCATGTATATACAAATGACTCTTAGCCAGCCATTGGTACTCACAAGTTCCTTTTTATATGTGAAGATATACACAGAATTTTAATATGATGATGATAATGATCAGGTTTATGCTCAAAGAGGAAAAGAACCCCAGTGGAAATAACAAAATGGCTTGAGGGAATTATGCAAAGGTGTGGCTACTAGGAGGTGGGGATCACGGGAGCCACTTTGAGTCTGTCACACATAAGTAGAGCTGCTTGTTGGTGCTGGCTCTCAATATTCTTCCATTCTCCTTGAGAAATTCAGTGAAGACACCATAGGCTTGGCAATGAACTGCCTCACATTGTTAAGTACAGACTGCTGGACCAGACAATGGGGCTCTCTAATCATTCCACAGTTGATGGGACAAGGTTGTTTCTCCTCTCTCTTGGCTAATAGCTGAGTTTCCATTCCGAGAAATCAAAGCTTTCCTTTTCCCAAGTAGACAGAAACCACAAACCAAATGAAATGAGGTAAAGAATTTGACAAGGAAAAGTATTTGGGTCCCCTAAACCTACCTCACAAGTTGGGGCAGAACTTGGTCATAAAGACTCGTGAATAAGGCTTAAGGGATTTGATTGACTCAATATGAGTCAGCAGTGTGATGTGGCTGCCAAGAATAGCAAAGGCTGTGTTACATGCAGTGTAATTAGTCCAGATGGAGGATTACCCGAGAGGAGATGACCTTTTCTCACTTTGTGCTACTCTGACCACACACAGAGGCTGGTGCTGATTCCAGATCTCACGTTCTAGAGGGCACATGGGGACATCCCTGAACCTGGAAAGGAGAGCCCCCAGGAGGTTGAGGAGTTGGAAAGCATGGAAGATAACAAAACAAAAGGAACAATCTCCCGAATGGAGAATAGCACTGTTTTCAAACACTGTCTTATGGACGAGGTATCAGGTGGTTTTATGTGAGCCCAGGGGAGAGAACTGATACACTTAGTGGAAGTCCTAGAGAATCAGAGTTCTGCTCACGGTGAGAAACATTTTCCAAAAGGCATAGCTGCCATAGAAGAGGGTAGATGCTTATTGCTGGAGATCTTCATCAAGTCGTTCAGTTATTCAACAAACTTTTATTGGTTCCTACTGATGGATAAGCACCAAACTATGCAGATACCCAACAAAGAAGATGCATTCCCTGTCTTCAAGGAACGTACCTTGAATAAGACAAGTCAATAAACAGTTTCAATGACAGGAAGTAACCAATAACCTCCAAGCCTCAGACATTAAGTTCTTGCTCATGTCCCATGTAGGAGGCCACAGCTCGGCTCCTGGGGTTCCATCTGCCTGCTCATTCTAGAACCAGAATGAAGGAACTTGGGACAGGGGAAGAACAAGAGTGTTGGTGGAAACTTGTGACGCCTTTGAAAGTTTCCCCTCAGAGGAGACTAATCTGCTCACATCCCATTGGCTGAAGCATGTCACATGCTCAATGCCAATGTCCATGGACAAAATAGTACAGTCTTGCCACAGGGGGCCCTGTAAGACACAGCAACAGGCAAGTATGTATAACCCTATACAGGAAGGTGGGAGCAAGTATCAGGAATAACCACACAGTTTACTATAGTACCCTCACAGTCATTCTATGGAAGTTGAGAGAACAAGATTTTGTGGGAGACGTAACCCTTTGAAGGGACTTCAAGGATGGAGAAGACTGTTTTCTTGACAGTCTTGGGCCAATCACTCTCCCTTTCCAAAAATCACTCTATATTCACACATGTACTTACTATACAGGATAATACATTTCAGTGTGAATGTTTATAACTTAGTTAACTCTCGTCTAAGTGGGATGGTTTTCTTGCCTAGGGAGAGAAGTGAAAAAATAAACACTTTCCACTCGGGAAAGAAACCTCCAGAAATTTAAATGAGGTAAATGAAATTTAACAGCTGAGAGAAATTACAACTACGAAG
Source organism: Stenella coeruleoalba (assembly GCF_951394435.1). Classification (NCBI taxonomy): domain Eukaryota; kingdom Metazoa; phylum Chordata; class Mammalia; order Artiodactyla; family Delphinidae; genus Stenella; species Stenella coeruleoalba. The sequence goes on along the minus strand of NC_137149.1, from coordinate 38,872,135 downwards.
AACTAGGTTAATCCAGGAATGAAAGGGAGTGAATCAAGAAAAAAATATAAGAAGCTGAATTTAATTAAGGGACCTAGAAGGAAGATATTAGTAGCTGTTCTCCGTGAGGAATAATAAATGAAAGATTGTCATTTTTGGTTGTAAAGGCCTAAATTATGGTCCCCTGCACACTTCCCTCCTCAAAAAATAATTTATTTAAACTATCTGTGAAAATTTCACAAATGGAAGGAGCCAAGGCAGGCTGATTATAGTCTGTTGATTTGTTTGTTTATAAGAAATTCTATTGCCATGGCCCCTGGGAGCAATAGAGTGGAAAAGAAAAAAATATCCCTTTTTTCCTAAGTGTGGCTTGTGAACCAAGGGAAGAGGCTGGGATGGGCACTTAGCCTAAAATACTTCATTGCTCACATTGCATGTCCTTTAATTTTTAATACATTTAATTCCTGTGTTCGGGGAGTTTTTCTTTTTTTTTTTTTTACCCTCCTGGTGCAAAATCATTTTGTTAAAACTTTTGGAATCAACATGCCAAATGCCAACTGCACCATACAGTGGCTGTGAGATAAATGCTTCTTCAGTAATTTTCAATTAAAAAGCTACCTTGTTCTCTTCAGAGGAAAAAACAGTGCTTCTTCAGTAATTTTCAATTAAAAAGCTACCTTGTTCTCTTCAGAGGAAAAACACAATTTTAATATTTTAAAAATAGTGTGGTGATGATAATAAAATCACAACCAGCATTTTCCTCTAAAGCTACCACTGGGGCCCTGGGTGGGCCCAATTAGGGGTAACTATGGTGAGTTTCAATCTTTCTGGATGTGTAAAGTTGCTGTTGGCAAGACAATGTCTGGTGAATGGAAGTTAGAAGCTTCTTTGGAGTTCTGTGTCCACAACTTGCTAACCATGGGAACCTGGCTGATAACGATAGGAAACACTTAGGGGAGCACTTACTGTGTGCCACATATGGTTCTAAGTGTTTACATGCATTAACTCGTATAATCCTTGTGACAGCATCATGTGAAGCAGGTATTATTATTATTACCATTTTGTAGACAAGGAAACAGAGGCATAGTAACTTGCCCCAAACATATAAAGATCTTCTACAAATCAATAACAAAAAGACAAAAACACAACAGAAAAATGGGCAAAAGACATAAATAGGCACTTCATGAAAGAGGGACAAATTAAGGGTATGGTATTAACAGATATAAACTATTATATATAAAATAGATAAGCAACAGGATTATGTTGTACAGCACCGGGAATTACACCCATTTTCATATAATAACCTGTAATCAAGTATAAGTTGCAAAAATCTGAATCCGAATCACTATGCTGTACACCTGAAACTAATATAATACTGAAAATCAACTATACTTTAATTTTTTTAAAAAAGTGAAAGTTGATATTCAATGTTATCACCACCACCCCCAAAGAAAACCAAACAAACAAACAGTAATTATGTCAGGGAATGGAGGTGTTAACCTTACTGTGATAATCATTTTGCAATATATACATATATGAAATTATCATGTTGTACACCTTAAACTTATTTATGCTATATGTGAATAATATCTCAGTAAAACTGGGGGGGAAAAGAGGATATCCAAATGCCACTAAACATAGAAAAAAAGCTGCTCAACTTCATTGGCAATCACAAAAGTCCAAATTAAAGCCAAAATGGCACAGCATTACATACTCAGTAGAGTTCCTGACAGTAAACAGACTGGTGCTACCAAGTGCTGGAGAAGAAGCAGAGCCATGGAAACTCACACACTATGGGTGGGGACTGAGTCAGCACACATTCTCTGGAAAACAGTTTGGTATTAACCACTCAGTTGGACTTTTGCAAGTCCTGTGATGTAGCAATCCCACTCCCAAGTGTAGAACAACATAAATGTTTGCACTTGTGCACCAAAAACACATGCACCAGGATATTCACAGATGTGTGATTTGGGAAAGTCCTAAACTGGAAACAACCTGAATGCCATCCACAGTAGGACTAAGAACATTCCGCTACTCACACGATATAATACGATTCAGCAGTAACGATGAACTTCATCTCCAAGCAATGGTGTAGATGAATTGCATAAATGATGTTGAAAGAAAGGACTGAGACACAGAAGAATACTGGATGATGGTATGTAAATAACATTCCAGTTTGCAAATTTAATCTCTAATTAAAAAGTCAGGAGAGTGGGTGCTTTGGGGAAGGAGGGAGGGTGGTGCAAAGAGGAAGAGGCATGCGAGCCTTGCGGAGGTAAACAAGACCTATCCCTACGTCTTGAACCCAGTTCTTCATTCCTGGTTCATGAATTGGGTGAAAGTGAGTTTGTTTGACTACTTACCCTTCTTCAGACTTCCATGTATCATCAGACAATATTTGTTCATTTTCTATATGACGTGAATGTTGAAGTATTACCCACTAATTTAATTTTTTTAAAGCAAAGACCTGGCCCCTGTTTGTGCCTGTTCCTAAGAAATTAGAAATCCAAATATACAATAAATGTTATGCTAAATAAAGTTAAAACTAAACAAATTTAAATGCTACAGGCTTAGAAATACCCTAGTAGGACAAACTGGCAATTTCAATTTCATTTTTCATTTCAGCTATTATCTACCCAGTCTTAATCCAGGAATTGCCTTTGGGTAGTGGTGTTATTGTTTTGTTTTGTTTTTTCCTCTAATTTTCTGTGATTTTCCAAATTAGCTATAATGAACAAGTATTACTTTATAATCAAACAAATGCAAAAGTAAACTTTAAAATTTAGCTGAACCCTTAATACTGAGATGCGGAAGTTTAAAAGTAGCATGTAGTCCTTATTCATGTATCACTTGGGGCCTGTAAATGCTTCTTTCTCCTCTGACGTTTTCAGTAAATTCAGTGGAGAATTTTGCCATTTGAAACTCTTCTATAGAAACCAAGCCCATGATTCCTGGATGTGGCCCAGATCCCACCTCTTTGTGAGGCTTTCCATTCTCTGACTAGTCATTTGGAAGCAGGACCCTTGATGGTCAAGCAGGACCCTTGATGGTCAAGTTAAAATGATCTTTTTCTTTGAGTACATCAAACATTTTGAGGATTAGTTCACATGCATAGAACACAGTAGTATCGATCTCTTGAATGATTTACTAACTAAGTACCTCAAAATTTGATTCAATGGTTTTGGCTTTCTTTATTCTTATTATAACATGTAATTACAAAGGTACTGTGAAAAATTACAGGAAAAAAAATGTTATAATACATCACTTAAGGGTGCCGTTTCAAAGATTGTAAGAAATAACATACTGTATTTCACTGACTTTAAGGTTTTTTTTTACATTTTAATATTTGTGAAATTGGGATTATCCCACAGTTGATGGCGTCTTGCCATTGTGGTCAGCCAAGCAGTGTCATGAGGCTGATGTCGCTGCCTGCTTGTTGGTGGACTTGCTTGCTGCTGCAGTCAGTTTTGAAACTTGTCATGATCCCTGCCTCCTGAACTTCATATTTCCAGTAGCCTCATCCCCTACAGTATAGGCTAGACCTAGCTACTTATTTATAACAAATGGCTCGTGACAAATGTGACAGGATGTCTCTTCTGAGGTTAAGTTATAAAAAGATTCTGCCTTCCATCTGGGGTGTGCTTTTTGCTAACTCAGATGAAGCCCACTGCCCTATGGGGAGGCCATACAGCAGGGAACTGAGGGAAACCTCAGAATGGCCAGCAAGGAACCAGGTCCTCAGTTCAATGACCTGTGGGGAACTAAATCCTGCCAACAGCCAAGTGAGTGAGCTTAGAAGCAGATCCTCCAACTCTGAGCCTAGGCATGACTGCAGCTCAGACAGACACCTTGATTAGAACCTGAGCTACTCTGAGCCAGAGGACCCAGCTTAGCCATCCTGACCCACAGAAACCAATAGAAAAATGTGTGTTGTGTTAAGGCACTAGCATTAGGGTTAATTTGTTACACAGCAATATATAGCTGATACACCCAACTGCCATCACTTCATGTTATTATTATTTGAAGTACATGTGGTGAGTATAATTGTTTTAAAATGTCTTTTAGAAATACACTAAGAATTTTCATTGGAATGAAGTAAGTCAGAAAGAAAAAAACAAATATTGTATATTACAAAGCAGAAATAGAGACACAGACATAGAGAACAAATGTATGGATACCAAGGGGGAAGGGGGGGTGGAATGAATTGGGAGATTGGGATTGACATATATACACTATTGATACCATGTTTAAAATAGATAACTAACGAGAACCTACTGTATAGCTCAGGGAAGTCTACTCAATGCTCTGTGATGACCTAAATGGGAAGGAAATCCAAACAAGGGGGGATATATGTATATGTATAGCTAATTCACCTTGCTGTACAGTAGAAACTATGCAACATTGTAAAGCAACTGTACTCCAATAAATTTTTTTTAAAAGATAGTATATATGCAAAGAGAACAGAAACAGGGCACTGTGGTATAAATGTGACTTCACAAAGTCAATGTCCGTATTTGTAGTAATGACCAGGAATTCTCTATTCTCTTGCAAACCAACAACAAAGTGTTTATGGAACTGTGTTCATTTTTTAGGGCTGCCGTAACTCAGCACCACACGCTGGATGGCTTAAACAACAGAAACTTATTTCCTCGCAGCTCTAGAAGGTAGAAGTCCAAGATCAAGGTGTTGGAAGAGTTGGTTCCTCCTAAGGGTCTCTCTCCTTGGCTTGTAGATGACCATCTTCTCCCTGTGACCTTGTATGGTTGTCCCTCTGTGCATTTCTGTGGCCTAGTCTCCTCTTCATATAAATATACTAGTCAGATTAGGGTTCACTCTAATGACCTCATTTTCTCTTAATTCCCTCTGTAAAGACCTGATCTCCAAATACAGTCAACTTCTAAAGTCCTGGCAGTTAGGACATCAACATATGGATTTGAGAGTCGGGGTACACAACTCAACTCATAACATAAGATCATATGTTCACAGGTTCTGGGTGTTAGGATGTGGACATCTTAGGAGGCCATTATTCTGCATATATCAAGGGTGGATGATGAAAGAGAGTTTCCTTTATGCTTCAACATGCCACACGTGTGAGTGGAGTACAGCTAGCAAACTTAGAAAGATGTTCTCTGCAAAAGAAACACCTCCCATTCTCGCTTATTCAGAAGATAATGGCCCAGTTTGATTTCCCATGGGGTTGGGGTCTCTTCCTCTTGCTCTGTTCCACCCCTTCTGTGTCACTTGCCTTTCAAGTGAATACAAGTCCACTCAGGAAGCAACATCAGCTCTGGTTAATGGCACTACTTGAAATCAGTGACAAAAGGAATATTCCTTGTATTCAGTAAAACCAAAATATATGTGCCACACAGTCAGTGGCTGTTAGCTGCATCATCTTACCTAAATCTCAAAATATTGTCTTCTAAGTACCATTGTGTTTATCTTATAGAAGAAAAACTGAGGTTCAGAGGGAAAATGTGAATAGACTTGAAAGGCAGAGAATCATACTTAGCTTTGTCTGACTCCCAAGCTTTTCTCTTTGAGAACTCTCCTTCCCTTCACTGCTATGATTTTCAAGCAGCAATGACCTCTGGAGCAGACGTTGTCAGTTCACAAGAACTGTTCCCTTAAAGGGTCTGTAATCCAGAGGCATTTAGGGTGCTTAAGAAAGTAGATGGGTTTTGTTGTACTTTTTTTAAGAAAGGCGGGACCATCTGATTTAATTCCCTTTTATAATAATGTGCTTGCATTCAGTGTTTACTGTATGCTTTACATGTAATATGAAGAGAAGGGGGCCATTTTTATTTTCACCATTTTAGAGAAGAAGAAACTGAGGCTAAATAACTTGGGTGAAGTCACAGAGCTCATTCTGCAGAGCTGGGATCTGAACCCCAGCAATCTGGTTCTGGAACCTGCCCTCCTGGGGTTTGCAATATCTCCTGAATGTTTACTTTGGAGGAGTTCACTTCATGTTCTCTTTCTAAGTATGAGTAGGGCCTAAAAGGCATAGACTATGAGCCCAATAGACATACAATAACCCCAGGAAATGACCTTGGCCATGGTAACAATTAGAGAACAGGGCAGTACATAATGAGTGCTAATTGTGGGCAAGGGATAAGTGAATTAGGATCAGGAAAGAAAGAGGGTTAATCAGTTGGGAGATTTTAAATCTACCTCCATAAGTGGCACCCCTCTTCTGTGCCTCTGCAATAAACACCAAGACAGATGAAAGCTAAATAAGTTCTTCACTACTGAGGGAAGTTACGCTGGAGAACGTACCACATGAGAGCCAAAAGGGCTGCTAGCTGAACCCCAGAACTGGGTACACTTACGTAGGGAGGAAGAGACAGCCCCAGGCCAGAAAAGACCTCTCTCCAACAGGGGAGGACCCCAGAGAAGCAGCAGAGGAGTCGAGCAGGTTGGATGCTTTCTGCAGGCATCCTGCTCCCATGAGGAAGAAGGGAAGAGCTGATGAAGCATCTGAAGTTATTCTTCTTTGCAATCTGCTCACAAATCAGTCCATCCATTTCCCTAGACAGGTAGTGTCCCCACCAACCAGAACAGCTTCCAGGAAGAAATAAATTCAGAAAGGCAGGCTGTCTCCAAATAAAGAGCAAGAGCTGGCAAGCGCATTTAATCCTCCAAAGGATGTACTGACACCTTCCTGATTTTCAGCTCTAAGACGACAGCAGGTGCTGTCTCCACTTCACCCTGTATCTCCAGGGCCCACCCCTGTGCCTGGCAGAGAGTAAGAGCTAGAAAACTACCTGATGCTGGAATAAATGAACTAGTGACCATAAGACACTAGAGCTGAGATCTGAAGCACCACATGAAATCAAGGGCCCCAATGTGAGATAAAGTTTGCAGCAAATACATCTCCATAACAGCTACTATATTAAAGGGCTGATTGTATGTGGGGTGAGAAAAACAATTACACTGAGAACTGAGCTTTTAAGTCTAGAGTGAGTTTACTGAATGCAATTACAGTATGAATATTGGATGTAAATACCTTATGGATAATTCCTAGAATGTAAGTACATTTTCTAGGCATGAAGAGAACCCTAGATCTCTTCTTCTACATTTGGAGACAGGACATAAAATCCACTGGACTCTTCTTTCTGCTTTTTTAAAGTGCATACATGCAGGTAAGAGAGGAAAGAAAAAGAAAAAAAGAGAGAGAGAGGAAAGAGAGAATTACATCATGAGACAGGAAAAAAACATAGAAGGACTTGATGTTCACCTGGCCCTAAATCCAGCATTGCTAGTTGTATGCCCTTTAAGAACGTACTTAACTTCTATATGTCCATGTGCAAAATGGGAATAAAAGGAGAATGTATTCGAATCTCCTAGCATAACGCATATCAATAAATGTCATGATTTTTATTTACCTCTACATACCTCCTCCTTATTTCCCATGTTGTCTAATATATTTTCCTAACTTTGTACAAGTTAACCATTTTTTTTAACATGGAATTCAAGCATGGTTTGATCAGGGCTCTTTCTTAATTCTTCTCTGATCCACTTGTTTTTACATCTTCTGTGTACCAGAGGTCAGATTTTGTTTCCCTGCTGAGGTCTCTCATGGTCACAGGACAGCTACAAAAAGGAATTGAGGTATCATACTTGCAGGTTAGTCATTTTTACATTTTATAATAAATATTGTTACTAATATATTGAGATGTCAGCTTGATCATTTTAAATACAAAATGTTTGTTTTTCATTTAGAGCTAAGTTGTCTGAGCTTCAAAGTGTTCTTTGAAATACATATTGCTACCATAAAGGAGAAAAAATATATAAATATAGCTAGCTCTTCTGAGTGTCACTGCAAACTCTTTATAAGAAAAGTATAGCAAAAGTCAGAAAGAGAACTTGAGCATCTTTCAAGACTCTTCTCATAGCTCTGGCTCTATTTTAAATATAGAATCAAAACAAGGCTTAGAAGTGAGAAGGCAGCCCTGCCGGTTTTCACGGACAATAGGCCACATTCTGGAGGACTTCAGCGGGGACTCGGAGAGGAGAGAGCTGCTAGAAATATCATGTGCTGCTTGAAGCTGAGAGTTCAGGGTAGGAATGTAAGGGTGTGAGAATCACAGCCCAAATGTTCCTTTGACCTTCCTAGTATACAGAGAACAGGAGCACATGAGAATCGTCAGACTGAATTGTAATTTTTCTGTTCTGCTCATCTGTGAGCCCCTTCGGGTAAGGGATTACATTTTATTCTTCTCTATAAATCTCAGCCCAGGTATGTACCACGGGGCTGCTATATAGGATATACCCAGTAAATGTTTCCACTGAACTGATAGGGCTGAAGAGAGAGGAAAAGGTCCTTTTTTTTTTTTCCTGGAGAGTTTGAACCTCCCAGGATCCTTGAATAAGACCTAAAAGAGAGAATCAGCAAGACCTGCTCATCAAAGCATCAGTCAGCTTTGGTCCGAGCAAACCTGAAATCAAAGAGAGTGCCAAAATTTCCCATCGCCCTGAAGGCTTTCCAGCACTCAGCAGGGTCTAATAATTTGAACAAGGGGACCACTTTGGACCTGCAATATTGCAATTTTTGCAGCACTGATGTGTGTAATTTGGGGCAAAGTTTGACACAGGATCAGAAATAAAAGCAGTATGCTGTCTAGAGCTGTTTACCCAACACAACAAATGGACTATAAGGTATGAGTATCAAATTGGGTTTATCATACATCCTTCACCAGAATCAATTAAGCATTCATCCCTTGCAATATCACCATCTACACATGGCCAAGCTCTCCATTAGAAGTCATGAGAGCCCAGGGTACTTTCAGTGCTTCTCAAAAAAGTTTTAATTTCTTTTAAAATCAGAAGAAATAACAAGCTTTATATCTCAGAAAATATTTAAATAAATAAGAATAATATACTCTTCTTTACACCAATGTAGTCATGCAATATAATTTTAATTTTTAATTAATTAAGTAATTCATTTTGGTGAAGGATAGGTCCTATAAAGGCAAAAGTTAGAATTAAACCCTGTAACCACATGTGCCAAGAATACATCTGGTATCGGGAAGGGGATGAAAGTTCTGTTTTCAGAAAAACATCCAATAATCTATTAATCACAGAGGCGTGAAACGTTTTCAAGGACATATAGATAAAGTTGGGAGTTGGTCGGGCTGTTGGGGGAGGCATGTGATGGGTGTGCTGATTGGAAGGAACCACAATCCTACATGTTTTCTGGATATGACCCTCATTTTCTCTCTCACAAGCCGTCTGCTCCAGCTAATTAGCAAGTCAAAAGATATAGAAACAATTCTAGACCTCAGCACAATCAAATTAGAGGAGTTATTTGAGGATACCATTTCCACACAGTGTAATCATACTCTCTTTGTTTTGGTCAAATGAGTGAAAATTATCTTTCAAACCCAACTCCCTCTCCTCTACCCAACCAGCTCTGTGGATGGTGGCATTTCATATCTGCTTTTATCAGTTTTACATGTGATCTTTCCTATGAAGACAGGAACGCACAATCTACAATTAAACAATACCCATCAAACTTTCTATACAGCAAGGACCTTTTAAAAAATACATTAGGGGCTTCCCTGGTGGCACAGTGGTTTACAGTCCACCTGCCGACGCAGGGGACACGGGTTCGTGCCCCCGTCCGGGAAGACCCCACATGCCGCGGAGCGGCTGGGCCCGTGAGCCATGGCCGCTGAGCCTGCGCATCCGGAGCCTGTGCTCTGCAACAGGAGAGGCCACAGCAGTGAGAGGCCCGTGTACCGCAAAAAAAAAAAACCCAAAAACATTGACTTTTAAGATGATTCAGCACTGAGAGCCATTAGAGCTCTATCTAAATCAAGACTTGAAAAGTTTATTAAAATTGGATTTTTAACCTGATCCCAATTTCCTCTGCTTATAAAGAATCCCACTGAACTCCTTAATATTCATGCTATTAACCTGAAAGAGTCAAATGGCCATTAAGGGAGGAAAGGCTGAGGCTGCGCAGGGTAGCCTTACAGATAAAATCAGGTTGAGCCCAGGCAGGTAGAGTGACCGTGAGTCCTGGAGGTGCTCCAAGGAAGCAAGCTCTCTCTTTGTCTCTCTCTCCAACTCCCCTTCTCCTGACCTCTCTCTTCCATCACATATTTGGGGGAAAGTAAACAAACGAAAATACCAAAAACAAACATAAGCAAACTATTCAAGTACAGAGAGCATGGGCTAGGAGTCTAAGTTTTACTGGAAGGGTAGCTGCCTTGGATAAATCACTTCCTCCTCTGGTGCCCTCATTACTCCCACTCACTCATGTCATGACTTGAAACTTCTGTGCCTTTTTTTTTTTTTTTGTAAAATGTGGACATCATGGTTTCCAAGAAGATCGATGAAAGAACAAATGGTGAGGTTCATATCATTCACTTTGTACAGAACCTGGCACAAAAGTCTTGGATGAGTCTCAGCTGGGTGTATTCCTGATTCTTGATCCAACACACAGGCCAGTTACTTCCACTTCCATTTCTTTCCTGCAGCCTTTATCTTCTGCAGGACACAGTATGAAACTTAACTGATGCCAGTGAGTCCTGGTAAAAATGGGTTCTGTCAGTCTTGTTTCTCCTTGAGATAAGATTTTCTGCTCCCTTAGGGCAGTGGCGATGTCTTACTTTTCCATCTCTTCCTGAGTACCTGGCATAGTAGTAAACACATACCTACTGGGTGCTCTATAAAGACTTTGGTACCTTAGAATATGAGCAGCTGAGAGATCACCTACTAACACCCTCTCATTTTCTAGTTGATGACACTGAGTAAGAAGGTCTTAGGCCACCCATCTGAGAGTGACACCTACTTTTCTAGTTGACTGTTACTGTGTCTCCTATGTCCATCCATTCTTACACTGATAGCTTTGAAATGGAAAAACGGAACCACATCTGACCTAAACCCTGACTCCTTCAGGGAAGTTCAGTTTACAATCTTTTTTGAGAGTATACTATGTTTCAGACACCATGCAAGGTTCTGGAAGAGATAACTAAATTGTACTCCCCATGTTCAAAGCACTTCTAATCTAGTGGGGAAGACAGATCTCTAAGCAGATATTTTCAGTACAGTGTTTGTGTTGTTATAGCAGAGCTGAGTTCTGGTGATACATAAACACTTGGATAGAAAACCTAACTCAGGCCCAGAAGAGGTCAGGGAAGGTTGTTCAGGAGAAATGACAAATGTTTTGGCAAAGACAACAATGCTGAATAACAAAATAACCAATTAACTCTTTCTTAGTTATCTAAGCACAAGAATACTCACCATCGATCAGTGAATGTTGGCTAAAATCAAAAATTGAAAGAAGCTAAAATTCCAGTCCTTAAACTCTTGCCAGTTGCCAGATCTGCCTTGAGTCACTTGGTGCAAGTGAAGCTTGTAACAGAGACTCAAGGCTGGGGCCTGAGGTTCTAGTTCCTTTTTTGGACTTGTAGTGGGGAACTAAGCAGATCAGTTCACCCGACTTTGGCTCCCAGGGTGCAAATGGAATCACTGCCAGCCTCCCTTCACATCTTACAAATGAGTTGTGAAATTCGGACTATGGGCACAAAATCACTTTGAACTCTTAAGGAAAAGTAATCATGCCAACTTAGTACATCAAAGCCGCTCCCTATTTCGAAGAACTCATGGTCTGTGCAGGGCTTAGCCTCTGGTAGGAGCTTAAGGACACCAGTAATTGGCAAGGGTATATCTTAAACTACCACTTGACCCACACAGCCTCATATGTGATTTTACACGGCTTCATAGAATAGGGGGGAAAAAGCACTTCTTTTAAAGCTAATGTAAATTTGAACGTTAAGGCTTTTCAAAGTGGGGCTTTCAACTGACTTTGCTTTTTCCAGTTTTACTGAGAAATAATTGACATACATCATTGTATAAGTTTGACATACATCACTGTGTAAGTTGAAGGCACACAGCCTGATGGTTTGATTTACATATATTGTGAAATGATTATGACAATAGGTTCAGCTAACATTCATTTTCTCATATACACACGATAAAAAGTAAGGAAAGAAGAAACAAATGAAAGAAAAAATTCACTTTGTGATAAGAACTCTTAGGATTTACTCTATTCGCAACTTTCCTATGTGCCATACAGCAGTGTTAATTAACTATGGTCATTATGTTGTACATTATACCTCTGGTACTTATTTATCTTATAACTGGAAGTTTGTACTTTTTGACCACCTTCCTCCAATCTCAGCCCTTAACCACAAGTCTGATTAAAGTGACTTTTTAAAACATATATATATATATATTTCTTTTTTCTTTTCCTCTTTTTTTTTTCAACCTAAAAGAGACATGTCAAAATTAGTCTGGCTCAAAGAAGTAACCAGGGTCATTAAAACCCCTAAAAGCTTATTTTCCAAAATAAGACTTGGCCTTGGCCTCCCAGATGCTACTAGCTTTATTAGACAGCAAGATAATGTTGGTCATTATCTTGTTTTCTATTGTAAAAGGGCACTGGATAACAGTACGTGAGAAAGGGGTCAATTTCCTACAGCATTAATTACTTAGATGGGAGAGTATTTTTAATCTAAGCAAAGTTAATGAAAGATTTTTTTAAACTTAAAGGACAAATTCGAATTCTTCCAAGTATTTACCTTCTAATATTTAAGATATGGAAGAGCTGCTGAAATTTCATATAAAATAAATTACTTTGACGCTCACCTGGCATTTTTCTTTTTTTCTTTCCTTCTTTTTTCTGTTTTTCTTTTTCTTTCTTTTTTTTTTTTTTACGTGTTTGCTGATCTGCCTTTGAGGGTGACTTGCTTTGGCTCGGCTAGGCAGGAAGCCCAGCTTCCCCAAGGAGATTCCAACTCCAGGCCCCTGGAAACCTTAAATCTGAAATTGAACTGAAGGCCGGTCTAGTTCTCACACAAAACTTCCCAGCCACAGGAACGCGGGGTAGGGGGCAGGGAGACCTGCTTAATTTCAGAGCTGACATTTGCAATCCTGGTGCACTAGCAAAGGCAGAGCTGAACGCTCTGCGCTCCCCTGGTGAACCGGCATCGGCTCGCGGACGCGAAACCGAAGCTGGAGGGCGTGTTCATGGCGACACGGAGCGCTTGGGAGCCGGCTGCTCGCGCTGATCCCGGCCCGGGGTGCCCAGCCACTGGCGTCCCGGTTGGGCTGCGGTGTGTGAGGATGGCTCACCCTACTTCCTGGGCGGCGCGGGGAGCACCGACGCCTAAAGAGGGCACCTGCCGGGAAGGAAACCGGCCGTGCTGACGCACGTGGGAGGAGTGCAGGTATCGGGGACCTTGCAAGGCTGGAAAGTGGAGGAAGAGATGGGCTCGGGGTTCGGACCTACCTTTCCCTAGCAAGAGTGACGGAGTAGACAGGACTTCCCAGGTTTGCAGCGACGGCAGAGTCACCCAACCCACAACAGACCCCTTCCTCCCGGTAGCGCTGGTCCCCTCCCCAACCCCCCATCCCCACCCCCCAGCCTCCCGGGACTAAAACCCGAGGAACTGCCGTGTCAGGTGGGCGGGACTGACTCTTTCAATACCCATCGGCGGGAGTCCTCAGCCCAGCCCCGCCGCCGCGAGCGCTAAGTAGCTAGCCGGTCACCGAGCGGACCCGACTCGGGGCAGCACCGGCGCGGGCCGGGCAGCAGTGGGCGCTCGCGATCCTCCTCTGCCCAACGCGCTCTCCCTCAGCGCCCGCCTCCTCCGTCCCCTCCTCCCTCTCCTGCCCCTCCTCCTGCCCCTCCCCTCCTCGGGTCTGATAACCTAGCCTCGCGCCTGCAAAGTCCCCGGCTCGCGGGCAGCCACGAACCTCCGCCACTGCCTGGTCTCAGTGGGTGCCTGCGCCCGTGCCTCACCCGCCTGCCCAGGTCGTCTCGAGGCTCGCTCCGCCGGCCGCCGGTGCTCCACGGCGCTGCCCATGGCCAAGCCCGAGAGCCGACTTCGGGCGCCAGACCTGCTGGAAGGTGGCGCGGCTCAGGTGAGTGACGAGCGCGCGAGGCGAGGGCCGTCAGTCTGGGGAGTGGCAAGACGAGGGGCCGTCGAGGTGCCCTGACCTGGCAGCCCGGACTTAGGGCAAGAGCAGAGCCCAAGGTGAGTTGAGGCTGGAGCAAGTGGAGTGTACATTGGGGGAAAAAGGAAGGAGAGGCCAGAGGTTTTCCCATCCTCCTAACCTCCTGACTTGGTCCCTCAGCTGTGCAAGTCTTCAAGGACTGGTTTTTACAGGCAGGTATCCGGGTTTCTGATTTGGTGAATTGGATTCTTTTTTTTCCCTTACCCCCTAGCAGAGTCAGGAGGTTCGCTCCTGCCCGAGGCTTCTCTCTAGGACCGACCGTGAGGGATAGCAGGAGCTCAAAGCGCAGCGGAGCCCGGGTACCACTCTGGCTGAGAACTTGGGGCGCGGATACAGTCAGCAAAAAGTCAGTCTGTTGAGGGAGCATCCAGGGTGGGGAAACCTTGGTCTGGTTTGCTTTTGGAGCGGAGCAGAGATGGGGCATTTCCCGAGGGGCGGGGATGCTCGGGAGGAGAGAGATCGAGGCGACAGACAGTAAGTACCCTTTTCCCCTAATGCCAATTATGCACGGTTCTGATTTTTCGTGTTACTTTCTACTCTTTTTTTTTTTTTCCCTGCATCTGTTTCTATTTCAAGCACCTTGGGTGGTGACGGCAGATGAAGGTGAGGGGAGGAGGGGCGCCAACCTGCGGTGGGAACGCGTAGAACCCGGCTCAGGGCCAGGGGCACACTCACGGAGCCTGGTGTCTCCAGGTGCGCCCTCCGAGCCAGGCGGCCGACTGCGCGCTGCTCACCCTTCTGGCCCCTGCCTGTGCCGGGAGCCGGAGGGCCGCTTCCTGAGCTGGCAAAAAAAAATGGGATGGAGAAGCGAGCGGGGGCAAGAGCTGGGATGCATGGTGCGGGGTGTGAGGTGTGCTCTGCTCCGCAGACGTTTGCCGGCTCTGTGCGTCTTCCGTCTCATCCCCTCCGCCGGGCGGGAGTCCACGCTTCCTCGCACTCCCGGGCCCCTCTCTCGGGAGGGGATTTTATCCCTCTTCCTCCGCCCTCCACTTTGCAGGACCAGTTGTATCCGTTCCTTGTCTTGCGCGAGTCTCGCTCCTCCCCACAGCGTTGTCCGCCGGCTATTTTTATCCACTACTTGTACAGAGATGCTTTTGAGGGGATTCTAGGGAGGCGACTCCAAATCTACTGCCTTCTCGCTGCGCTCCCCGAAGCGGTCCCCTGCTAGCAGGGAGCAGCCAAGGGATGAGGATGGAGTGCGCCCACTTCTCCTTCTGCAGCCTGAGCTCTCGAAGCCCCGGCACCACCGGCTCGGCTGCTCCGCCCGCCGCTTGCTGCGGGAGCCGATCCCCGGAGAGTTCCTTAGGGCCTGGGCGCAGGTGCTTGACCGACTTTCGTGGCCACAGCCCTTTTACACGCAGGATCCTTTGGGTCCTACACGGGCGTTCTCGCCTTGCCTCAAAATCTTACCTTATTTTGTTGAAATGTAATTACCAACTTCCACTCAAGTGTTAATTTCAGGAATTTCATGTTTAAAAAAAAGGAAGGGGAGATAACCCAACTTCTGCCTCTCTGCATTTCTAAATGGGTTTCTAAAACGCAACGCCCCTCCTTTGGCGTTCGGAATTACTGTTGCCTTTTGCTTTCTCAGTAACGATTGGGTGCGATTCGAATAAGCGTGACCCAGTGAAATCTCAGGAGATGGACGCTTCTGCTACAAATCCCCGCGTTACTCTTTGTGTTTCCAGTGCTTAGATTTTTTTCTTTTTTCCCTCCCATAGGATTGCACAAATAATATTGAAATGGACCATTGTGTTACATAAGGTTTCTCCAGCGCTAGGCAGGGAAAGATCAGCTTCCCAAGGAGCTTTTCAGGGCTTCAGTGGGTCCTTTCTAACTCTTTCAGCCGAGTTTGACTGGGATCAGCAACTTCGTGACTAAGCACTCTTAAGTCGAAGCAGTTAATTACGGAGGTAACATCCAGTGAAGATCTCTTATGGAGGCATCTTGAGCGGTGTTTCCCGGCTAGAGATCCAGGCTGAAGCTGCGGGCTGTTCAGGGCACCGTAGCTTTAAGATGGAAAATTCTTTGCTTGGGAAACTGGTGAGAAAGTGCTACCTTGAACTTGCAAAGGGCATCAGGAAAAACCCATGGTTCTCAGCTGTGTTGTGCTTTGTGTGAAATTTCAAGTCCTCCACTTTGTAGATTTTCAGGAACCCTTGGACTCCACAATATAATTGGGGATGCACTTTTGTTGTGAAAAGAAGAAATCCTCTTACTGGAAAAGTCTGGAGTGCTCCTTGAAGGGAAACACAAAGTGGAAGCTTTTCTTATCTTGAACTAAAATTTGATGGCGAATAGAAAGGGGCTAGGGAGGTGGACTGGCTGATGTAAAATTGCTTGATGGGTAAACAGTGCCTTTCCCAGAACAGGGCATCTACCCAGCGTGGCCCATACCCACAGGGAGTACAGAGTCATTTTCTCTCTATTGAGGACAGTTTGGAGAGAGGGACAGTAAAAGGTAGTGATGTCCTGATGGAACTGAGCCTGTATTCAGGGTCACAGCTGAGAATCCAGGTTCCAGGGCATGCTTCTAAGCCAGGGTCCTTGTGTGAGAGAGAGTCTTGGAGGAGTAAAGGCCTGTGTAAAGGAATAGAGGCAACTTTGGGGAGTAGCAACTTTCTAACTGCTCTGTGGGAAATGCAGTAACTTTCCAGCTGGTGTTGGAAAAGATCTGGGTTTTTCCCCATCACTTTGATGTAAGTATCTTCCTTCAACCTCACTAATGACCCAGTGCTTCTTAGCAAGGCCAACATTTTCCAGTGGGGAATGGCAAGAGTGCTAGCTGAATTTGGAGCCAGCTTCTTGCCCCAGGACCCTAAGCAAATTATTTTTTAATCTCTGAGCCTCAGATTTTACCTCTGCAAAACAGAGACTGAAAGATTAAAAGTGAGAAATGTATGTGAAGAGCATTTGGGCAGTTCTCAAACACCGGTGAAAAATGTACAAGGTTACTTAATATGCTTTTCCTGCCAATTTCATTTGGTCTATTTTAATGCTAAATTTTATTATAGTTTGTGAATGTCTGTGTGAATTACATATGCTAAACTTTAAATGAGGGAGAGGATTCCATATAATGGACCAGTATCTTCTTGTGATTATGCCACCTGAAATTCACCAGCATCAGGGCTCCTGGCTTTTGAGAACTATTAGTTTCTTGTTTGTAGAACCAGAGTTAAATTTCTGAGTGTTTTTTGGTTTTTTTAGCTTAATGTATTTCATATGTCTTCAGGAAATATATGTTTCAGGAAGGGCCCTTATATTGATTAACCAAAAAAGGAGGAACTTGCAGATGAGTGTATCAGTTTCAGGAGATGACCTGGGTTTCCCTTGTCTACCTCTGTCATCAACATAAAGTGTCTCTCTATTGCATTTTGGTGTTCAAAAGTTGTCCTCAGGACCTAGCTAAGTGGCTAATACATGCTCGATAAGTTTTTTGTTGTTGTTTTTTTTTGCGGTATGTGGGCCTCTCACTGTTGTGGCCTCTCCCGTTGTGGAGCAGAGGCTCCGGATGCACGGGCTCAGCGGCCATGGCTCACGGGCCCAGCCGCTCTGCAGCATGGGGGATCTTCCCAGACCGGGGCATGAACCCGTGTCCCCTGCATCGGCAGACGGACTCTCGACCACTGCGCCACCAGGGAAGCCCTGGATAAGTATTTTTGAAGTGAGTGAATGAACGATTGAACTGAATCTTCACAAACAACCCCATGCTGTACACAGGCAGATGGCATCATTTCTGTTTTAAAGATTTGGAATCTGCTGATTAGAAAAGTTAATTAATTTTCTGAGGGTACAGAGGATTCCAGATTGGAGTTCAGATCTGTCCTCATTCCATTCCTCTGTACTGCCTGTGTTGCCCTCCCTCTCCCATCACCACTTAAAATCTCCTCCTAATCCATAGTGGACTTCTGCATTTTGGAAGGTTCCCAGCGACCAAACACCCTTCTTATTCAGGGGGTACCACCCTCCCCTCATGGAGGGACTTTTCCATGGTGGGGTGGGGCTCTTCCTCTGTGTCCACATCTCCGGGCCTTGAACTGGGGCTCAGCTGGATGATTCCACCTGAGACTTGGAATCTCGAGGGACTAACTAAGGGACAAAAGGACAATTGAGCATTTATTTATGACCGTGGGTCATGAATCAAGTGGTGTCAGCAGCAGCCTCAATGTCACAGGATGTCCCAGGGATGCCATTCCTATGTCATTATCCTGACGGTCCCTGGTGCCAGGTTGCCTCCATTCCTTTTCATTTCCAAGCCTGGCTTTTCAGCTTCTCATTAATTCCTAGAGGTAACTCATAGTCTTCAAGTAAATTCTTTCTCTGTTTGATTTAGCCAGAATTGTAACCAGCTGATGCACAGCCGTTCACAGTTTGTCTTCAGGCCTGCCTCTGGCATGAAGCATTCTCAGCTTCCTCTACCCACAGGGAATTAAGCTCATAGCTTTTTCAGGCCGTTAGAATAATATTTACTGGGCCATAGTTTGTCGGTTGTTATGTGATACCACCAGAGTTCTAGAAAAATGAATATATTATTCTTCCAAGAAATAGCGTAAACATAACGGAAATAGATCCCAGGGGACATCTTTTCTTTTCTTTCTTTCTTTTTTTTTTTTCATGTTACATGCTTTTTGGTAACTTTCCAGCAGGGGTCGCTCACTCAAATGCCTTCAGCAGCCAGGCAAGGAATAGCCTGAGCAAAACAGGCCTGGGAACAATCAGGGTAAGGGGGGTGGGGGGCTGCAGCTCTGACCCAACACACAAGTTGGGACCTCAGGCCCTGTCTTGCCACATCTGTTTTTTTTTTTTCTTTTTTCCAAGATAGGCTGCAAGTTCACAATTTTATGTAGAATCTACTGACTTTTAAGTACCAGCCGCTAATTCAAAGCAATTCTACAGGTAGGCCTCCTCATCTATATCCCACAGGCCTCCAATTTACGGCCTCTGGGTTCTGGGAATAGAAAAGAAATTGGTTGGAATATGAGGCTAAGTAAAATCAGTTCTTGGGAGTATTGAGGCAAGGATATGTTGGGAGTGTAGTGTAGACAGTGCTCCAGTGAGTTAAATTTCATGTCTACAGAATTTGTGTTTGCGGTATTCCTTTTCCTTGTCCTGTAAGCAGTTACACCAATTGCATTTATCCCTTTAACATATGTTTATTGAGTTCCAGTCATGTACCAAGAGTTGTTCTTCTCATTGGTGACACAGTAGGGAATAAAACAGAGGGAAAGCCTTGCCCTTCTACTTGTCTTCTAGTGGAAGAGACAGGTAAAAGCAAGATGGGTAAGGACAATCTATCCTAGATTAGATCGAGATGTGCTAAGAATAAAAATAAATCAGAGGAAGTGTCAGGGTGCTGGGGTAAAACCTGCGGCAGGCGGGGCAGGAATCTCCAAGTTCAATCTCTGACTCAGCATAACCAAAGTCAGCTTTCACTGTTGGAAATAAAAGATTTTGGGGTGTGAGAATTTGGACCCTGGATTATATTCTGGGAGTGGCTATTGTGGGTAAACCCCTAATAACAGACTGTTATCTTAATTTTAATGAAATCAACTATTGAGCCCATTCATTGAGTGTCTAGCAGGTGCCAGGCGCTGGATTAGGTGCTAGAATCCACTAACAGACAAAACCAATCAAGGGACAGTCCTCAAGGAAATTGTAGACCAGCATGGAAGACATGAATAAATGATAGCAAAAGAGTAGATGGCGAAAGTGAGCAAGGAGGGTGGAAAGGGTATCATAGCTATTGAGTTTTGACATTCGGAATGCTGGCATTCAGCATCTTTTTAATGGAGCATCTGATATGTGTCAGGAACAGTTTAGGTCTGTGCTTCTCAACCTATTTGAATCCTGGACCCCATCATCAGTGAAGATTTTTTTAAATCTTTTTTTACTTGGCCATGACATTTTGTGTGATTACCAAATTTCATTTTGTGTCAAGAAAACAAAGTATTTAAAAAATCTGTTCTAAGTGTGAAATGTACTTATGATTTTTGAAACTCTAGTACACCCTCTCCCCAGTCGGCCCAGCCATTGATAGTGACTGTTGTTGCCAGGGAAGTTGTGCAGAAAATTAAAGAAAATAGTTCTTGTTCTTGAGGAACTGACAGTTTAGTATGGTAGTCAGATAAATTAGCAATTTTTTTTTTTTTTGCGTATGAGCTGAGAAATGCATCCTGTTTGAGCCTTTGCCTGTGTCATCAGGTAAGCCTGTCCTTGAGAACACCTTCTTTACAATCACCCTATTTATTTCTTTCATTGCAGTACTCGCTCCCACAGCATGGTTTTGTAGCCATAATGTTTATCTGGAGTCCTCTCATTACTTCATTGGTTCACTTGCTCACTATCTCTCACGCCCCCATCAGAATATGCACGCTGTGTGAGCAGGCATCTGGAGGTACAGGCTTGTTTCTCCCACCAGCTTCCAGAACAGTGTGTCTGGTTCCAAGTAGTTGCTCAGAAAAGAAACAAGAGGCAACCTTTCTGCCTGGGGGAATTAGGAAAGGCTTCATGGGGGAAGGAGAAAGGCTTGCCGAGAAAAGCCAAAGAACGATGATGATACAAGATAATCAAAATATGGCCCCAAGCCCTAGGTGCGATCTCATTTGTCGGTTTTAGGGATTCCTAGTGTGGTCAGCCCAGGTGAAGAGCTGACATGCTAAATACAAACCCTTCCCTGATTAGATCCTGGCAGCTCCAAAGCACTCTGGCATGAAAAGAATGAAAATGATTTAAAAAGACTGAAAAAAATGGAAAAAGAGAGAAAAGAGTGAAAATGATAACTGTTTACTTCCATCTAGTACGTTAATACCCACTGTCTCCTTTTTCTTCTGTACCCAGTCCTTCAAGGCAGACAGGGAGCTCTTAGCATCTTCATTTTGTATTTAAGGAAACCAAGGTCCAGGAGTGAAGCGACTTTTCTTAGATCCTCAGAACGAAGGCAGCAGACCCTGGATCCAGGGCTGTGCTTCTCCGCCTGCAGTGAGCAGATCGCTCAAGGTGGAGACTGGTTAAATCCCTGGAGGACTGAGTTTTCTATAAGCGAAGAAATACATTTAGATTTCAAACATTCACGTCTCCTTTGATTCGTTAAGAACTTCCATTTCAGCACTTTCTGAGATGTGTTTTGTGTCTTGTTGAATTTCCCCTAGAATTCTGCAGATGAGGTACACCCTGCAATAGGGTTGCTTTATGTAAATGTCTTCACTCTTTAGTTTAGGAGAGTAAATCAGAGTCCTGCATCAGCAGTTAAAATACAGTGGGAGAAAGGTGATTGCAGATGCAGCTGAAATGAAAAGGCATGCTCTTTTAGCTGTGCTCAGAAAAATACATACTCAAGTGGCATGGAGTGAAAGCAGGCTGGCACTGTCTCTGGAAAACTCACTTGCACTTGATGTAAATTATGTCTTCAACCAGATTTTTCCCAGTGTCCCGGACAGGAAGGACAGAAAAGGTGTCAATTACAGATTTCTGGGATTAGATTTCGGAGTTATTCTTGAGGTGGAAACAGCATGGCTTTTGAAGTCATGTCTGTTGGCATTTCTGATTCCCCTCCTTACTGATTGTATCACCCTGAGAAAAAGACAGTTTTTCTGGGTCTCAGATTTTTCAACATTCTAATGAGGATTAAAAGAGATTGCCCATATCAAATACCTAGTGTAATGCTCAAGAAAACTTATATTCATCTTATGCAGAGTTGCCCGATTTAACAAATAAAAATACAGGACACCCAGTTAAATTTTAATTTCAGATAAATAGCATATACTGTTTTAGTATAGGTATATCCCAGATACTCAATATTAAGACATGATTGATTGTTTTTTCTGAAATTTAAATTTAACCGGAAGTCCTATATTTTATTAAGCATCTCTATTCTTGCAGTGACAGTTCTGGATAATGCCTTTGGTGAAAGTTCCAGAGCTGTAGACAGTTACAGAGGGGGGAATACAGTAATTTGGAGGTGAAATGACTTAGTCAGGGTTCCAAGGAGAGCAGGAAGGGCTGTTTTCTATGATGAAGGGCTGTTTTCTCTGATGAGCTTAGCAACAGATTAAACCAAGGCAAGCTTACTTGTTTGCTAAAAGAAGCAGAAGAATTGTGGACAAGTCAGATCTCTGAGTGCATTTAATGAGTTAGTCAGATATCTCCCATGCGTGCACCAGATTATTCCCAATACCCTTTGGGAAGAAGGTATTTTAATCCCGTGAGGCTACCAGGGGAGCATTCAGTCCGCTAACGCAGCACATGATTCAACAATATTGCTCCGAGCTCATTTACCGCACAGGGCTGGAGTTGGAACTACGAGGCACACACAAGGGTTCCACTGAGTACACTGAAGGAATACTTTGTGCTTTGAAAACTCACACCTGCAATGTCTCCCTCGTCTGATGAATCCAAAGCTCATAAAACAGTGAGAGGGCCTTTCAGACCCGCTCCTCCCAAGTAGATGAACTCAGGTTATGAATTGAGTCTGAGATCTCCCCAGGACTGCTAGAATATGTTGTTCTGAGGATGGCCATGAAAATGTGTTTCCATTTCAAGTAATAACCTGCTGGGGAATTCAATAAGCAAGACTTTGGCTGCTGGTAGACTTTTCCCAAGCAGAATTTAATGCTTTCTTCTATAGTGAGATACTGCTCATGCCAAAATAATCAGTTTCTGTTGCAGCTTATATTACTAACTCCTCATTTAACCTGAGCTGCTTACTAGCATTATGTTTATATGGAATATGGACCAGAAAGAAGGCGAAGCGGCATAGTGGTGAGGATGCAGCCTTAATCAGCCAGAGAGATCTGGTTAGATCTACTTTGCTACTTCTCAGTCATGCAGTAGGAGGTGTTACTTCCCCTCCCTAAGCCTCAGTCTCCACATCTTCAAATTGGGCACAATTAAAATTATAGCAGAGGATTGCTTAGTGCGCATTAAACCAAATAAGTAGTGTCAAGCATTTACATGGTGCCTGGCTCATAGTCATCTTTTTAAAAAATGTTATTAGTAAGACGACAAAAGAAAGCAGTGTAGACCTTGAGATTGCAAACTCAATGTCATGTCACAGAGACCATGGACTGAATCTCATGCATCATACTCATGGGAGACTCTCTGAGTCTTTTGCCCTTTGTTTCTTTAGTCTTTATTTATATAATCCGTACAGATCTTATTATTTCATTTTCTGGGCCAATAGCTTAGAAGCAGTAATGTAGAAAAGCTTTTACTGTTAGGGGAAGACACAAAGTACAGAGAGTGAAAGGGAGGGAGGAAGAACCTGGGGAAGAGGGAGGGAAGAGAAGAGAAGGGAGAGAAGCAGGGCAGAAAAGGAATGTAAGAAGACAGAGGATTTAAAGCCCAGGGAAGTGCAGTGACATCTTGTAACAATAAGTCCCTGGTTAAATCCTATCCCGATGCAGTCATTTAAGTAAATGCCACTCCCTCTCCCTCTCCCAAGGCTTCTCAGGACCCCAACTTAATACTTATGACCTTGAGGGAAGGACTGCAAGAACTGTAATGGTGAAACTGGAAAGAGTGTGGAACGTGATGGAAATAGAGAAACTGGAACCTTTCCCCCTGCTCTGTAACAGCATAAAGTCCTAGATGACAACTGAACACAAGGGAACCCAGTGACATTGTGTGGAGGACACAGCCACTGTGCCCATCTTGGTCCTCCTCTTGCTGCGAGAGGTGGGTCTGTTATTTTGGGTTTAGTTTTACATTTCCCTTCATTAAACATGGACTCTTATTAGAGAGAGTTTCAGTGTGGCATCTCTCCTGCCCCTATTTCTCCCTGTGAAATGGTTCCCTCCCTTCTGATCTTTAAGCACTTTCCACACCACACATCAGAGGAACTGACCTTTTCTGGGGGGACAGGTCGGTCCTCCTCAGTTGTTCAGCAAGCTGGGAGCATCCTCGGGGCCAGAGCACCTTGGAGGTCACGGAAAAGAACTGCCCCTGCTCCAAAAGGTAGTGTATTATCTGAGGTGTTTGACATTGGGAAAAATGATTTTGTTTTTCCCAACCTTGGTTGCCTTGTTAAATGGAATTACACTTCATGGACCTTTTGTTGCTAGAATCACATTTAATAACATATGTGAAACATTGATTTGAGAGTCTGGACCAAGGAAGTGTGTATAATGCCGCACTTAGTAGTGATCATTAGCTTTTCTTGCTGGTAAGCCTGATTTTGTGTGAAAAGCAGATCAAGAATGTTATTAAGACTCTAGCTGTGTATTGCCTTCCAGGTCACCTCCCACTTCTGCTGATCTCTGTCTAGGTGGTGAGAAGCCCATGGTGGCCCCAGCAGCCTCCCTCATCCCTTTGCTCTAACATAGGAAGGGAGCAAGTTTGGGGAACTCTTTTAATTGGGGAAGGAAACCTTTCTCAAAAGCCTGCAGAAGATTCCCCGGTAGGTCCCATTAGCCACAGGCTAGAATTACAGAAGGAGAAACTAAGGCACAGACATTTGAAACTGTGGAAGAGGCCAATTAATCGAATACGGTCATCCCAAATTGATCCCTCTTGCCTTTGAGCAACTGTTACATTTATGTTTGTATCTTGCAATGGGCTATGGACCCTGCTCTGCTTCATAACATCTTTTATTTCTGTCTTCGGCTGAAATACAAATCTTGTATTCTCCTGGTTATGCTTTTCCTTCCCTCCCCAGCTCCATAACTTTTACAACCATTTGCATCTGCAGTATTTCTCTATGTTAATTTCTCCAGCCCTGATCCGAACAATCTTTGCAAAACACAACTATAATCAGGTCCCTGCCCTGTGCCTTGATGAATAATGTCCCATGGATCACCGTGATTTACAGTATTAGTGTTTGAGTGCAGGACACTTAAACATAGATGAGATCTCGGCTCAGCCATGTTGCTACATCACGATATCCCTCTGGGCAAGGTCATCGTCTCTCTAAACCTCACATATTCTGTGATTTTTAATTATGGATTTTTTCATACACTTATTTAATGTTTAATCTGTTCCAGTAGATTAAATCATAGGAGGATGGAGGCTACAACCCTGGAACAATTCTGAACCAATGCCTGGTAGGCAGTTGGCACCCAGGAAATAACTGTTGACTAAAAAAACCTAAGAACCCAATATATTCTGTTTTTAATTCTGATTTGTCAGGATTAAATGTGGTGGTGCATAGGGAACACTTAATGCCCAGAGTGGGTGCTCAAAACCTAGTTTTTCTTTTGCTGTTTTGTTTTTTTTTTAAAATATAATTATAAGTAATGATGCAATTCAAATCCTGCAGCATGGCATTGACATTCTAATCTTTCAAGCCTCGTCCCTCACCATCCTCTGTTCTGACACACACCTTGTGTTCTGACCACAGGACTGCCCATTGTTTCCCCAGATAAATCAGGAATGTGGACATTCCACCCTTTGCCCATGCTGTTCCCTCTGACAGCCTCCCCCCTTTTTTTTAAATTAATTAATTTATTTATTTTTGGCTGTGTTGGGTCTTCGTTGCTGCGCACGTTGCTGCTGCTTTCTGGGCTTTCTCTAGTTGTGGCGAGCGGGGGCTACTCTTGGTTGCGGTGCACCAGCTTCTCTTTGCGGTGGCTTCTCTTATTGCGGAGCATGATCTCTAGGCACGTGGGCTTTAGTAGTTGTGGCACATGGGCTCAGTAGCTGTGGCTTGCGGGCTCTAGAGCGCAGGCTTAGTAGTAGTGGCACATGGGCTTAGTTGCTCCGTGGCATGTGGGATCTTCCCGGACCGGGGCTCGAACCCATGTTCCCTGCATTGGCAGGCGGATTCTTAACCACCGTGCCAGCAGGGAAGCCCTTCGCCCTGTTTTATTAGCTCCAGACTGTCCTTCCCTTAGGTCTGTCCTGGATGCTCTCCAACCACCACACCCCCCAGCTCCATCCATAATAAATAACGTGCATGTGGAAGTTGCATGTGGCAGCTCTGCGGCTCTCTCTCTTCCAGGCACAGAGTAGGGTTGCATTTTTCCTATCTGAAGATTAGATGGCCTTGTGACTTGCTGTGGGCAGTGAAAGCAAGAGGAAGTGAAGTGTCACTTCCTGGAGCTTGAAGGGCCAGCTGAGGTTCTGTGCATTTTCTCCCCACTCTGGCGTGATGGCCTGCACTGTCTTTCTAGGTCTCTGAGAGCCTCAAGGCAGAGTCCTGCCACCGACCTGAGTGGGACAAGCTGCCGAGGGAGGAGGCACTGAGATGTGGGGTCGATTCTCAGTTCTCCTGGCTCCTTCTGGCGCCGTGACGTTGCTGTGATTGCTGTGGGCTTCACCGCATCCCTCAGGAAACAGCTGCCCCCAGAGAGCAGGATAAACCACTGCTCTTAGAGCTTTGCACCCGCTCCCACCTGCTCCCTGATCTCAGTGCAGGATTGCTCAACAGAATGTACCACTGGGAAGTGAAAGTACCATTATCGTAAACAGAAACATCAGTCTTTGAGAGAAGCCTGATGTTTTAGTTCAGATTTTTTGAGCTCACGTGGGCAGCTGTCCTTAGTGACCCACCAAGGAATGAAAGTGACCCCAGAAAATGTCCTCTGGGTAAAGTCAGTGCCACCCGGCTCTCTGTCCTTTCCCGAGCCCTCTCACTGCAGGCAGCCCTGTGTGCATAAGCCTTCCCCTAGCCTGGGAGGCCCCTGTCCCAGGGAAGGCTCTACACTGTTTACTCTTGAAAGTGGAGCCGGCCTTGGCCTTGCTCTGATCCCAGCCACGCTTCCTCCATCACACAAATTCCAGCAGATGCAGCAGAAGGGCTCGGGGTTGGCATGGAGCCATTAGCGAGGATTCTGATTACACAAGCCACCGGGCCCTGCTGATTTAAACAATCGCGTGTGTTCAGAATTGCCTTCACCTGCCGCCTTTTCTTACTTAAATAGTTCTTTTCGGTCCTCTGCAAAGATGGTTCAAAGGGTAATTATCTCATAATTGTTGTCCTTTAAAAACATTAGATTGAGCCACTTGGTGCTTTTCATTCTGCTGTTTTCTTTGCCATCTATCTCTCTCTGCATAGCTCTCAATACTCAAAATTTTCCACTTTTTCTGAAGAATGCTTTTCCTTGTCAATTTTTGGAATGTTGCAATTCCTTTCTTACGACAATTATTTAGCAGCTTACCTGTTATAAAAATCTGAATTTTAATTGCTATTATTGTCCTTTTATTTTTCTCTTCAAGCTAATTCATCATACTACTGTTGATTGAACCAATTTTATTGAACTCCTATGTATTGAGGGTCTAACCCTGTGTCAGGTGGACTGAGGTATTTTTCTGCAATATCTCATTTAATTCTTACAGCCACTCAACATGGTAGGAAGCATACCCTATCTTTGGATGGGAAATAATAAGACCCAGGGAGGCATGTAGCTTTTCCGTGATCAAATAACTAAGCCAGGATTTAAACTCCGGCAGATATCAACTCACTTGCTTTGATCTTCCCACACCGTTCTATTTATTTCTCTATTTTTCTGTTTATATACTTTACCCTGGATGTCAGTTAAAAGCATTGAGCTTGGTTTTTGTCCTCATCAGACCTCTGAATGTTTCTTAGGTATTTTTTCATGAAGCATGTCACAAACTTCCTCTTCCTGGCCTCCTTTAAGTTGCTAAAATTGTGTCTACCACAGAGCTCCTTCCATCTCATTGAGCTGTAAGTATATATTTCCACATCCATCTTTCCCCTTCCACAGTGGTCTCCTGGAGGCTGAGGGGGAACCTGTCTCCTTCCTGTATCCCTGGCCAATGCCCGGAAGGGACCTGCCCTCAGGAGACCTGGTGTCTGTGTCCTGAGCAAATCACATAGACTCCTGGGTGGTGTCTGAGGGAAGAAGGAGAGTAATATGTGTAAGAAGAAATCTTCTTGAAATCTAATTTAGTGACTCACACTAAATGTCTTTCCTCCTATGACTCTAAACATTTGAAGGAGACTTGTGGAAAGCCAAACTATGAATTTCAGCACAATCTTCAAAACCTCATTTAATTTGAACCCTTGTGCTTTGGCCAAGCCACTCCTTTTCCCTGGCATGTTGGACACCAATGCTAGTTTGAGTTTGGTCCTAATCTGGGGTACAAAGCCAGGCCTGCACGTTCCTACCAGCTGATGGGGGAATGAAGGTAGTTGTCAAAGTGGGAAAGCAATGTGGCTCAATGATCAAGGGGGACACAGTCATATTTTTTCTTTGAGAACTTTGGAAACTCATTGTCATGGAAGCATCACATGGGCAGGACCTCAAGACACGTGTTAGCTTCATTAGTGCATTGATGACCTTGAGAGGGTGTGAAAGTTGCAGGAAGTCTTGAAAACTTAGTTCATCATTGGAGCTATCTCTCTCTCTCTCTCTCTCTCTCTCTCTCTCTCACTCACACACACACACACACACACACACACACACACAATTTTATGTAGCAAATTCCTTTCAGAAGGAACTGGAATGGGGAATCCCGTGGATGAGCCCTACTGAAGTTCCATCAAATCTAATCAACACCAAAAAACAAAGAGCAATGTAGAAAATCACATGAAGACTCCCTCTTCCAATGCCTTTGCTTTTTCCTTCTTGTTCACTAAGAATTGGAGAAATACAGTTATTGGGACATGATAACTCATTCCCACGCCATTTTCCATCTTTGATTTTGAAACACAAAACAAGCTATTTCTAAATGTAACTCTGTTACAATTCTTCTCGTCTCTTGACACATTAATAAGACCAAAACAATTTGATGTGTGATGTATGTCTACCCATTATTCTGTTGTCTATGAATCTTTCTGCTAATAAGCAGCATATCTGTAGCCATCTCTCAGCCCTAACCTTAGTGCAGTCATCACATATTTTGCCCCGTCTCCCTCCATTTGCCTCCCAGTACACCCTACACCCCTGCGTGTACCTGAGTCATTTGAGGGAAGGAACAGGATGCAAGCTGTATCTCCAATTCCCCAGTGCCTGATACACAGCTAGTCTATTTAGGGCTTGTCTGAATTGTGGCTACGCTGAGCAGGCTGATAATTGGGTTTTTGCACGTCCTACTATTCTTCAAAGGTTGCATCTTCATTTATTTAGGGAGAGACTGAGTGTTATGTGTGGTCAGAACCAAGAAAATGAACGCCTGTGGCAGCCCTCAGCCCTTTTCTGTTGTCTTAGGCAATTTTGCTCACTCCCAAACTTACATCCCTCTCTTACACAAGCAAAAGCCCTAGAGTCCACTGCTTCTAGCCAGCCTAGAAGGTCCTGAAGCTGACCCTTTGGAGTTGGGTGTGGGGAAGGCTTATCTCAGCACACACAACCCCTCAGCCCCTACCCCAGCCTGAAGGGCTTGGTTTAAATGTATATCTTCTTATCACTGAGAAGCCTTTTATATAATGCTATTTTTCTTCATCATGTTTTGTTCTAGTGGTGACTAAGCATCCTTTGGAGATGGGTCTCTAATCTAGCTGATCCACCTCTTAATCAGGTGCTACGTTCAATTAATATTTGTTGAATGAACGCTGGATACGATCTGAATAGAACTAGAGCAGCAGGTAGTTTGGGAGACCCTACCCAAGGGGACAGTCTTTCCTGCTAGAAGCTGTATTATTTTCCCTTATATCAAAGGACTTTGGCAGTGTAGAAATTCAAGACATGTTGCTACCTTTAACCCATGAAATGTTAGACTGATGCCAAGTGACAAAGCTTTATGATTTATTTTTAACAGTAATTGTTTTGTTTGGAATTTTGGATAATAGTATCTTGCTTTGATAGTCAAGAATGTTTCTTAATTCTCTAAAGCCTTTGCGTTGTAGATAGATACAAGAGGGCGGATGTTCTTAGCATTTGTGGTCCGATTGCTTCCTTTTGTAAAAGAGGCTTAGAGTATTTCTTTGTCTTGGCCAAGGTCACACAGAAGTCAGGACAGAACTTGGGACTAGACCCCAGCTCCTGACCCCAGCTAGCACCATGCTCACTCTTGTGCACTGGTCCTTTCAAGCAAAGGTGACTTTGTGGAGATGCATTTTATGTGCCTGAAATGATTGGTGTTAGCAATATTGACTACCTGAATAAGACCTTTATCAGCCACTACAGTGGAAAACAGAGTCCTGCCAGGGCTGATGATGACATTTGATGAGGGTTTTCTATATGCCAGGCCCTCTTCTTAGCACTCATGTAGTAAATATCTCCTTTAAGCCTCATGACAATCCTACAAAATTAATACTGTAACCATCCCTACATTTCAGGTAAAAAACAAACGAAGCACACAGAGAACACATAACTTGCTCTTGGTCACACAGAGGGAGTAAGGGATGGAGATGGGATTCAAACCCACACTCTTAACCACCAGCCTGCCCCCTCTGAGCTCTTGTAATTCATCTTAGGATTCCTGAATGTCTCCCTCAGATGCCAGATCGTTTCAAATATGTTATTTAAGTAATAATAAATTGAAAATATTTTAAAAGAAGAAACCATAAATCACTCTGCAGCAATATTCAGAAAGAATAAATGACCAGGCTGATGATGATTGAACTTATTGTAGAGTGTTACATTTAATCTGAAGATACTGAAATTATAGCAAGAGATAACAAGAGATCACAGGGAAGCTTGTGTCAAGTGCAAGATCTTTTCGATAGATTAAATGGCATTTAAAGATTTCGAGATGACTGAGATAATAAGGTAGGTGTTTCCTGTTTAAAGTAAATTCATTATAGATAAGTTCAAGCTCAAATCAGAGGCACATGAGACACTAATTCATTTTTTAAAACCTGAAGCTTAAGAATAAAGGAATATTTAACTTGAATAGTGGTTTTAAAAAATTTTTAAGTAAGGGATGAACAGAAATCACAGCCCTATGTGTATGTGGGGAGGATGGAGGAAAAAGCCATGCACCACCATTGCTGCATTCAGTGCTGTTACAGGAACAGCAGCAATTTAATTCAAAAAATGAAAGAAAACATACAGACAATGTAAAATCAAAACCAGCCATGGTACCATGCTTTAATTCTGTCCATGCCTGTTTCCCCCTCAGCGACTTGCAGGCAGGGATGTCAGTCCTCACTGCACCCCCAGTGTGTTTCAAGGTCAGTACTAAGCTGTCACTTAAATGTCTGCCTTTAAATGATCATGTTTAAACCAAGAACATGCATATCCAAAGCAAAGACAAAATCAAGCTCTTGGACCAAAAGTGAGCAGTAGTTTCCAAGATTTTCCATTAACTTGCCCCATCTTGGAGTCTGTGAGTGGCATTGCTGGGATTCAAGCTCAGCACCTTTTGCTTTGTTCCGTTGCCATGGCTCTTTCCCCTCCACTGTGTTTCCGAATCTCAAGTCGTGGCCCCTGCTGGCTCCTGCAGCCTCATATCTGTCACCCTCCCCCACAGACTGTACCTCCACAGCCAACCCCAGCACAGGCCAAGTCCCCGCAACCTGCCCTGCCCGGCCCTGATTCTGCTACAAACTCCATTTGGGATGATTGTCCCTGGGGAACTGCCTGCTGAGCAGACCCCAAGCCTCCTCCCGGGTTATACCCGGCCATTGATCACCTTTTGGTAGAATGGCACCAGGCCCTCCCTGGTCTTCTACCTGTGTGGCCTCTCTCCCCTGGACTCTGATGCAACTGTACCTGATCCCTGCCCACACTGAACACGGTAATAGGTCTCCTTCCACCTGTATCTTCTACTTTACAGGGTGCTCTGAGGACGGTGACTGGGTTATTTCTGTGTCCCCGGGAACTCAGTACAATCTTAGCAACATCATAGGTGCCTTGTAAAAGTTTGGGGGGAGGGGCACCTGTGGGCAAAGTATAGACCTGAGGCATCAGTCTTTGCAGACTTGCTTTCTAATCTTTTCTTTTTTTCATCTTCACCTGTCTTGGCAACTGATAGCCATTTATTACATTCATACCTAATAATAATCATGAGTTTTCACATAAATATCCATAGTTCAATTTTGAAAGCTCCAAAGATCAGCCCACACGGGTCTCTTGTCTCCAACCACATCTGCCAGAGTTGCCAGCAGCTGGCTCCTTAGACAGACCACGTACACACGTGGCTGCCTGCTGCAGTCCCCACTGGCCAGCAGCCTTCCTAGGTGGATGTCACTTGCCTGATCCAGGAGACCGCTGTGTGCTACCCCTGGGAAAACTTACGCAGTGGAAGCAGTCCCAAGCAGACTCTTTTTCTTTACTATTTCTTCTAAGGGCTATGTATGAGTCTGCTCAGGTAGCTGTAACAAAATGCCATAGACTGGGTGGCTTAAACAACAACAAAAATGTATTTTTCCCAGCTCTCCAGTCTGGGCAGTCCAAGACCAAGATGCCAACAGATTCAGCTCCTGGTGAGAGCTCTGTCCTGGATGCAGATGGTTGCTGTCTCCTAGTGTGCTCAAGTGGCAGACAG
Source organism: Stenella coeruleoalba (assembly GCF_951394435.1). Taxonomy (NCBI): domain Eukaryota; kingdom Metazoa; phylum Chordata; class Mammalia; order Artiodactyla; family Delphinidae; genus Stenella; species Stenella coeruleoalba. The sequence goes on along the minus strand of NC_137149.1, from coordinate 38,839,798 downwards.
AGTACCAATCTCTCTTCCTCTTTTCATAAGGACACTCATCCCACTGTGGGTCTTATCCTCAGGACTCCATCTAAATTTAATTACCTCCCAAAGGCCCCATCTCCACACTGGGGATAAGGGCTTCAACCTCTGAATTTTGGGGGGAAACAAAATTCTCTCTGTACAGTCTGGCTCAAGAAATGAGACAAATCCGCCCTCTACCTTTGCCCACCCAGGGGAAGAATTTACTTTGGCTTGTATATATGTATTTTCAGCTGCAAAAGTATTCTAATGTTCCCTAATTCTAATGTCCCAACATAAAAGAAACACAGATTCCCATGTGTTTGGGCCCTGGTGGCATGGGAATCAGAACACCTTGCTTTCTGATTCATTTCAGCCCCTACACACTTGACCTTGGGATTCCCGTTCTGTGCCCACCTGTTTCCCCATCAACAGGGATACGGACAGGACAAGATGACAGCACAGGGTTCTTTGGCCTCTGATGCTCTGTGTGTCTTTCCTTGCCATTTCTGGGGAAATGTATGGATTTCATAGGTGCTGGCCATCTGTGGGGTGATGATGACCGTCCACCTCAGCCAGGGAGGCTCCCACAGTCAGATGGTACCTGTTGGGAGGTTGGGTCACAGCTGGAGCAGGGATCGAGCCATGCATATCCAAGTGCACTGAGGCAGCCCAGCTCCTGTCTCCTGTCTGCTAGCGCGGCCCTCTTTTCCACTCAGCCGCACCGAGTAATAAGAGAGGCCCTGTCCGCCCTCCTGTCACAGAACTCTGCCTGTGCCAGTGTGTTTCTGCTTCTAATGAAGGATTTATTTAGGTCACTGCTGCCTTCTGTGCACAGCACCGCAGATTAAACATGTTGAGGAGAAGTAGCCCCTCCTCAGCCCTCCTGGGGGCCTCCCCGCTGCACACATATGGCTGCCCATCACCCAGGCAGGGGATATTCAGGGAGGACCCTCTGTGTGCCCCTTCCCCAGATAGAGAGCCTGGATTGCTTCTGTGTGTCACTGTCCTTTCTTCTGTAAGCCTCTGTCTGGTTGAGTCACTGCAGTACTTTGGATCATGAACAAATGCGTTTGACTAATTATCATCCTTGATTCCCATTTATACCACACAGCCTTCTTTTTTAGGGACAGAAATAGCTACCACGATTGAAGGGCTTGCCTTGGGCCAGGCAATATGGCAACTTCGTAAGCACCACACAGACTGTTCTATTTAATCCTCAAAATCGGTATATATTGGGCCAAGGCATTCAATCTAAGGCTCTGAGATTTCAATCCTGTCTTGTGGATTTTAAGTTATACAGCTGAGGTTTGAGCCTGGGTTTTTGGCTCTAATCCTCTGAATTCCAACATCTCCCCTCTGCCCGCCTCCACAGATAACACCAGCTCTGTGACGGGACTGATCCCTCTCTATTTTGTCTACTGCAGGTGGTTCCAAACCTGGATTTAAAAACAAACTGCCCCAACAATCATAAGAAACAAAAACCAAAGGCACATCAGCCTTCACAGCCCAAGGCCAAGGGCATCAGGATCTGAATGTGAATGAACACAGTTGTTCCAAGCTCACTGAGTTCTTGCCATTCCGAGGGCTATGGGTGGGCAGACCGGTTCTCCTGGGAGCTTATTGAAACACAGACTCCCAGGCCTCTCCCCAGAACTCTTGGATCAGAATCTGCATTTTGAACTACCTCTCTAGCGGATCGGTGTGCACGTATAAGTTTTCAAAGCACTGTTGCTGGTGATTGTCATGGGGCAGACAGAGCTCCTGGGGGGATGCTTTAGTCACCTCCCACTTGCAACTCCTTTCTAGATGCTTCAACCCTAATCTCTCACTAATTTGGAAAACAACTTTGCATGGGTTGACTTCAGACTACCTATGGGACAGTTTTCCTTTATCATCCTCATAATATCATGGAATTCTCAGAAGCTCGGCAAAACACTGTGACTGAAATCTTCTGGCCCTAAAGCCTTGCCCCACCATGCTGCCCTCCCTGGTTGGCCCAGGTCCCTCCTTCCTTCAATCCTGAAGAATTACATTCATTATGCAGGCAACCTTTTGTATATATGGAACCTCCCAGCCGTGCCATGGAAGCAACAGAGCATAGAAAGTCTGGAAGAGGGAGTGTTGGAAGAGTCCTGATCTTTTTCAAGGGGAAAACAGGGCCAATTACTCCTCCTTTTCCCAGATAGCCAATGTGACCCAGAGAAACTTATTAACATTATGTGGACTGACCTGGGGTCTTTTCTACCCTGGACTCTTTCCACCCCATCCTACCTCACAGCAATTACCATAAGTAAACCCAAACAGAAGTGAATGTCAACACTGGATGACAAGTGTCATGTGTAGGCAATTTCAAGAAAATAAATATTAATGCAAGTCTTGAGATCTCACTGTCCTTCTGTAGACTGACAGGCATGAGCTAAATCTGTTTCCTCTTTCTTGGTTTCCAAGATGATCTGCCAAGGATAGAAATTTGACAGATCTGCCATGCACTCTTAAGTTAGCAGTGCAAAGGTAAAAGAGAGACCTTTTTTTCTCCTAAACATGAACAAAAAATCGTATACTGTTGATTGCTCAGAAGTTTGGTTGGATATGGAAATGACAGTTCTGATCAAACTGTCTTGGCTCAGGCATCAGTGCATTCCAGAAAATTAAATCACTCAATACTCGGGGATGCTTGGAGAGAAACAATCCTTGTAGAGCAGCACAAGAGCTCTTATCCTTCCTGCTATGTTATCATCATTCTTTGGAGTAAGCTCTCCCCTCTGCCGGGAATGCACTTGCCGCTGCCCACAGAAGGCATCTCCATTCAAAGGCAAAGCAGCACAATGGGCTTTACAGATGGCCTGCGGAATTTTAGTCATCACACTTCCTGGTTCTGTGACCTTGAGAAGGTCATTTAACCTTAATAGCATGTTTCCATGTCTGCCTTGGGGAGAGAGACAGGCCATTAACATTCGTTGAATGCCCACCGAGTGCCAGGCACTGCACTATCTCTTTGCCGTGGGTAATCTTACTGAGGCACGATGGCATCCCTATGAAGTAGATTTTAGCCCATTTTGCAGAACGGCACATTGAGCCCCGGGGAGGTGAGAAACTTAGCTGAGGTCAGTTAGGTATAAGAATTCTAGCCTGGTTCTGTCCAATTACAAAAGCCTCTTTGCTTTTCTACTACTGCACACTGCCTTTTCATTGCTTAAAAAATATATAAAATAAAAGGAGACTAACCACCTCTTACTATCGTTACAAGTATTAGAGGAGATAATTTATACACGAGTGCCTACTGCCTGATACGCAGTGGGCACCCAGGGAGGAATCTATTTCTTTTCAACCCTTTTGTCAGATCCCTTAGATGACTTGGGTCCCCATGTTTTGATCGTCCCTGTTATCCAAGGAGATTCTCACCTGTGCCAGCTGGGTCACCGTCTTTTGTTGAGAGGCTGGGAAGTTTTTCCTGCAGACACAGGGACCGCAGGCCTCACTGTTCCCGATGCACTGAATTTCCCTCCTGTTAAATATTCTAGTTATTTCATTTTATCCACGAATATACTCCAGTAGTGGGACTGAGAGCAAATATATTGTATTAGTTACATTTGAAATCTGGGTCATGATGTGAATTATGTAGTAAGAAGACTTAAGGAGAAAATTAAAATATTTTTGAAGGGTGACTTCACTGCTTCCCCTCCTTTTGTAATGAAAATATGTTTTAGACTCTCAGTGATCTTGTCCAATCGCCATGAGAAATTTTGAGTCCCCCCTTAACATCTGGTTTCTGCTTGACCCTCTAGGGAGGGAAAACTCACTACTTTTTGACACAGACATTTTCATAAAGGGACAGACTGTTAAGTTTCTCTTTCTGCTGAATTAAAAGGCTTTCTCAGTGCCTTCAATCATTTGCCTGACTTTCCACAACATTCAATGTATTCATTCAGCAAATAGCATCTCTAGTACCCACTGTGTACTAGCAATCATGCCAGCCCCAGAGGATGCAGCAAAGAGAGACAGGAAGGACATCGATAAGGAAGCTCTGAATTAACATTGTTGGGTGGAGAGGCAGGCAGTAAACAAGCAAACAATTTTGGATAGTATATGAGGAATATAAAACAAGATGATGTCAAAGAAAGTGATTAAAGGAGAGTGGGGGCGCTAACATTGCGGGAAAGCCAACATTTGAAATAAAATCTGAATGACAAGAGAGAGCCAGCCTCGCAAAGCCTGGGGCTAGCATCCTGGAAAGAGGCAGCATTAAATGCCAAGGCTCAGAGCTGGTGTGAGCTTGGTGTGTTCAGATGAACAGAAAAATCAGGGCTTGGCTTAAAGGAGGCGGGAGGGGCAGGCAGGTCCCATCCTAGGTTCCTCCCTGACCTGAAGAGGAGTGTTGAGTTAATTTTCTTTTTTTACTTTTCTTTTTTTTTTTTTTTTTTTTTTTGCGGTACGCGCGCCTCTCACTGTTGTGGCCTCTCCCGTTGCGGAGCACAGGCTCCGGACCCGCAGGCTCAGCAGCCATGGCTCACGGGCCCAGCCGCTCCGCGGCATGTGGGATCTTCCCGGGCCGGGGCACGAACCCGCATCCCCTGCATCGGCAGGCGAACTCTCAACCACTGCGCCACCAGGGGAGCCCTCGATTTAATTTTTAATGCAAGGAAATCTCCATCTGGAAAAGCCTGTGTCCTCTCCCATGTGTTCCCAATGCCTGGTGTGTGGTCAGCCTCTTCATGGTGGGGCCCAAGGACACCTAGTGCTGCTGATGGGAAAGACTCTTGTCTTTGGAATTCTTGAAACTCCAGGCTTGGTTTATCACTGCAGGATGAAGCAAACAGCCTCCCGGATAAAAGGGAGTGAACAGGGAGTGGGCTGGATCTCTTTTGGGGACCTTTTAACCCATCTACAAAGGGAAGGATGGGGTTCATTTTATGCTCATTCTAGCAAGACTGGGCCATTCCAAGGAATCCTGTTCTTCATCAAAGAATCAGTGGCTGGCATGATGGTTCAACAAGACCAAAGACAAACCAAGGAGCCCAGTAACTACTTATACACTAACTCTGGGTGTTGCCACCTAGTGTGAGGGATGGTGAGGTTCCTGGCTTTGCCTGCTCAGACTGAGTTTGAGTCCTAGTACTGCCTCTAACTTTCTAGACAAACCACTCTGTTTCTCTGAGCCTCACTTTCTCATAATGATATCAGTTCTATCGAGAATGCAGTGAGCATCACAGGGGTCCTGTGTGCAAAGTTGCCAGCCTAGTGTCCGCTTAGTAGCGAGGGCTGCAGATGGCAGCTGCCATCATTGCTTTTGGGAGGAATGTGGCTTGGGTTCCAGGTTCTGTTGAACAGTCTTTGTCTGTGCCTGTGCCAACTCAGGGCTCCAGACTTTCAGAAGATTCCTTTGACAGTACCTAGTTTACTTCTGGAGGGAGAATAATCAACTTTGTGCTGCTTGCAAGTTCAAACTTGCCTTCCTGGTCCTTTTCCTGTTTGGGAATCTCCTAATTTGTGAATGGGGTAGAGTATCTTACTTATTAAGAAAGCACTTTCCACAATTAAAGGGATTTCCGAGTAAGAACTGCAACACTGCTCAGTGTTCTAATACCTCTCTGCTGTCCACCTCAGTTGCCAGTAGCCACATGTGGCCTTGAGATGTCCTGTAAGAGTAAATGTATACACACTGGATTTTGAAAACAAAAAAAATGCAAAATAGCTCCTTAATTTTATATAGTGATTATGTGTTGGAGTGATAACATTTTGGAAATACTGGCTTACATAAAAGTTGCCTTTTTAAAAAGGGGCTCCTGGAAAATGTACAAGTGCATATGTGGGTCATTTTAACACCTATAATAAAAGTAACGATAAGACATGATCTGTCTTAGGGCAAGATATGACTAAGTGTCAGGGACATAAATAAATAGTGGCTGCTATCACCTTTGAGGGGAGTTGCTGTTACTTTCCTGAGCATCTCTAGATCGCCTAAGGAGATTTGAGTTTTTTCTCCGAATGTAGTAAAACTGTTACACTTTTTATTTACACAACTCATCTGCTGCATAACTCCTATGGGGAAGGCATCGTGGTTGGCATAATGGAGGGGAGAAAGTATTGGTGAAAGTGGGGAATTCATCTCATAGCTTAGCTAAAATGCTAGCTATGTAGCATGAATTCAATAAATATTTGTTTGATAATTGGAAAAAAAGTGCATATGTGCTTCACGTTACATTTCTATAGGACAGTGCTGATAACCCATCTCACTTCAGTCCCAAAGTAGCCATTTGAGGCAAGTGGAATTATTACCACTTTACAGATGAGAAAACTGAGGCTAAGAGAGGTTACGGCACTTGGACCAAAGTCAAAACTGGAGACAGGATTCCTGACTCCATAGCCTGTGTGATTCCTTTAACTCTTCTACTGAGTAGAACAAATGAATGCGTTTCACCCACGTGCTATATGTATATCCCCTGTGTACCAGCTGATTCTGGAGTTGGCAGCCAGGGCTTGTCACTGCTAGGTAGGTTTTTTCGGGGGGCTTTCTTCTTTAGGATCCCCAAAACACTGCCATTGCTTTAAGACCACATGCTAGGGAGATAGCAATAATAGCAGAGAGTACAGAACTGGAACTCAGGATCCACAAGTTCTAGGCTCTGATTTTCTACCTGATCTTGGGCCTGTCACCTCAGGGCCTGCTCACCCATAAAATGAAAAAAAGGGACTTAATGACATGATGCTCTGATGCTCATAATTCCATTGTCAAGACCAGCTGGCCCAGATGTCCTGGCTTACAGGTTCACCTGAGCTTGGGGATCTTTCCTTTTCTGAGAATGTTACTAAAAGGCACAAAAATTCTATCTGTACCACTGAGAAATTCACATTATCAAACTACAACAGGAAGAACTTGGCTCTCGATGGCCACTGTGTGTGTGTAACTACATTTTATATATATTTAGATGTACAAATATATGCGTGTATATATACATAATATATGTGTGTATAATATATACATAAAACTTAGTTAAAGTTTCATACACACACACACACACACACACACACACACACACACACACACACGTGTACATATGAGACTTTAGCTAAGATTTTTTTTTCCATATACCTCAAGTACTTTTGGAATGTAATGTAGATGGCTTAGAATAAGTAAATATACATTTTAGAAACTATTACATTATAAATGAGGAGCTTTTAAACTACAAAGTGCCCAGTTTTTTGGTTGTTTGGGAGGGTTTTTGTTTTTTGCTTTGTTTTTGTAAAGGACAAACTATATTTAGTTTCTTGTTTCTGCTGTCTGCTGGTAACTTCCCTTTAGGAAAAAGATCTCAGATGTGCACTGTGCTAATCAAGATGCCTCATAACAGAATGGAAAGAGCATAAATAGTCAGATAATATGAATCTCAGATCTGGGCTCTGACTCTAACCCTTAGATGTTGCAGGATCAGGTTGTTTCCTAAGTCTGGATGCAGAGCTGTATGATGGGGATGACAATACCCACCACAGAGAGTATAGCAGTTTAGTGTGGAGAAGCTACTCTCTCCATCACTTCACCCACCCCACCCCCTGCACACGCACGCACACACACATACATGTGCACACCCACATACACACGTGTACACACATACATACATAAACACACAAGAGCATACACTTGCACCGGCACACACATACCCCAAACATGTAAAAAGCAAGCACAACTGGTCCCTTTGGTCAAACCACATGGGCAGTTGAGAAGGAAATAGAATTTCACTGAAACATACTAAAACGTTCATTTGACTGAAGCAAATGGCCCATTAAATTGGGCTCATCCAATCAGTAAGACCAGCCTTGAGCCCCATCTTGTTTGGCCATCCCTCCTTGAATTTTTCTCTTTTCTTTTTCCTAAATATGTATGTCAGGTGATTTGGCAAGTCCCTTTTCTAGTGTTCTGTGATTTTCTAAAGGTTTCAGCTTTTTAATTGCTTGATCTTTAATATACATTTTACAAAGTGGCTATTACAGTTAATATCTGAGGGAGGTAGATCAATTGATCTGATCATAAACACGGAAGTCCTGCCTGTTGTTCTTAGTTTACACATTCTAGACAAGTTTTAAGCTAATAAAGTGAATTTTAAACCTGGCATAAAGAAGATGATGGGCCCTCTTGATAGAAAACATTTTTCTGGCTCTGTAAATCCCATAGTCCCCAAACTGGGCCTCTGTGCAACTCTTCCTGAGCTGTGTTTAGACAGAGATTACTTAAAAGAGAGTTTCCAGGACTTCCCTGGTGGTGCAGTGGTTAAGAATCCGCCTGCCAATGCAGAGGACACGGGTTCGAGCCCTGGTCTGGGAAGATCCCACATTTCTCAGAGCAACTATGCCCCGTGCACCACAACTACTGAACCTGCGCTCTAGAGCCCGCGAGCCACAACTACTGAAGCCCGCACACCTAGAACCCATGTTCCACGAAAAGAAAAGCCACTGCATTGAGAAGCCCGCACACCACAACGAAGAGGAGCCGCAACTAGAGAAAGCCCGCATGCAGCAATGAAGACCCAACGCAGCCAAAAATAAATAAATAAATATAAATAAACTTTAAAAAAAAAAAGAGAGAGAGTGTCCGATCTGCTCTTTCCGGGAGAGGGTCGAACACGGATTGCTGCTTATCAGCCTCCTAAAAACAACAACCATAGCTCTTGTGTCTTTGGGAACTCCATGCCATGTAGCTTAGCAGTGCCCGTGTTCCTGAGGGACTTTAACGCCCAAATGTGATAAGTCTCAGTTAAAGAGAAAAAGGTATAAAGCAGGCAGTTCACAGGAAGAGCCCTGAATTTCGAATTTTAAATTTGGACCGTGAATTTTGAAGTGGACTAAATTTTTGTGTCCTTGTGTTTCTATAACTGTCCTGCGTTTCTACCTTGCACTGTAGTGTTAAAATGACAATCCACTGAGCAGACTGCAAGACCTGTTCTTTATAAATAGTAAACGTTTGCATGCATGAAGGTTTTTTGCTCTTTCCAATAACCTCGCCTGTTTATCCCTCTAGGCCCACTTCAAACATTTGCTTTACTTGGAAGACATCTCTAATCATTTCAGGCAAAATGAATGAACATAGGCCCTCACAGTACTCTCCCTAAATTATAATCGTAACATATATCGCACTGATGCTTACAGTCCGGTTGTATCAATTAACCTTTGCCAAATTGGTGCTGTAATGCAAACCACCCCAAAACTCACTGGCTTAAAACCACAAGCATGCATTCTCACTCCTGAGGGAGTTGGCTGGGCTGCACACAGGGGGCTGATGGGGCAGCTCTACTGCAGGTGTCTCTCGTCTTCCTCCTGGCACCAGCAGCTGGCTGGCCAGGGCATGTTCTTCTCGTGGCAAATAAAAAAAAAAATCAAATTGCTAGGAAGTACACTCCCCCTACAAGGAGGCTATAGCAAGAATTGGATTCAGGGAAGAGTAAAGAATTGTAGTTAATCATTCAATCTTTCAAACAGGTTCACCTGCCCTGTTAGATCAGGAGCCCCTAGTGGGTTGGAAACAATGCCTGCTTCCATATCGCTTGCCCCTCTGCCTGGGGCTGGCAGCTGGTAGATATTCTCTGATGTTTGCCAAGGTCCAAAAGTCCTTCCTAACCTTTTCCTTTATAGCAGATGTTGGCAAACTATGACTGCAGGCCAAAGCTTGGCCTGGTTTTAGTGCCAACAGAGCAGTAAAAATACAAATGTTTGAAAAAAATTAAAAGAAGAATATTTAATGACCCATGAAAATTATATGAAATTCAAATGTCAGTGTCCATAAATAAAGTTTTATTGGGACACAACCACACCCATTTCTCTGTGTATCATCTATGGGTGCTTTAGAGCGAAATAGCATAGTTGGAGTTGCCATAGAGACTATATGTCCCCAAAAGCCTAAAACATTTACTCTCTTGCCTGTACAGAAACCATTCGCCGCCCCTGCTTCATAGGATAAAGGAACCAAGAAAGCCCCAGGAGGTGAATGTCGTGCCCAAGACGACAGAGTTGTCAGCTTGATTAAGCCCAGTATTTATGTGGGGTTAATACTTCTCCCCTTTGTTTCCTAGTAATCGGAAGCCTGCGACACCCATGTGTCACTGATCTGGAGGCATCCCTCGCGGCAGCGCTTCATGACCCAGCGGCGCCCCGCCCAGTGAAGCCACCGTGGTGTCCAGCATGGCCGCGCTGCTCCTGGGCGCGGTGATGCTGGTGGTCCAGCTCCAGCTAGTGCCTTCCCGCCCCGCTGTGCCCGGGGCCGAGCTGGGCCAGCCGGAGCTTGTGAGGAAAGCGGCGACCTTGCAGGACGAGATCCGGGAAGGCGCGGCCCCCAACGGCTCCGCCCAGCAGCTGCCGCAGACCATTATCATCGGTGTGCGCAAGGGCGGCACACGCGCGCTACTGGAGATGCTCAGCCTGCATCCCGACGTGGCGGCCGCAGAGAACGAGGTGCACTTCTTCGATTGGGAGGAGCATTACAGCCAAGGCCTGGGCTGGTACCTCAGCCAGATGCCCTTCTCCTCCCCGCACCAGCTCACAGTGGAAAAGACCCCCGCGTACTTCACGTCGCCCAAAGTGCCTGAGCGGGTCCACAGCATGAACCCGTCCATCCGGCTGCTGCTCATCCTGCGGGACCCGTCAGAGCGCGTGCTGTCCGACTACACCCAAGTGTTCTACAACCACATGCAGAAGCACAAGCCCTACCCGTCCATCGAGGAGTTCCTGGTGCGTGATGGCCGGCTCAACGTGGACTACAAGGCTCTCAACCGCAGCCTGTATCACGTGCACATGCAGAACTGGCTTCGCTTCTTCTCGCTGCGCCGCATCCACATCGTGGACGGCGACCGCCTCATCAGGGACCCCTTCCCCGAGATACAAAAGGTCGAGAGGTTCCTGAGGCTTTCGCCGCAGATCAATGCCTCGAACTTCTACTTTAACAAAACCAAGGGCTTTTACTGCCTGCGGGACAGCGGCCGGGACCGCTGCTTACACGAGTCCAAAGGCCGGGCGCACCCGCAAGTCGACCCCAAGCTCCTCAATAAACTGCATGAATATTTTCACGAGCCAAATAAGAAATTCTTCGAGCTTGTCGGCAGAACATTTGACTGGCACTGATTTGCGATAAGCTAGGCTCGGAACCTTTCCTATTGTAAGTTCTAGTGTACATCTAGGGGGGAAAGAGAATTTTAAAAGGGCATTTAGGCTATAATTTATTTGTAAAATCCATAAATTACTTCTGTACAGTATTAGATTCACAATTGCCATATATACTAGTTATATTTTTCTACTTGTTAAATTGAGGGCATTTTGTATTGTTTTTCATGGTTGTTAACATGTGTAATATGTCTCTATATGAAGGAACTAAAATATTTCACTGCAAAAAAAAAAAAAATTCTGGACACGCTGTCTTTTTTGAATGTAATTAACTTGCCCCCAACTCAAGATAGCTGTCTGTGTTCACTCACTGCACATATTCCTTTATTACTTACTTAAAAAAAAAAAATGTTTTTCATAGCTGTTATACTCCTCTCCCATTCTCTCCCTTCTTCATTACCTTTTAAAAATTTTAATGGCTCGCTGTGGTCATCAGATTTATTTTTTTACTTGCATGGTGAGATTTCTCTTCATTGAGATCCCCTATTATTTTTGGAGGTGATAGTCTCACCCATGCCCAACTAAAGCAAGTACCTGAATGTGGATTTTAACCCCATGTAAACTCCAAGTGGACAAAGAAATTAAGCTGGAGAAGTAGTTACTAACCAGCAAGAGGCTTGCCTCAGAGAGTGCTTGCACTTACTTCTGACTGCAGCAATATGTGAAACTACAATAAAGGGAATTAAACCATTGGTCTTCAGAACGATCTTGGGGCTGTGTACTTTGCCCCAGGTGGCAGTGGGTCTCTGGAAAGCCACTTAGAATAGAAAAGAGGAATTGCAAAACCTATGCATGTCCCCATTTGTAAAAAGCTGACTAAAGTGGTAACTGTTTCCTTGAGTTGGGAGTCTATTAATCTATTTCCTTAAATATAAATATTATACTCCATATACTTTGAGACATAGGTGTATGTATGTTTAAAAATCAACTCTGGAGTCCTGAAGGTGAAAGGAAATTTAAACTCCCAAGGGTTGCAATTGAAAAGAGAAAAGTGCAAAGCAAATGGTGAAAGGTAAAGAATCCCTTGCACCTGCCTTGATAGGCCAGAGGCCCAATTTCAGTTTCACTTCTGCCCCGAACAACTGGGTTGTTAGAAGTGATAGAATAAGCCCTTCTGTGCCTCAGTTTTCTCATGCGTTCTTCATTCAGTCAGCCTTTTACAGAATTAAATAAATTGGATTTTTTTTCTTATTATGAATGAAATAGACATTATATATAGGAACTCATTGAAATTCCCCCCAAGCAACCCCAGGAAGAAGGAATTATTACAGCAAGTTCAAAGAGGAAGAAATAGGCATGAAGAAGATAAGGAACTCGCGCAAGTTCACACTGGCTATAAGCCAGAGCTCAGAGTCCACTTAAAGCCAAAGCACAGGGTTTTTGCGTTGTTTTTTTTTTTTTTTTTTCCTACACAATTTTTTCTAAATTCAAATGGAAAGGCCCAGGCTCAGAGACAGTTCTTCCTGACATATTCCTTCCCTGGTGCCAAATGTCTTCCACCCCAAGAGGTGAGCCTGAGCCAGAGGAAGAGGGCAAGAATGAGCCTGAAGTTCTCTCAGCAGTGCTATCAGGGAAATGAGTCACCTTGGTTGTGCTTTGCAGCTGCACCCTGGCTTGACCTTAGCATGGCCCATGCCCCAGCCTGGGCCTTGCACAGACAGCAAAGAATGTCATCTCTCCTCCTTTATTAAGGTTGTCATTAAACAAACAACTCCCCAGAGGGTGTGGCAGAAATATAGCAGGTTTCCTGTTGACATGGTACTTTGCCATTTGCGGAGTGTTTCTCTCTGTAGCACATCATTGGATCTTACTTTTATCACACTCATTCAAGACTGAAAAAGTGAGAGGCTGGGCTTCCCTGGTGGTGCAGTGGTTGAGAGTCCGCCTGCCGATGCAGGGGACACAGGTTTGCGCCCCAATCTAGGAAGATCCCACATGCCACGGAGCGGCTAGGCCCGTGAGCCATGGCCGCTGAGCCTGCACGTCCGGAGCCTGTGCTCCGCAACGGGAGAGGCCATAACAGTGAGAGGCCCGTGTACCACAAAAAAAAAAAAAAGAGAGAGACCAACAAAGGTGAAATTGAGTTATCAAGTTCGCCCAGGATTTGGCTGACAGAGTGGAGACTCCAGGGTGTGTTTTCTGACTCCTAAGAGGGTGCTCTTTGCAAAATACTTATGCATGTCTGTTCCCTGATAAGGATGGTGTGCGTAAAGCCTGCACTGTTGGGACAAAAGGTGGTGGGTGGGGCTGGAGGAGGGGAAGACCAAGCACTGGAGACACATCTAGCTGCTGCGGCTCACACAGCTGATGGTAGGGGATGATCCAGTTTAAAATGATCAGAAGGTATAAATTCAATAATTGTTGGTTTGGAGGTATGAGTCTTGACTAAAAATGCATTCATGGGGTCCACCATGGGCAAGGGGTCAAGGGTCAGATGAATATTTCTATTCATCTATTTATGGTACAACCCGAGCCAGCCATTTGGAAGAGATAAGCAGTAGGAGCCTGTCGCTCCAGACCTAGCCCAAGCACTTAGATCTCATCTGAGCTCTGTCAAATTCAGAGGAGATCCTGCAGTAGACCACCTGCACAGAGAGACAAATGCAATGACTCGGGAGCCAGATGGGCACCTGACCCCTCTCCAAACACACCTAATACTAAGTCTGTTAACAAAGAGAGAGATGCTGAGGGAGTGAGGTTGCTGCCTGGACTGATCCAGGCTCAGGGGCAGCCTGGGGGCCTCTGGATGACAGCCTCCCAGAGGTGGCTGAGGGCAGTTGAGCAGGGCCTCAGCTATTATATTTGGAATAGTCACTTCACTTGATGCTTCTGAGTCAGGACAGCCCCCTCCCATCCTCCAGGAACTGGATAGTGCTGAAACCCTGGTAACACTTTGGTTATCAGCTCACAGCCTGAAAATTTGCCATTTTAGCAAAAATGATTATGTGCCTCTGAGCAGAGTGCCTTGCCCTTTCTATCCTGGGAGGCTGTACTCAGCAGAAGGGAGGTGTGAAGCAGAAGAGGCCATTGCTCAGGGTGCCTGCTGAGCAATGAGGTGGAATCAGAGATCACTGCCAAGAGTTCAGGTATTCATTAAAATTGTATTTTTCTTTCGAGCCCCTACTATGTGCTTAGCATGGTATTAAGATCTCAGGAGTAGGAAAATGTTAATGCAAGAACGAATAGACATTAACTGTTCTGTGTTTAAATTAAAAACGACAACAACAATATGGAAGGGCTAGGAAGGCTGTTCTGTGTTTAAATTAAAAACAAAACAAAACAAACAAAAAGACACACATGGAAAGGATGGAAAGGCTAGAAAGGCAGGTAGTATTAACTGTGTGTAGACTGACCAGTGCAGTCATTCTCATTGAATTCAAGAACATCCCTGGGAGAAATCAACTAGCCCTGTGATAGAGAGGACTAAACTGGGCATAAGAAATGGACCTGCACTCATTGTTTTAGAGTAAATAGAGGAATACTACTCACGGTAGGGGGATGGTTGCCCCAGCGATGGGGAATGTTGGAATTAAGGATCATACACAGAAAGTGAGAGATGACAGAGACATGTTTCATTACTCAGGAGTAGCAAGAGATGGGAAATCTTCCCGAAGGCTGCACGGCCAAGCTGTGAACCAGATCACTTACCTTGTGGGCCACAGGACCCTGTTCTTTCCACAGGAAGTCTTGGTGAAATTGCCATAGAGCTGGAGTACATGAGGCAAAGGACATAACCAGAGCAGGGCATTCTGAACAAGGGCAGCTTGAGGAATCACGACAGTGGTGATAAAGAGGGGGAAGGAAGTAGAGAGATGCAGGCAAGAGACTGTCTACTGGTCATGGGAGTGAGTTAAGCACACTGGGAACTCACTCTGTGGCCTTGACATCTGCTTTCCAAGTGGTGGAAGCTTGCTTAGAAGGCACCCATGTGTCTCTGTCTCCTGTGCAGGTGTATCTATCACATAAAAATAACTACCATTTTTTGCATACCTGCTATGTGCTTGGCATTTGAAATAGGTTGCTTCTAATCCATGTGACAATTCTGAGAAGCAGGAAATGGCATAGTACTAATTGTACAAAGGAGGAAACTCAAACTCAGACACTAAAGGGCTTGCCCACGATGCCAGAGCCATTGATTGCCACAACTGGAATTTAGGGTCTAGTGTCCACGCTCTGCTGCTTTGCAGTCTATGCAATTGTGGGACAGGGGAGGAAGAAATAAAGCATAGGCATCTGTCTATTGGGCAGAGCCTGGAAGAATGATGGGCATCCAGAATGCCAGGATGCACAGAGAGAGTTATATCAGATCACCTTCAAGCCAGGAGTGGCTGGGACCTGATACAAGGGACACATGATAAAGCATGTCCCTTACCGGCAGATATTCATTTAGAAAGTCTAAGCTTGAGCTAGAGACCAAAGCAACACAATGGAGCTCTCCAAATGGCAAGCAAGGGGTGAGGACCAAAGCTACAGACTGTCCCTGATTGAGATGCTTGACTGAAGTAATTTGATGTAAGAAATGGCCTTGGTTCTTCAGTTCACCCTGATATCAATATCTTTACTCCATTTTCCTCAAGTTTCCCAGTTAGGTGACCTGAGAGAAAAATCAAGTAAAGCCAGGAGACCTGGATGTGAATCCCACCTCTACCAATTTTTAGGTTCAAATTCTCAGAAGCTCAATTTCTTTCTCAATGTAAATGCCCTTAACTCTGTTTGGGGGAGAATTCAATGAGATAAGTAAAAGCTGTAAAATCTGTGGGTATGTGGCTTAGTGGTTAAGAGCATTTAGAACTTTGGGAAGTAGACCAAAACTGGTTTTGAAACAGTCAGCAGGCACGCACTGCCTTGGTTTCTCCATCCATTTCCCAGCTTCGGGACTGTAACCTTTGCTGTTGGTGCACCATCCAGAGCCCATTTACCAGGGAAGTGTCCCCATTCCCCACCATCAGAAGAGTTGGCTACTAAAAGCTCACCCTGTACTGTGTTCTGGAGCATTTCTCTCAGTTGTCAGCTGCTGCCTTCCCTGGAGGTACCTGGGAAGTTATGCCCACCCTTCTTTTCTACTCTCCTTGGGGTTGCCTGTGAGTAACACTTGATTGATGTGGGATGTGGAGTGGTGTCTTAGGGAAGCAGCCCAGATTCCTGGTCTCTGGGCAGGGCAACCTCTATGGTACAACTTATGCTCCAGAACTCCTCCTGGGATCAGGCTGAGGCTAGACTTCTGAAACCACACTTTTGCTTAGTTTCTTCTACTTTATCCTGTGCCCCTTGTTACCCATTTCTTCTGTAACCCCATTCTTAGTAAATGACTTACCCAAGAATACAGGAATCCCCATCTCATGTTTGCCTCTAGGGCATACAATCTAAGATAGTAAACTTGCATACATGTCTTATTCTCTCTATATTTCATATGAGTAATATGACCAGCCCACAGGGTTATTATAATTTTTCCAGTTAAATAACAGACAATAAGGAATGAGTCTGTCTTATCCTCTGACACATAAAAGAGCTAAATACAATAATAGACACGATTGTTACCAAGTATAATAGTTGTCTCTTCTTTGGCTTATCAGACTATCAACATAGTGTTCATGCATCAACATCAAACTTTAACTTCATGAAAGATTTCTGGTTCTCACAAATATAAGGGCATCACGCTATCTTATGTTACAGGATATCGTATCTCTATTGTTTGATAAGTATTCCATTTCGAGCTTGTGCATGAATGTTTTCTGCTCTTGGTTGCAACAACTTGGCACCTAGCACAGTGCCTGGCACATGGTAGACAGAAAGTACTTGTTTGTGGATTGAATTGTAATTCTAGCCCAGTTGTCAATCTGATGTGAAAATCCCCTCTACTATATCCCAGCTTCATGATCTGACCTCCTGGGAACACCTTCTGTGGGCCAGGCACTGCTAGCACTTCACAATATACTGCTTTATTTAATCCTTAGAAAACCCTAGGGAAATAATCAATCCAAGCTCATTGTTTTTTCCTTACCATCATATCCCCAGCAAATAGAACAATGCTTGACATAGGAGTTGCAAATATTTATTAACTAAATGAATCATTCTAATGCCCAAGCTCTCTCCACTACGCAGTACTATACAACCACACTTCCTGAATATAGCACTAGTGGAGAATCCAGTATTCTCTAAGGCAACCCATTACATCTCCAAATTGGCTACTAAAATTCATACTTCCTGTAACTAAATCTCTATTCCTGTAGCTTCCTCCAATAGAAATGAGTTTACCACAGGGCGTCATGGAGAACAAGTCTCGTTCCACTTTTCCGTATTGGCACACTGGATGAAACACTGGCCTTGGGTTCTGAAGTCCTGAACTTAGAGATTTTTCATAGCTATGTGACCTTGGGCAATTTCCCTAGCTTCTCTGAAATTCTGGTAACTTTCTGCGAAACAGGATAAATCATGCCTTCTTCACAGAGGTTCTGTGAGTATTGCATGGTTAGTGACCAATGTATAAATATAGGAGATCATAATTCTATAAAAATTAATCTAATATTGAAAAGTAATTCAGATCTTATGACTGGTGTCATCCCTTATAGAGGCTAATGGGATAATTACTGAGTATTAATGAAAGCTGGGTGTGTATTATCTCACTTTATCTTTAGGTCAACCTCTGAGACAGATATCACTATTAACTTCATTCTATGGATGGGGAATCCAAAGCACAGAGATATTAAGTAATTTTCCCAAAGTCACATAGCTAGTAAATAGCAGTGTCAGGGGCTGTCTGTCTTCATGGCTAGCATACTTAACCTCCTGGCTACCCTACCTTTCAGTGCAAAAGAGAACCCTTTCTCCAACATATCTGCCCATGAAAAGAGCTAGAGCACAAAGAAGAAAAGAATAGAGATTAGGAACTTAAGATAAAAATCAGCAAAAAGACATAGTAGGCAGAATTCAAGAATGTCTTCCCAAGATTTCTAGCCCCTGGTGTACACACTCCATGTAATCTTCTCCTCTTCAATGTGAGCAGGACTTGTAAATAAGATGGGATGTTTACCCTCTTGATAAGGTTATATTAATGGGATAATGGATAAGGATAATTAATAAGGATAATGGGATGTGACCTATCAGGTTATCTAAGACTCCAACTTAGCAGACTGGGGAGGGAGAGAGATTCTCCTACTAGTTTTGAAGAAGTTACCTGCTATGTGAGAGAGCTAGCAAGGGATTGCAGTGGCCAGCAATACTGAAAGTGTCCCTTAGCCAGCAACCAGCAAGGAAACAAAAGCCGTAGTCCTACAGTTGCAAAGTGTTCCAGCAAGCTGTGAGCTTGGAAGAGGGCCCCAAGTTCCAGATGAAAACACTTCTGGCTGAGACCTTGACTGTTGCCCAGTGAGGGCCTGCTTGGACTCCTGTTTTATGGAAACTGAGATAGTAGAAGTATGTTGGTTTAAGCTGCTGAGTTTGTAGTAATTTTTTATGTAATAGGAAACTAATACAAAGACTTAAATCTACTTTTTAGCCATCTTCTCAGTTTATACTCACTTTTCTATACTCTCTCTTGAAAACAAACAAAATGCATGACTTTTTGCTACCCAAGGAATACATGTCCATTATACGAAAATCAGCTTCTTCAAGTAAGATTATTCAGAAATAATCACTGTCAACATTTTGATTTGTATAGTTTCAGATTTTTCCAACACATGAATGTGTGTGTGTGTATTAAAAAATAAATTACATCTTTTTGATAACTCAGCAACCTGAGAGTAAACATCAGCTGATACCTATCCATTGATAGAGTTGAAATGGATCTTAGAAGTCATTTAAGCTAATCTTCTTGTTTTATGGAAGAAGGAGGTGAGGTTTGGAGGAGTCAAGTCACTGTTCATGCTGAATCTATATGAGAACTCAGAGCTACTTCCTAATACCTTCCACACTGTATGTTTGATGTCTAATCACTTGTTTAACTCCCCACCAGACAGTTTGCTCCCCAGGTGAAGGCCTGCACTTCCTATGAAACCAGTGCCTCACAGTGTTTTGCAGGAAGCTGATATCTAGGTGAGAGTGGCTGATTAAAGTTCTCATTTAGCAGTGCTTTTAGTGCAATGGGAAAAACAATAAAAGCTACATAGATGTGGTATTACAGTTACCTGTGGCTGTGTAGGAAACTACTCTAAAACTCAGTGGCCTAATGCAACAATTTATTATCACTCACAGTTCTGTGGGTGGCCAGTTCTTCTTTGGGTGCTCACCCAGTTGTAGTCAGATGGTGGCTAGGACTGAAGTTGCCTGAAGGCTGGACTGTGTTGGAGGTCCAAGATGGCTTCTTTCATTACATGTTTGATGCCTCAGCTGGAATGACTAAAATGCCTGGGTGCTGGCTGGGCATCCTCCCCCCACCCACACACACACCAGGTGGCCAACTTGGGCTTCCTTATAGCATGATAGACTTAAGGTCATTGGTGGAATGTTTTATATGGTACCTGACTTTCCCATGAGAGTGATTGTTCTAGAAGAACAAAGTAAAAGTTGCAAGTGTTACATAATGAAACTACTGCTACATTGTGTTGTTCCAATGGGGCCAGCCCAGATTCTGTAGGAAAGTACTACATAAGGAGCTGAATAACAGGAGGTGTAGTTCACTGGGGGGACTGGCTCTCATGCTTGTTTGTTCCTTGACAATAAAATGGACAGAACACCTACTTAATGGATTTTTGGTCATATTTAAAAGGGAGATTAATATAGGTATGAGCTTTCATGAACCTTAGAGTCCATTATACAAATGTAAGCTATCATTATTACAAGTCCTTGGGCCTACTATGTAATTTCAGCAATTTTGACCTAAAGCATTTGCCTATTTTCAGTCCAATCTTTTGATCACATGTGATGGTGTTAAGTGATTTTGCATGAATCATTTGTTCCATGTTGCTTATACTGTATTTTTATTATAGCCCAATGAAACTACATGAGAAAAAGATATACTTAGAACAAATTGTGGACTCTGGTCAGCAGGGAAAATTTTGTCCTCTAATGTAGGCAAACCTACAGAACATCTTAGAAAATCTGTCAAACACAAAAGAAAGTTGCTGAAAAAAAAAAAAAAGAAAGAAAGTTGCTGAGACATTTAACACTGCATATTAGAAACTGTGTATAACATTCAGAAAAGAATGCATGGCAGAGTCCATTTCTACTTTCTTTAATTTGGAAGTTCTATTTTTAGTAACAATTTACATTTTCCACACAATTAAGGACTCCACCTCAGCTGTGATTTACAATTTTTTCCACTCTGTCTGTTTACCTGCTTCCCAGTAAGAAAACTAGGTTTTAAATCTTGACTTTAGTTGTGAGTAATGCTAGACAAATTTGATTAGCTATTTTAGAGGCTCAGTTTGCTCATATGTTAAATGGGAATAAGATTTTATTTAGGGAATTCTTAAGTAAAAGGCCAGGAGCACAGTCTTTTATTTACTTGTCTTAAAGGCCAAGAGCACAGCCAGGTGCATAGTAGGCATTCAACACATTCATTGTTCTTTTAACGAATGTTTTTTTTAATTTATTTTATTTTATTATTTTTTATTTATTTATTTTTTATGTGGTACACAGGCCTCTCACTGTTGTGGCCTCTCCCGTTGCGGAGCACAGGCTCCGGACGTGCAGGCTCAGCGGCCATGGCTCATGGGTACAGCCGCTCCGCGGCATGTGGGATCTTCCCGGACCGGGGCACGAACCCGTGTCCCCTGCACCGGCAGGTGGACTCTCAACCACTGCGCCACCAGGGAAGCCCCATTGTTCTTTTAATACCCTCTTTGTGGACCCCTCCAAAGGGTCTGCGATAAAGAACTGGCTTTTGGAATAGAACAGCCCTTAGGGTATCACTGCTCATTATGAACATCAAGGGCAACACATCCAAAATCAGTGAGATCTTGTTGTGCCTCTAAACATAAATATTCACATAAATCCAGGCCATTGACAAGCAAACACAGCTTTTGAGATGATTATCTGAATAATAAAAGTCTATTTGTTTTCCTGAAATATTCAAATAATGAAGAAGATAAGTTTGAATGGCCTCTTTGTTCCTTTCTTTTCTATACATGACAGATGCAGATTAAAGGTAATTTAGAAAGAAAATATAGTCCACTAAATAGTTTGTAAATTTACCTGTTTTGATAAAGAAGGCTCCTAACTATTTGCCAAGGACATAAAATGACTGTTTTTCAATTAACTGTCATTTCTCTCATCTGTACCAAAATCATTCCTTTAAAATCCAGTTTCTCCCATCTCCCAATGTACAGTGTCCTGCTTAGTTCCCCCCCTCCCCCCTGACCCAGGGGGTATGGCAAATTTGGAAAGGAAACTGGAAAGGGTTTTAAATTTCAAGGGATATTTTAGCCATGACCATCTATTTATTAAAGTCCAGTCTTACTCTCGTTCACAATCACCAAATGGTAGAAACAACTCAAGTGTCCATAAACAGATTACTGGATAAATGAATGTGGTCTATCCATACAATGAAAATTTATTCAGCCATGGAAACAAATGAATCCTGATGAATGCTACAACATGGATGAACCTTGAAAGCTTTATGCTGACTGAAATAAACCAGACACAGAAGAACAAATATTGTATGATTCCAATTATATGAAATAACTAGAATGGCCAAATTCAGAGAGACAGAAAGTAAATTAGAGGTGATCAGGGGCTGAAGAGAGAGGGGGAAATGAAGAATTGTTATTTAATAAACATAAAATTTCCAATGGGGTAATGACGAAGTTTTGGAAATAGACAGTGGTGGCTGATGTACATTTTGAATTTAATTAAAGCTCCTGAATTGTATACTTAAGATGGTTAAAATTTATGTTTTGTTATATTTCTTACCATATATATATATATATATATATATATATACAGATATAGATAGATATAGATATAGATACATATAGAAAAGGACATAAATCCAACCTTAGTTTCTATATTAACTTTTTACTTAATTGCAAGCAAGTCAGCTATGTTCCTAATTCATCTGCAGTTTATGCAGAAGGACCTTCATAAAATGTTAACTTCACGCGTCACCAACAATTGCATGACAATTCTAGTTTCCAATTACTGCATTATTTATCAGTTTATAGATGGAAAATAAACATGATACTTAATGTAAAACAGACCTAATTACCCCCACTTTTCATGTACCTAACTTATGACTTATCTTCAGACAAAATAAACTATTTACAGTTCTAATTTAAGCTACTGTACACAGTTTTCAATTCCTCCCATCCTGAGAAGTACATTACTGCCTCTAAAATGTATTGTTCCCATCCTGAGAAGTACATTACTGCCTCTCTAAATTGTATTGTTCCCAATCTACCTGTGAAATGTTCAACATCACAAACTTGGGGTCTCAGCATCATCAGTCAGGTCTTTCCAGAGTGAAAATTAGCCCATGACTCTGTCAGCTCTGTTTGACAAAAATTTCCCATCATGAGTTGAGCCTAACTGACCAAACATTTGGAAATAAATGATAAAAAAAAAAAAAGCTCCTTAGCAAGCAAAAGCAGATGATGTATGTAATCAGAGTGTCTGCCTTGTATAGGAACGGGTTGTTCACCTACATGTGGATTTAGGTCAAGCCAGAAGACCCATCAAGGTGCTTATATTTGCTTCCTATGGAAGCTATAACAAATTAGTGTAAACTTAATTAATTGTTTAAGACAATGTGTATTTATTATCTCAAAGTTCTGGAACTCAGAAGTCCAAAATCAGTCTCAGTGAGCTAGAATCAAACTGTGGTCAAGGACTCATTCCTTCTGAAGGTTTGAGGGGAAAATCCATTTAATTTTCTTTTCTAGCTTGTAGAGACTGACCTCATTCCCTGACGAGCAGGCCCATATCACCTCACCTTTTATTCAGGTGATCTCTGCTTCCTTCTTACAAGGGTCCTTGTGATGACATTGGGTCCACCCAGATAATGGGTCCACCCAGATAACCCAGGATAATCTCCTCATCTCAAGATTTTTAACTTAATCACATCCACAAAGTCACTTTGCTGTGGAAGGTGACATAGTCACAGACTCTGGAGGATTAGCGTGTGGACAACGTTGGGGGTCATTATTCAGCTTACCACAGGGCTCTAGAGGTCTGTCATAGAACTGATCATTACTGGAGATGATATACATTTATTTGTAGGTTAAATATATATATTTTACTCATCTCTCTTATTTCAGTTTTCTTGTGCCAAATGTAATTTGTTCAGTTATTCCATGGATATTAACTGAGCATCTAGTGGGCCAGGCACTGTTCACAGGACAGGGAATGCCACAGTAGATAAAAAGTAAAGTTTCTTCCATCATGAAGCTTTCTTTTGGTGTTGGTTTACCGCCCTCCCCTGCTAGAATCTCAGCGCCATGAGAGTAGGGACTTTGCATCTTTTGTTTATTCCTGAACCCTCAGAGCCAGAACAGTGCCTGAGCCCTACTGTTAACACTTAGTGAATGAATGAACAAATGATCTTTCAAATCTGTCACATAGAAATTTACCCCAGGGAGAAAAGGGGGACAAATTTTGAAGATCTCTCACAGGTAGAGAATGAAGGGATGGAATGCATCTCATACTTCACCCTCATGATTTCCTGTGGTCTGTGTTTGTCCCTATGGTCAGCTGTGGAAAGTGGGAATCAGAGACATCCAATCACTTCCTCAATGACACACAGCTAGACTGGAACAGAGTCTATTTGACCCCCATTTCCATGCTCTATATACTGTATCTGTTCAGAGCAGCACAAGCTTACTGATTAGTGACTAGAAGAAGAGTGAAGGATTGGCAAAGACCTCAGTTACACACACAGTTTCTCTACACTCTACCACCATACATTCTATGTAAAGTAGATGTCTAAAGAGCTAAGGTTTAGATACATGAAAGTATAAGTCACCTCAGTGTTTATGAAAGAAAGAGAAAAAGAAGAAGAAGAAGGAGGAGGAGGAAGGTAGGGAAGAGATGGAGGAGGTGGAAGAAGAGAAGGAAGAACAAAGAGAGTAACAAAGTAGGGCTTTTAATTGACTATTTGCTCACATCGGTATTTCATCCTGGCCTACAATTCTGCACTTGATGTTGTTTACCATCCTAAAGGGATTTCTCAATAGTTTCTTGTGCAGGATTCCTACACACTCCTCAGTAGAGAGCCAAGATTCTCCTCCCAGCTGGCCGCCTCCCTCCCATTCACTGCAGTCCCATGATGCCTGTCCAGAGCCCAGCTCCTCTGGCGGGTGGCCAGGAGCTCAAACAAGCGCTGTTCTCCGAGCATAAAAATAAAGTACCATTATACAAATGGGAGGCTGGATTCTGCAATTCAAATTTGGGCCAGAAAATCACCTCTTACCTAAGCTGTTGTTTATCTAGGCAACAGGGGACTGTGGAAATTGCTGTACAAAATTTCAGTTCATCCATTCACTGGTTCTGTGGTTTTAGATACATATCTTCATCTCTCTGAGCCTCAGATTTCCTTCTTTGCAAAAGGTCATAGAACTAGATGATCTTTATGTTCCTGACAAGTTCTAGAATGCTATAATTTCTCCTAGGTAAGAAAAAGAAGAAAGGGTTGTCTTCTCACCCTCCCTTCCTTCCTTCATTTCCCTTTCTTTCTTTTTCCTTTTTCTGTCTTTTCTTCTTCTTCTTTGTGCCAAGATTTTAAGTAACAGGCTGCTCTGGCTGAAATTAGTACCTTAAATTTTTGAAATTGTCCTGGGTAGAAGCCAGAAAAATAATCACTTAAAAGCCATAACCATTTTGTTATGCTCTTAGAGGAGGAAACTGGAGGACAACTTTGTTGCCTCTGTCCTGAGAGCATCTGTTTACAAATCTTATTTCTTGAAAAGTCACCCCTCCATCCTGATAGGATTTAGAGACAGGATTTCAGCATGGGTTTAGAAATGCAAATCCATTTTCTATTTCACATGTTATCTTGGTCAGTCACTGGTGAGGTGTGAGTGGCTAAGTTAGGCTGTCTTGGTCTAGAGTTGGAGCCTGGCAAGGGACTAGTGAGAGGAAATGGATTTAGAATGTTCTGCAAACCATACCTTATCATTGGAGAGATGGAGGTGGTGTTTGAAAGTTTGTTTTCCGAGACTTGCGTGCAGGAGAGGAGACATGGAAGAGGGTAGATGAAGGAATTGATTTCATGGGAGATTTTGTGGAATTCTGGGTGGAGCAAGGTTTTCTTAGGATCCAGTGAAAACGTGACTCTGAATGGGGGGGAGGCCAGTGTCCACATCCCAGCCCTTTCCTCCCCAGCCATACAGACAGTGGGTGTCAAGCCCTTGAGATTCAGGGGTGTCGCTATTGTAGAAACCTTACATTATATGATACAACCTAAGCTTAACCAGACAAACAACCGACCAGGCTGTGGTAACTAGTTGATAACTGTGAGTGTATGATATACTCCTTTTGGGGATCCAATAAAGAATTGGAAGATGCTGATGAGAGGAAATGAGACCCTGTAATCAAGTCAGTAGGGTTCATGACACCATGGTTTAGATTGCATGTAAATGAGATCTTGCTTGGATTCAGCATTAATGTCTTTGGTATATTCTGTCCCCTTGAACCTTGATAATGATTCCTTAGAGGAGAGGACACTGAGGCTGGGGTTTGAGCCAGGACTGTCTCACCCTGCATCCAACTCTCCCCATCATACAGCACTGAGTCTGTCTTCCCTTTTGCTCTGCTCTCATCCCTCTCCTGCACATGCATCATTTTAAAGTGTGCATAATCATATCACATTATGTATTTTACTATCACTACACTAGAGACAATGGACCTTTCCTGTTGAAGACCTTGACATATTCATAGTGTAAAAAAAAAAAAACAACAACAGCTAATGTTTGAAATACTTCATGCTTGGTTCCTCTTCCTATGAAACATGCTTGGAGTTTGAAAACCCTTAAGCTCTTGTTCCAACACCATGGCGGCAGATAGAATTGGGAAGCTTTCAAATGTAAAGGAATTTGTTGTTTCCTTGGCAATGTCATAATTCAAATGACTTCAGGTTTTCAAATGTCACAATTGTGATATACTATAGACAGTCATTAATAAACACAAATGTGTTTTTGAGGTTTAGATAAAAGTCAGTAAATAAAGGGATGGGAACCTCTATTCAGAAAGCAAGTGGATGGTGTTGGGAGCTCCATTTCTGTAGCTAGCTGGCATTTGCATGGAGTTCAAGTTATCTATGTTGACTGTGATCTTTGAAGGGGTATTAATTATTTCCCACTCACAAACCTTGATGGCTGCCCATTGATGGCAGGTAAGCTTGCTTTTTGCTTTTTAAATGTGGCATTTAAAGCCTTTTGCAAGATTGGTCCACCTTTACCTTCTTGTCTTCTTTCTCTACCTGTCTACTTTCTTGGCCACATTTTAAGACACAAGAGTACCAGACACCCTAGCCTAGATTCCCAAACAGGGCCATAATTTTTCATGCCTCTATGCCTTGTTCAAAACATGTTCCTCCCTTTGCTACCCAGCAGTGGCCTCCATGGCTTTCAGAGCCCTGCTAATATGTCACCTCTTAGATTTAACTTTCCCTGGTCCTCACTGGTGGAAGGACTTAGCACCTCCATGGCACCCTCAAAGCACTTTCTAAGAATATCGTCTTTGGGGCAGGCCTGACCATTCAGTGTCATGGTCAATTCTGGGCCCGAGTCCCTGACCAGGTACAAAGTCCATCAATATTCCTGTGTCACCTTGTCTCCCTTGCACCTCACACAGCAACGACCTCATAGCAGAAGCGCTAAAAAAAAGGTTTGGTGAAAGAATATCTTATATTCTTATACATAGTATCTATGTATACTGGTGTTCTTCTACCTGCCTTCATTTAATATTTTCTTTCTCCACTTTGAGAGAAGGACCTGCTTTTGAAACCAGGGGCATCCCAAGCCCACAATGGGCTACACTTCAAAACTTGATACCCTGAACCTCTGGGTCAGTAACCATTTGTGTAAGTGAACAAGCATTAGCCAAAACCACAAACAGCACCAGAGAGGGAGGAATTAGAATATTAGCAAGTCATGCATTGATAACCACCAGCCAGCTGGACATTCTCCTTCTGGGGCTCCTATGCTATTTGTTCTCTTCATTTTGAAAAGTGAGAAACTGAGGGGCTGTGTAGCCAAATTTAAGAAATGTATATGTAGAGTAAGGAGACTTTCTATCAAGGTCCACCTATAATTCCAGAAGCAGGAGGGAAAAATGTATACTCCCTAGAGGTAAAATACTTACTAAACAAAGATATAGATAATTGCTGCAACACTCCAGGGATAATTTTTAAATTAATTGTAATAAAAGTGAATGACAATTTCACCCACCAAATTATTAAATATTTAAATATATATGTGCATATATAATTTACATGTGTGTAATATTTAACACTGATAAAGATCTATGGATAGATTAGGACATGCTCATATAATCTCAAGTTCAAATGGTGAAATCATTCCAGAAAGCAATTGAACAATATATATCAAGGTCCTTAATAATGAGTAGAGTCCTCTGCTCACTAATTCTGCTGCAATAAATCTCTGTTAAGAAAATAGCAATACCTGAAGCAAAGACTTATGAACAAAGATTGCATTGAAGTGATATTGTAATACAGATATTGTAAAAGTTATATTGAAAGCAACTGTGTCTATTAAGACACACATGTGCTATATATCAATCTAAAATGTATTTATTACAAAATATATAAAATGAGAGATCTTGCTTGAATATTTTACAAACATCAGCCCACCTGGCATAAGGTCTGAATAAATCCTGATGTGAAGAAAACACTCTCTAACCATTAATTTTTCAAGCCTCTGGGTCAGTAATCATTTGTGTAACTGATTCAGTATTAGCTAAGACCACAACAATTCTAGAAATGTTGGAAATGAAACACTAGCAGAGTTTGCATTGATAGCAACATCTTGCTGTCCAAGATGTGGTTGTACAGAAATTCTTACACATTCCAGGGAGAGATGGATGATTGGTTAAACATTTTGGTACTTAGGGTTAATCCTGAGAATGAAACCTGAGGAAGAAAACTAAAATCAAGGGCAACAACAATGGAAAGTCTTACTTACAAAAATATTTATTGTAACAAATATTATAATACTCAAAGGTTCTAAAAAGTCAAATAAGAACAACCTACCTATCAAATGATGGGATATGGTCAAGTAACTTGTGACCTAGACATGCAATGGTGTATTATGTTGTCTTCAAGCAGCTTTTCAGAAAGCTACATGAAAATATGGGAAAATGCTTGTCAAGTTAAATAGAAAATGCAGGCTAAAAATAAATATATGGTTACTATACATTCAGAGGACTATAAATTATTCAGGAAACTATTAACTGGGTGGTTTGAATAGTGGGGTTGTAGATTTCTGTCTTTCTTCTTTTTTTTTTTTTTTTTTTCCATTTTCTCCTTTTCTCCCCACCCCCGATTTTTACTGGTCTCTTAAAATGAAAACATATAATAACATTAAAGATGTAGAATTTGTCTTCAGGGGAAGCTTTTGCATAGTCAACTGAGGGCAAATTAAAGGCTATAATACTTTATTCAACACAGAGGAAGCATCTAGCATCACAAAAGAATGAGCAAAGGGAAAGTGTTTTCCTAAGATGTGAAGACTGGAAATATAAGTAGACTATTAAAAGTCTTAGACATTTTTTGAATGGAAGGTGTACAAAGGATTGTTAAGCTCAGCAGGATATTTAAGGAAAGTACTTAGCTTCAAATTTGATTTTTCCTGAAATGCTTTCGAAATCTTTATCACAAAAGCCTCAGACTGAACATGTCCAGATTTTTAGGTTTCTATTAAGATCTGCCTTGTGGACTTGAAGAACTTTTATTTGGAAAGATACATGGGACCCTTTCTGCCTGACTCCAAGGAATGGAACAAGGGGTCCCATCACCTTGGTAAGGGAGACCTTTCTATTAGTTAGGAACAGTCTGTGGTAGTCAGGGTACCAATGAGAAACAGATGGCAAATTCAAACTGGGGTTGTTTGAAATGGGCTTATAAATGGAGCTAACTACAAAGGTATGGGAGAACCATGAAGGATAATGTGATAACCACAGCTAGTAAAAGAGCACGATGAGATGGCTATCAGCACCCACTAGCTCGAGAGGAGTGGTGACTTCAATCGGGGACTCGCTTGTCCTACATCACCCTTAGGACAGGACCCAAGGAGAGAAGTAGCCTGACTCCTCTCCTCTCACCCACCAATATCCTGCTGGATGTTGGCTAAACCTATTGGCTCAATCTAACTGGAAATGAGAATACAGTCCCGAGAGACCATCCTTATGGAGAAAAGCATGTCAAAAAAGGAATATCCAACCATATAAAAGAGTATGTTTTTCATCATTGCTGTTGGTGAAGAGAGGCTGAAGGATCATTTCTTTGGGAAATCCAAGCAGAGCATGGTGTTTGGACCAGATGGCTTAAAATTTTCCATTTAATTCTGAGATTTTGTAATTCTAAGGTACCTCCACTGAACTAGAAACATATAAATAACCAATGCAGCTGCAATTGTGTATTATGATCACCAGCCTCAAGTCAGGAAAATTGAGCTCTTTATTCCTTTTACAGTGCAATAACAATTTTCAGCATTCACACTGATTATCTTTGGAAGATTTTTACAAAGCAATAAAACCAATGATATATTTAATTGAAGTGTGGGTGCTGATGATCAACAAACACAACCTGGGATGAATATGTAATTGGCCCTCTTTACGTTTGTCACCCAAAGACCAGGGTGGATGAGAAGCACATTTTAATAAGAGCTGATGAATATTAAATGGCCACCATGCACTAGGCATTGAGCCATGTACTTTATATTAACTCATTTCATCCTGCCAAGTGTTGTTTGAACTATGCACTATGGTTAGTATCTTCCAATCTGTGCCCAGAAGCAGCCAAGGAAATGTACCACTAAGATTTCTTCTGTAAGAGCACAATTTGCTGATAGTCCCAGCTGCTGCCCCTTTGCTTTCATTACCATGTGTGCCAAAAGCACACTTCCCTTGGGCTACTCCCAGCCCAATGACAGGACACTCTACTGCATAGTGAGATGCAAGACTCCTCCAGAGAGAGACTATCTGAAGAACACCTATTAGAGCTACCATATGATCCAGCAATCCCACACCTGGGAGAAAATCATCTGGAGATTATCTGGAGAAAATCATAATTCAAAAAGATACATGCACCTCAATGTTCATAGCTGCACTATTTACAATAGCCAGGACAAGGAAGCAACCTAAATGTCCATCAACAGATGAATGGATAAAGAAGATGTGGCACATATATACAATGGAATACTATTCAGCAATAAGAAAGAATGAAATAATGCCATTTGCAGCAACACGGATGGTCATGGAGATTATCATACTAAGTGAAGTAAGTCAGACCGAGAAAGACAAATATCGTATGATACCACTTATATGTAGAATCTAAAAAAAAAAAGGACACAAATGAACGTATTTATAAAACAGAAACAGGCTCACAGACTTAGAAAACAAACTTACGGTTACCAAAGGGGAAAAGTTGGTGGGGGGAGGGATAAATTAGGGGTTAGGTATTAACATATACACACTATTATATCGATATATAAAATAGATAATCAACAAGGACCTAGTATATAGCACAGGGAACTCTGCTCAATAGTTTCTAATAACTTAAATGGGAAAAGAATCTGAAAAAGAATAGATATATGTATAGGTATAACTGAATCACTTTGCTGTACACCTGAAACTAACACACCATTGTAAATCAATTATACTCCAATATAAAATAAAAAGAAATTTTAAAAAGGTATATATGTGAGGTGGTGAATGTACGAATTAACTTAATGGGGGCACTGTCACAATGTCTATGAATGTCAAATCATCACATTGTATACTTTAGACATCTTACAGTTTTATATGTCAATTTTAACTCAATAAAGCTAAAAGAAGAACAAAAAAATACTTATTAGCCTGGCCTAACCTTTCTTGAAAGTGGGCTGCAGTAAAAGATCCTTCCTACTCAAATCTTCCTCCCTTTTCTTCTTTCACAGATATCAGATCCACATAGGGGGAAGGCTCTGCCTACTTTCTGCTCCCTCCATGCTATGGACTGTGTTATATCCCCTTCCCCTGTTCCTAATCTCTCTCTCTCTCGCTCTCTCTCTCATGTGAGGACACATCCAGAAGGTGGCCATCTGAAAGCCAGGAAGCAAGCTCTCACTAGAAACCCAGTTGCCCAGCACCTTGATCTTAGACTTCCCAGCCTCCAGAACTGTGAGAAAATAAATTTCTGTTGTTTAAGTCACCCAGTCTATGGTATTTTGTTATGGCAGCCTGTGCTGATACTAATCCACTCCTCCAATAAATGTCTTACTCCTACAATCCCATCTTGACATCTGGTTCTCTGTGGACCCAAACTAATGCATGCGCCATTGGGAGTTTCAGGTGTTTGCCTAAGTTCACAGACCTAGGCTGGGGCTCAAACCCAGGCAGTTGGACTCAACTATCTGTTTACTACTCTGCCTCTTGTGTTACTGACTAGCTTAACTTGCCTAGGAACACCTTTTTGGAACCCCTTCTCTCCTCATTTAACCAAAGCATCCCTGCTTTCTTTATCTATTTCGCCTGACTTGAAGTCAGACATCTCTTGTATCTGACCCGAGACTTCTGCTCTTCAGGAAAACACCTCTGGTACTTTCTTTCATTCCTCATGATGGAGCAGTGTTCAGATGCCTCTTCACTCTCATTCTCCTGAGGCAACTTAGACAGATGTGAATGTAACCAGTTCTAACATTTCCCAGCTGTGAAACCTCAGACACACTGACTGCCCTGAGGCTTTGTTTAATTATACGAAAAAAAAAAAAAATGAGAATCTCCATTCCCAACTCATGGGTTCCTTGGAGGATTCAGTGAACATTTAAGGGTCTAGGACACTAGCTGATCCACAAAGCCATTTATAAATAATACGGTTCTCCCCTACTTGGACCCACTTTTTGATTTATTTAAATTGATTGCTCTTGAATCTATTGCCCACAAGTGCATAAGATATTATCATTTGCAATACTCCTCCCCTCATGAAATTGCCAATGAATATACTCAGGACACCCTACTCAGAAGCTCTGTCTAGATTTGACATTTTCCCTTATATTCCTGGGATTCAAGAGAATTCATTTTGATTTCCCAACTTGTTTATCTCATTCCCAGAATATCTTATGAACTTGATAATCAAGTTCATACAAGCACTTGAGTTACAGTCTCAGCTTATGGCAGAAGTTGCTTTTTCTAAGGGAAAAAAGTGAGTCCTGGAGGTAATTTTTTCTCATTATGATCTGATCTTCAACAAAGTACTGTACTTTCAACTATTTCTAATCATTCATTACTTGAATCCACCTTAAAAAGTTAAAAAACAAACAAACAATTTTTAGGCCATTTTGAAAATTGAAAATGAGAAGCAGTGTGCTATCCTGGGGGCTGGAATGACCTTTAGAGTAACATAGGTGAGAATTTGGCTGTACTGATAATGAGCTGTGTTACCTTAGACAGTTTCCTTAACTTCTCTGTGTTTGTTTCCTGCCACTAGAGAAGGATAATAATGTTCCCTTTCTTGGGATTTCTTCTTGGGAGGATTAAATGAAATTATGAATGAAGTGCCTCCTTGCTGACAAGCAGAAGAACCTAAATAAATTGTTGGTATTGTCCATGATATTTTCATTAATTTGGTACCCATTTCTTCTCTTTCCATATTGTTAAGTGTTCAAAGCTCTTCAGGGTTTTCAAGAACTTCTAACAAAGAATTTCCACTGTTTTAATTTCCAAGAAAGTCTAGGATAGCCTGTTAGAACTTGGAAGTTCCACTCGTGTTTTATATAATTAATAGACTGTTATAGGTTTTTGTTCCTTTGGTTGTTTATTTTAAATTAAAATAATTATTAATTATCTCCATCAAATATAGGTTTTGTTGAGAAATCAAATTTTAGGTCCCACACAGTACTCCTTTGGATGTGTTCATTTCTTTGCTTATCTGGTCTTTAAAGGGTTCCTTTGGAATAGACTAGAACACCTGGAAAGTCCCACTGGATGGTCCCTCAGGTATTACCTGCACTGTGAAATACAGACAGCAGGTACTCGTTCCTGTCCCTATAAGTTCTGGAAGAATTATACTATTCTCTGAAGAACAATGCATCTTACTGAATTATCTTCTTAAAAGGGATTTTGTTGAATATGTCATGATTTCTAAAAACCTTAAAAATGTTTTCTGTTCTCTAGCTTACTTCTTAATGTATCTCTCTGCATGACAAGCTCTGATGTTGACAAGCATAGGTTTATGCACGTGATGTGCCATAATTCCTTCATAATGCTAAGTGTATGGGAATTTTTAGCCCTTGAGTAGGTGACTGCATCACAGTGAGATGGACTTATGGCTGGGGTGCAAGGGCTCTGTGCTCTTATGAAAACTGGTGGCTTTCATGAACCATATGATTGTGTTAATTGCTTTTCAATACTCTTCTATACTATAGTATGCCATTTTAGACATTCTTCCCACATGTGTCTTCCAGTGATAAATAAACTAAAAGGCAAATAAAATATTTATTTTCAGCTCCTGAGAAGAATCTGTAAGCCCTACCTTTGAGTCTATGACACTCCAGCTCCTGAATGGACCCCAGGACATCCTTTAAGAACAAGACTTGTCCCTGTGTCTGAGCTATGTCTGCTCAGGACAGGAAACGTGTCTGCAGCCTCAGCCCCAGACTCCAGTGGGAGTCTAGCAGAGTGAAAGTGACCCTGGAATCCTGGCTCCATCACTTGTAAGCTCTTTGAACTTAGGCAAGTTACTTAACTTCTCTGTGCCTCAGTTTCCTCTTCTATAAAATGAGAATATAACACCCATTTCAGTGGTTTACTTTGAGGACTAACCAGGATATTACATGTAAAGTGCCTGATACATAATAATCCCTCAATAAATGTAAACTCTCATCATTATTGTTTTCTCCTCTCCCTCCAGGTGGCCCCTGCTACTGTGTCACAATCCATCTACTCTGCTTCAAGCCTGTCCCCATTCTTGTACAAAGAATGACTGACCCACTGGCTCAGAGTTCATGGGGTCATGCTAAGCCTCACCACTTTTAGTGACTTTGGAAATTTATTTCATCTGCAACTTACTTATCTCATCTGTAAAATGGGTATCATACCATCATTAGTGGTAGTGTAAAGATTACATGAGCTAATTCATGTTAAGTGTTTAATAAAATTCCCCAGCAGCATTGCTACTCAATAATTTATATCAAAATGTATGCAAAACTGAGTTATATAAATCTTTGAACCCACAGTGTATTGGGTCTGCTCTCTTAAGAATCCCACCTTTGTGCTTAGCTGCTGATGTTGCTTCTTTCGTTCCTATAATAGTCAGCTTGCACTGTGTTTTGTTTTTGTTTCTGTTTTTACGAAACAGGCCATGTTCTGAAAAGCAGACCCCTCAATTTGAGGGTAGAGGCACAGAGCAGGCATCACAACTCCCGTTCTTACTGCTTCCATAGAATGGCAAAATTCATACAGGGATACTAAATACATTGCTATGCTGAAAAGTGAAACTGCTAAATAAATATTCATAAAATGTCATTTACAAAATGAATACCTGTGCTAAGTGAATATGCATAAAATAAAACCTCATTGAACAGGTACAGAATTTAACCAAATTATAAAATTCATTAACCAGTGAGTACACTCATCCATTAACAAATTAATCAGCTTTCCCTGCTTTAAAAATGAATTCATAATTGAATCGCTTATTATACTGATCTTTCCTCATTGAAGACTTTTAGTACAGGAACAGTGAACACGGAGGCAAGGAAGGTATAGCTAGTGTGTTTTCCTTTTCTTTATAACTGTCCTAAAGTTGTACTGATTCTTCAGTGAAGACTCACGTAAGTTGCACGACAGGGAAAGGACACAGTATTTTTTGATTTGCTGTTTTTTGGTATGTTTTTGACATTTACTAAAAGTCAATGAGCATACCTCATTTAATTTAATTTAATGGGTGAGGAATCACTAACCCATTTTGGTTGGAATTGGCTTGGACAGAGTTATAGGCCTCAAGCATCTCAGAGCAGGAACGTGACTAAGGGCTGTCTGATTCTGAAGCCTGGGTTTCCTTCACTTATACCCTGTCAAGCAGAGATATTAACACTGGTAACTGCCCTAACTGATGGCAGAATGTCAGCCAAACTCTACAACAAATCCCTTCTGCAGGCATTAGCCTCTGTTCACTGACTCACTGCCCAAACCTGCCGACTGTGATACTGTTCTTGGCACTTTTCCTGTGCTCCTCTCGTGAGCAAGCATACTGTACGTAGCCCTCAGCAAAGCACTAATATGAACGGGGCCTTTACCACACTGGAATCACTCTGAATTAAAGTTAAGGGAAACCCAGAGGCCATTTCCTTAAATCTAGCAGGAATCAATCAGGTTCATTGTCTTGAAGAGAAACAGTGCAAGCATTTAAGGAAAGTCACGGTGGCTTCGGGTCATAGAAAGTCAGAGCTCGGTGTCACGTGTTCACTCCCCTCATTTCCACATAGATGAAGAAACTAAAGCCCTCTCTCTTATGATGTTTATTGGCCAAGT
Organism: Stenella coeruleoalba; assembly: GCF_951394435.1. Classification (NCBI taxonomy): domain Eukaryota; kingdom Metazoa; phylum Chordata; class Mammalia; order Artiodactyla; family Delphinidae; genus Stenella; species Stenella coeruleoalba. Next base: position 38,804,038 of record NC_137149.1, on the reverse strand, counting down.
TGTGCAGTTTGGAAAAAAGAATAGTTCAACAGCGTTTAAAGCTGAAATAATTGTTATGGGTTGAAGTGTGAGGCCAAAAGATACGTGTTAAAGTCCTAATGCCCAATACCTCTTAATGTGACCTTGTTTGGAGGCAGAGTCTTTACAGAGGTAATCAGACCATCAGTGTGGCCGCTAATACAATATGACGGTTATCCCAGTGAAAACAAAGATTCTTGACACAGAGACAGACACATGTGGGAGGAAGACAATGTAAAGGGACAGAGGGAGAAGATGACTCTATTAGTCTGCTTGGGCTGCAGTAACAAAGTGCCACAGACTGGGCGGCTTGAAAAACAGACGTGTATTTTCTCATGATTCTGTTTTAGAAGTCTGAGATCAAAATGTCAGCAGGGTGGATTTCTTCTGAGGACTCTCTCCTTGGCTTGTCGAAGGCTGTCTTCTTCCTGTGTCCTCACACAGTCTCCCTGTTTGTGTCTGTCTCTTACTCTCCTCTTTCAGTCATGTTATTGGATCAGGGCCCACCCACAGGACCTGATTTTAACTTAATCACCTCTTTATCTCCAAATACAGTCACATTCTGGAGTACTGGGGGTTTAAGTCTTCAACGTATGAATTTTGGGGGGATACAGTTGACACCCAATCAACATCCATTTACAAACCAAAGAGGGAGGCTTGTGGCAGATACTTCCCTTACAGCCAGGAGTCAACCCTGCCAATGCCTTGATCTTGGACTTCTAGCCTCCAGGACTATGAGAAAATGAAAGGAACTTGTGGTACTTTGACAGCAGCCACAGAAAACTAACACAACAATGTTTACCTGGAAGTGCCTAGCTGGAGTTTTCAGCCGCCAGGTGCAAAGGTATAAAAATTCAACTGATTTCTAGAAAAATAAAATTGACTATTTTGCACCCACGTTTATTTCCTGAAAAAAGTTGTTCCTGTCTTGTGTTGTTTCATTCTAGTCTCTCTTCAGGTCATTCTCTTGGGTCTTTGTTGTTTTATTTTGTACTTAGTTCCTGATAGCTCATCAAATAGGGAACATTTGTAAAAGATGACTACAGGGGTTATGTTTTATTTCCAAATACCATGGTGGACTGGAGGAGATGTCCTTTCTGGCATCTTGGAGACCTTGGAGTGTGAGACCTTCCTGGGAACACTGTTTACACCGCTGTAACTTAAGTTCTTTTGCCTTGTTCTCCAGGTGATTATGCCTAAGTAATATTGCAGGAGAGAACATGGTAATGTGAGTTCACACAATGCTTACCTTCTTGAATCTCAGGAAACTACATTTTCTAGAGTGAATCATTTTCTTGGAATTGGTAAAACTTGGTTCCTTTAAACTTTTACATTTAGAATGATACTATTCTTGATGGATTCTTTCATAACAATGAATCACATTTTCCTGTGTTCTTAGATGGAAAAACTTTCCTGGAAAATTATTTTCATGTTCATGATATTTGTACAATCATCATATGTACCCTTAAGTTGCATTGAAATGTGTAGTCCCCTGAGGATATGTTTATGTATGTAAGATTTTCCCTTTATTTACTCTGGGGTACTATTTTTTTTGGAATTCCTGTCTCTTCTTAGACACAACTTACCATAAGTGTTGGAATAAACATTTTAAATCAGAGGAGTTTTGTTAGATGCAAATGGTCTACAGTAACTGTAAACCATAAACACAGTATCTGGTACATGTTAGTTCATCTCTTTCCTAACTGGCTGGAAAATATATTGTCAAACTACTTAGAACTGTGAATAAAATAAAACTTAACAGGTGCTACATGCTGGCCTGAGTAGTAGTCCTTTGAAAGTTGTACATGAACTTCAGTTTCTGAAATTTTTTGGTGGTTTAAAGGGATTGTGTGTGTGTGTGTGTGTGTGTGTGTGTGCGCGCGCATGTGCGTGCACATATGTATATTCTTTGTTCTAAGCCTGCTTGTAGGTGTGTGGTGAGTGCTGTGCTTTAAGATAGAATTGGGATTGAATTCTGCTGTATCATTTTGCTGGGGCTTCCATAACAAAATACTGTGAACTAAGGGCTTAAACAATAGAAATGTATCATCTCACCTTTCAGGGGGCCAGAAGTCCAAGATCAAGGTATCACCAGGGTTGCTTCCCTCTGTGAACTGTGAGAAAGAATCAGTTCCATGCCCCACTCCTAGCTTCTGGGGTTTGCTGGCAATCTTTGGCATCCCATGACTTATAGAAGCATCACCCAGATCTCTGCCTTTTTGTTCACATGGCATTCTCCCTGTGTGCATACCTGTCTCCAAATTTCCTCTTCTTATAAGGATATCGGTCCTATTGGATTAGTGCCCACTCCATTGACCTCATTTTAACCTAATTACCTATCTGAAGACCGTATCTCCAAACATAGTCACATTCTGAGGTGCTGGGAGTTAGGACTTCATCATATGGATTTTGGGGGAGAGGGACACAATTCAGCTTATAATATCTGGCATTTCCAGCGACTATCTCTAGTGATAGCAAAGTTATTTGACCTTTCTTTAGTCTCAGTTGCCTCATCTGTGAGAAGAAGCTCATACTGCAAACCTCCCAGGAGGTACATGAGAATTTTTGAAGATATATGGAAAGGTAATTTGTGACTGCCCAAGTGCTACTCATGAGTATTAGACCAGGGAGATGTCACCATGCCTCATGCATGTGAGAGCCCTGGAGGGGTTGTCAGGGCACCTGGATTTCAAACCCTAATAAGGGAGGTGAAGAACTTTTGATAAGCCCCTACCATGTGCCAGTATGACTCTAGTTGTTCTTATGGGGAACTCAGGTTTGCCCTGCTCTATCTAAAAGGGGCTGAGTGGGTTGGGCTGCAAGCATCAATTTGCTCACACTGGACTTGTTCCTTTTTTGGCTGAAGTCTGAGGCAGAGGAATAGGCATTGGGGGAGTCATAGCTATGGCTATAGTCATAGACTATGGGCCAAACTTAGAAGTCGAAGAATCTGGAGCAGAAGCTAAAGGGAACTCTTCTCTGGAAGCCTGTTGGGGAGTTGGAAGTTTGCACCAAACCAACTAGGCACCTGAGGGTTTTATAGGTTTGAGATGGCCTGGACTATGTCTCCATCTTGGGTGTCAGTGGCTCAAAAAATTCCCAGAAATAATACTGCAACATAGGGGGCACTTTGAAGGGAACTGAGGTCATATGATTATGCTGGAAAGTTAGGTAAACGATGCTTACGGGATTCCATCTGTACCTCTAAGCTGAGGACACTGGGGAGGTTTCACATTTGTCATCTAATTTCAACCTTATAAAAACCCATGAGTGGTTATTATGTCCTATTTTAAGAATGAGGAGACTGAATATCTTCCATTGAGCTATTTATCTGCCTAAGTGTTTCCCAAATAATTCCTGTATCACCTACACAGTCTGGGTCACATATACCTACCACTTGTATTTCCATTGTATTTGATATTTTCTTTAAACTGATTTAATTTTACTTAGAGTTGTCTTGAGAAACAATATATATAATTAAGGGCTTACTGTGTTATATATAAACATATAAAATACACATTAAAATAAATACGTAATTAATATTAAAATATTTTTAACATCTTTATTGGAGCATAATTGCTTTACAATGGTGTGTTAGTTTCTGCTGTATAACAAAGTGTATCAGCTATACATATACAAATATCCCCATATCTCCTCCCTCTTGCATCTCCCTCCCACCCTCCCTATCCCACCCCTCTAGGTGGTCACAAAGCACCGAGCTGATCTCCCCGTGCTATACGGCTGCTTCCCACTAGCTATCTATTTTACATTTGGTAGCGTACATATGTACATGCCACTCTCTCACTTCGTCCCAGCTTCCCCTTCCCCCTCCCTGTGTCCTCAAGTCCATTCTCTACGTCTGCGTCTTTATTCCTGCCCTGCCTCTAGAATCACTGACCAACAATTCCAATACTAGGTATATACCCACCCCCCTAAAAGAATGAAAACATATATTCACATAGAAACTTGTATATGAATGTTCAGAGCATCATTATTCGTAATAGCCCCCAAATGGAAACAACTCAGATATCGATCAATGATAAATGAATAAATAATATGTGGTATATGCATAAAAGGAAATGTTATGAGGCCAAAAAAGAAGTACTGATACATGTTACAACTTGGGTGGACCTCAAAACATTATGCTAAATAAAGGAAGCCAGACACAATAGGTCACATATTGTATGATTCCTTTTATATGAATTATCCAGAATTGGCAAATCCATGGAGGTAGAAAATGGATACGCATTTACCAGGGGATGTGAGGAATGAGGACTGATTACTTGCTAGGTACAGGATGTTTTTATGGGATGATGAAAAGCTTTGAAACTAGAGAGAGGTGGTGGTTGTGCAACATTATTAATATACCAAAAACAACTGATTTATTTACTTTAATATGGTTAACTGTATTTATGTGAATTTCAGCTTCAACTAAAAACATCATCATCTGTGTGCTATAAAATTGCCATGTCTAGGTGTAGGGCGACCACAATGCAAACCTTTTATTTTTGGCTCCAAATCTCTGCCCCACTCTGCCTGATGTTGCCACAAGCTGATTGAAATGGAAGCCCAGCTTTTACTTCAGCCGAATGTTTGCAGACATCCACTTCAGCAATTGCAGGAGATGGCAGGGGCAATAGGAGAAGAAGGAAGGAGAATTGGTTCCAGACTAGGGAACCCAGCTCCAGCTAGAGCCACACATCACACTCATGGTCAGCACATGGGGTTCCCTCGCCATGGTTTTCGCCTTCGATGATGGCTCCTCCCTGTTTCAGGTGCCGATCCGGCCGATTAAAGATGAGAAGGAAAGTGTGAGGCCGGTGGTTTTGGGTGAACCTGTCCTACCTGGCTGCTCAGGCAGCCAGACTGCTGGAATCACGCGGGACACACACCCACGAGCCTTTTCATTTCAAAGGATGCTGGCTGCTGGGGATGGGGCACACAGGCGTGATCAGAGGGAAGATGCTCTGAACCGCCCGCCCCCGGCCCCCGAGGGTGCGGGAGGATAGGAAGAGAACTCCTGGGTGTGGAGGCTGGGGTCTACTAGCAATCACCTGCCCCCAGCAGAGGTTTCAATCTTCTCCTTCGCTTTGGCATTTATGCAGGTTCATTTCCTCTCATTTTAAATGAAAGATCCCATAATCTCATGCCCCCACCTATTAACACTGCTTTTTTTTTTTTTTTTTTTTTGCGGTACGCGGGCCTCTCACTGTTGTGGCCTCTCCCGTTGCAGAGCACAGGCTCCGGACGCGCAGGCTCAGCGGCCATGGCTCACGGGCCCAGACGCTCCGCTGCATGTGGGATCCTCCCAGACCCGGGCACGAGCCCGCGTCCCCTGCATCGGCAGGCGGACTCTCAACCACTGCGCCACCAGGGAAGCCCAATACTGCTTTTTAGTGAAACTTTTCCAAAGGGTTTCTCTGGACCGCCTGCCCCTATGTCTCGCGTCTCTCTCATTTGCTCAATCCAAAGGTATACCTGCGTTCTATCCCCAGCCCTCCCCTTCGCGGTTCCTGCATGCTGACACCTATTTTACAGGAGGTTCCCGCAGTCTTTTACCTTACCCGCCACACCCTCCAGTTTAGAATGCTCCATTTCTTAGCATGCGTGATACCTGTCTCCCCGGGCTTGTCTCCTCCTCCACCCCCTCCATTGGACCCTAAGCAGAGTGAGGTGGGGAAGATGTCTGCTTCCTTCAGTATCCACACACCTAGCAATGCCTGAATCACAGTGAAACCCCTTGGGGGAAAGGAACTAATGAATACCTCGATTCTTCCAGGTGGAAGACCTGGATTTCATTCTCTGAGATGTGATAAACTTTTAAACAGAAGCAGTGGACTGTATCACACTTTACTTTCCCCTGGATAGCATCCAAGCTCTGAAAATTGTAGTTGGAAATCTTCAAACGCTCTGTGAAAAGCTGATCCTGCTTCTGTGAATCTCTTGAGTAATAGGGAAGTAGATTTCTTCAGTTCTGGAAGCACCGTGGCTAAGAGCCATGCTTGGGCATCAGACTAACCTGGGTTTTAATTTCAGCTCTACCAAGCAGTAGATGGAAACCTGGATTAAGCCCTAGTTCCCACAGATGTTATTGGTGAAAATAATATCCGCCTAGTAAATACTGACATAATACCCACCTGCTATTATGAAGCTAAATTAAATGAGATTATATACAGTCAATTTTGCTGTAATGTGACGTATGAGTCCCTAAAAATCATTACACTGTGCACAATCATGCAATAAAAATGACAGGGCTCAAGGGAAGCATGGAGTTATTGGCACAGCACTCAAAAACTTCATCACTGATACATTTAAAGAAGAACCAGATAGGAACTTAAAAATGGTGGCACAGCTTTACACGTAGTAAGTAGATAAGAAATAAAATACTTCAATAAATGTGGCCCTTGACTTTGAAAAAGACCTGAAGTTTGTATACTGTGAGTGATGGAGAAGTGAGGAAGGAGAGGCATAAAACTGGGTGGAAAGTCATAACACAGGATGTGGATGAGAGAGTGTGGCTTAGGGCACACGCGAGGGACTGGGTAGTTGGTGGATGTCTGAGGTACGTTTTGTGTTCGTTTTTTTATTTTCATATGTCTCTGTTGACATGGATGCAGTTTTCTTTGTTTATCTAATGCTTCTTGTGGACAAAATTCTGCTAAGCAAACACAAAATTTGTGTTATGCTCAAATTGTTCCCTGATATATCAATTATGCTGGAAAACATTTGTGTTATAAAAATAAGTCTTGTTTCAGAACTGGCTGTAAGGAAGGTACTATAGTGTCCCTGGCCTGCAGTAAACATCCAAATAAATGGTTGGTATTTTTCCTTTATTTTTCTCTTCCCTAAAATCTGATCTTGTTGAGGGCAGGCACTATGTTTTGTCCACCTTTTTGCTCCCTGTGACGGACACTCCTTAGCCAATCAGTAAGTATCCCCGATGGTAAGAGCAGGACAGGGCTCAGCCTCTGGGGAAGAGGCTGCTGCATTTGACAAGACCTAAATCACAAGGGAAAATATAACAACTCCGATACCTGGTGACCTGCAGGTTGGAGTAAGCCCAGAACCTGCTGACCAAATGCTGGACCCTGAGTATTGACCTAGCCCAGAGGTGGGCCTGCAGGTGGAGAGGCAAGTGAAGGGTTCCAGAGAAAAGAAATGGCCATACTGTGGCTTCCCAGGGGCAAATGACAAATTTCAGAGATGTGACACCATCACAAATCTGGTAAGTGACAGACTGAAGTCTTGATCTTGGGCAGAACTGGCTCCAGGCCCATGCTTTTACCTGCATGTCACTACTTACCAATGCCTATGACAAAATCAGTCAAATCTATAAGGTACTACCGCAGTACTGTGAACTTTCTACCTGACGTCTTATTTAATCCTCAAAATCACCATATAATATAAGATTAATTTTCTTCTTTTACAGATGAAAAGAAAATGAGCTCAGCGAAGGAAAGTGACTTGCCCAAAGGCACACAGGAATATGTGGACAGCTGGCTCCTCATTTAGAGCAGGGCAAGGAGAGTTCCGGCTGCCTGTCCTGAAGGGCCAGGGGGAGGATGGATGAGAGAGTGGATAATAAACGTCAGTGCTGCTGTCGGCTCTCAGCGGAGGGCACCAACTGTGTCAGTGAACAGCATCACTCTGCTCTTCCCTAACAGAAGCATAAATATGGCCCTTCTCTGCAATGAGCAATTTCCTTAGCTCTGCTGACACAACGGGAAATATCCTCAGCGAGAAAATTAAATATTGGTGTCACAGGACTATTAGAGAAGCAAATAGCATCCCACACTTCCTCCTCCCTCCCTCCTTTTGCATCTCCACCTTTTCTCAGGCTGGCATGAAGCCCTGAAGAGGGTCCCAGGTCCCAGCTATGAAAGTGAAGATTTTTGAGATGTCTGGGACTCGGCTTTGTAAGGTGAGTCATTCGTTCACTGATTTGACACATTTCTATTTGAAACAGCATGAGGTCTTACCGAGAGCTTCTGATTCACATTTTAGAGCTCAAGTCTGGACTCTGCCTCTGAGATGCTGTGAACTTGGGGGAGGTTACTTAATCTTTCTGAGCTCCAGGTTCCTCTGGACCTGTTTCTTTCTCTATAAAGTGAAGATTCTCACCATCAGTATAATCATCCTCATGAAAATACCTCCTTCATTGGGTTTCGGAAAATGAATTGTGTCAGCCTCCCAAGTCTAATGCACAGAGTGTGTGAACACCCAAGAATGTGATTTTGTTTTCATTCCTAGGAGGTCCTGGAGCTTGTGCTCAGCGATGTGAGAAACATAGACAGCATCAGGGATAGCCCTGCCCTCATGGAGTCCACAGTCTGCCAGGCACAAGAACCCACATGCCTGACTCCCCAGCCCGTACTTCAGAGAATCATCACATTTTGGACTGTGAAACACCTTTTTAAAAGTCTGTTTTGCAACCACCACGGGAAAGTGCTTATCAATTAAATATCCAAGTATTGAAAAAAAATACAAGACTGTCATGTATTAATAAAAATGTAAAATGAGTCAGGATTTTATTTCACAAACCATCATTAATATGCATTTGAAAAAATATTAGAACTTATAAAGGGCAAGGTATTTTATCTGGGGTAGAGACAAAGCATAGTACATATATGGTTCAAGAGCTCTTGAAATCACTCTATGCCTCCCATTCCCATGGCCTACACGTTGAGAATTATACAAAAACAAAAAACAAGAAAAAACCAAAACAGTCCCTGGAGGGACTCCTGCCTTCTTTGCCTCTTGAAGAAAGGTTAGAATAACCAGTACATTTTGTGATGATGAGGTGAAACCCATAAAAGGAATGATGTCTCCAAAGCTCTACAGGGATACCCAGGGCCTCAATGACACGCACAGAGGGATAGCAGGTAATTTAGAAATAGAGGGTGGAGCTGCTCCCCAAATGTAACATTACAAGTTAATCCCATGGATGGGAAAGAGAGAACTGTAGAAACTAATGCAGAAACTAAGAAACTGTAGAAACTAAGATCACCAAAAATTAACCGAAGTTAATCTCTATAGTCAGTGTGGCATGCTCTGCTCTGTTGAGGAAGGAGAGATGAAATGGTGGCAACATATTTTACACTAGATTTGTTAATTTTTGCTTCTGCTTTTGCTCAAAATATACACATCTGACAAAACCTAACATCTAAAGGTCTGTTGAAGTAGAAAGCTGAGCTTTTGGGATGAGAGTATAAAATTCATCTGGAGATAAATTTTTAGTTTTCACTCTTGACTGATGCTCAGATACTTATGTGAGGACGGAAGGAAGTATCTGATGTGGTTTTGGATGGAACAGATTCGACATTGCAGGTGAGGGCTCATGCCATATAGGAAAAGAGCACTTGCAAATACTAGACACTGTGTGTTGAAGCCGTCGCTGTCACACCCACTCCAAGCTATGATTTCTCACGTGGGCATAAGAATAGCCTCCTAATTGGTCTCAGTACCTTCATCTCCCTCCCCATGCCCCACCCCACTGCCATCATGCACCATCTATGCAAAAGCCAGAGAGAGTTTTTAAACTTTCTTTTCGGATCACAACACTCCTCTGCTGACCTGGCTGCAAAGCCCTCCCTAATCTGGGTCCTGTCTTCCTCTCTGACCTCAAAATGACCTCCATCTCCCTTGCTCCCTGGTTTTCCTTCTGTGCCTCAAACACCCCGACCTTGGGCATCCTTCTCACCATTTGGATTTTAGCTTCAGTCACTTCCTGTGAAAGTCCTGTGCACACCCCTGCCTCTAACATACTTTTGCTCACATAGACCATTTTCTGTCACATTTCTTTATTGTAGTGTCTTCCTAGCAGTTGCCTTCATCTGAACTTACCCTGTTTATCTAGTTGCTAACTTGTATGTTGTCTGTGGACACCCTACTATAAAGTAAGCTCTGTGAGAACTGAAACCTTGTCTGTCTTGTTTATACCAACCCCCCAGTGCCTGGAACGAAAAAGGTAGGCAATAATCACCTGTTGAATGAATGACTGAATGATTGAGTGAGTGAAATAACTTAGTTGATTTACAAAGCTTTGGAATGGTCTGGGAAAACTTAGGAACCTTTATAAAAGAAGAGAAGCTAGAATACTGGTGGAAACATGAACAACTAACTACATCAATAAAAATGTGTTCAGTTCCTACGACTAAGTCATTTAATCTTTGTGATCTCACTTGATTTCTCACAACTGCTAACGGAAGTAGGCAAATCATATACAATATCATTATGCATGTTTCAGAGCAGAGCAAATCCTAAGGTTATCAACCTAAGCCAACAAAGTGAGGTTGAGAGGAAGGGGTTGAGGGAGGGAAATGGAGTCATTCTCTGCATTGGGGTATGTCCCAAGAACTCACAACTTCTTCCACATCCATTGCACTGTTCAGCCTTTGCAACAGCTCTGAGAGCTGGTCAGATGAGCACGGCACAGAGGCAGAAACACAGAGGGATGGTGTGGGGTGACATTCCTGCTCCTCTCATACTGGGGTCATGACTTTGGGAACATAATTGAATCACTTTGTGCCTTAGTTTCCTCTTCTGTAAATGAAGAGGAACATAATCTCATAGAGTGAAGGTAAGGATTAAGTAAATCAACCCAGGTAAGGTAGTGAGAGTGGTGTCTGGCACATAGAAAATAAACAGCTCAAATGTATTACATCATCTTTCAGAGAGTGGTGAGACTCCTTTAAGGTCCTATATTGAGCACGTGGAGGAAACAGGATTCAAACTCAGATCTGGAAGCCGCTAAAGCTGAGTGTTGCCCCTGAGCCATGTGACTGCTCTCCTCCTGGGGTCTCAGTTACTGATGGTCAATTCCATATAATTTATACACTTGGACCATTCCTTGCCATTTTAGTGTGTGCATATTTATTTTCTTCAGTGGGATTATAGGCACCTGGAAAGCAAAGATTGCCTGTCTGGAAAGCAGGGCTTACCATTTGGTAAATCCCAACACATCTTGTCAGTGTATAGACTTTCACTTAAACTGCATCTAAAACCATCCACCCTCCTTATTGTCCCGATGATTCCCAAGGTGAGTTTGCCTCTAAGCCGACATCCTTGGAATCCCCATGTCATACATTGCTGGTATTAGTCGTTCAGGTTTTTCGTCTCAATATTAAAGCACTCGGTAAGTCAGTATAGGTCCCCGATGTGGCCTCTGCCAGTAGCTAGAATTGCTATTGTTTGATTGCCTAGAACAGCAGCTTGGATAGCAACACAATTCATCCACTGCTCAGAGGGAGTTTATAGTAACAAACTTGAGCACAAAATGGTGCAGCAAACATTGAAATGCACTTAGGATGCAGAGATGGCCCCGCCCTCGAGAAAATGCAGTCCACTGAGGAAATGATATGTATGAAGTAATCACAAGACAGTGTGGTAAGTCCCATGACAAACAGGAGACGAGGGAGAGCCCAAGGTTGGAAAATCTCTGAGGAAGAATTTGGCCAGGCTAGGGAAGAGGGAACAGGCCAGGTATGGGCTCAGGGGTGACTTTCAGAAGGTAATATCTGAATTGAGTCTTATAGAATTAATGGAATTATGTCATCTAATAAAGATGGAAAGATTATTCTGTGAGGTAGTTTGAACAAAAGCATGGAGGTCTGATGCATAAGGAAGGGGGTTGGATGGGACATAGTAAATTTTGAGTAGCTGGAGCATTAACTCAAGACATCCAGTGTCAGAATGAGTCTCTGGGTACTTCCCAGGCTGTACCAGGGAGCTGGGACATTTTCCTGCAGATACAGGAGGATTCAGGAAACAACAGTGAGACAAGTCAGGGAGAGCAGCATTTATTCGTACTTTACCAGGTACCAAACACTGTGTTAAGTGCTTTACAAGGATTATGCCATGTTCGTAACAGCCATATGGGACATTGCAGGCAGAAAAATGGTCCCTAAAGATGTGTGTGTCCCAATCCCCCAATGTTATCCTACATGGCAAAAGGGACGTTGCAGATGTGATTTAGTTAAAGATCTTAAGACGGGAATATATTCTGGATTATCCAGGTGGGTCCACTATAATCCCAAAGGTCCTTAAGAGGCAGGAAGCTCAGAGATAAAGAGGGAGAAGTCATGATGAAAGCAGAGGTTGGAGTTAAGCGTGGCCATGAGCCAAGGGATGTGGGCAGCCTCTGGAACCTGGGAAAGGAAGTTAAATGGATTCTCTCCTAGAGCATCCAGAGAGAGCCACCTCCGCTAAACCATTTTAGACCTCTGACCTCCAGAACTGTAAGATAAAAAAAAATTGTATTGTTTTAAGCCACTAAGTTAGTGGTAATTTGTTACAGACACCATAGGAAGCTTATTCATGGAGTCAGGTATAAAAAACAAAATCATCTTCATTTTAGTAATGAGGAAACCAAGTCTCAGAGAGGTTAATTTGTCAAAGGGTCACAATGCTGAGAAAAGGCAGAACTAGTTAAACTGTGCAAATTCTCTCTCCAGCGTTGCTTATTCTGCGTGAACCAATTTTTTGCTTGAGTTGAGGGTAATTTCTTGTCAATTTCTTTCACTCCCCATTCTTGGCAACACCCTTTACGCAGTATTCATGCCCACCAACATGTGATTCTTTACCAAACAAATGACAGTAGAGAGATCTTTTACTTCTGCCAAAAACCTAAAGGAAAGGGGGAAAAGCACAGGTTATGAGCATCTCAGTGAGATTAGAGAATCTGAGTTTAAAAATTAGATTGGGTGATAAAAAGCACATTCTTCATAAATATTTAACCTCCATCAGCATGACAGTAATTAGAGAGCTGAGTGGAGTACACTGCTTGCAGTGGGCTGTCCTGATTTCTGAAAGGAAAATCCTCTTTTTGCAGCTGTATAATTCTTCTTCGAGAAATAAATGATTGAAATCCAAGAAAATGAAATACTGCTTTGGCCACCAACGTTTTATTTGAAATGCCCCCAAAATGATGCTTTTTAAATTGTTGAACTCTTAGCAAATCTGCCTTCCATTTTCAAGCTATAATGGACCTGAAAGCTGTACATAGTCAGTGCAAACAGTTATCCCACTTCATTCTTCTGCATTCATTCGCTATTCCTCTTGTGGTGGATTGATCATTAATGGTCCTGATTTATTCAAGCCTCCCTGAATGCACACCCCTTGGTAATGCCCTTCAATATTGACTCTGACTCCAGTCTTGGCCATATGCCCTGTTTTGGTCAAAAAGTAGTAACAAACAAGACTTGAAAAGTGCTTGCACATTAGGGCTTTTTCTCTTCCCTTTCTTAGAATCCTGAGTGTGGCAAGCTTGCACAAGTCTATTAGATGATAAAAAGCATATAGTCCAATTGTCTTATCAACCTAGATGGCAGCAAGCCAACTGGCACACATGAAATGTGGCCAATTTACACTATCCAGACCCAGAAAACGAGAAGCTGCCTGCTGACCATTGATATATGAGTGAAACCAGCCCAGCCTAGCTGAATCATCTGGTTGAACCCAACACAAACTGCCAATCTGCAGAATCAGGAATGGAAAAAATATATATATTGTTTTAAGTCACTAAGTTTAGATCAACTTGTTATGCAGGAAAGCAAAACTAACTTACTTTGCATCAGTATTCAAGCATGCTCTTGGGTCTTCACTATTAATTTAACACAATAAAATAATACAAGCAAAAGGAAACAACCCCACAGGTCATCCTTGCAAGGCAGCTGCTTCAAGTAACAAGTCTACACCATTGAAGGGGAACAGCTTTGCTTGGGGGTCACTAGCTGTCTCTAATTTACTACTTAGACATTAGCTCTGCCCTAGCATCACTTATACAGCTTCACTTGTACATTTCTTGGAATGATTGCATACTCATGTTATTCTTTAGTTTCAGGTAACTCTTTATTCACTTCAGTCTGGTTTCCAGTCCTAACACTTCACTGAAACTGTTCTTATTGAGGATCGGTTAGGACTCTATAATTTACTGACAAGCAGCATAAACCCAAATTGAATAACTCACAAACTAAAAAGGAAAGTTATAATTATGGTATAGAGTATCTCACAGAACCCAAGAATGGGGTTCACCAACACCTCAGCCACCACTGGAACCAAATCTTTCTCTCTTTGGGTCTCACCTTTGGGCCTCTCCACATGTTTCCTTTTTTATTCTCTCTTGTTACAAGCTAACTGTCTCTGTTCCTGAATCTGTAAAACAGAAAAAAAGGTAGCAGCCAAAATCCTCTGGGTTGCATCACTCAAGTTCAAGAGAGTAGCTAGGCCTAACCGTCATCTCTTAGATGGATTTCATCTTCCCTGAGTATCTTTTTATTAACCCTACTTGAGGGAGACACCAATTTATGAAATGACTCGTTGTGTCTAGGGTTTGGGGTCATACTGTGTAATCACACAGAATCTCTTATGACAACCATGCGGCTATAAATGAGGGAGGGAGGGACAAATCTCAGAAAAGGAGAAGTTCCCAGAAATGTGGTAGAACTAGGCAGACAAAGCAATTTTTGTTCACTAGAGCTTACCTCTTGGTTTCCAATCATGTATTCTATCAATACACACATTTTTAAAACTTTCCTACCCTAAATGAGCAAAAATCTTCACACTGTGGGTCTTAATATCAGCTCTCAGAGTTGTAGCTTTATTCTTGGTTTTTGTACGATTATGTGATTCATGTCTATTTTCCCCACTAGCTTATATCTTCATTAAAGCAGAGTCCAGTTTGTTGTTTAGCTCAGGATCTGGCTCTAATGGTAGGAACCTAATAAATGTTTGGGAATGACCCAAGGAACACCAAGTCATTTTTAGGTTTGGCATTGAGAAATAACGTCATGGGATACTATGTTCTGATCCACATTACCTGTATTGTCAGGTGAGCAAAATAAGACGTCAAAATATTAGATAATTCACCCAGGTTCATGCAGCTAGTCTATGATAGACCCTGGACTTTGATCCTTACATTTTTGCTTCAGAATTGAAACTTTTAACCATTCTGTTCTATGGATTCTCAAACATACTAATATACAATAGTGGAGGAAAAGCAGGATAATGGCAATAAACTTTACCAGGAAAAAACAAGGAGGAAAGATGACGGAGCATATGCTGATCATTGATCCAGACCACAAATCACATTTCGTTGGACAAATATAGTAAGGTCATTGAGAGGATGAATGGAGCTCATGGAGATAACTTTTCTGAATTACCTCTTTGATCAGGGAGTGAGATTCGTGGTCAGCCATATGGCTGTATCTAATTCTGTCAGTTGGGAGGATTTCTCTTGCATATAAACTTTTACTGGAAGTCTTTATCATCTACTGTAGAATGTTGTCCCTGCTTTGAGTCACACTCTAACTGAGTACTTAAGGAAGAAGACTTCACCACCACAGAAAGAAGACTTTAACACATTAATCCCACGGGATAAAGGAGGAGCATAAGCAGGAGTCCTTTGGAGACGCATGCTGGTTCAGATTGTCAAGTCATCTGACTCCTCCCACATATCCCTAATCCACATTTCCATTATCATACACAGTTACCTGGGCTCTCAGATCTCTAGGGACATTAATAAATGTATGTTCCTGTCCTGACACTTAATTCCTTGTCTTAAGGTAAAACAGCTTGAATTAGAGAGTATTTCTCTTATAGTATCTCACAGAATGCCATCAATAACTGCACACACACAGTATAATGACCTGATAAAGTGCTTTTAAGCTTTAGTCTCAATGCACACATCCAAGACCAAAAATCAACAGATAATAGTTTATCCAGTTAGTTCACTAGAACACAAGAATGGCAAGATTCCTAGTCCAGAGTGAATATGTTGTTGTTGTTTCCAATACCCATTTCTCTTCCAGTCCTGAGCATCTGCTACTTATAATTCTGCTTGTGGTGAACGTATGATGTAGTGGTTAAAAAATATGAAATGTGGATATAGAGTATATGTGTTAAGTCCTAGCTCTGCTACCCACTGGCTGCATGACTTTATACAAGTTACTTGACCTTTACATGCCTCGCTTTCCCTGTTATGATGAGTTAATAATAGGGTTATTGTGAAGATTTAAGCATATTAAATAGTGTGTGACCGTTTCATGATATTCCTTAACTATCATAGTATAAATTTATTTGTTAAAAATATTATTTTTATTAATAACAAAGTCATACTTGAAATAACTGAGGCAAAAATGACATGAGGTTTGTGGAAACTAAGGCTAGAATGAAGCTAGAAATTCGAGAAAGCTGGGCATATAAACTCATACACCACCATACATTCTTGGTGTGGACAGGTTTTCCCTTCTCTATAGTCTGGTTGCAGTAAAAATGGCCACAGTCAATGCTTTCTTGGTTTACTTCTCTTCAATTCAAAATATCAGTCAAGCTTAGCTTAAATATTAATTTAATTCCCAATTGCCAGCTAAGTATTCTTATTGGCATGTTTTGGGCCAAGTGTTCTTCCTTGACTCCAACAACTGTGGCTTGGAGATGGGATGAAGTTATACTAGCGGGCATCTGCCAGAGTAACCATATAGGTTGAGTAGGGAGGAAAGGAGATGTTTCACAAAGGGGAAAAGGTGAAGAGAACAGTTGTCAGTAAAGAGGAAAATTGTGTGAGGAAAAGGATAATCATTCTCTACCACAGACTCTGATAACAAGGTTGTGGCAGAAATCTGAGAAATGTTTTTAATGTTCCTTGTGCTTGATTTCTCAGTAGTTGACTCAATTAACCAAGTTCCCTCAAAATGGTATCTTTCCTTGGAGACTGTGACATACTTATTTTTTTACTCTTTCATTGCCCTTTCTATGCCTGTGTTCTATGCACCCTCCTCCACCATTCCACAGTTGACTATTGGTACTTTTTTAAGATTTTTTTTCTGGGTATTTTTTGCTTTGTATATTTTCTTCTAGGTAATCTCATCCACTACCAGTTTCAAAAGCCATGTGCTGATGACTCCAGATTTATATCTAGAGTTCCGGACTGTCCACTCAACCTCTATATTGGATTTTCTCACAAGGATCTCAAATTAAACATGTCCAGGGGCTTCCCTGGTGGGGCAGTGGTTGAGAGTCCGCCTGCCGATGCAGGGGACACGGGTTCGTGCCCCGGTCCGGGAGGATCCCACATGCCGCAGAGCGGCTGGGCCCGTGAGCCCTGGCCGCTGAGCCTGCGCGTCCGGAGCCTGTGCTCCGCAACGGGAGATGCCATAACAGTGAGAGGCCCGCGTACCGCAAAAAAAAAAAAAAAAAAAAAAACATGTCCAAAGCAGAACTCAAAAGCTTCCCTTTTGAACTAGCTTCTCATCCATTATTCTACCATTTGGTATTTTATGCATACTTTCTCCAGAAACAGGCATAACGGAGCATAACTGACAGCATTAGGGCTTCTATTTTATTGAAAGCCCCATTTATAGTAATTCTAGAAAGATGAAAGGGAATTCCTTGAACTCACAGTAATAATTTAGTGGAAAAGATCCTATCAAATGTCAAAGAGGTAGTTAATTTAAGGTTATGAATTTGGATTTATTTCTGCAAAGCTGAGTTGTTCCCTGATAGCTTAAGTAAATATAGGCGATATAGAGCTTAGCTGTTTATATATTGTCCATAAGCTTTCATGAAGATTCTTACATAAATAAAGATTGCTCTGTGATATTCAGGGGTGCTGAGGGACATAAAGCAAATAGCTAATAAAATAACAGAACTGGGATTTGAAGCACCATCCATTAAATTCCAAGGGAGATGTGTCAGAAACAAAACAAAATACAGCAGTGAGGGAGTTTCAGAGACAGAAATTCACAGAAATGCCTAACCCATACTTGAAAAAGTTCTCCAGCCCATGCACCTAGGGTAGGGTGTGGTCCTTAGTAGAAGCTAAGAGCTTGTGTATTGACCAAATAGAGAGCCACTGCATCCTAGATGTCCCTGAAATTCATCATGGAAGCATAGTTACCAAAGAGGCTGGAAAAAGAGGATCCTGCAGGTAGCTTCCAGATGGGCATTTGCGATGGAGGGAAAGCTGAAGTAACACTCTGAGATACAGCTCTTTCTGTGATGAAATTCTCTCTCTCTCATTTTTTTTTTTTTTTGACCGCATGGCTTGTGGGATCTTAGTTCCCTGAGCAGGGATTGAACCCAGGCCCTCGGCAGTGAAAGCAGGGAGTCCTAACCACTGAACAGCCAGGGAATTTCCTGTGATGGAATTTTTAATTTACAGAAAACATTAAGGAAAACATTTTTGCATAGGAAACCCCAACATTTTCAAAAAGCGTATACTTTTATTGAGAAAAAATAGATATGTGATTATTGGGGCACAAAATGAATTCTATAGTTGGAAGGTAGCCTAGAAATAATCTAGTTCAACCACGTCATTTTCCATTTATGGAAATAGGCAAGACAAGTGAGGCATGAGAGGAGTCTGTATAGAGAGAATTTTTGTGCCTCCTCTGACTCCAAAATTTACCATGTGAACCACTCCTCTTCTATCAGCTTGTTAGAGCAAGTTATATATACTTGTTACATCTCCTCAAATGTGTAGCAAAGAAATCCGTTCCAAAAATAATCACATGTGACTTACTTTTTCTTATTTCCCCATAATACAAAATAAACAGTGAAAGCATATTCATTAAATACAACCTAGAAAATACAAGAAGACAGAATGATACTGAGGATGATGATAGTATGATGATAATGATATTATTAATAATAATAGTAAAATCATTCCTAGTCCTATCCCCCAAAGATAGTCATTATTATTATTATTTGGATATGTAAAGACATAGATTCAAAGACATAGATTAAGAGTGTGGGCTTTCCTTTGAGGGAAACAAATTTCAAATCTCAGTCTTCCGCCAGAAGTTGTCTGACCTTGGATGTGTGTTCTGATGTCACTATGGTGGTTTCCTCATCTGTGAGCTCCAGGTGTTACCAACAACTGCCTGATAGGACTGTGAGGATTTAATTGTGAAGCGTTAGTCCATTCCAGGAAAAAGCATGCAAAGCTCTTCGTTATTGTCATTTTAATATATGCTTTACAACCTATACTTGAAAAATACAGCATACACCAAGAGCTGTATGTTAATATATACATGTCTAACATATATGGATAATTGCATGTTCTACTTTAAGTTGCCATTTATGATAAGAAATGTTCATGTTATAATATTCACATTCAAATATCATTTTATGGCTAAAAATAAAAGGATATGTGAAATCAAACTTCTTTCTTGACATTTAAGGTCTTTCAAAATTTTTGCAATTACAAATAATGCTGTGATGAATATGTTTATATATAGTCTCTTTTTATGGATACATTTCAGAAATGGAGATATCACAGCAAATATCAGGGATATTTATAAAACTTATGATGCATCTTGCTGGATTGCTCTCCCAAGGGGTTATACCAATTTACACAAAAATTAGCAACACATGAGATTTTTTTTCCATCTTTTGGTACATGTGAAAGCATTCCATTCTGATATTTTAAAAAAACTTTGCAAATTTGATATTTAAGCAATGAGATTTCATTGTGATGATTTCAATTTTGCATGACTCAGATGACTGGTGAGTTTGAATATCTTCCCATTGCTTTTTAAGCAAATGCTTTTCCACTAAGGGAGACATATTATTTTCTCATTTATCTACAGATATACAAGTACATTTCTTATTGATTTGTTTGGGCTATCTGATTATTATTGATAACAATCCTATTCTGTGTTTCCTAAAAATTGATTTATTAGTAATAAATTTACAATGTCTTTTTATATACCTTAGGTTTATTTGTTCATTACTTTGTTTTAACTTATATGCACTCTGATCTGAGTATTTTGATAAATTTATCAAATAACTAGAAAATTATTATGATTTAGGAATTATGTGTCTGGTATGTATATTTTGTTCCATTCATTTGTTTGGTCAGGCCTGGGTCAGAATCACACCGTTTCAATTTCTGTAGCTTTATAAAATTTAGATTTCTGGTTAGATTAGTTCTCCCCCATGGACTTCTGTTTCCGAAAAACTTCTCCGCTATTTTTTACAAGCTTATTTTTTACAAGATAAATTTGGATTAATCTTTCTTAACTAAGTAGACAATCTGTCATGATTTTGAGAGAAATTACATTCTACTTTAAAGCTACTTGAAAATAAATAATAGTTTAGAGTCTTTAGTCTTCTCATCCAGAAATATGATCTATATGCTGATGACTCAGTATTATCTTATACTTTTCAAGAATATTTTGTTGTTTTCTACAAATTTCCCTGAATATTTCTCATTGATATTACTTCTAAGTATTTTCTTCATTTAGATATGGTTAATGAGATATTTCCTGATTAAGTATTTTTAAATCCAGTTTTTGCTAAATATATGTTTACCATTCATTCAGTTTACTGAACTCTGATTCCAATAGTTCTTTGGGTGATTCCTTCAGGTAAAAAGTGCCTGCATTAGTTATCTTTTGCTGCATAGAAAACTTCCCCCAAACTGAGTGGCTTTAGACAACACATTATCTCTCATTTTCTGTGGGTCAAGCATCTACACACAGCTTAGTTGAGTCTTCTGGATTAAGATCCCTCACAGGCTGTAATCAATATGTTGGGCAAGACAGTCTAAGTCATCTTAAGGCTTGACAGTGGGACGAACCTTTTCTTGACTCACTAACTTGGCTTTTGTCAAGATTCAGTTCTTTGTGGGCCATTGAGCTGAAGGCCTCATTTACTTGCTGACTCTTAAATAGTGGCTACCCCTCAGGTTGTTGCAACCCAGATCTTTCCATGGGCAGCTTGCTTCATAAGAGTGAGAATAGCCAGATGGAGGGATGGAGAAAGCCAGCAAGATGGAAGTCACAATTTTTATCACCACATCCCATCATTCTTGCCATATTGTGTTGGTTAGAAGTGAGTCACTAGGTCAGGTCTAGACCACACTCAAGGGGAAGGGGTTACACATGTAGCAAAAACCAGGAAGGTGGGGACCGTTGAGAGTCTATTCAGAAGCTGCCTACTATAGTACCTTTTGAGTGATTTAGCAAATAAATAAGTTCAACTGCAATTTTAATTCCAACTAATCTACTACATTTCCTGTCAATTAATAAAAATAGCAGTTCATTCTCTCAGCCAAGACCACAAAGGTTGGGCCTCTCCATATGGGAAGTCCACAGCTGATTGTCTGAACTTTGGGCTCTCTTGCAGAACTTCTAGACTGGGTTGATCACAATGTCCTCAGACCATGCCAAACCCAGAGGATGGCTAGCCATTAAGTTACTATATTGGACCAGGGTACTATTCTGTGTTCACAGCTCTGTTCTTTCACACAATTCTAGACAGGAAAAATGGAGTTCAGGTACATAGTTGAAGAATTATGTATAAAATTGCAGTGTATATTTAGTGGAGAATGGTATTTATCTCCCCAGTCTCCAGACCAGAGCTAGATTGTACTTTATTAGTGAAGAATTAAGTTGCTGTCTCTCATTTCTTTTCAAATGAAGAATCAAAAGTTCAAGGGGTCTTGCCAGCTCCCAGAAGTTTGCAAGCCAGGACTCCAGAAGCACTACACAAAATGATACTAATTGCTTAAGGGAGTTCTTCGAAACTGAGTGCTTTAGTCCATCTTCAAAGGAGAAAGAAATGGAGTCAGTGATTCCCTCTTGCAACAATAGACACTTTCTCCTGCACCCAGTTGAAAGGAGAAAAGGAAAGAAGTGTTAAGTGAGAATTGACAAGTGCTTGCACAGACTGTCAAAGTAAGATGATAATGAGCTTCAGAGTTTTAAAAATTGTCTCTCCTTATTACCATATTCCTACTCTCATGATACATATTTCCTGAACCAAACACAGACAACTAACACCAGATTTTTCCTTGAAAATTAGGAGGTTGAGTTTAGGAATAATAAAAGTTACTTAAATTGGATTAGAAAGGACCTTGCAATGGAGGGGATACACTGTAGGGTTTGTAATCCAGACCTGGATTTGAATCCAGCCGATCTGCTCTAAATTCACTGTCTATGCAACTTTGGACAATTTTGCCTTTCTGAGCCTGTCCTCATATCCAACAATGATAATACCTTACTCAGAATTCATTCAACAGACATTTATTGAGAAGTCATTATGTGCCAGGCATTCTTCTTTATTCAAGAGGCATGATAGTAAATAACCAAGGTCCTAGTAAAGAGATATAAGTAGACAGAAACCTATATAAATTCTGTATCAATATGTGATAAATTAGGTTAATGTGATAACCCAACTGGTCAGAAAAAGCTTTGCTGAGGAACATAATATATGTAAGATAAGACACATGGTCCTTAGAACATCATAGGGGCTCAAAAATGCAAATTCCAGTTTGTTCCCAGTATCATTGCTCTGTTTATTAAGCAAAGGCACAGCATGTGAGCAGCATTAGCCATCCCATCATACGTTTTACAT
The DNA here is from genome assembly GCF_951394435.1 of Stenella coeruleoalba. NCBI lineage: Eukaryota > Metazoa > Chordata > Mammalia > Artiodactyla > Delphinidae > Stenella > Stenella coeruleoalba. Next base: position 38,781,664 of record NC_137149.1, on the reverse strand, counting down.
TGTGTAAAACTCTGAAAATTTTAGAAGCAGCCTTAAAGTTATCCTAGCCTAGCTCTTATAATTTATAGATAGGGAAACAGAGGCTAGTAGAAGAGACTGAGCTGAGGCAATACGGGTTGATTTTCATCCAGAATACTCCACTGCAGAGTTAACTGAGCTGTTGTGTATTGGTGAATCAGCCTCTTCCCTGGGCAGCTGCAGATATTAAAGTCCTGGCATCTGTGAGATCAGCTTTTCTCAGTTCTGGAAACAAAGAAACCCTGGTCTGAAAGTCTCCTGACTCCTGGCTGAGAATTCCTTTATCCTTAGAGTTGTGATAATGCCCACACCCTTCCTATCTCCAGCCCAGGGCAGTGGGGAGTGGCCAGCGAGGTGAGAGCCGTGGAGGAGTAAGTTGGGGACAGTGGAGCCAGGAACAGGAAGTCCTCCGCCCACAGTCCTGTCCCCTTTCATCCCCTCTCCTTACTCAGGTCAGCAGGACATCATTCTGAAGCTCAGATCTGATCTGTCACTTCCCTGCCGGGTGGGTCCTCTTCGCTATCACGATAAAGCCAGATTTCTTCTGGGACTAGATGACTTCACAGTCTGGCTCCTGTATTCTCACCATTCCTCTTATCAGTTTGTCTGTACAAACTGAGCTCACTGCCACTTCAAAAATATACTATTTCCCCTTGTGCCTTTTGCACATGTTCTTCTCTGGCTGCAACATCCCTTTATCCCACTGATGCACCCGAAAAATACCTATTCATCCTTTGAGGTCTGGCTTTGACATCACCACCCTGGCCAGCCAATGGCACTCCTGCCACCCAGGCCAGGTGCTTACCTATGTTCTGTGTACTTCCCTTTCACTCCATGCTTAGCCTCATCACTGTGCCTGTCACCCTGCACCTCTGCCCTGGATTTTGTCTCTTTCCTTGTTTGTCTCTCCCACTAGACCATAATAAGATCCCCTGAGTTCACTGTGGAACCTCAAGGGCATTGCACTGTGCTTGACATAGAGTGAGACACCAAATACATATTTGTTGAATAAATGGAGGGATGAATGACTGGATGGAAACCATAATCATCATTAGCTCTGATCAATAATTTAAGAATCTGAGAAGTCAGGGAAGAGCATGATTGTGTTATAGTTCTTGGGGTCTGCATTAGTTTTCTCTAGGACTAGACCTTGATCCATGGACCTCTAGCAAAAACTGTGTCAAACTTTTTGATCTAAAATGTAGACCCATATTAGACCTTGTATTCAATTCTTAGGGCTGGTGTAACCCTGCTTAAGGAAAGACCTGGTCATCTCTGTTTCATTGGCTGTCCTCCCCTTTCTGGCTCTTTGGCTGATCCCTTCTGTATTAGTTTCTTAGGGCTGCCATAACCAAGTACCACAAACTGAGTGTCTTAACAAAAAGAGGTGTATTGTCTCACAGTTCGACAGGCTAGAAGTTCAAGATCAAGGTGTTGGCAGGTTTGGTTCCTTCTGAAGAATCTGAGGGGAGGATCTGTTCCAGGCCTATCTCTTTGGCTTATAGACAGCTGTCTTCTCTTTGTGTCTTCAAATTGTCTTCCCTCTATACTTGTTTGTGTCCAAATTTCTTCTTTGTATAAGGATACCAGTCATATTGGATTAGGGCCCCACCGTATTCCGGTACATCTGCAATGAACCTATTTCCAAATAGCATTACAATCTGTGGTACTAAAGGTTAAAACTTGAACATATGAATTTTGGGGGGATACAATTTAAACAGTAACAAGGTCCATAGTGGGTTGAATAATGTCCCTCTAAAATTCATGTCTATCCAGAGTCTCAGAATCTGGACTTATGTAGAAATAGTGTTTTTGCAGATATAATGAGTTAAGAACTGTGAGAAAATACGTTTCTGTTATTTAAGTCCCCAGTTTGTGACACTTTGTTAAGCCAGCCCTAAGAGACTAATACAGAATCTAACATGTACCTACATTTTAGATCAGAGAAGTCCAGCACAGTTTTCACCAGAGGTCCAAGGAGCAAGATTTAGCCCTAGAGAAAGGGAACATTGGAACTTAAAGATCAGGGCTTAAAGATCATCAGATCCAAGAGAACAGAGTGACTAATGGTTAAAAGGGTGACTTTGGAGTTAAAGTGCTCTTGTTCATAGCCTAACTCTACCACTTGCTGACTGAAGATAACAGTTCCTCTATCCCATGACCAAAGTGAGGAATAAAAGAGATAACGCCTGTAAAGTGCTTAGCAAGCACCTGGCTCAAAGTCAGCAAGGTGTAGACAGGGAACTAGGAACCTGCCCAAGGTGGACCAACCGTAAATGGAGATGCTCAATAGGGCCCTGTACTCTGATACCCACATGGCCCTCCTGGGCTCAGTCAGTCCTGCACCACCAGCAGAAGGACCCTGGACTCTTTCCAGGCCCCTGAAGGGTAGGGAAGAAGCTCTTCATACAAGCAAGTGGGTTAGACTCTTCTAGCTGTGTTGGTGTGATGGGGTGGGGCTGGGGGTGGACCCAATCCTTCAGGAGGCTGCCATGTATTCTGCTTCTGGGGAAGGCAGGAGAGGTGCCAACACTCTCCTTACTGGGCTCCCCACCTTCAACCAACCGACAGAAGAGTAAACAGTCCCAACTCTTGCAAAACAAAAACCAATCCTTTTGCCAAATTAATAGTTCTTTTTTTTGGTTTGTTTGTGTTCTAAACTCCCAGGACACTCTGTTTCTATGTACAGCATTTAACAAAGGCAAACATAAACAAAGGCAGCCTCCATAGCAATGATTGGCCCAAGGCTGAACCCTTTTATCAGAGAGCACTCTGTCTTAGGTAGGATGGGCTCTGACTCTCTCATGTCTATGTACATTACCTCCTCTGGCTACAGAGCCCTGGGAGAGTCCAGTGATTCTCAGGAAGCCTCTTTTAATAAGGAAGGTGCTAATGTGTTTATTTTACTGTATTACTTATAATCCCTTTTTTGGTCTTATTTCCTTGAATTTTTCTTTAACACTACTACCCCCAGTTAGACTTTAGGAGCGACAGGAAATTACTTGAGAGGAAAAGAAGGTTCGACACTACATTTTACCGTTGAGACATTTAAGTAACCATGCATCCTCCACCCAGCTTGTGATAAACAACTTTAAATTCCCTCCACACTCAGCAGCCTTTGTCACCACCGCCGATGAGTTCTTCAAGGCAAGATGGTGAGAGATGTCATGAGGATGCTCCCTCAGCCCTGGAAAAGGGGATCTGGAGTGAGAAACTCATCCCTGGGCTGTCACATGGCTCTCTCAAGGGCCTTCAAATCATAGTCAAACCAACTTCACCCCTACATGCTGTGTTACGGTCCGCCTGCCATTCAAAACCAGGGGCACTGACAGAAAACAAGAGGAATTAGCATCCGGGGTGGGCAGTCTATGCAGAAGGGAATCTTTGCCTTTGCAGCAGAGCAAAGGACCAGACACCAGATGTACCTGAGACCCACTGGTTTCATTCTAGGACTGTGTTGGGTGGTACCTTGTCCATCATAATCATAATAATAATCATGATAATAAGACTTAACTTTACACATTTACTTATCCAAGACCTACTGTGTGTCAGAGACTGCAAATTCTTTAGCATATGTTTTCTTAAAAGTCATGCAATCTCTGCAGAGTTGATATTGTTATGACCATTTTGTAGCTAGAGAAACTGAACTTGCCTAAGTCACACAGCAGTGTTGATCAGAGGTCCATCCAGGGCCTGCTGATTTAGAGACCTATGATCCCCAAGCCATTGTTTCATCTGAAGGCAGTAGAGGAGAATGGTGTGTGCTCAGATCTAGGGCCAGATAGCTGATGGCCTTTGAATAACTAGTCCTCTAGTGACTTGCAGAATGACATTGGGCAAATCATTAAATGTTTCTCAGTGTCCTCATATGTGAAAAGGGGACTCATTGGTCATGCTTTCTATAAACATTTAGTGAGTGCCTACTAATGTCAGGTGCTGAAAATATAGGAGAAAACAAGAGACAACAATTCCTGAACTCTACCTTCTGGGAGTTGGAGAAATGGAGGGAAATGAACAAATTCATAAGTAAACAACTTTGCATATTACATGGCTGTTAGGGTAATGGGGAAAATAAAACAAGGAAGAATGGATCGGAAGCAGAGTGCTAGGAAGAAAGGAGTGGTGTAATTTGTAGTGTCTGGGAATGCCTCCCTGATAGGGTGGCATTTGAGCAAAGTATGGAATAAATCATGTAGATATTTGTGGGACCAGCATTTCATGCAGAGGGAACAGCAAATTCACAGGAGCATACCTGGCAGATTTGAGAAGAATGGGGTTGGGGGCAGTATGGCTGAAGTTGACTGAGCAAGAGGAAGAGGGGGTAGAGATGGATTCAGAGATGGGAGTGAGATTGCTCAGGACCTGAACAGACCTGTAATAACTGGTTTTTAACTCCAAGAATAGAAAACACTGGAGGGTTTGAAAGGTTGACTAATAGGATATGAGATATTTTCAAAGTATCATCCCAACTTTTCGACAGAGGATGGACTAGAGTGTAGCAAGATCAGCAGCAGGGAGGTTGCAGCCATAATCCAAAGCAACAGATAACGGTGGCTTGGATGAAGGTGAGATGATGGGGAAGCGGTATGCAGTGGTTAAATTCTGGATACAAGATGATGTTAGTTGAAAGCACTGCATAAGTTTACTGTTACAAGGTGTAAATGTGTTGATATAGGTAAAGCACTTCCAATAATGTACAAAGTAAGTGTTAATTGTATTTTTCCTTATGATAGACACAACATTATTGATAATAGCACACTGTGAAGTCATTCTATCATAAAGCCAATACTTTCTCTTCCCTCCTTCCCTCCCTCCCTCCCTCCCTCCCTCCCTCCCTTCCTTCCTTCCTTCCTTCCTTCCTTCCTTCCTTCCTTCCTTCCTTCCTTCCTTCCTTCCTTCCTTCCTTTCTTCCTTTATGTATTTATGTATCCACTCAAGGACCTATATTTATATTGACTAAATTTGTAGGGTCTGGAATCATATACATATTTGGGTTTAAAGGCTTGGTTATGCCATTTTACAGCTGTGTTACCTTGAGTAAAATCGAGATTCTCAACTTCTCTGAGCCTCAGTCCCTTCATCTCTAAGGTGGATATAACAATGGTACCTACAGTAGAGGGTTGATTTGAAGATTGAGATAATTTGTATAAAACCCTTAGACTAGTTACTTAGAGTAATAAATGCTCAATAAAAACTTTTTTTTAATTTATTGTATTATTAAATTTGTATTAACAGCTAATAAGTACTGTATTATATGTTGAGGGTTAAACATTTATTTACATAGTCCTAGCTCTTTAACACCTCTTATCTAGAGGAAGAGGCCTGGGGAAGAAGCACAGATAAGTTGTACAGAACAACATAGCAGAGGAAAATATGGTGTGTTGCCAGGGAATTATCCAGTAGTAACTAATCCAACTCATAAAATCAAGGTTGGCTTACTGGAGGAAGTGATGTTTAAACTCAACCCTAAGGGATCAGTAGAAGTTTGCAAGGAAAGTTGGGAGTTGCAAGAGCTTTCTCAACAATGTTTAGGCAAAGGAAGCAACATGAATAAATGTCCTGAGGCAGGATATGGCATGATCCAGGCAGAAATTGTAAGCCGTTCTAAGAGATCAGTAGAGAATTATTTGTCAATCAGGTGCATGTTAAACTGGTGAAATGAATTAAAAATTTGGAAATTGTGACACTGACCCTTTTCTTCCACAATTATTCTATTTGGTAGAATAGAGTTTCAGAAGGAATTCATGCTTATTGCACCTGTCTTAGCTAGTGTCCAAATAATGATGTCAGCTAGGGGGAAAGAAAAACAAATTTACCCCCCTCTACCCAAAACAGCTCCACTTTCTGTGTCCCATGCCCCTACTCTCATTTTTGCTAATAGCATCAGTATCACCCAGCAGTGAAACATCTCTCTGAGTCTTCTACCCCTCCTCCTGCTACAAGGACACACACACACATACACATAAACACACACACACACACACACAAGCATATACATCTTCATTTAACTAAACATAGAATTGTGTCATTTCTACCCCCAGGATGTCTCCTATCTTTTTCCTGTCCTTTCTAAACCCACTGCCATGATCCATGTTCATGCCATCACTCAGCTAGATTGTTGCAGTAGCCTCACAACTCATCTTCCAAACTCTTCTGTTCCTAGGACAGGTCAGGGGTTTGAAGACCATGGCTATCATATTAGTCTTTAAAACAAGTGTCAGCAAACTTTCTCTGTAAAGGGGTCAGATAGTGAATATCTTATGTTTTGTGGGCCACAGGGTCTGTGTTACAAGGACTCAACTTTGCCATTGTAGCGCAAAAGCAGCCATAGACAATACAAAAAACAATGAGTGTGGCTGTGTAATAAGCAGATGCCAGAGTTGACCCTGTTCTAAAGCAAGACTCTTAGCATCACCCCACAACTGCTTCCCATAACTTCCAGAGTAATGTCTGTAGCCTAAAATTAAACACATATAATATATCTTTTCATCTACTGTTTCAATCACTTTCCTCTGGATCCCCCCACTATTTCCTTTCCCTGTAGGTCTTTAGCTTCCTGTCCCACTGAACATTCTCTATCTTCTGAACAGGCTCAATTTTCTATCTAACTTGGGTGCCCTTTTCTCCAAAATTATCTTGTTAAAATTTCCCTTATCGCTCAAGACCACCTCTGACACTGGTTTCAGTTCCCAGGGGTCTTTTTCACAGTAGGAGTTCATCCCATCCCAAAGGGTCAAGAAGAAACTGTTGAGTGTTAATGCTCCTACTGGTGGTTTCTGTGAGGAAGAAACTTCTGTCATCTTGTGTTAGACACTAAGACCCTTGCTCTTGCCTGAAAAATCTTTGACAAAAGTCCCATTGAGAACCAGGATCTGTGACCCCTAATCTTGAAACTGGGCAGGCTCTGTGATAACCGTGACCATAGAGTATGGCAAATGTGAGTGTCATATGCTTGACGTATGTCATATGTGTGTCAGTGTCAATGCCTAAGTTTAAAAAAACTGACATCTTTTACTTTATGCCTTTTAGAATACTCTCTTTGGGAGCCCTAAGCAACAATATAAAGAGTCTGACTACTCTGAGACCATTTACTGTCATACTGGAAATGCCAGATATTAGTGCTTAGATCAATAGTATTAGCTGAACCCGGCCATGCCTCTCAAGGCACCACATAGGTAAGTAAAGCCATTTTGGAACCCCACACTAGCCCAGCCAGCAGCCAAATATATCTATATGACCTCCATCACCACCACATGGGGCAGAAGAATTGTCCAACCAAGCCCTGCCCAAATTCCTCACCCACAAAATCAGGAGATAAAACAAAATGATTGTTTTTTTAAGCCATTAAGTTTGGGGCTGGTTTGTAACAGAACGATACATGAGAATATAGGCTTCTAGATTAATCACCCTGTTCTCCTCAATTTTTGTGAAGGGGAATGTCCTCAACTCTTTTCCAAGCCAAGAGACTTCACATTCCCATTTACTTTGTGGTTGCTCTTCCTCCTGCTTGGAATGCTTTTTGACTGTGACTTCCTTGTATTCTTTACTTTTTGTCTATTAAAAATCCAGTTTTACAGACCCATTTATAATACCACTTCCCTATGAAGACTTTTCTGATTTCTCCAGGCAGTTATTCAGCAAGGCCTTGAAGTTCTCCCAGTACATGGTTTAAAAGCTCATCACTGTAGTGATTTCTTTTGTGAGTTTTCTTTTAATGTGGCTGCCTTCCCCAGTGGGCTGTGACCTCCTCAGAGGCATAAACCATGCCTTACTCTTCTACACAGCTCTGTTTGTCGTATGGTTGCTGACAATTATTAGCCACTTAATAAACATCTATTGAATAAATAAATGCAAGAGCTGGGATGTGCACACTAGTAGTTGCCATGTTGGATTAAAGATGATGAAGGCAATCTGAGAGGAGTAGCCAAGATGGTGGAGTAGGAAGACCTGAACTCACTTCCTCTCACAGGCCCACCCAAATTACAACAATTTACAGAGCAACTATTGATGAGAAAAACTAGAAGATTAGCAGAAGAGACCTACAACTAATGATATAAAGAAGGAACCACCACGAGACCAGTAGGACAGTAGGAGGGGCAGGGATATGGTATAGTTAAGACCCATACCCTATAGTAGGTGACCCACAAACAGGAGGATAGTTACAAATGCAGAGGTTTTCCCCAAGGAGTGGTCTCAACTCCACATCAGGCTCCCCAGCCAGGGCTCTGGCACCCTGATGATGAGCTCCCAGAATGTTCAATTTTGAGGTTCATCAGGGCTTAATTTCAGGAGACCCAGAGGGCTGTGGGAAATACAGACTCCACTCTCATTGGGCACACACAAAATCTAACATGCTCCAGGACACAGGGAAGGAGCAGTAATTTGAAAGGAGCCTCGATTAGACCCACCTATTGATCTTGGAGGGCCTCTGGGAGACGCAGGAGGGCAACTGGAGCTCCCCCTGGGGACATAGACACTGGGGGAAGCCACTTTGGGGAGCTCGTTCTACCATGTGGACACTGGTGCTGGCCTCCTTCCAGATTACTAGCACCGGCCCAGCGCAGCAGCCTTTTAGCACTGGTACTATGTCTTAGGCCAAGGAACTACCTAGGTGGAGATATGGCCCCACCAACCAGTGGGCTGATACCTGCTCCAGGACCCCTAAGACCCTGCAGCCAACAGCCTCATGATTAGCCCCGCCTATGAGTGGCCAACTTACTAGACACCCATAGTAGTCAGCCCACCACAACACAAAAATTCACACAGCTCACAAAGGGGACACCCCTAGAGCATATAGCTCTGGGGATCAGAGAGGAGTGAGCAGCTGGGACACATAGGATGTCTCCTACAAAAGGTCACTTCTCCAAGGTCAGGAAACATAAACAACTTACCAGATATATAGAAATAAAAACAGCAAATTAGGCAAAATGAGGCAACAGAGTGTGAAATAAAATTCATATTTAATGGCAAGATAAAAATTTAAACAAAAAATTTTCTCTGCCATTTGGCCTCCTCTTTCCCCCCACTGTGCATTGTGTATCTGCATTATGCATTGACCAAACCTCCCCCATCAGCAGAAATACCTGCTCAACCATAAAGAGCAACATTCTCCTCGTATCAACAACTCCTTAAAGATAACATTCCTTCTTGATCTTGTAAAGGGTCACATGGAGCTTACATCTGGATTGTGTAAACTGTCAATAATACATCATTTGATGTATAGCCCTCTGTCTCAAAAAACCTGTATGACTGTGACTTGATTTCTAAAGTGTGAGACAGTTCTCAGAGCTTTCTGACATGGTCTACCCAGGTTATAATCCTCAAATTTGGCTTGAATAAAAGTTTCCATTTCTTTCTCAGATCAGCTGATTAATTTTTGTTGGCAAGAGGAATATATTCAAAATGAAGAGACAAGATAACACCCCAGAGGAAGAACTAGCATAGTGTTGTAGGTCAATTATACTTCAAAACAAACAAACAAACAAAATCAAAGAAAAAGAGATCGGATTTGTGGTTACCAGAGACAGGGGGAGGGGTGGAGTAGGAATTGGATGAAGGTGGTCCGAAAGTGCAAACTTCCAGTTGTAAGGTAAATAAATACTAGGGATGCAATGTACAACATGATAACTATCATTATCCCTGTTGTATGTTATATATGAAAATTGTTAAGAAAGTAAATCCTAAGAGTACTCATCACAAGAAAAAAAACTTTTCTCTTTCTTTAATTTTTTATCTATTTGAGATGAAGGATGTTCATTAAACTTAATATGATAATCATTTCATGACCTATGTAAGTCAAATCATTATGCTGTACACCTTAAACTCATACAGTGCTGTAGGTAAATTATATCTCTATAAAACTGGAAGAAAAAAAATATGTTGAAGGGAATCTGCTCATTTACTGACAAATTAATTCAAACTTTCTCATTACTCATTCCAAAGGAAAGGATAAATGAGTTTAGTTTATTTCTAACATATAACATGTCAGGAATGAAGACTGAGACTAGGCTGTGAGGTGATCAGAAGTAAATCCTAAATCTCAGTGGGTTAAATGGCAAAGATTTATCCCTCTCTTTATGTCACAGTCCAATGCAGATTAGGCAACTCTCCTGAGCAGGTCTCCTCCAACTGAAACTGTGCACCTCATATTGGAACTTGAACCCACGCGGCCGGGACTCGAACCCGGCCAAAACCCACAGTCTTCCAACTGAGATCATACACCTGGTTTCAGGACTGAATGAAGCTCGGGTTCTTGATGTCTCATCGCAGAAAGAATTCAGTGAATTCACAAAGATCTTGTGTGAAATTTCAGTTGAGTTTCTAGTCTGTACTCTCACACTCTATTTAATAAATACTTGAGATAATTCAGTGCATTACAACAATGTATATTTATGAGTTCCTTTTTCCACAGAATATTCCCAGTGATTTGCAATGATTCAGACTGTGGGATCTGGTATCAAATTGCCTGGGTTCAAATTCCAGCTTCGTCACTTCCTATTGAACATAGGGTCGGTAGCATAACCTCCGCACTCTGTTTTCTCAGCTGTAAATCAAGAATAATAACAATAGTAACTCCTACTAGGGTTTGGGGGAAGATTCAATGAGATAATCTATGTAAAATGACTGTGAACTCTCAAGAATATAATAATAGCTCACTAAATAGTGCTTAATTACTTGTCGCAGTGCTATTTCTCTGACTTGGGAAAGGGACACCCATGGGTTCTACATCCTTTGTTAGGATGACAGGAGTTTTTTTTTTTTTTCTTTTTTCCTTCTCTTTCTCAGATAACAGATGAAGAAGTGACAGTGACAACTCTTTGTTGTTATCTTCTGATAATGCAAGTGTTGCGTCAACACAACAAGTTTCTTTTAAGTCATTGGTGAGCTGGAGAAAAGAAGACAGAAAGGAACCTGCAAGTACCATCAACCATCTGAAGGCCAGTCAAGTGGAAGTGGATTAGATGTGTGCTCTGTCACTTTGGAGGACAGAATAGATCTTTGGATGGGAGTTATAGGGAGTCTAAGTTTTATTGAATTAAAGAAAAACGATTTACTGAATGTAAGGAAAAATATTCATGGTGTCAAACAATAGATGGGCTGCTCTTGTATTTTAAGTTGATTTCCCAGAAGCAGCCTCTGATATGATGATGAGCACAAAAGCAAATCAGAGACATGGGAAGGAAGTAAGATGAGGAAGGAGAGGAGGCCAAGGAAGTATATGATATCAAGTATAAGATATACCCACTCTTGGAGGGTAGCTTTGGCTCAATCCCACAGGGGAGCCTTGGACACAGTGAAGGGCACATTCCAGAGTTCCTGAATCAGGGGCAAGGGAGCTGGAGTAGTTATACTCCTGCACTCATCATTAGTTAAGCCCTAGGATGACATACATTCCCAGGTACTTCTGGGTCTTTTTGCCTTATGCCTATAGGCAGTGAAGGCTCTGGTAGCCTGAAGGCAGCCCTCCAATTGCTGCTGTTGGTAGCAGAAGCACATGAAAGCTGGTGGACACAAAAATAGTTAAAGGGATCTGATGGAATATAGATGGAACACTGACATCATCTGCTAAGCTTTGTCTGTAGTAAAATCCCATTTCTGAGGAGATCCAAGCAGAGGCTGACAACTAAAGATATGGTCTCTCGACACCTATTTTAACTCAGAGTCTTTAACAAAGACTTTCTTTAGAATGAAACATTACCATTGCTTGGTTTCATTTGGCACTTTTAAAAACCAAGTGCCTGGAGAAAGCCTTCCCCTAAATACATAACCTGGTCTCCAGTTGACCTGCTCTTTGGCTACTCAATGGACTGTAGCTTCAGACAGACTTGGTTTCTCTTTCCTGCTCTACTCTCTTTGGGCTGAATCAGACAAATCACCTAACATCCTTGTTCTTCAATTACTTCAGCTATAAAATGGAGCAAATAATAATTACCTCTTAGGTCTAATAACAATATCTCTATATCTGGCTCACACTAGGTATATATATATGTGTGTGTGTGTGTGTGTGTGTGTGTGTGTGTGTGTGTGTATACTACATGCATTCCTTCATTCTCAATTTGAGGCAGTAGAAATTAAAGCAGAAAGATTAAGTCGCATCTCAAGTCTCTTGGAGAGAGTGGGGATTATTCCTATTCTACTGACTCTTTCTCCAGCACAATTTCTAATTTATCATTTCACATGGAAATACGGATATGGATAAGGCCAGATAGAGTGTAGAAAAACAATAGATCAAAACCCAGTGTCACTGCTGGTGTTGTGGCGGTTTTTATCATCCATATCTTCTATTTACTAGCTATTGGACCTTAAGAAATTACTTATGTTTTCTGTGCCTCAGTTGTCTCTACTCCAAAACATGAACATTGGGCTACATGGACATAAAGTTCCCTTTGGTTCTAACCACCTACGATTCTAGGAGGCAAAGAGGGGACAAAGGCATGTAGGTGCTAGAAGTCTAAGTGTAGTGATATGGATGGAGTTGTATAATATTTCCTCAAGAGGTCAAAAGCCTCTGTTGCCCATAGGGGGAAAATAATAAAACATAGCCTGCCTACCGATGGAACTTGCATTTTCTGATTGCTGGTTGGATTTAGACTTATTTACTTGTTTCTCTTCAAGGTTATTTCCAATCCTGAGGTTAACGATTAACAAAACCATAGTTCAAACAACTTACCTGAGAGGCACTGAGTATATGTATCTAAGAGAGGAAAATCAGCTGCAAATGAAACAGAATATTTGTGCAGTGAGCTCCTCTTCCCACAGATGCTAGGAGGTTACAATGCCACAACTGAATAGCTGTTTGAAATAGTTCACTAAATTACTCTGTTGGGTACCCCTTATTAAACAATCTGCTTCAGAAAGTTCTTTTGTTTTCTTCTTTTTTCTTTTCTTTTTTCCAGGGCTGGCAAAGTCTTACAATTTCATTATGCTAGGGGGCTTGGTGCTGTCTCTTTTGAGAGATATGTCTGCTTGGCAAGTGGCCCGAATTACCTTCATTGGTGGGCCTTGATAAGTGTCTCTGAACGAAGGGAAAACAATTTGTACAACTCTTGCAGTCAATTGGAGGCTGAACTGTGGGACTGAACAAAGCTCCAAAGTGCCAATTTGCCCTTATCAGGTGCAGCAGAGAAAATGTGATGGCCGTTACTGTGAGAATAGGCAAGTACTCCCAACAAAATGAGAAAACAGTTATTGGACCAGTTTTATGAATCCAGAGCTAGTTCTGCAGCAATTTTCATACAATTATGATGTGTTAGTATTGCCTCACCATATGGCTAGTCATTGATCATTTTGCCATGATATTAATTTAATATGTAGTGTGGATGTTTGTTTGTTTTGTTAATAAAATTGTCGTTTTGGTGTTCTGATTCTATCATAGAATATGTGAGCATTGATAGGCTTTTAAATAAAATTTGTTGATATTTGTAGAATAAAAATCTCTTTCATAAACCTCACACTATTTGAACTTTCATAAGAAAGTTATTGAGTCCCATATACAGAAAGACTGACTGAGGTTGAGAAGTTCCTAATTTGTCCCAAGGTCAAGCCAGTGGTAACTGAAAGGTCAGGGTTCAGTCCATTTTTTTTTTGTTGTTGTTCAGTGAAATATTCTTTCTGGGCTGGGATACTAGCTTTCTTTAAATAGAATTCCTTTATAGGGATCCTGTTGTGACATATTCAAGACCTCTCCCAACCTACTGGAGAAACATATGTGGAATCAACTGAGTGGCTCTCCCTCTGCCCATGTGTTGAGATCTAGGGGACATATTACGTACCCTGGAAACCAGAGCCCAGCTCAGGCAGACATGAGAAAGCCACCAATGAGACATCAAGGTTCATATAAAAGGCTGAAAAGGACCTCTGCAATGCTCTAGTTTTGAAATTCTGTTTCCCAGAACTTCTAAGATTCTGTGTGGGCATCTCAGAGTCCACTGCAGAGGTCAAGAAGAGGGTTTGAAGCTTTCTACCCTCTGCCTCAGCCAAAGCTGTTTAAATATAGGACTTTCATGAACACTTTCCTTTGGTAAGAAGGTTCACTATGGGACAAAATGTTTGAAATAACTGGTTTAATCCAATACACTCTCTTTCTGAAGGTGGAAGAAGCCAGCCCTAGAGAGGCCATGGGTCCAGGAGGAATCTGCATCTTTCAGGAACCCAAGCTACATCCCATCATCTCCCAGCTCCTACTTCTGTGGACCATTGCTGGCAGGGTCAATCAATAAAAAGACCCCATATCTCAATACTGTTAATGCTTAGACTCATATTTGCCCTATACTGAAGACCACATTTGGAAGCTGGGTATGTAGGGTTGTTGTGAAATATATAATTCATGAGGAGATAAGAATGTTCGAGTGGTAGGGAGGAATGTCTAAGTACCTATTAAATCTCTAAGGTCTTTCTCTTCAATAATATTTTATTATTAATTCACTTTAAATTATTACTCTATGATTAATTTCCATTCCTCCTCTCCATTCCCACTGTGTTGCATCATCTCTTAACCAGTGTCTCTGCCTCCTCTTTTGCCTATATCAAATGCATCTTATGCACAATCACCAAAACATATCTTTGCAACATACAAATCTGACTGTGCTACTTTCCTGATTGGAATCTGCTTCTTTAACAAGATGACATCCTGACATCTTAGCTGTACTGCAGAATGATTTTTTCTCTCTCCCTTATACCCACTGATTACTTCTCTGGCTTCGTCTCCCACTGCTGGTCCCCTTGTTCAACAAGTGCCAAACATAACCTTTTACATTTTCCTCCACGCACTCATCACTGCTTCACACATGGACTCCTAGGCACATTCAGTCCCTCCTGTCTGGAAAACGCTTATGGCACTTGTGTACCTGGAAAACTCAAGCTTCAAGATGTACCCTAGGGCTTCCCTGGTGGCTCAGTGGTTGAGAGCCCGCCTGCCGATGCAGGGGACGCGGGCTCGTGCCCCGGTCCGGGAGGATCCCACATGCCGCGGAGCGGCTGGGCCCGTGAGCCATGGCCACTGAGCCTGCGCGTCCGGAGCCTGTGCTCCGCAATGGGAGAGGCCAAGATTTACCCTAAGAATTGCTTGCATTAGGAATCTTTTTTTTTTTCCTATACCCATCATGTGTTAAATAAATGTTCTATAACATACCTTTATCTAGCAATTGCCTGATTCCAGTGAAATCTGCACATGATGTGAATATATCTGTCATTAGTAAAGCTTTCTAGGGCAGAACCTGCATTATACTTTCTTAATCCCCCCATAGTACCCAACACAAAGAATGCTCGATAAATACCTCTTGAATTTAAATGTCTCTATTTCTGATTCCATGTATTAGTTAAGGCTCTTTTGTTAAAGGAAATAAAACCACCTTCTACAAATTCAAACCAAAAAGGGGATTCAGTAGGAGTATGCAGGGATAATTAATAATATCCTAGGATGTGAAGTTCAGCACAACTTGATGGGGGTTGGAATGCTAGAGGCATAAAGTCCATTCCTCCATCTCTCTGGGACCTCAAGCTCAGTCATCCCTGCTTCTTTCTGAGGATCTGATGAATTTTCTTCTCATTTTGTCTCTGAGGATTGCTTTTCTCTGCTTCCGAATACATATGGAGGGAAATGATCACCAGAGCCCTAGCCCAATGTACTATCTGAGCTGGACCTAAAACTTCTGAGTCCTGATTTGAAAGAGGAAGGATAGGACTCTTTCTACTTTTCTAAGCAAACATTGTCAGAGGGGAAGGCATGGCTATGAAGATTAACATAGAGCCTATAATTACCCATTTGGTTGAGTCTGTTTGAAGAAAAGAGGATTGCACAAGCATCTCAGAAGTATCCACCTGGAACATGCTATTTGTATCATGATTAGGCAGTCTAGAGTGAGGCTAGTATTTCTCATAGTGTTTTCCACTGAAAGTTAGTTCCATTGGGTGATGAAAGTTGATATAAGAAAAACAAAAACCTCTAGTCCCATAAGCTTGAGAAAATGCTCAGTTAAACACAGTTATCCAGGTTTCTTTTCTTCAAGACTCCTTAATGGCTTTTATATGCAAATGTGATTTCTGGACCAGAAAAGAAGGATATCATTTGTTGCATTCCCTAAACTTATTTGTCCACAGAAACACTTTTCCCCCCAAGAAACATCTTTTAGCATTAAAGTTCCATAGAGTATACTTAGAGAACACTGGGGTAGTCCAGTGTTAATTATCTCACCCTCCTGGTGGAAATACATACTAACCAATATGTTCTACTCCACCAATTATAGTAGTGGCATTTCCTGGACTGTATTTAGGAGCCTTTGAGAGGCGATAAATTCCTCTTTCTCTCTCCCCTCCTCTCAGCAGGAGTGAGTTGTGATTTCCCTAGTGACCATCCCTCAGGTG
Organism: Stenella coeruleoalba; assembly: GCF_951394435.1. Taxonomy (NCBI): domain Eukaryota; kingdom Metazoa; phylum Chordata; class Mammalia; order Artiodactyla; family Delphinidae; genus Stenella; species Stenella coeruleoalba. The sequence goes on along the minus strand of NC_137149.1, from coordinate 38,765,284 downwards.
GAATCTTCTCTTTCTGTCCAATTTTAGGCCTAATTAAATGTCTGCTATGATTTTAACAGATTCCACTTAGGATGTGAGTACTGGTTCTTCTTGAGAAGTTGTTTCAGCAAGTAGAGATGAGCTGGGAAAACAAAAGCAGCAGTTATTTATAGGGCACAGCAGAGTGCATTGACATTATGTTTCCAGGTTAATGATTGGTTCAGGTCCATTCATCTCATGTTTATTGAGTGCTTGCTTGATTTTAGGCTCCAGGTTGGGCATTGCTGATACCAAGGTAAATAAGACTAGAGCCTAACCTGTAGCAGCTCAGATTTTAGTAGAAGAGACAGACATGTCACCAGATAACTTCTGAATGTGATAAACACTTTGGTAGAAGAAAGTAAATGATAAAGAGCTAGCACAGAGACTAGGACCATTTAATCTGGAGGACGCTGCAAGAAAACACTCTCTGGAGGAAATGACACCCATTCCCTATTTTGATGAAAGGGTAATTGTTTTCTTTTCTTTCTCTTCGTCTGTGTTGGGTCTTTGTTGTTGCACGCAGACTTTCTCTAGTTGGGGTGAGCAGGGGCTACTCTTCGTTGTGGTGCACAGGCTTCTCATTGCGGCAGCTTCTCTTGTTGCATAGCACTGGCTCTAGGTGTGCAGGCTTCAGTAGCTATGGCTTGCGGGCTCTAGAGCTCAGGTTCAGTAGTTGTGGTGCACAGGCTTAGTTGCTCTGCAGCATGTGGGATCTTCTGGACCAGGGATTGAACCCATGACCCCTGCATTGGCAGGCAGATTCTTAACCATTGCACCACCAAGGAAGTCCTGAAAGGGTAAGTGTTTCAATGAAGATAAGAAAGGAGGACTTCCCTGGTGGCGCAGTGGTTAAGAGTCCGCCTGCCAATGCAGGGGACACGGGTTCGTGCCCCGGCCCGGGAGGATCCTGCATGCCGTGGAGTGCCTGGGCCAATGAGCCATGGCCGCTGGGCTTGCGTGTCCAGATCCTGTGCTCCGCAACAGGAAAAGCCAGGACAGTGAGAGGCCCGCGTACTGCAAAAAAATAAAAAAAATAAAAAAAAAAGGAAACCTTTTTATGCATGACTGAGAAGAGAAAAGGGTCAAGGACAGAACCCTGGGTTATACTCACAATTAAGTGGCTGACAGAGGAAGTGAATCCAGGCCAAGGAACTGAGAAAGGATGTCCAGAAAGTTGGGAGAATTAGGGAGAATGGTAGAAGAGAAAGAAGAAAATTTCACGGAAAAAAGAAAACAAAGAAACAAAACCAGAGCATCAAACGCTGCTGCAGAAAATCCAACAAGATTCCAAAATCAGTGGTTTTAAGGTTAGTATTCTCAACCTTGAGCTTGAATATATTGGAGCCCCTAAAGACAGCAATTTGGACTCCCATCAACTTTTTCCACTCACCCAGTGAAAACCTTAAATGGACCCATGATAAGATAGTATAGACTGTTATTACTGAATCAATGTAAACTTCAGTTAACAAAGATACAAAACTTGAGAATAAAGGGAAGGGAGGGATGGAAATCAAAGGGGTCTTTGGTGGGTTATGGGTTTGTAAACATTTATATTTGATCAAAAATATGCATAAGAATAAGGAATCAGGAGACCTGATATTGATACTGGATTCTACCATTAACCAATCATGTGAGCTGGATCTGATAATGACTGACATCTAGTGAAGAGGCGAGGCTGCCATGTTGTGAGCTGCCCTGTGGAGAAGCCCATGTGATGAGGAACTGAAATCTCAGCCAATCAGCAATGAAAATCTGAGACCAGCAAACAGCTGTGTGAGAGACAGTCTGAGTGGAACCTGCCTGTGGAGCCTCAAGGGGACAGTGGTCCCTCCCAGTGATCACCTTGATTCCAGCCCTGGGAGAGACTCTGAATAGAGGTATCAGTTAAGCCACACCTAGACTCCTGATCCACAGAAACAGCGAGATAACAAATGTTCATTATTTTAAGCTGCTACATTTTGGGATAAGTTGTTACACAGCAATAGATAACTAATACATGTGTTACCCTTACAATGGTCTACTTAACACACATGTTTTCAAATCAACTTACTTTTTTTACATGCCTATATTTATTTAGATGGAAAACTTTATATTACATATGTAAGAGAATGGTATCAATTTCCACAAATGGAGGTTGAAAGCATCCCATTTTTATATACCTTGAAGAATAACTAGCTAATCGGAAGAACAAGGGTTTGTGAGAGAGACCCTGGTTTGAATTCTATGTTCACTTCTTGTTAGCTGTGTGATACTAGGAATGTTTTTTTTTTTTGCTCCAAGACTTAGTTTCTTTGTCTGTACAAGAGGAAATTTATCTCTATATTTTAAGAGGTTTTTGAGGATTAAAAATGCAGTATTGTGAAAGTACCCAATGATGATAATGATGATGATGACAATGATGATAATTGCCATCTTTTTAATCCTTACCTCTGTACCAAGCACTATGTTAGATGATTTATATCCCCCCCAACTTTATTATATCATTATAAACATTTTGCCATCCAAGAAACTCTTCTGGAGAGGTTGGATAACTTGAGGTCACCCAACTAGTGTAAGGGTGGGGTAAGAATTCAAACACAAATCATTTTCATTACGAAGCTCCTATTCTTCACCATAATAGATTACAGACTACACACAGTTAAAAATACTTGCCAGTGTTGGTTGCCTCCTCTTGCTTATGAATGATACTTTTCAGTTTTCTGCCTCCTACTTTAAAGTAACATTGAATGCTTGTTTTTCTAAGCCAGATTTAACTTCATCTCTTGGATCATCCTCGGTTTTCTAATGGAGCAGTGGTCAGGACCCCATTTTTCTAGGTTCACAGCAGCTCGTCAACCATCACCCAGGGTCAATTGGCGCTGCCTGTAGTAATGACAAAATCCATGCCTTCAATTTCTTAATTAACTAAATACAATGAAGTCTGTAAATTGATCAAAACAGGATCTCATATAGAATTAATTAGGAAATTGCGGGGGAAGACTTGGTAATTAATTTAGACTTTATAAATCTTACTGGGAATTTTATGGAAGCCCCAAATAAAACACAGTTTTTTTAAAAAAATTAATTTAGAATGTGATATTCACTTCAGCATTTTTTCTTTATTTGGGAGCATGAAACATCTCAGCTTCCAGATGCTGTGTTAAGATGGTGACATTCTGGGGTTACGCTGTGCCTTGAAAAATGCCCAGTGGCAGTGCCGTAAGCGGGCAGATGGGAGCCTTTTTATAAATTCCATGATTGCCCTTTCCCAGCAGATGCCTCTAAACATTGCTCTTGACACAATCATTTTAAACAAGAAACACCATTTTTTTCTCATCTTATCGAAAGTGTAAATAAAAGCATTCTTAGAAAATTTTACAATGCTTCTCACCTGTTACAAAACAATCTGCAAAACCAGAATACTTAATATTATGGTTTCAAGAAAAGTCCCCCAGCTTTTCGACCTCCAGCCAATGTGTATAAAAATTCTGGGGCCACCACTCTATTGAAACCCAGGCTTCATTGGTTTCCTCCATCCACAAAGGATCATACCCATTTGATTCATGGCACTGCGCCTGGTACTTGTAGAAGAGCAATGCATGGGGCACCTGTCTTTGCCTTCAAGGAGCACACAGGTGAGTGGAGGATATGGGCGGGAAAATGGGCAAGTTCACAAAAGTGAGTTTGATGGTGGGACCAGCAACCTTGTGTGGAGCAGTAGCGGGGATGGGGAGCTGAGACTCTACATTGAGGTGCTAGCACTTGAGCTGAGCTTTGAAGGAGGAAAGACTGTCACCAGGCAAGCTCGAGGGAGTGGCATGAACCTGGAGGACTCAGGGACAAGGTCACATCTACCACATTAAAAGGACTTGGGTCTATGATGGCTGGAGCACTTTATTTTTCTGGGTCCTGACACATTGGAGGTGATGATTGTTCCATAATAGCACTTCTGTTGCATTGACTCAGCCTGAATCTTTCTGATAATGAATTAAAAATGCAATTATTAAAAAAAAAAGGAATGCAATTAGCTATTTTACATTGTGTTCATATATGCAAATTAGAGAAGAGACTTGATATAATTATGTAGAAAATGGAGGTTAATAAATACTCGTTTGGGCTGTAATTATCTGTACATTCCTAGAGAAGGATAGTTTAGAGTCTGATTTAATGGAGTAAGAGAAAGGAAGAACTGTATGTCAGCTGCTGGGCTATTTTTAATTGACTCCTCTGACCATGATGAGAAGGTCACATTATCCCCAGTTTACAGATAGGAAATCAAGACCCAGAAGGGGAAGGCAGGTGTTGAAATTTGCACAGCCATGCCTGACCAGCCTGGATCACGCCTGGCTTGGTCTGACTCTTAAGCTTATGTTCCTTTCATTTTCCCTCACTTTGTTTTATTATTATTTGAATATTTCATGATTTTATGGTGTAGTGATAGCTGGATTCAAATGCTAACACCTGAAAATGTATTAATCATTTTTTGTTTCTTTCAGGTAATTTAGCTAACAGTGTACTTTGACAATATAACCGTCAATTAATGACATCATAGTATGTGCAACTTATAATATTTGATTTCCACAATCTTAGTTATTTTAGGGAAAAAAAACCCAATAAATTCAAAGCATAAAACTAAGCCAGCTTACCTTTACCCTTCAAAATTGGAAACTTTCAAAATGTACAATAAGGAAAATTGAGTAAATTATGTTATACTATTGGGTCGGCCAAAAGGTTCGTTCTGGTGATGGAGAGGCCTGATATAGATAACTGGGGAACTGTTTAACAAGCTATAAAATCTGCTCTGCAGTTGGAGAAAGCATTAAACAAGCTGCTGCCAGAACTGAAGACCTTGGCTTCTAAGAATAAAGAAACCAATCTCTCACGCTTCATGAAAAAGTTCCTGGATTAACAGACCAGGAATATAAGCTATCTGGAATACCAGCTTAACTATCGTAAGGACTTAGAAAAGGCAGACCAGAGTGAAGGACAGCCCGAAAAGGCTGCTGAAGCATCTGAAACATCAAGTAAAGAGACAACATCTGAAGGCAACACAGCAAGTCTTCCCACCCAGGAGGTCCCAAAGTCAGCTACTTAAGAATCTTGTTCTTCTCCATTTGACAGAAGTGTGCTTTCCTTTTCACCTCACAAATGAATCTGTTTTGCATTATAAAAGATATTTTATGGAAAAATCTGAACAAATCTTTTGGCCAACCCAATACTTGCAAGGAGTATTAAGTAGCAAATGAAAATACTGTGCTCAAAGACTATAAAATATACACAGAAAAAAAAGAATTTGCTCTGTATGCATTAAAAAAATTTTATAATAGGCAAATATTTTAATAGAAAGTTATACTTTATTATTACTTTTAACTGAGCAGACAGGATATAAAGACTCCATGTTGATTTTACATTCCTTTGAAATAAGGTCCTGTTGCTTTAAGAGCAAAGTACAATAAATATCTCTAAATAATAATATCAATGCATGATTAATTAGCCCTCTGATTTATACAAGCAAGGTGAATAAATTCCACGATATTTGTAGTAAGAGCAACAAAGCAGACGTCAGAATGAGTCCCAAAGCCAGCAATTACTCCTCTTATTTTACACCTCGTATTTTCAGCAAGGGTTTCTGCATTTATTTTTGTCACTTTTCTTTGCCCTTTTGGGTTCATCCTTTTTTTGCACGGACTTGTGCTATGCCCCATCTGCTGTGATTCACCCTGTTCTAATTATACAGCACACATCCTGTCTCTATGAACCAGAATTTTATGAGGTTTTTAAAAAATAATTAATCAGGGCCTCCCAGGTGAAAGATAGGAATGCAATATTTTTAAAAGAGATGTTATTGCTGGAAGTAACTTGCACAAGCCTGAGCACATTAGGTACTTGTGATTATTTGGGACAGAGGGAGAACATATATTGTAAGTAACTCAGTTTCCTGGAAGGCTGCCTGGTCCAAGGCAGAATAGTGGCCTGAGAGAAAGGACCCCTGACAGCTTGCCACAGTTCTGCCTGTTACTAGCTATGACACTTTGGCCACTTAACCCCCTACCTCTCAATTTTCTCCTCTTTTGAGATGAGAGATAATCTCTGATCTTCCTTCCAGGTCTGATCTTTCTTCCAGACCTGACCCCTCCTTCTTAATTGAATCACTTTTACCCATTCATTTGTTCAACAGATATTACTGGAGCACCTATTTATATGAGACCCCAGGTTCAGAGACTTGGAATCCATTTGTAGTTCTTTTGGTAAACAGCTAAGTCAGGCCTGAAAATTCATTTCTATATGTTTCTACTTCATTTACTTAGAAAACATTTCTATCACATCTACTAGGTGTCAGGCACTGTTCTAAGCACTTTATAAGCAACTTATTTTACAGATTAGGAGGGTTCAGTAACCCAATGCTATTGGCTGAATTGTGTCCCCCCCAAATTCATGTGCTGAAACCCTAACCCACAGAATGTGACTGTAATAAGAGATAGGACCTTCAAAGTGCAGATTAGGTTAAATGAAGCTGTTAAGGTGGACCCTAGTCCAATATGACTGGTATCCTTATAAGAAAAGGATATTTGGACATACAAAAAGATGCCAGGGATATGTGCAAATGGGGCCAAGACCATGTGAGGACACAGAGAAGAAGTGGCCTTGTGCAAGCCCGGGAGAAAGGCCCCAGAGGAAACCAAAACTTTCCACACCTTGATCTTGGACTTCTAACCTCTAAAAGTGTGAGAAAATAAATTTCTGTTGTTTAAGCTGTCTAGTCTGTGGTATTTTGTTATAGCTGCCCTAGAAGTCTAGCCTACCCACCCAAAGTCACGTAATTAGTAAGCATTGGATCTTGTATTCATTTAACCATAGTTTTATGCTATTTCTCAAAGATATAAATATACCTTCCCCTATTACCCAAGTCTGGGATAGTAGAAAGAGCTTACTTTTCAGAATGGAGTACATCCAGGAAAAATTAATCCCTGCCTGGGCAGTCCTTAGCTGTGTGACCTTAGGCAAGAAACAGAAACACTCTGACCTTCAGCTTTCTCATCTGTAAAACTGAGATAATAGTACCTACCTCGTTGAATTGTTAGGTGGGTTGGAAGACATTGCATCTGTGTAAAGTACCTACTAGGGTATGTGAACATACAGAAGATTCAAAGGCAACTCTCTTTCCCTTCCATGAGATGATGGATATGGAATAGAAATGTAAAATTTGCAAGTGAAAGTCTACAAAAGGTATTGATAATAATACCCCCTTTATACTGCATGCTTTTTGCCTGCCAGGCCCTTTGCATATGCCATCTTCAATCCTGTGAGGATGCCCAGGATGGTTTGTTGTAACTCTCCCCATTTTAGAGTTCAAAACATGGAAGCCCAGAGAGTTTCAATAACTCACTAACATCATAGAAAGTCACTGACAGAGGGAAGTTTTTCCCCATGGTGATTCTTATGCCAAACCCTGAATTCTTGCTGGAATTATATTTCCTTAGACTCCTTCCTAACTGTTTCCCAGTCAACTCCTTAGCCCCCAAGGCCAGGAGCTATATTTAATTTGTGTGTGTGACTCCTATTCCAAACCAGCATTACGAATGGCATAGGCACAAAGAAAATTAGTATTTAAATGGCAGTGTAAATAAACACATTAAAGATTCTGGGTGTACACATCCCTGATTCTGCTTGCTTTCTCAGGTGGGTGAAGGGCTGACCATGGACCTCTGCTGGACCATCTGGAGTGGATGTGGCCTCCACATCAGGAATAACAGGACCAACCAACTACAATCTGGAAGGCACCTCACCCAGACAACAGGGGGCCCTTCTGCAGCTTCAAACAAAGCTGAAAGTCCACCATTTTAATGCTTCCCCAGAGCTTTTCTGCCTGTTAGATCCTCCAGGGAACAATAAAATAGGAAACCTCCTGCCTCTCCTGACCCCAACTTCCCAACCATTGCTTTTTAATATTCGGGCCCTCTGGCCTCCAACCAGATCAATACAGCATGATCTCTCACAGAGAATCACTTCAAAATGACTTGCCTTTGGTAAAGCAAGCTGCTCATCAGACCGTCTGCAGATCAATGACGGCTCCCTCAGGAGAGAGACACGTGTTGTTTCCTTATTACAATTTAAGGATTATGTTTAACCTTACAACAAGGGTGCCCTTGAATGCTTAAGTAGGTGGCTTTTGATCCAGGTCTTGGAAAGTAAGAACTTTGCAAGGGGTGGTAGTTAAGCCTGGGAATGGCAGAAAGAGGGACCACTATGTCCAAAAAACACGCAGGTGAGAGCCTAAATAATAAAGGAAAATTGATCATTTACTGAGTGTCTACTTTATGCCAGGGACTGTGTAGGGAGATTTACATCCTCATAAAAGCACTAGAAGTTAACTATTTTTATCTCTATTTTTTAGAAGGAAAAGCTAAGGCTCTAGGAGTTCACGTAACTTTCCAGAAGTGGCATAGGTGTTTGTTGATGGAGAGTTTGAATGTTGAGTTGACTGATGCAAAGCTCACTCTTTCTAGAAGAACAAACATAATATAGAGGCTGGCCTGCTAAGTCTCCAGGCTCCGTTCTTAGATATTTGTTTATGGGAGTTTTATTTGTTTGTTAATGTTTGTTTATATTTCAAGTGATGGTTTTAGAACTTGATGAGTGAGACGGTCAGGAGTTACAGGCAGGGATTTAGAGAGATTTTATTTCATGAGAAGTTGTGGTCCCTCTCTTCTTTGTTTGTGGTTCTTGGAGAAGCAGACTGCTTTGATGAGGCTAAGAGGGAAGAATTTCAGATATTTAGATGGCATCTTCAGAAGAAATGCTACATTAAATATCCGCCCCTGAGTGTTGAATAGATCTCCATCCAGTAGGCATTTATTTTTTCATTTATTCATCCTTTCCTCACCATCTATGTATGTAACACTTCCTGGGCAGCAAGCATAGGGCTAGTCCTTGGGGCATTAAGTGGCCAAGTGACCCTCCTGCTCTGTCCCTGGAGAACTCACTCTCACATCCAGGGCAGGCAAAGGAATTGACAAAAATGAGAATATCAGAGAAGGCTAGAGAAGGGAGTAAGTGGTGATGTCCCAGGTGGATCTGCAGGGGAGAAGGAGCCCCAGGATGTAATGTTCCTGAAGATTCTTGGAGGGAGAGATGGACTGCTGGCCATCTGGATTCAGAGCTGGGCAGCAGCTCCAGAGGACCTGGGAATAAATCCGAGGACAGCAAAGTGGTTCCAGCCTGGGTACTTGAAAGACAAAAATCCCCCAGACTGTGACTTCCTGTCTCAGAGACCACCTTGCACTTTCTTACTTTGAAGATATAGGCTTCTCATGAACAGTGAATTTCACACTTTCCAGAGTGATAATCAATCTGCTAGTGTTGGTTCAGGTTAGAATGTAAGGGTTCAAATAGATTCTATTTGATGTAGCTCCTCAAAATTAGTGTCAACTCATTTAAAAGCAATTTTTATGGAGTACCTCCTTGGGCGGGCAGGTATCTATAGAGATCCTTGCACATAGGAGGGCTTTGTAAGTGTATTTTATGTGTTATGTATGTGGATTTCATCTCTTCCCCCAAGTTATTGCCTTAATCTCTACAGTTCCCTGTGCATCTGATTGCCTTTCCCTCCCTCAATCTTTGTTTCTCTCTCTTTCTTTCTCTTTGACACACACACACACACACATACAGAGTTCCATCTGATTTTGCCACCTTTGTTCCTTCCTCCCTTTGTCCTGTTTCCTCACTTTCTTTTTCCTCATTATTCGTTAAGTGCAGAGTGATACTGTCCTGGAACCAGTTTACTGTGACTATAAAGACCCCTGTGCTAGGCAGTCATCACTATCTGTCTCAAATCAGGGCACAGGGGAGACAATCCTTGGCACGTGCACAGGGCTTTGCAATTTAAAGGAATTCTGCCATTTGCATCAATTTTCTCCATTAATTTTTGCCATAGCCTAGAAGGGAGGGATTCAATAACGCTCTCATATGAGGACCCTCCACACAAGGATATAATGAGTGAAGTAGACACGCAGAATGACCATCTGGAAACCTGTTGAAAATCCAGTTTGGGGGCTCTGCTACAGGAATTCTGATTCAAGGAGAAGCCAGAAATCTCCATTTAACTAACTCCTCAAGTGACTCTGATGAGGGGGCCCTACACTTAGAAAGGTGGTCTAGAAAAATAGACCTTGATAAAATGGGGTTTTAGATTCATCAGGGTTATGATGAGGGTGAGACTTTGCATTTCTAACAAGTTCCCAGGTGATGCCTGGGGTGCTCTGGTCCAGGGACCACACTGGATGTAGCAGGGGTTTAGTAGGGGTCTTTATTATTCTCCTACATTTTGCAGGCCTGGAAACCATGAAGGTAACTCCATTTCCTCAAATCTGTAGAACTAGTAAGGAACAGAGCTGGATTCACTGCCGTGGGCATATTGTTTTACTTCTACACATGGAGATTCCCTGTGAGAGAACCAGGAAATGCAAAGTATCAAGACTTTCGATATTTAGATCATGTGAAAGACACAAGATGGAGATAGGAAGTCAAGTTTTGCAGTCTTTTGACAGTCTTGTTCATTCTATTCTTCTGATTGGACCAGCCAGCCCACCTGGGCTCACACCACTGCCATGTTTTCCCCAAGGCTGGTCACCATCTTTCTCTCTGGGGAGCCAGGTCCATAGAAAGCTTATGGCCTATGGAATCCTGCAGGCCTGAATTAATATGTTTGTTCTGCCAACTCAAATCATATTGGCAGGATATTAATATTACTTACTAATGCGGAAGTTGTAGTTTATTTCCCCCAACTTCAGTTTCCTTTCCCACAAAGCAAAGGTCATCTTCTGCCTCCCAGAAGAGCTATAGCAGGGAGTGTCAGGGAACTCTTAGATCTTAACTTCTGTAGAGGTGAGAGCAGGGGGTGATGCCCAAAATGGTTACAGATCATCCTCTGACCCAAGTCTTCTGCTCTTCATTGCTTCTTGTCCTGTGCCTGTAACTGGTGAGTTCTTGAAGTGCAGTGACTGTGAGGGTTAATAATTGTAAAAGCATTTAGAAAGGCAGCTGGTACATAGGAAGTGCTTGATAAAGGTAGCACCACTGCCATCATTGTTATTAACATGACTCATCTGTGTTTCATACATGGTACCTGGCCCACAGCTGAAGAGAAGCCTGCTGCTGGGGGTTATATAGTAACCATAGAATGAGATCAAGAAACATTCAATGACTACTTAGCCATAAAAAAGAATGAAACAATGCCATTTGCAGCAACATGGATGGACCTAGAGATTATCATACTAAGGGAAGTAAGTCAAAAACAGAAGGACAAATACCATATAATATCATGTATATGTGGAATCTAAAATATGACACAAATGAACTTATGTACAAAGCACAAACAGACTCACAAACATAGAGAGCAGACTTGTTGTTGCCAAAGGGGAGGGGGGATGATGGAGGGATGGATTGGGAGTCTGGTATTAGCAGATGTAAGCTATTGTATATAGAATGGATACACAATGTCCTACTGTATAGCACAGGGAACTATACTGAATATCCTGTGATAAACCATAATGGAAAAGAATATGAAAAAGAATGTATATATATGTATAACTGAATCACTTTGCTGTACAGTAAATTAGCACAACGTAAATCAACTATACTTCAATAAAATAAATTTAAGAAAAGAAAAAGAAATGTTCAATGACTTTAGGACATATTTCCATCTAATTTCTGGGTACTGGATGAATCCTGCTTGGGGACAGGCATTACTATATAGACATCTGGCTGTTAGAATTTGAGTGGCCTCTTTCCAGACATGTTCAAATTCTCCTCGAGGCCAGGCCTCCCTGCCTGGAGCTTGGTCCCAAAACTGGAGCTTCCCTGTTCCAAGTGGGTAGTTTCCTTTCTTTGGCCTCTTTCCAGGCAATCCTCTGGCCCAGACAGGGATGTTGCCCTGTCCCCCATTCCTACCTGTAACACAGCTACAAGTCGTCTCTTTAGAATCAGCATAGAGAGGAGGCTAAGTAGGTGATTACTATGAATTCTCCTGTGGTCTAACATAGGCCCATTGTGTAGTGGCATGCCTGTCCTCCAAGATGATCTCAGTGTTCTCAACTGGAAATATATGGATGATCACACCAATCTAGTAAGGTAATAATGGTGATCAAGCTGTAATTAAAATACTAGCTATGGTTACTGGATGCACAGGCACTGTGCTAAACAGTATTGGGATTCTCTCCTTGAATCCTAGGAGATCAGTGTTATCAATCAACCCATTTACAGATGGGAAAAGGCTTTAGAGGTTAAGTACCTTCCCAGATCACAGAAGTGCTACATGTGTCTTGACAATATTTCTCAGGCAATCATTCTCATTGCACTTAGAGCAAAAACAAAATCCCAGCTCCTCAGTGCAGCTGGGTGCATACGAGGTCCTGACGCAGCCAACGTACCTCTGTCTGACCTTGGCTCTGATCTTGGTTCTTGATATTTCTCTCAGGTGCTTGAGCTGTGGTGCTCCCATGGCCTAAAACACTGGTTGGCTGTTCCTCTCTCTCCACTCTCACCTCTGCTCTGGTTACTCATCTCTTAGAGACTGGAGGAGCCTAGCTGTACTATTTTGGGGGGAAGCCTTCATAGGGTGCCCATGCATGGAATTCTACCTTGGCAGAGAGAGTGCTCTTTTTAAAAAAATGTTTTTAACATCTTTATTGGAGTATAATTGCTTTACGATGGTGTGTTAGTTTCTGCTGTATAACACAGTGAATCAGCCACAAGCATACATATATCCCCATATATCCTCCCTGTTGCATCGCCCTCCCACCCTCCCTATCCCACCCTCCCTCTCCCACCCCTCTAGGTGTTCACAAACCACCGAGCTGATCTCCGCATGCAATGCAGCTGCTTCCCACTAGCTATCTATTTTACATTTGGTAGTGTATATATGTCAATGACACTCTCTCACTTCGTCCCAGCTTACCCTTCCCCCTCCGCGTGTCCTCAAGTCCATAGACAGAGTACTTTGAGGATGGATTCTTGCCCATTTCCTTGTCAGCCTCCTGCTAGGTCGTGAGCTTCATGAAGGCAGGGTTCGCATCTGTTTTGTTTGTTATTTTACTCCTAGTATCCAATAGACATTTCCTAAATACTGGAGTGAATGAATCCACTATTGCTTTCCCTCCTGACCCCATCCCTAGATCCTGAGGTTAGACCTCACTTGAGTCATGGGCCATGATAATACCATTTATATATGTTTTTATGAGTTACTTTTCTGGAAGCCAGGAACCCTACTCATCTTCTTCATTCCCTCCTATGATATCACAAAACTGGTGCTCAATGAATAAATGCTTATAATTGAATCAGACACTATTAGACTTGAAGGAATTATTCACAATCACTGAGTATAAATACCTCTATTCACAGATGGGAGAATTGAGATATGTTTGTTGAATTGATTAATTTGTTTATAAAACTTGGGTTAAAACACTCACACACACACACAGAGAAAGAATATCAAAGGCTTTGGTGTCATACATTACACATTTCTGGGCTTGGATTCTGATTCTGTCACATCTAGTTTCATTGCTTTGCATAACTTTTCTTAACTTCATTGAATCTCAATGTTTCATCTCAAAAAAGTGGGCTCATAATATGTAACTCAGCAGGATGTTGTGGGAATTACATATTGAAAGCATCACTTGAGAGACAGCTTCTGAAAACCCTTGAAGCTTGCAGTACAGTGCAGGTTCCATCCAGTTGTCAGTCTAGCTACGTTCAGATCCCTGCTCTGCCCCTCACTAACTGGGTGATCATGGACAAGTTACTTAACCTCTCTGTGCCTCAACTTTCTCATCTGTAAAATGGGGATTATAATAATCATATCTACTTCATATGATTGTAATGAAAATGAAAGATCTAAATATTATAATCTCCTTTCTCTCTCTCTCTCTGCGCAAATAAATAGGACTTGCCATGTCATAACATTCAGCAGATGCTGACTTCCACTAGGAAAAGGAAGGAATTTCTGGACTATTTTAGATACAAATCTAGCTATTTGGGCTCTTTGATCACTGAGCATGGGACTTACCATAATATGACATGGCCACCTCAGAGACTGGTCTATCCCAGGAGAAATTATATCATTTTTCTACCTGACACTCTGCTTATGGGTCTAGGAGACAAGATATGACAGATGTGCTCTCTCTGAGACACTGACCCCAAAAAGTCACAGTGCATGGTCAGCAACAGGGAGATAGTGCAGTTTTTTTTTGTGACTGTTATTTCCATGTCTGTTTCTACCTCAGTGTGAGGGGCGATGTATGCAGAGGAACCCTTGCGGATCTTGGGGGATTGGCCATGTAGAGGTGGTGATGTGGGCCAGGGAGGAATAACGCCTTCAAGCTGCTTCCTTCAAGTTCTTCAGTCAGATGCCTACATCAGGACCAGATGTGCAGAGACACTATGGGGTCCTAAGTGCTGATCGACTTTCCCAGGCATTCTTTGTCTTCTTGGGAACCTTCTTTATGTAGCCACATAGTCACACTTTGATTAATTCAATAGACATTTGTTGGTAACTGCGACATGCCCAAGCACTGGGCTGCTATAGCAGTAAACAGGCAGGAGCCATCACCCTCAGGGAACTTAGAACAATGGGAGAGACAGTTACAGAGCAGTGTAGGAAGGCATTGTAACTGCAGAGGGAGGGCCGGGGGAGCACGGGTGAAGTGCGTAGAATCAGCCTGGGAAAGGCTTCCTGGAGAAGGTGGAATGGATGGGATAAGGTACAACTAGCCACTCAAGACACCAGATGTCACAGTATCATAGGTGGTTATGTGGCTTGGCCATTACCTCCCCACAAAATGGATGGAGACAATGAAGGAAGCCAAGTAGGGGAACACCGCTACAGTGTCGAAAGCTCTTATCTAAAAACTGCAGTTCGAACTGCATCCAAGTAACCTCCAATGTCAGTGACACCTTGAAATGTGTTGATATAAAGTTGGTTCTTACATAGTGAGTGGTTACAAAGCAGAAGAAAGACACTTATGAGAGTGAAAGGGGGAAGGATAATTATGAGGTGACAACGGGCAACAAACTAAGGCCTGTCTTGGCAAAGGAAGACATGTGTCATCTGTTTAAGGGTTAACAGTGGGAGGTAGGGAATCAGGCAAACTTGAGTCAAAAAACACTTTTCCACCAACTCTATGTGTGGCCTTATGGGATTGTACTCTGTAAACCTCAGGGGAATGTGATGCTTAAAATCATGTGCATGATTGTCCTCAGATGTCCTGGGTTTCTGGTTGACAGATTTAGTGAAGAAAAATACAAGGTACTCAGAAATACATAAAGGACTCTTCAAACTCGACAATAAGAAAAGAAACACCCGATTAAAAATTGAGAGAAAGACCTGAACAAGCACCTTGCCAAAGAAGACATACAAATGGCAAATAAGCATATGAAAAGATGTTCCATATCATTGATCACCAGGAAAATGCAAATTTAAGCAACAGTGGGATACCAGTGTTACAACGGCCAAAATCCGGAGCACTGACAACATCAAAGGCTGGTGAGGATGTGTAACAACAGTGTCTTTCATTCATTGCTGATGGGAATGCAATCTGGTACAGTTACTTTGGAAGACAGTTTGGCAGTTTCTTACAAAACTGAACATGCTCTTACCATATGATCCAGCAGTTACACTTTTTGGTATTTACCAAAAGTATTTAAAAACATCTACCCACAAAAAATCCTGCACACGGATGTTTATAGCAGTTTTACTCATCACTGCCAAAATTTAGAAGTAATCAAGATGTTCTTCAGCAGGTGAATGGATAAATAACTTTGGTCCATTCAGACAATGGACTATTATTTTGTGCTGAAAAGAAAAGAGCTATGAAGTCTTGACAGACATGGAGGAACCTTATCTGCATATTACTAAGTGATATAAGCTAATCTGAAAAACCTATATACAGTATAATTCCACCTATATGACTTTCTGGAAAAGGCAAAACTCTGAGGATAGTAAAAAGATAAGTGGTTGCCAGGGTTTGAGTGGGGAAAGAGGAATATACAGAGCACAGAGGATTTTTAGGGCAGTGAAACTACTATGGATGATTCCATAATGATGGATACATGCCATTATACGTTTGTCCAAACCCATAGAATGTACCACAAAGAATGAACTGTAAGGTAAACTATGGACTTTTGAGGATTCTGATGTGTCGTTGTAGGTTCATTAATTGTAACAAATGTACCACCATGGTGTGGTATGTTGATACTGGGGGAGGCTGTATATGTGTGGTGGCAGGGGTGCATGGGAATCTCTGTATCTTCCCTCAACTTTGCTGTGAACCTAAAACTGCTCTAAAAAAATAAAGTCTGAATATTAAAAAAAAGAAAAGAAAAAAAGCAAAGTGCTCAGTAAATTTGAATTTCAGATAAACAACAAAAAATTGTTTTAGTATAAGTATACTACAAATAATCATTGTTTATTTGAAATTCATATTTTAACTGAACATTCTATATTTTATTAGTGATCTTACTTGGGTTCAAATCCTAGTTTCTCCATTTCTTCATTATATTACCCTGAACAGGTACATCAGTTTCTTCATCTGTGATCTTGAAGTTGTCATGAACTCATAGATATAAAACTTTCAGTAAAATCCCTGACACAAACAAGAAAAGTCAGGCACTACTATTCTTATTATTCATTGAACATATATTTTCAAGGGCCTACTAAGTGCCTTATCTCTCAAATGGAGGTGTATTGTGTCCTTGAGGATTTATTATAGGGATTAAATGAGGCATTATATTCAATGTGCCTGGTGCAAGGACTACTTGGTAGATGCTGGCTGGTAGCTGTATCAGTATGTGGGTCCAACTGACCACTTTCTATCTCTAAGGCACCCAACTTTGTTTTCTCTATTCACATTCACCCCAGGACTAGTGTGAGACAAGCAAGACATTCACCTTGAGAACAAAATTTAAGCAGTGCCAAAAGGCTCAGTAATAAGATAAATAATAGATTAGCTTTATAGATTATTTTAATATATTTAAAGAAATGTTAAAATTCAAAATTAATGCAAAAAAAAAGTCTATTCCGAACAAAATATAATTTTTTAAAAATACAGACAGGATCAGACTCTATACTTGCAAGACCTAGACTCATTTGATTAACCTTATTCCTGTCCTACTAATCACTGTAAAGAAATGATTGAATATTTTCTTCCTGAAAAATGATCTAGAAAAGAAAGACAGGCATCTTCTATTGCTGGTGGTAGAAATAAACTGAAAAAGAAGAAGTTTGAAAGACTGGTGGCTCTTTGTTAGAATATAACACGCCACAAAATCTCTTCTTCTTTTTGGATAAAATTTTAGAGACACATAAGTTTGACAATCATTTTTTTTTAACATCTTTATTGGAGTATAATTGCTTTACAATAGTGTGTTAGTTTCTGCTTTATAACAAAGTGAATCAGTTATACAAATAAATATGTCCCCATATCTCTTCCCTCTTGCGTCTCCCTCCCTCCCACCCTCCCTATCTCACCCCTCTATGTGGTCACAAAGCACCGAGGTGTTCTCCCTGTGCTATGCGGCTACTTCCCACTAGCTATCTATTTTACCTTTGGTAGTGTATATGTCCATGCCACTCTCGCGCTTTATCACAGCTTACCCTTTCCCCTCCCCGTATACTCAAGTCCATTCTCTAGTAGGTCTGTGTCTTTTTTCCTGTCTTGACCCTAGGTTCTTCATGATCATTTTTTTTAATTATTTTTTTTAAATTCCATATATATGTGTTAGCATACGGTATTTGTTTTTCCCTTTCTGACTTCACTCTATATGACAGACTCTAGGTCCATCCACCACACTACAAATAACTCAATTTTGTTTCCTTTTATGGCTGAGTAATATTCCATTGTATATATGTGTCACATCTTCTTTATCCATTCATCTGTTGATGGACACTTAGGTTGCTTCCATGTCCTGGCTATTGTAAATAGAGCTGCAATGAACATTTTGGTAAATCACTCTTTTTTAATTATGTTTTTTTCAGGGTATATACCCAGTAGTGGGATTGCTGCATCGTATGGTAGTTCTATTTTTAGTTTTTAGGAACCTCCATACTATTCTCCATAGTGGCTGTATCAATTTATATTCCTACCAACAGTGCGAGAGGGTTCCCTTTTCTCCACACCCTCTCCAGCATTTACTGTTTGTAGATTTTTTGATGATGGCCATTCTGACTGGTGTGAGATGATACCTCATTGTAGTTTTGATTTGCATTTCTCTAATGATTAATGATGCTGAGCATTCTTTCATGTGTTTGTTGGCAATCTGTATATCTTCTTTGGAGAAATGTCTATTTAGGTCTTCTGCCCATTTTTTTGGATTGGGTTGTTTGTTTTTCTGATATTGAGCTGCATGTGGTGCTTGTATATTTTGGAGATTAATCCTTTGTCAGTTGCTTTATTTGCAAATATTTTCTCCCATTCTGAGGGTTGTCTTTTTGTCTTGTTTATGGTTTCCTTTGCTGTGCAGAAGCTTTTAAGTTTCATTAGGTCCCATTTGTTTATTTTTTGTTTTTATTTCCATTTCTCTAGGAGGTGGGTCAAAAAGGATCTTGCTGTGATTTATGTCATAGAGTATTCTGCCTATGTTTTCCTCTAAGAGTTGGATAGTGTCTGGCCTTACATTTAGGTCTTTAAAGCATTTTGAGTTTATTTTTGTGTATGGTGGTTGTGTATGGTGGTTGGGAGGGTTCTAATTTCATTCTTTTACACGTAGCTGTCTAGTATTCCAAGCACCACTTATTGAAGAGGCTCTCTTTTCTCCACTGTATATTCTTTTTTATTTTTTTTGCAGTATGTGGGCCTCTCACTGTTGTGGCCTCTCCCATTGAGGAGCACAGGCTCCGGATGCGCAGGCTCAGCGGCCATAGCTCACAGGCCTAGCCGCTCTGTGGTATGTGGGATCTTCCTGGACTGGGGCACGAAACCGTGTCCCCCACATCGGCAGGCGGACTCTCAACCACTACACTACCAGGGAAGCCCTCCACTGTATATTCTTGCCTCCTTTATCAAAGATAAGGTGACCATATGTGCATGGGTTTACCTCTGGGCTATCTACCCTGTTCCATTGATCTATATTTCTGTTTTTGTGCCAGTTCCATACTGCTTTGATTAGTATAGCTTTATAGTATAGTGTGAAGTCATGGAGCCTGATTCCTCCAGCTCCATTTTTCTTTCTCAAGATTGCTTCGGCTATTCAGTCTTTTGTGTTTCCATACAAATTGTGAAATTTTTGGTTCTAGCTCTGTGAAAAATGCCAGTGGTAGTTTGATAGGGATTGCAATGAATCTGTAGATTGCTTGGGGTAGTACAGTCATCTTCACAATGTTGATTCTTCCAACCAAAGAACATGGTATGTCTCTCCATCTATTTGTATCATCTTAAATTTCTTTCATCAGTGTCTTATAATTTTCTGGATAGAGGTCTTTTGTCTCCTTAGGTAGGTTTTTTCCTAGATATTTTATTTTGTTGCAATGGTAAATGGGAGTGTTTTCTTAATTTCACTTTCAGATTTTATATCATTAGTGTATAGGAAGGCAAGAGATTTGTGTGCATTAATTTTGTATCTTGCTACTTTACCACATTCATTGATTAGCTCTAGTAGTTTTCTGATAGCATCTTTAGGATTCTCTATGTATAGTATCATGTCACCTGCAAACAGTGACAGCTTTCCTTCTTCTTTTCCAATTTGGATTCCTTTTATTTGTTTTTCGTCTCTGATTGCTGTGGGTAAAACTTCCAAAACTATGTTGAATAATAGTGGTGAGAGTGGGCAACATTTTTTTGTTCCTAATCTTAGAGGAAATGGTTTCAGTTTTTCACTATTGAGGATGATGTTGGCTGTGAGTTTGTCATATATGGCCTTTATTATGTTGAGGAAAGTTCCCTCTAAGCCTACTTTCTGGAGGGTTATTTTCATAAATGGGTGTTGAATTTTGTCGAAAGCTTTCTCTGCATCTATTGTGATGACCATATGGTTTTTCTCCTTCAATTTGTTAATATGGTGTAACACATTGATTGATTTGCGTATACTGAAGAATCCTTGCATTCCTGGGGTAAACCCCACTTGATTATAGTGTATGATCATATTAATGTGCTGTTGGATTCTGTTTGCTAGTATTTTGTTGAGGATTTTTGCATCTATGTTCATCAGTGATATTGGTCTGTAGTTTTCTTTCTTTGTGACATCCTTGTCTGGTTTTGGTATCAGGGTGATGGTGGCCTCATACAATGAGTTTGGGAGTGTTCCTCCCTCTGCTATATTTTGGAAGAGTTTGAGAAAAATAGGTGTTAGCTCTTCTCTAAATGTTTGATAGAATTCACCTGTGAAGCCATCTGGTCCTGGGCTTTTGTTTGTTGGAAAATTTTTAATCACAGTTTCAATTTCAGTGCTTGTGATTGGTCTGTTCATATTTTCTATTTCTTCCTGTTTCAGTCTTGGAAGGTTGTGTATTTCTAAGAAGTTGTCCGTTTCTTCCAGGTTGTCCATTTTATTGGCATAGAGTTGCTTTTAGTAATCTCTCATGGTCTTTTGTATTTCTCCAGTGTCAGTTGTTACCTCTCCTTTTTCATTTCTAATTCTATTGATTTGAGTCTTCTCCTTTTTTTTCTTGATGAGTCTGGCTAATGGTTTGTCAATTTTGTTTATCTTCTCATAGAACCAGCTTTTAGATTTATTGATCTTTGCTATCATTTCTTTTATTTCTTTCTGATCTGATCTTTATGATATCTTTCCTTCTCCTAACTTTGGGTTTATTTTTGTTCTTCATTCTTTAATTGCTTTAGGTGTAAGGTTAGGTTGTTTATTTGAGTTGTTTCTTGTTTATTAAGGCAAGACTGTATTGCTATAAACTTCCCTCTTAGAACTGCTTTTGCTGCATCCTGTAGGTTTTGGGTCATCATGTTTTCATTGTCATTTGTTTCTAGGTATTTTTTTATTTCCTTTTTGATTTCTCAGTGATCTCTTGGTTATTAAGCATTGTATTGTTTAGCTCCATGTGTTTGTATTTTTTATAGATTTTTTCCTGTAATTGATATCTGTTCTATAGCGTTGTGGTCAGAAAAGATACTTGATACGACTTCAATTTTCTTAAATTTACCAAGGCTTGATTTGTGACTCAAGATATGATCTATCCTGGAGAATGTCCCATGAGCACTTGAGAAGAATGTGCATTCTGTTGTTTTTGGATGGAATGCTCTATAAATATCAATTAAGTCCATCTTGTTTAATGTATCATTTAAAGCTTGTGTTTCCTTATTTATTTTCATTGTAGATGATCTGTCCTTTGGTGAAAGTGGGTTGTTAAAGTCCCCTACTATGATTGTGTTACTGTGGATTTCCCCTTTTATGGCTGTTAGTATTTGCCTTATGTACTGAGGTGCTCCTATGTTGGGTGCATAAATATTTACAATTGTTATATCTTCTTCTTGGATTGATCACTTGATCATTTTGTAGTGTCCTTCTCTGTCTCTTGTAATAGTCTTTAAAACAAAGTCTATTTTGTGTGATATGAGAATTGCTACTCCAGCTTTCTTTTGATTTCCATTTGCATGGAATATCTTTTTCCATCCCCTCACTTTCAGTCTGTATGTGACCCTCGGTCTGAAGTGGGTCTCTTGTAGACCGCATATATACGGGTCTTGTTTTTGTATCCATGCAGCCAGTCTACGTCTTTTGGTTGGAGCATTTAATCCATTTACATTTAAGTTAATTATCAGTATGTATGTTCCTATTACCATTTTCTTAATTGTTTTGGGTTCATTATCATAGGTCTTTTCCTTCTCTTGTGTTTCCTGCCTAGAAAAGTTCCTTTAGTATTTGTTGTAAAGCTGGTTTGGTGGTGCTGAATTCTCTTAATTTTTGCTTGTCTGTAAAGCTTTTAATTTCTCTTTCAAATCTGAATGAGACCCTTGCTGTGTAGAATAATCTTGGTTGTAGATTCTTCTCCTTCATCACTTTAAATATGTCCCCCCCCCCCCTCTACTGGCTTGCAGAGTTTCTGCTGAAAGATCAGCTGTTAACCTTATGGGGATTCCCTTGTGTGTTATTTGCTGTTTTTCCCTTGCTGCTTTTAATATGTTTTCTTTGTATTTAATTTTTGATAGTTTGATTAATATGTGTCTTGGCATGCTTCTCATTGGATTTTTCCTGTATGGGACTCTCTGTGCTTCCTGGACTTGATTAACTATTTCCTTTCCCATATTAGGGACATTTTCAACTATAATCTCTTCAAATACTTTCTTGGTCCCTTTCTTTTTCTCTTCTTCTTCTGGGACCCCTATAATTAGAATGTTGGTGTGTTTAATGTTGTCCCAGAGGTCTCTGAGACTGTCCTCAGTTCTTTTCATTCTTTTTTCTTTATTGTGCTCTGCAGTAGTTATTTCCACTATTTTATCTTCCAGGTCACTTATCCGTACTTCTGCCTCAATTATTCTGCTATTGATCCCTTCTAGAGAATTTTTAATGTCATTTATTGTGTTGTTCATCACTGTTTGTTTGCTCTTTAGTTCTTCTAGGTCCATGTTAAATGTTTCTTGTATTTTCTCCATTCTATTTCCAAGATTTTGGATCATCTTTACTATCATTATTCTGAATTCTTTTTCAGGTAGACTGCCTATTTCCCCTTCATTTGTTAGGTCTGGTGGGTTTTTGTCTTGCTCCTTCATCTTCTGAGTGTTTCTCTGTCTTCTCACTTTGCTTAACTTACTGTGTTTGGGGTCTCCTTTTTGCAGGCTGCAGGTTCGTAGTTCCTATTGTTTTTGGTGTCTCTCCCCAGTGGCTAATGTTGGTTCAGTGGGTTGTGTAGGCTTCCTGGTGGAGGGAACTAGTGCCTGTGTTCTGGTGGATGAGGCTGGATCTTGTCTTTCTGGGGGGCAGGTCCATGTCTGGTGGTGTGTTTTGGAGTGTCTGTGGTCTTATTTGATTGTAGGCAGCTCCTCTGCTAATGGATGGGGTTGTGTTCCTGTCTTGCTAGTTGTTTGGCATAGGGTGTCCAGCACTGTAGCTTGCTGGTCATTGAGTGGACCTGGGTCTTGGTGTTGAGATGGAGATCTCTGGGAGATTTTTGCCATTTGGTATTACATGGACCTGGGAGGTCTCTTGTGGACCATTGTCCTGAACTTGGCTCTCCCACCTCAGAGGCACAGCCCTGATGCCTGGCTGGAGCACCAAAAGCCTCTCATCCACATGGCTCAGAATAAAAGGGAGAAAAGAAAGAAAGAAAGAAAGAAAGAAAGAAAGAAAGAAAGAAAGAAAGAAAGAAAGAAAGAAAGAAAGAAAGAAAGAGGATAAAATAAAATACCATAAAATAACGTTATTAAAATAAAAAGTAAAAAATAATTTTTTTAAGAAAAGTAATAAAAGAAAAAAGAAAGCATGAAAGAAGAGAGCAATCAAACCAAGAAACAAATCCACCAATGATAACAAGTGCTAAAAAGTATACTAAAAAAACAAAACAACAACAAATAAAAGTACAGACAGAACCC
Source organism: Stenella coeruleoalba (assembly GCF_951394435.1). Taxonomy (NCBI): domain Eukaryota; kingdom Metazoa; phylum Chordata; class Mammalia; order Artiodactyla; family Delphinidae; genus Stenella; species Stenella coeruleoalba. Next base: position 38,741,756 of record NC_137149.1, on the reverse strand, counting down.
TAGGACAAATGATAAAAGCAAAGCTATATAGACAAAATCACTCACAGAAGCATTCACATACACACTCACAAAAAGGGAAAAAGGGGGAAAATATATATATATATATATATATATATATATATATATATATATATATATATATATATATATATATATATATTTGAATTTGGGATGATTCCTTGTCTATTCAGGTATTCCAGAAATGCAGGGTCCATCAAGTTGATTGTGGAGATTTAATCCGCTGCTCCTGAGGCTGCTGGGAGAGATTTCCCTTTCTCTTCTTTGTTTGCACAACTCCTACGTTTCAGCTTTGGTTTTGGCCCTGCCTCTACGTGTAGGTCGCCTGAGGGCGTCTGTTCTTCTCTCAGACAGGACGGGGTTAAAGAAGCAGCTGATTCGGGGGCTTTGGCTCACTCAGGCCGCGGGGAGGGAGGGATACGGAATGCGTGGTGAGCCTGCGGCGGCAGAGGCTGTCATGACATTGCGCTAGCCTGAGGCACGCCGGGTGTTCTCCCGGGGAAGTTGTCCCTGGATCACGGGACTCTGGCAGTCGGGGGCTGCACAGGCTTGCGGGAGGGGAGTTATGGATAGTGACCTGTGCTTACACAAAGACTTCTTGGTGGCGGCAGCAGCAGCCTTAGCATCCCATGCCCATCTCCGGGGTCCATGCTGATAGCCGTGGCTTGAGACAGTCTCTGGAGCTCCTTTAATCGGTGCCCTAAATCCCCTCTCCTCGTGCACCCCAAAACAGAGGCAAGAAAAAGTCTCTTGTCTCTTCAGCAGCTCCAGACCTTTTCCCGGACTCCCTCCCGACTAGTCGTGGCGCACTAGCCCCCTTCAGGCTGTGTTCACGCAGTCAACCCCAGTCCTCTCCCTGCGCTCCAACCGAAGCCCGAGCCTCAGCTCCTAGCCCCCGCCCACCCCGGCGGGTGAGCAGAAAAGCCTCTCGGGCTGGTGAGTGCTGGTCGGCACTGATCCTCTGTGCGGGAACCTCTCCGCTTTGCCCTCTGCACCCCTGTTGCTGCGCTCTCCTCTGTGGTTCTGAAGCTTCCCCCCTCCGTGCACCCGCAGTCTCCGCCTGCGAAGGGCCTTCCTAGTGTGTGGAAAGCTTTCCTCCTTCACGGCTCCCTCCCACTGGTGCAGATCCCGTCCCTATTCTTTCGTCTCTGTTTTTTCTTTTTTCTTTTGTCCTACGCAGATACGTGGGGAGTTTCTTGCCTTTTGGGAAGTCTGAGGTCTTCTGCAAGCGTTCAGTAGGTGTTCTGTAGGAGTTGTTCCACATGTAGATGTATTTTTGATGCATTTGTGGGGAGGAAGGTGATCTCCATGTCTTACTCTTCCGCCATCTTGAAGCTCTTCCAAGTTTGACAATCTTTCAATAGTTTATGAGAGAAATGGTATTTGCCAAAGTGATATTATCAAACTTGGGATATTTCTGAAAGTCTTAGAGTTTGTCAACAGTTTCAAACGTTAGCAGTACCTCTCTTTTTGTACTTCTCCCTGTGTATTTAATTTGGGGGAGAAGACAGGGGGAAGAATAGTTCCCCCCCATGACTATGAGCTTCTAAGTGTCACCCAGTGACTGACACCTAACATGGTATCGAGAAACAGTCAAGGAATGTGAGGTGACTCATACAGTTTCATAGAAAGTGAATGGCCCAGAGTTAATGGTGGATTGTAAACTTGAAACATTTAGTCTTATATACTTCCATACCTTTTGGTTCTTTTTTAAAAAATTTTTGATGACCTAATAAAACTTGAAACATGTAGTTGTTTATGTTACTATTTGTATTTTTTTAAAATGTTTCATGAGGGCCTAATAGGAGTGAGTCACAGTTCTATACACTCATAGGCCTTGTATAATATAACTTAGTCAAGTTCTCCTAATCCTATTTAATTGATACTATTAATCCCAATTTGCAGAGGAGGACACAGGTTCAAGGAGATCAGCTAATTACCCAAGATGACAAAGTTGGAGTGTGGCAGAATTAGGCACCAAATGCCATCTGGCCAGACACCATACTTTAGCATGACATATTCCATCACCCCAAGACCAGAGATAAATGAGATTGTCTTAAAATAAATCAATACTGTGTGGGATATTTATCCATATGTGGCTCATCCTTCATGGCCCAGTTCATACCCACTATTCTAGACAACACCCAGTCTTTGTGAGGTTTTATAGATAACCATCTGCTTAGAATGACATTTGTTTTCTCTATAATCACATTTCACTGACAGTCTGTAAATATGGACTTAATTAGAGCTATTGCCTATATTATAACTTTTTTTTTTCTTAGTTAAGATCTTTAATTTCTCAAGGACCAATCCCATGTCACATCCTGGAACCATGTTTTCCCCTATCCCAGTCCCAAATCATAAACTCAGGCCATAAGGTAGAGATTTCATGTATCTAGGGAACTCCTCATGTAATGCTTTCAATTTATAAATGTGGATGCTGAGACTCAGAGAAATTAAGTAATTCAAGCAAGGCCATACAACTAGCTCATCCATTCATAGACATTATTTATTGAGTATTTATTATATGCCAAGCACCATGGAAGAGAATTAGGCAATATTAAAATAAATGAGTGAATATACAGATCATTTCTGAGACTGACAAATACAATCTGGAGGGAATAGCACAAGAGAGATATGACAGAGAATGGGGGGAGTGGTTGCTGCTGAGTTATGCAGGGGAGCCAGAGACACCATACTGAAGGAAACGATAGAAGCATAAAGACCTGACTGAAGATAAAGAGATGATTATGTAGACTTCTGAGGAGGGGAGGCATTTCACACAGTAAATGCAATGGTCTGTGATGTGAATAAGGCTTCTGTGGGTAAGGAGTAGAAAGAAGACATTGAGTCTGGGGTGTAGGAAGGTTAGAATTTGACAACAGTGAAAGGGGAAAGCACTTGAGGGTCTTAAGTAGGGAAGCCACAGGATCTAATTCATATGTTACAGCAGTCGTCTGGCTACCATGTGAAAAATGGGTTAGAAAGAAGAATGAAACAGAGATCGATTGGGAAAGCATGCCATTATTCTTTTTAACAGCTTTGTTGAGGTATAATGTATGTACCCAAAATTGCACATACTTAATGTACACAATTTAGTTTGGACATATGCATACACCAGTGAAAACATCACCATCCTATTAAGATAATAGATAATATCCATAACCTCCAAAAGTTTCTGTGTGTGTGTTAAAGATAAGCTCTACCCACTTTAGAAAATTTTAACTATTGTTAACGGTAGGCATTGTGTAAGACAGCAGATCTCTAGAAGTTATGCACCTTGCATAACTGAAACTTTATACCAATTGAACAACTTCCCATTTTCCTCACCCTCCAGCCCCTGGTAACCACCATTATATTCTCTGCTTCTATGAGTTTGACTCTTTTAGGTAGCTTATATTAAGTGAAATCATGCAATATCTGTCCGTCTGTAACTGGTTTATTTCACTTAGCCTACAATGTCCTCCAAGTTTACCCATGTTATCACAATGACAGGAGTGTTTTTTCTTTTTTAAGAAGAAAATTTTATTTTGTTGAGCTAAGTTTCTTCTATATCTACTTGTTGAGAGTTTTTATGATAAAAGTTAGCTGAATTCTGTCAAATGCTTTTTCTGCATCTGTTGAGATTACCATGTGGTTTTTATTTTCACTTTCTTAATGTGGTGTATCACATTAATTGATTTTTGTATGTTGAAACATCCTTCTCCCCCAGGGATAAATTCCACTTGGTCATGGTTAAGATCCTTTTAATGTACTGTTGAATTCAGTCTGCTAGTATTTTGTGGAGGATTTTTGCCTCTGTGTTCATCACGGATATTGGCCTGTAGTTATCTTTTCTTATGGTGTCTTTGTCTGGCTTTAGTATCAGGGTAATGTTGGCTTCATTAAATGAGTTTGGAAATGTTCACTCTTCAAATTTTTGCATGAGTTTAAGAAAGATTGGTGTTAGTTCTCCTTTAAGTGTTTGGTGAAATTCACCAGTGGAGCCATCTGGTCCTGGGCTTTTTTTTTGTTGTTGAGAGGGTTTTGATTACTGATTCAATCTTCTTATTCATTATGGTCTGTTCAAGTTTTCAATTCCTTCATGGTTCATTCTTGATAGGTTGTATTTTTTAGGGATTTATTCATTTCTTCTAAGTTATCTAATTTATTGGCATACAATTGTCCACAATTGTAGTCCCTTATGATCCTTTTTATTTCTGAAGCATCACTTGTAGTGTCTCCTCTTTCATTTCTAATTTTATTTATTTGCGTTAAAAGAACCAGGGTTGGCATTTAGTCCTTTGGATTCCTTGACATTCTCTGTCTACTTCTCTGTGTTTCTTTCTGTTGTCTACTCTGGTTTTTCCTTCATCCCAAAATATCTATCTATGAAGTTCTCTCACCACAGATATTGCGTTTTACTTCAGAGATGACCCTGATGGGTATACAATGAGATGGCCCTCTTTAGGTCTATACACTGAGTTGGATTTGGGGTACATTTCTGAATGAGAGGTGTTGCAAACTTGTGAGGTGCTGTTGTGCAAGATGTCCATTCTTGGCAAACCTCTATACCTTCAGCACATAGGCCACATGCTGGTACGTAATCTTTTCAAAACAAAACAAAGAAAACAAAGACCCAGGGGATAAAAAATGAAGTTCCTATGGGACACACTTCTCCAGGCCCTATAGCTCAGTGTCCATTTGGCACAATGTTTAGAGATTAGCCAGACAGTCAAGTAGGTTGAAGAATAAACAGTAGTCACATTGTTCCTATGTATTTTAGCCAAAGGTTATTGATATACTCCCTCCATTTTCCAAACAAATCTTAATTATTTCCTATATTATTCTGGACATCTTCCATGTTGAAGAGTGAACAAATATGCTTGCATTGGGATGGGCCCCAGGTGCCAACCGACACCCATACTCCAGGCAGAGGTCCTAGCTGACTCTGAGTTCATAGTTTCCATTGAGAAGAATATTTTTATAGCCTTCTGATCTGCATACTTCTGCTCCACCCTCAATATTAATTTTGAGTTAACTGAAGTCTCAAGGAGCCCAATATTTTGGGCCAAGGACATGATCTGTGGAGAGGGATGGAGGAATGTATAGGTCTCTGCTTTGTTGGTACCAGAAATCCTGTAGTGAGGAAGAGGCCGCTAAAGAAGGCAAAAGAAGTTTCTGGTCAGAATGGCATATCAGAAAATATTAAGAGCAAGTAAAAAACCCAGACTGTGAAATGGGAAGAGGAGAAGAAGGAGACTTCTCAGAGAATGTTGTTTACCCCGCTCAGTAGCTCCACAAGGATAGATCTCCTGCCTTAGCCTTGCCGATATGGCAGAGGAGGCTCTGAAGAGTGAATTTATCTGTCCAGGCCATGCAGACAGCAAGACACAAGGGTAGACTTTGAACTCAAGTGTTTCTGTGACATGGTTCTCTCCTAGGAAGGGCTATAATGTAAAAGGAATGTGCAGGAATGTAAAGTGATGGTCCTTCTATGGGGGACACATAGTAGGGGAGTCTCTCCCTAGAGCCCCTCTTTTCAGAATACAAAGGCAAGGAGCTCAGTGGATGAGGGAGCTTGAAGTGCTTGGCTTTCCCCTGCCTGTGCAAGTAGCTGAGGGATCGTGGGGTTTTCTGGTAGGCTTGGGCATCTTCAACTTTAGGCATCCAAATAATTTTGGGTTATTAACCAATTTCCATTTCTCTAAACTCTTTGCCTTCCTATCAATAATCCTTTCCTAATCCTTCCCAATAGGAACTGTATTCATGAAGACTCTTCTGGTTGCAAGCGACAGAAGCAAAACTAGGAATTTTATTGGCTCATGAAATAACAGAAAAATCCAGGCGGTTGACCTAGCTTCACATACAGCTGGATCCAAGTATACAGTGTTGTTATTCAGAGGCAGACATCTTCTCTCTCTAGACCTATCTTCCCAAACACTAGTTTCCCTCTCAGGCAGCCGTTTTAAAGGATATAATGGCTTCTGTGTCTCCAGGTTTGCCTTCTCAGTGAGCCCAGCCAAAAGAGAATATCTATATCTCAGTAATACTAGCAAACTTTGGAAACTCTCTGATTTGTATGGCTTCTGTCACACACCTATTGTTAATGTAACCAATATGGCACAGGGCTGGGGGGGGGTAGAACATACTAGTTGGCCAAGCTTGAAGCACAAGTCCACATCTGGATCACTAACCCACACCTGGACCATAAGCCCGTGCCTGAACTACAAGCTCACTCCTGAAGCACAAGACCACTCCTGGACTACAAACGCATGCCTGGAGCTGGGATGTGGGGAAGAATTAGACAGACCTCAGGACCCTGGACTGACAGTGTGTGGTAGGGAATGAGAGACCAGCCTGATGACAGAAGATGGAGGAAGGGATTCTGGAGAGAAGTACAGAAGATGGATTAATACATTGGAGCCCCCTGTGGGAACCATGTTATTCAAACCTTCAGGAACCTTTTCTAAATCTTAGTTATTCAAAGAGTGGTCTAGGGACCAGCCATGTCAGCATCACCTGGGAGCTGGTTGTAAATGAAGAATCACAGGTCTCACCAGGACCCACCATATCAGAATCTTCATTTTAAACAAGATCCTTCTGAGATCTGTGTGCCTATTAAAGTTTGAGAGGCACTGATCTAAACCTCTTCAATCATTATTTTTTTTTTTTTTTTTTTTTTTTTTTTGCGGTACGTGGGCCTCTCACTGTTGTGGCCTCTCCCGTTGCGGAGCACAGGCTCCGGACGCGCAGGCTCAGCGGCCATGGCTCACGGGCCCAGCTGCTCCGCGGCATGTGGGATCTTCCCGGACCGGGGCACGAACCCGTGTCCCCTGCATCGGCAGGCAGACTCTCAACCACTGCGCCACCAGGGAAGCCCTTCAATCATTATTTTTATCAATGAGCAAGTATTCCTTAGGTAGAAGAAAAAAAACTCAGTTTGGGAATGAGGAGAACTGGATTCTGGAATCCAGGCTCTGCTACTAAGCTCAGGAATTCCGTGATGGTCCTTTTTTGTTTCTACCCTTTGTTTCTGTTTCCTCATCAGGAAAGTGAGGGATATGGACTAGCAAACCTCTGAGATTTCTGCCAGTTTCTGACCTTCCAAAATTCTGGATTTGTTAAGTCCCAAAAGAAGAGTTAATTTGGACATTACACCAACCATAATAAAGGGTTTTCTGCAACTGTCAAAGAAGAAAGATGCATCCAAAAGTAATCTTTGGAATATAAATTTTAGATTCTCCAATGTATAAACGACATTCAAAAGCTTGAAGATTCTGGATGGGTCACACGGTTCTAAGGAGAAGTTCTTCAGAAACTCAAAGAAGACGGAGCAGTTAGCATCTGCTACAAGAATCCAGACATCCATCCTGGAGGAGACAAGGTATAAATTATGCCTTGAAAACTACATAGGACTGGGTTCTGGGAAGCCTAGAGAAAGCTTTTAAAAGTTCAAGCCTGCCTCTCCTCCCTCCATTAATTGCTTTTCAGAATATAAAATAAATTAAGTAACAACAGCTCCAATTAAATAATAGCAGTTACAACTTCCTGTGGTAATTAGAGAGATGGATCACATGTAATTAATCCAGAGCCCCCAGAAGTGACTTTCACCCTTCAGATATCAGCTCTCAGCCATTCTCTTTTCAATGGAAGGAACACTGAGGATTTCTGGTTGCCTCTTATGTTCAGTGCATTATTACTACCCAAAATACCTCTGTGAAATACATTAATTGCCTGCCTGCCAGCTCACACCTGAATCTGAACACTTGGTCTATTGAAACCAAATCCATCATCGTGCTTTGCTGGGTAACTGACCTCACCCGTGGAACTTTAATGGAAGCCTTGATGGATGTGATGCACACTCTTCATTCCAAACAGAATATTTGTCAGTACAACCATTGCCTTCAAGAAGAAAAATACATTTAAAAAGAGAAAGCAGACAAAAGCATGGCTGCATCCCATTTGCCAGTGCTACTTGTTTGTGAGCTAGCATCCTGGGGAGCAAATTAAGGAGATAATGACTTTGGTAAAACCTGACTTGAAATGGCAGTTTGGAAGGGGAATACTGCTAACAGCTTGTCACTGCCTTTGTAAGAGGAGCTGAGGGGAAGACCGAAGAGGGTGGAAGCCAGTGTGCTCAATGCCTGGCCAGAGAAAAAGCATGGAGCTCTGTTACAAGTGACTCTTAAAGGTTCAGGAAAATTTTCCCAGGATGAGCTAACCTAGTGCTGTGACCTGCAGGACCATTTATAAACACATGACCCTCCAACCTTGAATTCCAGGCTTCTCCCCTTGCTCTAACTCCTCTGAGTATCTGTTGGTCTTTCCAGTTCACTCTTGTATCACTCAGGGACCTGGCAGCAAAGAGTTGGCATATGATGACCAAAAAATTAAAATTCAGATTACCTAAGCGTTCCTTTTTTTTTTTTTAATAAAATGACAAAGGTATAGGCAGTGTTCAGGAAAACCAACAAACAGCTTGACTGTACTTACATCCTAGTCCTGAAAGGGTAAGAAGAGAACAGAGAGGCTACATGCAATGGTGGAGAGAGTAGCTGAGGACAGGACCTCCAGCAGGAGCTATGGCCTTTGGAAGGGGGATAGAGTCTGCCATTGCAGGCCATACATGCAAGGAGCCAGGGCTATGCACACTCTGCTTGCACTCTCCTTCCACTGCCTGCTATTCTGGAGCTTTCTATTAGAGAAAAAACAAAACAAATGGAAGAGAGAGGGCAAGAAGGCCCATTGAAGCACTGTCAGCCTTCCAGGGTGCAGAGCTTGATGGAAATAAGGGAGAGTCATTAGGAGGGTCAAATGGAATACATTCAACCCAGCTTGTTAGTGGGTATTTCAAACCTACCAAGCCCCAAACTGAACTCTAGATTTCTTCTTACTCTGTCCCAAACCTTCACCATCCTAGTCTCCCCCATCATAAGAAAGATACCGCCAACTACCTAGTAAGCCCAAACCTCAAACCTAAGAGCTGCTCTTGAGTCTTCCCCTTTACCCAAACCCCAACCTGCATTCTCTCAGCAAATCCTATAGATCAAGTTTCCAAATGCATCCTTATATCTTGTCCCCATCTCTACTGCTTCTATTCTGGACCAAGACACTCTTATCTCTCTAGTGGATTATTGCAATGGTTTTCTAGTTTGTCTCCTTGTTTCTGCTCTTTCTCCTCTAAAATTCATTACCAACACTTAGAATAAAACCCAAACTCCTTATTCATCATTTCAAAGGTCTGTGTTGTGGTTCCTGCCTGTCTTTCCACCATTATTCTTTATCCCTCATTGCCTTAGACACTCTCTTCCACCTTATACTCATCTTGCCCTGTCTCTCAAGTAGGTCAAATATATATCTGCATTAACATCTTTGCGCCAACTATTCTTTTCGCTTGCAAAGTCCTTTCTGGAAACTCCAGGTATGGTCCTTTTGATATTTGAAGATCAAATTACATGTCACCTTCTTAGAGATATTTCTAGACCATCTATTCTAAAGTTGCCACTGGATCAATCTCTATTGTGTCACCCTGTTTTAGTTTCTCGTACATTCATTAATTTGTTTGTTTACTTATTTGTTTTTATTGTTGTTTTCATTTCTCTCTCACTCTAATACAAAGCCTAGGAGGTCAATGGCCTTTTTTCTCTTGTTTGTCTAGGAGAATAATAAGGGCTCAGAAAGATATTTCTGATTGAATGCTTGAGAGCAGTTAACATCAATATATTTTTTAAATTATCCAGGAGAGACAAAAGGAAGCATTTTGACTTTTGAACAGAGACAACTTGAATTTAAATCTGAGTTCTACCACTTACGAGATCTGAGAAACTATGGGGAGATTTCTGTGTTTTTATGCCTCATCCTTTTCGTCTGTTAATTGAGATTACGATATTACTTATTTCACAGGTTTCTGAGAGGAGTAAATTGAAGCATGAATGTAAAGTGCCCAGCAAATTGAAGGATGAGGAGGTTATACCCTATCAATACTCTATCAATTTGTTTATTTAGATAGATAGATAGGTTATACCCTATCAATAACCCTATCAATTGATAGGGTTATACCCTATCAATTTGTTTATTTAGAACAAAATTAATAGTGTTATTAGGGTAGGAAACCAAAATAATTTATGAAGAAAAACTAAGAATGCTCTCTATATTTCAATTTATTTGACAAGTAAACTTCATTCAGGCTATGTCTGTTTTACTCACCACTGTAGAACTGGAGCATCAGACACATTATAGATGCTCACTTGTGAATGAATGAATGAACAAATGGGTAGTGTAGCAGAGTGATAAACAGTGCAATAGAATGGAAAGGAGCTTTGTAATACAAACCATATTAATGTGTTCATTCAAAAAATGCTTATTGAGCACTAGCTGCGTGCTGGTGACTGTTCTAAGTCATGGGGAGACAGCAGGGAAGAAAACAAGCTTACTTCATGAAGCTTACACTGAAAAAAGTAATTCAGGAAAAAGAGATACAGTTGTAGTTTTAGAGAAGTGTCACTGGAGGCCTAATTGAGAAGGTCACATTTAAGAAAATACCTGTAGGAAGTGAGGGATCCAGCTGGGCAGGTGTCTGGAGAGCAATCTTCCTGCTAGAGAGGAAACACATACAAAGTCCTGAAGTCCAAGTGTGCAGACAGGAGTCTGCTAGTTGGGGTGTTGGAGCAGGTAAGACAGTGTAGGGAATAGGGTAGAGATCAATGTGGGCAGAGAATACAGGACCGCCAGGACCATCATAAGGACTTTGGCTTCTACTGCATGCAGGCAAGAAATCCTCGGAGGGTGACTACTAGAGGGATAGAATCTGACTGCCTTTAGCTGGAGCACTCTGGATACTTTGATGAGAACCAATGGAAGGGATAAAGGCTGGAAGCAGAGACACCAGTTAGAAAGATTTGGACCAGGATGAGAGCAAGGACAGTGGTAAAAAGTGGTCATGTTTAGAATTTTCTGGGAGATGGGATGTGATTTTGAGAGAAAGAGATAAGTTCAAGAAAATTCCAGGGTAAAAAGGCACATTAGGAGTGTGTATATGTTAATCCCAAATTCCTAAATAATCTCTCCCTGGCTCTCCCACTACCCCCTCTGGTAACTGTAAGTTTGTTTCTATGTCTGTCAGTCTCTCCCACTACCCTCTCTGGTAACTGTAAGTTTCTATGTCTGTCAGTCTATTTCTGTTTTGTAAATAAATTTATTTGTATCATTTTTTTTAGATTCCACATATAAGTGATATCATATGATATTTGTCTTTGTCTGACTTACTTCACTTAATATGATGATCTCTAGGTCACTACATGAGCTCTCATTTGGTGATGTGTCCATATGTACTTTTCCTTTCAAAGATGTTATCTTTTGATTTTAGTTGCTATAAAATTGTTGAAAACTAAATTCTGCAAGAGAATCAGAATGAATATAATATGACTCCAAGTGCTCTAGCATGTCTGGACAGGATGGCTGTTATTCCTCAAAGTTTTGTCCCTGTAACATCTTCCCCATGAAATTTTAATGAATGTTATAAAAAAAAAGTCAAGCAAGTTTACTAAAAGACAAAGATAAATAATATATTTGCTACCAGATTGATCAGAGCCTCTAATATATTACTGTGCACTGTGAGTCTTCAAGGTCACAGTATCACAAGAATGTACCAGGCTGAATTGTGTCCTCTCCCAAATCCATATGTTGAAGTCCTAATCTCCAATTTCTTTGTATGTGACTATATTTGGAGATAGGCTCTTTAAAGAGGAGATTAAATTAAAACAAAGTCACATGGATGAGTCTTAATTCAGTTTTACTGGTGTCCTTATAAGAAGAGTAGATTAGGACAGAGACACACAGAGAGCAAAGACCATACGAGGACACGGGGAGAAGACGTCCATTGACAAACCAAAGAGAGAGGCCACAGAAGAAAGCAACCTGTCCACACCTTGATGTCAGACTTCTAGCCTCCAGAATTGAGAACATACATTTCTCTTGGTGAAGCAGCTTAGTCTGTAGTATTTAGTTATGCAGCCTTAGGAAACTAATACACCATGTATTTGTCCCTTTCACTGAACTTACCAAAGGCAGTGCAGCACTATGCATCAGCACTAATAGGAGCTCAAAACCGCTCAGGAAGTATCTGGGGTGATAAGTAAGTGACTGAATAGGAGGGAGGTCCCTGAATGATAGCAGAAGTGACTGTATAGTTGCTAACGGTAAAAATCCATCAAGAAGGAGAATGTGAAAACATATTAAGGGGGGGGACAAGAAATTTCACATAAAGTACATACAAGAGGCCTTGCTTAATTACTCTGAGGACAAGAAATATGATGAGGGTTTTAAATTATGGAAAGGAGACCACACCAAGCTGAAGATGCACCATGGATCTTGAGATACCCAGAGATGATGCTACACCATGATCCAATAAGTGGATTTCTCTATTTATCTCCTGGGAATAGGAAGAAGGACTGATTGAAATTTGGAAAGAATGGGGAATTACAGAATCAATTTTTATTTGGTAACCTAGCACTTAACATGCTTATGATATGCTCTGCCCTGTTAATTGCATTTTACTTTGAAAATCTCTTGAGATAGAATGGCTAGCAAAACTCTGGGAAAGTGTGCATGCATGTATGTGCATGGGTGACTCTTCTTAGTAGGGTTGCTATTGTTTTATTTGATGCTCTACATTTTGACATCCTTAGATTTTTAGTGGTCTGCCCTTAACCCTAATTTTCTCATAAATCTGTTAGGCTTTTCTGGTAATACATTTAACATTACAGCAGAAATGTCTATGCTTAGAAATATGGAGATAAATGCCAGAAGAAAGAGTTAAAATAGATGAATTTATTGCCTTCAGAGAGCAGCAATTAAGGGAAGTATGAGAACATGGGCATTCTCTTTATAAGAGAGAATGTATACAATTGATAAAATGTATACCTATGTATACCATTGATAAAAATAAACTTTAAGCACATTAATAATTTTCAATGAAAAGATTTAAGCAAATGCATATGTCTAGCAATATAACGGATTAGATAAACTTACATCCTCTTATTACAAACCACTCAAAAATACTGGGTACATCATAACAAGCAGTCTTTGAACACATAGTTGAGTGCTTAAGAAAGTAAAACAGGCACTAAAAATAGATAAGGAATTAAAAATCAAGGTGGCAGATGTGAGCTCCTGAGGGAGGTGAAGAGTTGATTAGGGGTCTCAGTAAGTAGAGACGTTGAGATTGAGATCCACACATAAAGCTGAAAAACTCAACTGGCTCTATCCACAATTTTATATATATTCTCCTCTCAACACAGGAGAATTATTACAAAGCTTGCCTGTCTTTGCCTGGATGCTACATGAGAATAAAAATCTCTCAAAATTTTATCACAGCTCTCATGAGAGTTTGAGGGTTACATTCAGACTCATAAGCTGGTTAATTAAACTAAAATGTGGTCCTGGGCTGGGGACATTTTGGGGTGCTTGGATAAAGCAAACACAAAGCACATCCTTAAATGGACCACTCAAGAGATCCACATATAAAACGTATATACACTACCAAACGTAAAACAGATAGTTAGTGGGAAGCAGCAGCATGGCACAGGGAGATCAGCTTCGTGCTTTGTGACCACCTAGAGGTGTGGGATAGGGAGGGTGGGAGGGAGGGAGACGCAAGAAGGAAGAGATATGGGAACATATGTATATGTATAACTGATTCACTTTGTTATACAGCAGAAACTAACACATCATTGTAAAGCAATTATACTCCAATAAAGATGTTAAAAAACAAAAAAAAAAAGCTTGGCTGAACATGAGCTCACAGACCAAATTATAAAGCCCACAAAGAAAATATCCACTATTTAGTGGTTCATCATATATGTATCAAGACCAATTGTATGCCCAGCATTGAACCAGACACTGGGAATACAGCAAGGAAAGAAATATCTCCAAAGGAACTTTCATTCAAGTGAAGGAGACAAAGTGCAAACCCACCAAAAGTCCCAGCAGCATTCAATTTCCCAAAATTCAAACAGAACAATTGAGTAGCCTTTAGTGTGCAAACATTGCTAAGATGGCTAAAATTAAGAGAACATCAGGGTCATATGATAAAATTACTGAATAGAAACCAAAATGAAAAATACAATCACTGGAAAAAAAAAAAAAACTCAACCCATGGCTTGAACAGCTGATTCCACAGAGCTGAAGAATTAATGAATTAACAGATAAATATGAAAAAAATTACTCAGAATGCAATAAAGATAAAAAAGTGAGAAAAATACAAGAGCTTGAAATTTGGAAAAGTAATAAAAAGGTCCAATTACTGTAGAAAGAATGAGAAAGAGGCAATGTTCAAGAAATAATGGGGTGTTGATAATTTTTCAGAATTTATGAAGTTTCACGTTAGGAATAAACTCTGACATTTCCTTTCTGAGTCGATAAGTCTATAGCATTCTGTGCATTATCATACCAATGCAATTTTTATATTCTATTATAACTTTTTGTTTGCTATCACTTTTCTCCCTCCCTCCTTTCCTCCCTTCCTCCCTTCCTCCTTCTTTCCTTCCTTCCTTCCTCCCTCCCTCCCTCCCTTCCTCCTTCCTTCCTTCCTTCCTTCCTTCCTTCCTTCCTTCCTTCCTTCCTCCCTCCCTTTCTCCCTCCCTCTCTTCCTCCTTCCTTCCAACTTTTCCTGAGTACCTGGTCACTATGGAGAATGCAGTACTGAGCTCTGAAGGATTGTACCTTACAGTGGAGAAGAGCTGCCATGTACGTTAGTAAGTTCTGGAGAGGGAAGGTGATGAAAGGATTGGTTCCTGGAGTCACGCAGACCTAAGTTCAAATCCTGATGTTTGTTAGGACTCTGTGATATTGGGCCAGTGAACTTCCATTTCCTCATCATAAAGCTAGGATAATAAAGTTTTATCAGTGTCATTGAGGGTTCAGGCAGGAGACAGAAACCACACTAGTAATTTAACAGAGAAAAATTAATATAAAGAATTATTAACTAGGTATTAAGCAAGTGAAATGCAAAAAGGAAAACGATGAGTTATGGAGGTTGAGAAAAAAAGAGAAGAGGTTGGAGTTATGTAATGCAGAAGCCTGCAGTAGGGCTCTTGCAGAATGGAAGTTCCTTGGTCCTTCGGGAAGGGGCACTGTCTGGTTCTGGCATCTTCGAAGTTCAGGGAGGGTCTGTGAATCTAATATTCAGGCTTGTTTCTTTGTGTGTGTATGTGTAGATGGAGGCGGGTAGGAAGGAGGCAAAGAAGGGGCTTTTACTACTGTTTGGAAAACTACAAAGTAGAAAACCAGAACCGACTGCTGCTGTGAGAACAAACTAGTGGAACAAACTACTGCTGTCAAAGTGAAGAAATTGTGTTAGGGTGACGCTGACCGGAGCAGGAAACCCCATGAAGGAGCAAATCTCTTCTTCTTTCATCTTCCCATCTGCCTTAGTACCTTCCATTACCAAAATGGGAATGTGGTTTGCAGAGTTCCAGTCCCACTGTCCAGACCATGAAGTCATGGACCAGAAGGATCAGCTTGAAGTTGAAAGGCAGTAGCTTAATCATTGGTCCAGGTTAGCCCTTTGGCTAATCCAGCATCCATACATACATATATACTCATATTTATAATGTATATGATGACAAAAACAAAGTTATGCTTCTCCTAACAAGATGCTATTATTTTATGTACAAGTAAACACATTTCCACCTTCTCCCCTAAATGAGGAAATAGAAAATTCTATCAGTCATTGTATCCATTTCTGGGGAACAGTCACAGCTATCCCTCTCTGGACTATGTTAATTATGTCGCAAATTCAGTTGTAGTCTCACCTGAATATTTGGTTACCTGAAGAGTCAATTGTGTTAGCCTCTAATAAGGTTGTTTAACAAATAAAATAATAAATTTAAGCTCCAATAAAATGTGTATAAAGTAATATGGTAAAAGAGGAGAGAGAAGAAAAAAATTAGGTTTATATATATATGTATATGCATGTATGTGTATACACTTAAATTTGTACACACACTCTCATGTACACACACACTTAGCTTCTAAAACCCTTGCTTCCGTAACTGATCACAAAGTCATAGTTAATATTTATAATTTTTTTAATTCCATTACCCATTCTGAGTTTCCCTTGACCTCAGCCAGCACCTTAGCTGGTCAGCATTTTTTGCCTTGTAGAGTGCTACAAACTTTCATTACTGAAGGGTTTGAATCCTCAGTGCTCCTGACTTTTTTTTTTTTTTCTTTTTTTTTGATTGCTGTAGTTTTCCACTAACTTTTACTACTGGACATGTAAGTACGAAGGGGAGCCTCCAAGAATTCCCCATGGTTCTAGACATAGCCTATTAACTCCCACTTCTCCTTGCTAATTGGGATCAGTCATTCCAGCCAGTAGGTTATTCCCTGGATTTTTCTAACCTACCTCATTAGAACACAATAAGGACCAGTGTAGATGACCTCTGTACACCAAGTGTCAAATAGGTAGCGAGGTCTCTGCACATGTAAGTTCCACCCTTTGAGTCTTCCTTCAGAAGACATTCATTTTTACTGAAGTTATTGTTGGGGGCCTTTTGGAAGGGATCTCCAATAATATCTCTCTTTCTTGACTGAGTTCTGAACAGTTTGAGAAACAATATTTTTTTCAAAATGGAGATGAAATGATCACCTCTATTAACTATTGAAGCCAAACTAAAGGATGTAAATCTACCTTCTGAGCTCCAGTAAGTGGTGGCAGATTTATCCATCAGCCTCTGAAGCAGAGGGGAGAACCTGGGTCAGGTAAGACTTGTAGCATAAGGAACAGAAAGGATCGTGTGCTCCTGTGGGCAGCTGGCTCCCAAAAGAAAAGCAGAGGTTAGAGCCAGGCATGGCCACCAATTCTTCCCAAATTCACCAAGTAGGCAATTTAGTTCACTACCCTCTTCCCCCTCCCACAGGAGAACTGGGAGAGGAAAGGCTGGAGGCAGCAGTGATATTTACTTAGAGGAGAAACACATGCTCTACAGGGACACTGGAGAGAGACAGATTTACACACTCTATCATCATAAATATATTAGGATGGGCCAGACCTGTTCACCCCTCCTCAGTTTGCAGGAGTGAATGCAACACATCAAACTTGTCAGTAAGACACAGCCAGTCTGCCTTCCTGAGAGGAGAGGCATGAAGAACCCCAAAGAAGGGTGAAGATGCCAAGTCTGGGGTACTCCAGAGTCTGGAATCCTACTGAATGGGAATTTTAGTGCCTTTCAACATTGCTTAACCCGAGATCATATGAATTGTCTGTTCAATACTGTTTTCTGAGAACTTCATACATGATGCACACAGCATTCTGTTGGGATAGAGTTCAACTCTGGAGAGAATTAAGATAAAATATAGATTAAATTATATATTTTATGTGTCAATACCCAGAAAGAGTTTGGATACTTCGAATGTTAGGAAAAAAACAAACAAATTATTCTGATGTTCTTTCTTTAAATCCTTAAATCTCTGTATTTCTGCCAGGTGTAACAGTGCTTTTTATTTCAGCAATGAATACACAATGGCACCACTTCTGAGAAATCTTAGACCAAAGACAGAGTTATCTCCCCAGCTATCCATTTCTGCAAACTGTCTCTCATTCTCAAATTTCCCCTCCCTTCCACTCACCTCAAATGTGACCCATGCTGTTTTCCCAGGGCACTATGGTTGGAGAACTACCTCCTTTTCACACAGTCTGAAGACCTATTTTCAGTGACAATTGTGCTGTGTCCCCTGAAGGAGGCCATCTGTTCACCCTGGCGATGTGAGTGTTTCATTACCTGTCAAGATTTCTAACCTGGATCCTGTTACTGGATTAGATTCCACACCTTTTGATTGTTCAGCTCAGGTCCTGTTGGTGCCAGAATCTCCTTCTGGGGCTGGGAAGATGGTTTCACAGGCTCTCTGGGCCCCTCAGGAGATATTTGTTCAGGGTCCTAATTTCTTGGACATTGTTCTTCTTCTGAATCATCAGCAGTCGACTCACTCCTCACCAGCCCCGCATGGTGGATAAGCTGTAAATCACGGAACGTCAATGCCATTTCCCAATCATTCACTGTTTTCCAAATAATGCAGAGGGCAAAATAATGAAAGGAACAGTGTGAACTCAAGTTACCAAAAACTCTGCTAAATAAGCTCATCATCTGCAACCCAAATTAACTTTACCGTAGACCATATGTTGCCAGGTTAGTTAGCAACATAAACAGATTTATCTAACTGGCCTGGACTCAGTACCCTGATTGAAGATAATTGTAAATCATCCAATGCCCTTATTTATCCTCATAAATCCAACAATTGCCCTTTCTCCCCCAAACTGAGAAAACATGTTATGAAGTAACTAAATCACTTTTCATATCTCCAGAACGAACCAACCTAAGCCAGTTTGCCAGGGAATAACATTAACTGGGGAAAGATCAAGGGGAGAAAAATAGGAGAGGGGCAATATATGGGTGGGGGATTAAGAAGTACAAACTATTAGGTATAAAATAAGCTACAAGGATATACTGTATAACATGGGGAATATAGCCAATATTTTATAATAACTATAAATGGTATATAACCTTTAAACATTGTGAGTCACTATATTGTACACCTGTAACTTACATAATATTGTATAGCAACTATACTTCAATTAAAGAAAACGGTGACAGATTCAGCATTTATTAGAAAGCTATTATAAATCAGTCATTTTAGGTTCCTTCTTGGTTTCTCTTTTAATCTCCACAGCCACCTAGAGAGGCAAAGTTTAAAAATTATAATTATAGATGAGTAGAGAGGAGCTTGGAGAAGTTAACTAACTGCCCGAAGTTACCCAGCCCAAAAATTTGCAGAGAGTAGGTTTCAGGTGCTTTCACTACACACACACACACACACACACACACACACAAAAGAATAGTAGTCTTTTAAGAGTGAGAATTCACGAATTTGTGGTTTTTTTAATTTAATTTTTTATTCTATATTGGAGTATAGTTGATTTACAATGGTGTGTTAGTTTCAGTTGTACAGCAAAGTAACTCAGTTATACATATATTTAACACATATTAAGCTCCTACAATATGCCATGTACTCTACAAACCTTGGGAACATAGCTCTAACAAAATCCTTGCTTTCATGGAGCCTCCATTCCAGCAGGGAAGGCCAACATAGAAACAATAAGCAGGGAAATATAGTTAAAGGCTTCTAGTTTTTGGTCTGACATGACTTGGAAGTCTTAACTCCTGTCCTTATAACAACAACAACAAAAAAGCTAAACTAGGTAAAAATTTACAACTCTTCTTAGATCCATCAGATAATCAAGCTAGAAGGGAAAACCATCACACCAGAAACTGGAGAGACAGGCACATACAGACTCCCAGCTTACCAGGAGCAGAAGCTGCTGCTATAGCCTGGTAGGAACAGTGTAAACCTTAATTGAGGAATTGCTGGATATCAAGGATGCACCAACTCAAGACACAATATTCTTAGAGGTCTCCATACTTCTCTGAGTTTTATCTCCAGGAGAAGAGACCTACCCTGCTCCAGCTCCCTCTAGCTTTCATGTCTCACTTATGGGGAGAAAAGAACTGAGAAGTACTTTTGGAGATCACAGCCCAGAGACATAGGCTCTTGGAAGGACTGAGACCTAATTGTAGGACCACAGATCTTCCTCGACTTATAATGGGGTTACCTCTCAATAAACCCATCAGAAGTTGGAATTATAAGTTGAAAACGCTTTTAATACACCTAACCTATCAGTTATCATAGCTTAGCCTAGCCTGGCTGAAACGTGCTCAGAACACTTACCTTAGCCTACATTTGGGAAAATCATCTAACACAAAGCCTGTTTCATAATACAGTGTTGAATATCTCATGTAATTTATTGACTACTCTACTGAAAGTGAAAAGCAGAATGGTTATAGCTTATTGGGTGTTTACTTTCACGATCGCATGGCTGACTGGGAGTTGCAGCAACCTGCCGCACAGCTCAGCATCACAAGAGAAAGGATTGACATTCAAAATCTGAAGTTTGGATTTATACCAAATGTGTACAACTTTTGCACCAACGTAAAGGTGAAAAAAAAGTTGTTATTCAGGGACCATCTACATAGAAATTTTCCCCATCATTCACACTTTACTACCCCATCAATAGGGTTCTTGTATAAATTACGGGGGATTGTAGCTGACATATAATTAAAATCACATAGCCCCAACTATCACTGAAATACATTCCAAATCTATCCATCTCTTCCTTTCCTTTCCCGCTGCTATGACTTCTTACCACCTCTTACCTAAACTAGTGAAATACTTCTTGAACAGGTCTCCTTAACCCGGTACCTCCAGTCTATTCTTTAAAGCATCCCAGTAGAAGTCCCTTTAAATAGTGGACCTTGTCACTGAGGTGCTAAAGATGAGACAATCATTCTTTGAGCCAATCAAACCACCTGGAATATGATGAGGATATATAGAGGAGATGAACTTGTCATTCATAGAAGGAAAAATAAGTAGACAAAACCTGATATGGGAGGCAGGAGAGTGAGACACCAGCACAGCCACAGGTAACAGCAAAGCTTATGCTGCATCTTCTCACCAACCCCTGGGAATTAAGGTCTTCAAGAAGGCATCTGGTCCACAACAGGCCAAAGGCTCTAAACACAGTTCAGAGAAAGTGCTATAGAGAAAAGTGAGTACATACAGCTCAGTGACTGTGCAGGGTCAGAAAGTCCTGGATTAGGTCCAGGGGCTGCAAATTACAAACTGTGGATGAGGAAAAGTTACTTAAACTTCCACGAGCCTTGCTTTTTCAAGTTTAAAATGCAGATCATAATGGTATTAACCACATATGATTCTTGTGAGAATTAAAAGAGGTGTTGGATATAAAGTGCTCAGCAAAGTTCCCAGTGTGTGTTGAAAGCTCAGTAAATCCATCATTATTATCAGAGCTCAGAGTCAGGAGAAAGCATTGGCTGGGATGGTCAGGGGAGACCTGGTGAAGCCCTATCTGCATGAGCATTTAAAAGGATTAGCGCCCTTTTGAAAAAGACCCCAGACAGCTCCCTCAGCCCTTCTACCATATGAGGACACAGTGACAAGATGGGGGTGTCTACAAACCAGGAAGCAGGCTCTCACCAGACCCTGAATCAACCCTTGGCTTGATCTTGGACTTCCAAGTCTCTAGAAATATAAAAAATAAATTTGTGTTGGTTCAGACACCCAATCTATGGTATTTATTTTCATTATAACAGCCCAAACAAATTAAGACATCTCCCTATATTTGTCTACTCTGGCATCCTGAGCAGATGGCCAGGTCTTGTTCCCCTTTAACTTAGAAAAGGATGTGAAGCAAGACATAGGCATAAGCTGACTCAAACAACCCCACATCTTGATGTTTATTTCCAAAAGGCTGGTTAAATTCCTGAAGGAAAAGACAGAAAAAGAGAGGGTAAAAAGTTGGCTGAGATTTCCTTTAAGGCTAAGAAGGTAGTTATAGACAGACATAGATATGTCAGATCTATGAAGTTAGAGTCTCAGGAAATGGCAAGATCTTGAACAGAAAATGGCTGTGAGATGCATTAAGGGAGTTTGGACCAGCAAGAATTTATGTGTCTCACTGAACCACACTCTCCTTGCTTTAAGGATTTTGTAGCTGGGACTCCGAGGATATCAGTAGCAATCATAATTAGAACATTTTCTGGGCACCAAGTAAGCCTCCAGAATTCTTTTAAAACTTAAAAAAAAAAAAAAAGAATAGGTACTAGTAATAAAGAAAGCAATTTTCCACCAGTCTAGTGAATGAATAGAGGCTAGAATAAAGATTTAATATAAGGTAAAGGAAAAATAAATATGATATTATTGTAGTCTTGAAACTGTGTAATAAGATACATCAGCCACATGTACAAATGCTGTTCGAGTCAGAACAATGTGTAGATTCTTTTGGCTGAAGCAGAGGATGCAAAGAGGGTTGGGGAAAAGAGGGAGGGGCTGTGTTTGTTTCAACAGACTGATTGGAACACTGTTGTGCTAAAGTCCATTCTTAGCATTCAACCAGCCCTGGGGAGAAGTTCTCTAATCAACCCCACTTCATAACTTCGCTCTTGGCTCTATCCCCAGATCTGTTGTGCACAATCTGGACTTGACATTTAATGGTTGGTCCAGCCTGGATGGGATGTGGATGAAGCCATTCTACAGATAGGATGAGATCCCTGGATCATATCCAATTTCTGCTGATGGGCATAGCTCTCCTTCTGAAGACTTGTGCAGACAATATGTCAACTGTAAACATCAGATGATGTTATATCTTCTATAAATGGCATCGATGATTATCATTAAACCTGTTTAAACAGTGTAAATAAAATAATAGCAATAGTCACAAAGTGTTTACTAATGCCCAAAATATATTATGTTCTAACAGTTTTACACATTTTAACTCATGTTATCCCTACATGAACCCTATATGAAAGGTGTTCTTATTATCCTCATTTTACAGAAGAGGAAACTGAGGTACAGGGAAGTTAGGTGATTCCTGCTAGGTCACACAGCTTATAATTGTTAGAACTATAATTTAAATTGGCTTGTCTTGTTTTAGAGTTCTTAGTTTTACCACGGGGCTGTGCTTCTTGTCTGAATTCTTGTCTCTAAGTGTTCTCCCAACTTACTGTGTTTCACTTCTTTTTGATGTATATACACACATCTTCCCAAACACAATTTATTGCACATCTTTTGGGTGCATGGCACAGGTCAAAGCTCTGAGTGCTCAATGTGGTAGTGATGATGAGACATGCATCTTTTCTCAAATGTTTTCCAAATTCCTTAGAGGTGTGAAAGGATTCAATCGAAGTGGACACAACTTTACATATATGTGATGGTTAATTTTATGTGTCAACTTACCTGCACCTTGGTGCCCAGATGCTCTGTCAAAAATTATTCTAGATATGTCTGTGAAGGCATTTTTAGATGCATTAATATTTAAGAAGAGGGAATAATCAAGATGAAAGTGTAGGAAGATCCTGAATTCATCTCCTCCCACGGACACACTGAAACTTCAACTACATATAGAACAACTTTCTCTGAGAACCACCTGAAGACTAATTAAACAGCTCTCCTAAAATTAAGCATATAAAGAAAAAAACACATTGAGATGGATAGGAGGGGATAAGGTGTAATTTATTCAGGACACAAGACAGAGAGAATATCACAAACTCAGAGGTGCTCCCTAAGGAGTTTAAGCTTTGCACTGGGCCTGTGGATGGGTACTGGAAATATGAGCCCCCATAGCTGGTTTTGAAAACCAGTAGGGTTTATGTCCAGGACAGCTGGAGGACTATAGGAATCCAACACTCCACTCTTAAAGGATTCATACAATAACATACTCATTCCAAGTGACAGTGAAGGGACAACAGTTTGAAAAGCACTTAACACTCCAACTGACCTGCCAAGACCACTCCAGTATACCAACTGGTCCATACCCTCTCTAGCTCTAGGCAACCTGCCAAGGTGGTGGCCCCTGGCTCACACCCAGGACAAGCTACAGCAGTGCCAACTCCAAATCAAGCTGTCCTGCCAAAAATGTGTGGCACACAGTCTACATAGGAGATGTAGAATCGTATACAAGGTCATGACTTCAAGACTGGGACAAGTAACTCTTTCACCTAATTCATAGGAAAAAACACAGAAAGCCAAACAAATGAGAAGATAGAGAAATTTGTTCCAAAAGAAAAAACAAGATAAAGTCAATAGGGAAAATACCCTAATGAAATGGAGATAAGTAATTTAGCTGGTATAAAGAGTTCAAAACAATGGTCATAAATAAGCTCACTGAATTTGGAAGAAGAATAAAGAAACAGTGAGAACTTTATCAAAGAGTTAGAATATAGAGAAAAAAAGAACCAATCATGGCTGAAGACTACAATAACTAAAATGAAAAATAAAATACACTAGAGGAAATCAACAGCAGATTAAATAATATAGAAGAATGAATAAGCAACCTGGAAGACAACATAATGGAATTACTCAATAAGAACAGCAAAAAGGAAAAAATACTTTAAAAAAATGAGGATAGTTTAAAGGATATCTAGGACAAGCAAGCTAGCTTTTTTATTATAAGGGTCACAGAAGGAGAAGAGAGAGACAAAGGAGCAGAAAGTGTATTTGATGAAATTATGGCTGAAAACTTTCTTAACCTGGGGAAAGAAACAGATATCCAGGTCCGGAAATCCCAGAGAGTCCCAAACAAGATAAACCCAAAGGGATCCACACCAGTATGTATCATAATTAAAATGGAAAAATTTTAAAATAAAAAGAGAATTTTAAAAACAGCAAGAGAAAAAGAGCCACACACAATGGAACTCCCATAAGGCTATTGACAGATTTTTCAGCAGAAATTCTGCAGACTAGAAGGGAGTGGCAAGGTATATTTAAAGTGCTAAAAGGAAAAACCCTACAATCAAGAATACTTTACCTGGCAAAGTTATCATTTAGAATTGAAGGAGAGGTAAATATTTTCACAGACAAGCAAAAACTAAAAGAGCTCATCACCACTAGCCCATCCTTAAAAGAAATGTTAAAGTGTCTTCTTTAAGCAAAAAAGAAAAGGCCATAACTAGAAATAAGAAAATGTATGAAAGAAAAAAATCTAACTGGTAAAGGCAAATATATAGTTAAGGCAGTGGATCAATCACATGAAAAACTAGTATGATGGCTAAAAGACAACAGATGTAAAATCAACTATAACTACAGTAAGTAGTTAAGGAATACATAAAATAAAAAGATGTAAAATATGATGTCAAAAATATAAAATGTGGGGACTTCCCTGGTGGTGCAGTAGTTAAGAATCTGCCTGTCAATGCAGGGGACACAGGTCAAGCCCTAGTCTGGGAAGATCTCACATGCCGTGGAGCAACTAAGCCTGTGTGCCACACCTACTGAGCCTGTGCTCTAGAGCCTGCGAGGCACAACTGCTGAGCCCATGTGCGACACCTACTGAAGCCCACACACCAAGAGCCCATGCTTCACAACAAAAGAAGCCACCACAATGAGAAGCCCGCATACCGCAACGAAGAGTAGCCCTGGCTCACTGCAACTAGAGAAAGCTGGTGCTCAGCAACAAAGACCCAATGCAGCCAAATACATAAATAAAAAAATAAATAAATTTATTTAAAAAAACATAAAATGTGGGAGGAGGAGTAAAAATGTTGGGCTTTTAGAATATGTTCAAACTTAAGTGACTATTAGCTCAAAACAAGTATATATATATATATATATTTCAAGGTAACCACAAACATGAAACTTACAATAGATACACGAAAAAATAAAGAGAAAGGAACCCAAATATAACACTAAAGAAAACCATTAAACCACAAAGGAGGGAACAGACTAAAAAAAGAAGGGAACTGAGAAGAACCACAAAAACAACCAGAAAACAATTAAGAAATTAGCAATAAGTACATGCCTATCAATAATCACTTTAAATTTCAATGCACTAAATATTCCAATCAAAAGACATAGGATGGCCAGATGAAAAAAACACCAAACAACAGCAACAACAACAAAACAAGACCCATGTATATGGTGCCCACAAGAGACTCATTTCAGATCTAAATACACACAGAGACTGAAAGTGATGGAAAAAAAATATTCTATGCAAATGGAAACAAAAAGCAGGGACAGAAATACTCATATCAGACAAAATAGACTGTAAAATGAAGACTTTAATGAAAGACAAAGAAGGGCATTACATAATTATGAAGAGGTCAATCAAGAAGAGGATACAACATTTGTAAATATTTATGCAACCAACATAGGAGCAACTAAATATATAAAGCAATTATGAACAGACATTAAGTGAGAAATTGACAGTTATACAACATTAGTAGAGGCCTTTAATATCCCACTTACATCAATGTATAAATCATTCAAACAGAAAATCAATGACAAAACATTAGCCTTTATACAAAACATTGAACTAGATAGATTTAATAGATATATACAAAGCATTCCATCTAAGCACTGCAAGATAAACATTCTTTTAAAGTTCACATGGAACATTATCCAGGGTAAATCACATGTTAGGCCACGAAACAAGTCTCAATAAATTTATGAAAATTGAAATAATATAAAGCATCTTTTTGGACCACAATGGTATGAAACTAGAAATCAATTATAGAAAGAAAACTGGGAAAAAAACCACAAACATGTTATGACTAAATATCATCCTACTAAAAACCCAATGGGTCAATGAAGAAATCAAAGGGGTGATCAAAAAATATCTGAGACAAATGAAAATAGAAACACAACTTTCCAAAAGCTATGGGAATTAGTAAAATCTTTCTAAGGGGGATGTTCATAGAGATACAGGCCTACCTCAAGACACAAGAAAAATCTCAAATAAAAACCAAGTTTACATATAAAAGTGAGAAAAGAAGAAGAAACAATGCCCAAAATTAGTAGAAGGAAGGAAATAATAAAGATCAGAGAGGAAATAAATGAAATAAAGCCTAAAAATATATGTGTAAAAAAAAATCAATGAAACTAACAGTTGGTTCTTTGAAAAGATAAACAAAATTTACAAACTTTTAGCCAGACTCATCAAAAAAGAAAGTGAAACAAAATAAATAAAATTAGAAGGGAGAAAGGAGAAGTTACAACCGATATCACAGAAATACAAGCAATCATAAGAGACTACCATGAACAATTATATGCCAACAAATTGGACAACCTAGAAGAAATGGATAAATTCCTAGAAACATACAACCTTCCACTACTGAATCAGGAAGAAATAGAAAATCTGAACAGACTGAATACTAGTATGAAGTAGAGTCAGTGATCAAAAAACTCCCAACAAACGAAAAGTCTAGGGCCAAGTGGCTTCATATGGAAATTCTACTAACACTTAAAAGACATTTAACACCCATCATTCTAAAAATATTTCAAAAAAAAGAGGAAGGAACATTTCAAACTCATTCTATGAGACTAACATTACTCTGATACAAAAAAAAAACCAAAGACACTACAAAAAAAAAAAATTCACAGGACCATATCACAGATAAATATAGATGCAAAATATCTTGGCAAAATACTATCAACCCAAACTCAACAATATATTTAAAGGATCATACATCATGATCAAGTGGGATTTATTCCAGGGATGCAAGGATGGTGCAATAACCACAAATAGATCAATGTGATACACCACATGAACAAAACAAAGGCTAACAATCATATATATAAATTAGTCTAAAGCATTCATTTATTTTTCTTTTGCACTGTTAAGAAAAAAAAGTCTGTTTCAAATCCTATTTGTCCCTTATCTCTGTTTGTTCAGTTGTTTTTAATATCACATACTGAAAGAATTTCAGTAGCAGTTTTACCATGAAGTTATTTGTTATCATTTAGCAGGCTTTTGCCTACTGAATTGTAAAGCAGTTCTATTTGCATCCTCCAGATGGAGTGGCATATAACTGCTCCCAGATATATCTGGTAAGTATGAAAAAAACATCTTATTTGTCCTCTCTGTGAATAAATAAGATAATGTCAAATTTTATAGACTAATAAATTTGTATGCTGGCAGTGACACTGAATCACTCTCATGGCCTACAGTGTCACAGACCCTGAGAAACACCATTCTTTTTTTGTTTGTTTTCTTCAAATGAATACTAAGTCAAATAGAAGCTCAATAATAAGCCAGAATTTGACAAAAAAAAGAAAAAGAATTTGACAAAAATGTATCATCCATTAATGACAAAAACGCTCAATAAAGTGGACATAGAGGGAACATACTTAAACATAATAAAGGCCATATACAACAGTCCCACAGATAATATCACACTCAATGGTAAAGAGCTGAAAGCTTTTCCTCTAAGATCCTCTAAGACAAGGATGCCCACTTGCCAATTTTATTCAACACAGTATTGAAAGTCCTAGCCACATTGATCAGACAAAAAAGAGATAAAAGACATCCAAATTGGAAGGGAAGAGTAATGTTGCCACTATTTGCGTATGATATGATACTCTATTAGAAAACCCTAAAGATTCCACTAAAAACTATTAGAAGTAACAAATTCAGTAAAGTTAGAGGATACAAAATTAACAAAGAAATCCATTGTATTTTTATACCCTAATAACAAACTGTCAGAAAGAGAAATTAAAGAAAAATATTCCCCTTTACAACTCCCTCAAAAAGAATAAAATACCTAGGAATACTTTTAATTAATTAAAGACAACAACTTGTACTCTCAAAGCTATAAGATATTAATGAGAGAAATTGAAGACAGCACAAACAAAAGGAGAGCTATACCATGCTCGTGGGTTGAAAGAATTTTCATCCAATTCATTGAAAACTTAATAGACCCAAAGACTGAAACTCTCTGAGTGTGAAGGAATTCTGTAATTAGATGATCTCTGGGCTCAAACCACAATTCTTCCCTGGGTCTCCATCTTCCTAGTCTGCTCTGCAGATTTTGGGTTACCAAACTCTGCAAGCATATGAGCCAATTCTTTAAAATTTCTCTTGATAGATAGATGGATGGATGGATGGGTGAATGGTTTGAGAGTTTCTGTCTGTATCCTATTGGTTCTGTTTCTTTGGAAAACCCTGATTAAGATAATATGGCATTTGTGTAACTGAAGACCTACACAGAGTTTCCTTTGATTCTGGTACAGTAAACAAAATGGGCAGAGACACGACTTTTGCAGATTTTTGCTTCCGCTCAGAAGAAGCATTCATCCAATGATTCCTCATCCCAGACACAGCTATAAAATGTGGATGTTTATTAACTGGACTCCTTTCTTGCTGGTGCAGAGCAGAGAATGACAAACAAACAAACAAACAAAACAAGAAAAACAATGAGCCTTGTGAGGTTGGATGACTTGATTTGGAGATGTTAAATCTTTAACGCCTAGAGTGTCAGTGGTAGTAAAGGCAGTTGGCCCTTCCTCCTGCCAGCATCAGCATCCTGAAGATGCCTAAAAGCTCAGTTCCCATATTTACCAATTCAGATTCCTACTGGAATTCTGGTATGAACAAACAATGGCCACGTGAGGGGAGCTGCAGCCAAGGATGTACCAATAGCACAACACGGTAATTTCCAGTAAGTCAAGAAATGTTCACTGAGCACCCTCTTCCCTCCTGTTTGTGCTCCTGCAAGTTTTGTTCATCCCTGAAGTTCATCCTGGACACAGTGCAGAATGACGACAAAACAGGAATGTGGGTGTCAGGGAAAAAGGCACAAGATGGCATCAGGAAGTGGGGAGCAGTGGTAAACGCATGTCACCTGTGGCAGAGTATGGAAATCTTCCCTCCAACTTAGCAATAGGTGACCCTAAAGGAAGCAGAACCAGTTACCTGGAAGTTGGAACAACCTTGATTGCAGTAGGTTGAGAAAGAAATGGGAGATGAGAGAAGAAAATACAGTTAGGTCTTTCGATAAACTCAGCAAGAGAAGAACATAAAGGTTTCTGTCTCTGCTACTCCCACCCACCCTACCTCCCTTCCTTCTCTCTTTCTTTTCTTTAGTTTTAAACATGGAAGGGCTCCTTGAGCATGTAAATATCCTGAGAAGATAAAGGCAGCAGAGATGGGAAAGTTGAAGTAAAGGAATAATTGATGGAACAGTTTTTAAGGAGGTCAGAGGTGATGGCATTTAGAGCAGAGCTGAACAGTTGTGAGCCAAGTGCTTTGCCTGGCACTGGGCAATCTAACCAGCTGCATCATGCCTGCGCCTCTCATCAGTCAGCCGTCAAGTGTCAGGAAAGAATATTTGTAGCAGACAGTTTCAGTGCTTCCCCCAGATCCCCTCAAATTCCTTTTATATTTACATATTTGTTTATTAATTGGTTTGTTTGCTTATTTATTTAGTACACCCTTCAAATGCCTCCAGTCTTCTTTGGCTTCTCACACAAGTACCTATAGCTTTTCTTAGGATGGTTGCCTTCAAGCTACCTGCAGGAACAGATAACAGGAAGTACCTGGGAATGTATTCCTCCCTGGATGGCCTTTGACCAATAACAGACAGATGCAGGGGTGCATGTCAGCCCAATTGTCTTGCTTTGATAGGAACAAGTCACAAGCATCCTTTATAATGAAGAGTTTCCCTCTGGGACAAGGTTGAAGCCAGTTCTCTGGGAGATGCTTCCTGAGTTCTTGGTCTTGTTTGGCTTCCTCTTCTTCCCTTTCCTGCTTCCTCCACTCCCTAAAGTTCTCTGCCTGGAGACCTGCCTTAATAAATCACTTGCAAAAAAAATCCTCACTTCAGGGTCTACTTCTGGAGACCCTCACTTCAAACAGAAGCTTTTGAGCAGAGCCGAACTGCATGATGAACTCAAACAGAGAAGCTGGGAAAGAAGATTCTAGGCAGAGCAATCGGCAGGATCGAGGGTCCAGAGGTGGAAAAGTACCTGGGGAGAAAGGGAGAAGAGACCTCTATGGCCAACTGTGAGGGTGGAGATGGGGTCAACAACCTTGAGAGGCATCCATCCTACTGGAAAAGACAGACCTGGCAGTGGGTGAATCAAAGTTCCAAAGCTTCTCTTGTCTTTTCCTTTTGAGAAAAAAGTATGGGAAGAGGGATTGGATTTGGGGAGGTAGGTTAGCAGAATTTCCTCTGGTCTATCTCTGTAGTCCAGCACCACAGGGAAAGTCTGGGTCTGTTATCACGGAGCTGTTTACTGAGTACCTGCCTGATGTGGACAGGATGCTATAGTGTGTATCTAGGTCAGATGGCATAGATTGTTTTCCAGGAGCTCACACCCTGCTGGAAAGTAAGTCACAATAGAGTATGGTAAGGTATCCATCAGCTGTGGGGTTTAAAGGAGGGGTAACCAACTGCCTGAGGACTTGGAGAAACTTCTCTCTTCTCTGAGGGGCGACCTGAGCACTAAATCTCCAGTGGGCATTTTAGATGCAGAGTAAAGGGTTTGGGGAAGGGCAGGGGATGAGGCATCCTGGATACAGCAAACAAGACCAGGCAAGAGTATGTCTGTCCAGAGAAGAATAAGTGAGTCCAGAATGGCCCCAAACACTCTGTGTGTGGTGCATATGGTGCCCAAAGAGGCACCGAGTGGTACATTTGTCCATGTTAATGGATTTGAACTTTAATCATTAGAATATACTGAATCAATGGATCTTAAGAAAAGGAATGTTAGGGTCAGTTCTTCATCTTAAGCAAGTGATTGACAATGGAGACAAGGAAGGTAATTTTTGGCCCTGTTGTCACTAGCATGATGTGAACTTCCTTCTTGCATTTTACCTCTGGGCTAGGAATTCATAGCAGTAACTTACTTCTGATAAACTAAATTCTGCATTTCTGTGCTTTCATTTCTAGGCAACCATGACAACTATGCTCCTTGAAAGTATTCATGTACAGTTTGTTTTTACATCTTTTAATTTACTAAATCGCCCTGTGAGACTGACACATATACTCATATGGTGTCTTTCTTTATTGCTGTTACTTTGCTATTTCTTTGGGTAAACTGTCTTGCAGAACTAATAATTAGCATACAATTAAATACAAAGCAATCAACCCAGAAAGATGCCTCCTATAATTTGCTGCGATCTTGCCCAGGCCCTGCATCCCTTTTACTGTTTGATAACTCAAGCCTGGGTAGCAAAACATTCAATTACAAGCAGTCTCAATATTGAACGAGCACCTGGATGCAATGCAAAGTCAAACAAATTAGGGTTTTCTGTTTTCCTTTGTAGCCTGCAGAGATGGGGCCTCAGCAGGTGGCAAAATGCACACATTGACCTGAGGTCCACTAGAGTCACTAATGACAGCAAACCTAGCCAAGCGACCTTGGAAGTGAGAGAGGGGAGCTTTATGTCACAGCTTCCTTTTCTTTTCTGTTAAACCATTGGCTTAAGAGAAATATGCTGTATTTCCAAACCAGGTTAGTGCAACAAACACGGGTCCAAGGGCAACACTAATCATTTGGTAAAAGAGGCAGCCAGGAGCCATTTGCTGAAGTTTGTTCTGTGCCAAGAACTGTATGAATAGTGCTGTGAATTCACACAATAATCCTGCCAGTGGGTCTATGATCCTCATTACAGGCTTGGGAAAACTAAGACTCAAGAAGTTTAGTAGAAACTTATTGCAGTGAGTGGGTCATGTAGGAAAGAGATATTTTAGACTTTCCAGGGAAGGACATACAGTGTGGGAAGAGACATATTCATTATTACAACATGATATGATGTTTTGCAAACTAAAAAATTGTTTCAACGCAAATAAGAAAAAGCAAAACTGGGCCCAATCTGCCCATCCTGCAGGACTAACTGAAGACAGATTTTGTATTTGTTGGATCAGAGTTGATTGAGGTGCAGAGGGAATCTCTGCATGAATCCTATACCAGGACAGATGTAAATAGAATCCTTTGAGGTCCCAATAATGTTCAAGTTTACCAAATTGGTGCGTGGTTTACAACAGACTCAGAAACATTGCCTTACACCACCCTATCCTTGCACAAGGATGTAATGACAGGAATACATCTATCAATCATCAATGAAACATAAAGCCATTTACTCTTTATTGAGCAACTATTATGTGCCAGGCATTGTACTACATGCCAAGGCACAATAGAGGGCAAAACAGAGTCCCTTTCTCAGTTACCTTCTATTGGGGAAGAGACAATAAGTCATAAACAATAATGGCAGGAAAGAAGTGCTATGAGGAAAAATACAAAGCAGGAAAGAGACATAAAAATTAGTGTGGGGATGAGGGCAGGGGGTTCCATAGGGTAGATGGGATGGGTTGATATAAGATGGACATGGTGGACAGTTGAAGAAGTGACATCGGAGCCAAGACCTAAGTGAAGTGACAGAGAAGTTCTGCAGAGAAAGACTCCAAGAGATAGTGCTGGCACGGTCCACAGATAGCAAGGAGGCCAGTGTGGCTGCTGGTCACTAAGGGAAGCAGCAGGAGTCAGGTCATGTAAGGCCTTGCAGAGCATGGTAAGGATTCTGAATAATAAACATATAGATAAATAACAGTAATAGCAAAAACTTACGTGCCAACAATGTTCTAAGCGATTTCCATGGAAAGCCTCACTGAATTCTCCCAACAACCCTGCTTCATGGATGAGGAATCAGAATTGGCTCAAGATTGTACAGCTGGTGAATAAAGGAAATGGATTTGAGAGCAGACAGTGGAGGGTCCTGAGTCTGTCCTCATAATCACTGCTTTACAATGCCATTATAAACAATTTTTACCATAAAAAGACAGGATCCCAGGAAAGTGAATGACTGCAGAGCTGCTTTACTTTGCAGGGCTTAGGGTTTATAGAGTGGCTGTATGTGTACTTTGTCCATCTGTATGCCCTTCAGGCTGCTGAGAGATTAATTTACTAATTATTGTGCTGGTGCAAATCAATAATGGCATTTTACAAAAGTGAAATGTTTAAAGTTTGGTCTGTTGAGTCACAGTAATTCAAGTCCTTAGTGGAGGGGGTGGGGATCAATTGTGAATCAGTACAGTTTCCCAGCAAAACTTGGTACTGATCCCAAAAAGACCCAATCACTGTTGTTAAAAATATTGACACAGTATAGGAATGGATAACCTTGCTAACTGCTTCTACTACAGGCCAGAGTGGAAAAAGTGCAGCAAATGCAGTAGACGAAAAATCACACTCAGAAAACATTGCCTTAAGGGGACATGGTTTTTAGTCTTGCCTCTATCACTAACTTGCTCTAATTTCTGAGAAGGTATGTCATCTTCATGCATTTCAGTTTTCTCACTGACCAGATGGAGATAATACCTACCTCGAAGGATTTGGGGGAGAAATAAAGGACACTAAAAGGCATGCCCATTCCTCCTGTGACTGGCCCAGGAGTTGAAAGGTGACATTCTTACCGTGCCCAGGGATGGGAATGGGGCAGGACTGACCAGTGATTGGGGACTGATTCTAAGGGATTGGAACTGAGAAGTATCAGTTATTATAGGAAGGACAGGAGGCCAATTGTAGGAGAAATTATAGGTTCACATATCAAAAATCCTAAGTATAAGCATCATACAAAAAATGGCTCAGACCCACAAACCAAGTCTGGGGTCAGGAAAAAAAATGGGAGCATTTTAAGAGAGCCAAGACCATGAAGAAAGAGCAGGGCAGACACTGAACCCAGAGCTCAGGACTATGGGCAAAATCCCCAGTCCATTAGGTGGCTGGAAGACATGCATGGCAGAGGTAACTGGGCTGTCTCCTAGCTTCTGAGGGTCTGAGAGCCATGCTCTGTTGTCCATTTATTCATTTGTTTTCTACACTTCTCATTTTCTTTTCTTTCACTTATTCAACAAAAGCTGTTGAATGTATAAAATGTGCCAGTGTTGTTCTAGCTACTGGGGACTGAGAAAAGGACGAAACAAGCCTGGTCCGTACTCTCATCGACCTTATGTGAGCTCAAAGGCATAGATGATAAGCACATCAATAAAGAAACTTTAAAATAGATAGTGTTCTAATAAGTAACACGAAAATAAATAGGGAAAAATTGTTTAGCCACTGACTGGAAGTTACTTTAGATGATATTGTCAGAGAAGGCCCTTTTCTTCCTAGATTTTATTTTGAAAATTTCAAAATTGCAGAGATGGAAAGAATAGAACCCGTGTATATCACTCATATAGACTCACAAACTGTTCACATTTTTGTTATAGTTGCCTTTTCCTTTTCTGGATCACATAAAATTAAATTGCAGGCATCATGATACTTTATTCCTAAATATTTTAGCATTTAGTTTGTAAGAGCAAAGTTGCCTCTTTTGTATACTTTAATATCATTAGCACAACCAAGAAATTTAACATTTATTCAACAAAATCAGATAGTAATAGACTTTAGGCTTTGTGGGCCTTTATGGCTTATGGGTCAAGATTTTTCAATTGAGAATATTATTAGTTTCATATATAACAAAAGGAAAAACAAATTACTAAAAGCTTTATATTGCTGAAATTCAAAATACAGTAATAATCGAGTACACATTTTTGGTACTGAAGTCTAATAATGATAATAATGGAATTTAAGTAACATTTCACTTAATTGGGATTCAAAGTTTGTATTCCCTCTCATCAGATCAATTGTACATATTCATCTGTTAATGCTGATCTATAATAAGGTTTTACCTATTTCATCTTTTAAGCATGTGTTTTACAGTTAGGTACTACCAAATATCGATATCTATCTACCAGCATATGATTGAGCATATTCATCATTTGGAAGGCACTTATAGAATTTTATTAGGCTCTTTCCTACATTTGTGTTTTAATGTGTCATTACATTACGGATTAATCACTTTCAGTTGAAGATTAGGTAGAAGCTCCTCAATTGCACATTTCAGTAGGATTTTAAATACAGAAATTTCCTTTACATTTGCACTGAGGTCTGAAAAACATTCCTGGAACTGTAGCTAGAGCTCAGAAAAATCTATCTGTTGAAAATTTGTGTGGGAATAGAGATCTTGCTTCTTGTTTTAATTTTTGACAGTATTGGAAATTATAAAGCAGGTTGACACTACTTTTTAAAACATTTTTATTTTATAGTGGAGT
Source organism: Stenella coeruleoalba (assembly GCF_951394435.1). Lineage (NCBI taxonomy): Eukaryota > Metazoa > Chordata > Mammalia > Artiodactyla > Delphinidae > Stenella > Stenella coeruleoalba. The sequence goes on along the minus strand of NC_137149.1, from coordinate 38,706,261 downwards.
AGAGTTAATTTACAATGTTGTGTTAGCTTCTGATATGCAGCAAAGAGATTTAGTTATTACTTGTGATGCAAACATTAGTTGTCATTGAAATGACTTGACCACAGTCTAAGTTTTGCATATCACTGTTTTACCTAGCAATTTTATGTTGAATTTATTTTCCAACATTTTCAAGGCTACTGCAAAATTTAATTACTAAATCCATTCAATGTTATATCACAGTAGTTGAGGATGGATTTTCTTCTTCTGAAAAATTTAAATCTTGGCTCAGAGCTCAAGCAATTATAGTAAAACTTGAAGCCAATGAACGGATGGTAAATTCAGGATATTCAGCTTTTATTGCTCCCCCAAAAAAACAATCACAGAACTGATGATGGTGAAGTCCATAAGAGCAAATGAAGTACACTCTTGATATTATTAGTTCAATAACACATGAGAAGTTCAAATATTTTCCACAAAGCACTCTTTTATGAATAATACAATAAATAACTTAGGCTTCTAATAGCTCATGCTTTTCACAAATTTTGTAAATTTGTCCAATTAAACCTTTTTTTCTATTTTATACATACTTTCATCACCATCAAGTGTAAAAAACCTTAGCAGATTCCACTTCAGTTTGTACTGAATTAGTGTTTTCTCTACTTCTTTAAAAATATTCTCACCTATGGTTTTTCCATACAGAATAATGATGGAGGCTAATTCTTCAACACTTAGAATTCAGCAGGGACTCCTCAAATAAACAACTACTGAGCCATATTAGTACATATGTAGACTTATCCAGAGTCACAGAAATGACCTGAACGCATTTAACTGACTACGGACGTTCTCCCAACATTCCCAACTCTTCCATCAACTCTTCTCACAAAGGACTAAGAGCCTGAAGTTTATTTTCTCTAGATCATGTCTTCAGCTACTGCATGCAAACACAATTTAATTAACTCATGATTGGTAAAGGTTTTTGTTATTGGCTAACAAATACACCACTCAAAATTTTACATTTTTTTAAAATCTCATTTTCATTTATTACTTTTGTGAAGAAATTTTGCTGCAATGAGATACTCAGTTTCAACTGTTCTAATTTTCTGATGGTTGCCTTCCTGTGAGATAGGAATATGGTGAGGTCTTGGCCAGATAATGTTGATGTAGATTGTATTCTTTTATCATAACTGTCTTGTCATTACATAAGAAACGGGTGTTTTGACGTCTAATGTGATAATAAAATAATCCACATTCCACTATGCCATAAAAATGCAACATTTGAAGTCCACTTTTCCTTTCTTGTTTTGACAAGATGCGTATGCACGGCAAATTAATAAAGTACTATGGTGACACATTTGGAACTCAAAACCTTGCTGAGATACAACTGTGTTGCTACAACTAACTGTGTGCTGAGCAGGAGTGTGAAGCAATGAGAGGATCACACACAGTCTTCTTCCCAACTACTCACTCTGAGTAGTTTTGTATGAATGCAATTACAGATGCTACATGAACCAGTGAACATGGCTGTATTCCAATAAGCTTAACTGACAAACACTGGAATTTGAATTTCATGTAATTTTCATGCAACAAAAACTATTATTCTTTTGAGTTTTTTCAACTGCTTAAAAGTGTAAAACTTATTCTTATCCATAAAATCATAAGGAGAAAAAAGCAACAGGTGGCAGGCTGGATTTACCTCATGGGTTTTCCAAGCTCTGATTCAGAGCTGTCCCTCTACCCTTTTTCACTTCCCTCAATCCCGCTGTCTCTTCCTTCCTTCCTTCCACTTTTTTCCCTCCTTCCTCCTTCCTTTCCTCTTTCCTTCTTTCATTTCTTCCTGCTTTCCTTCCTTTCTTCCCTCCTTTTCTACTTTCTTTCTCTCACCTCATTTAGAGGGTATCAATTTTTTTCTTTTCCTTTTGAAACAATCTCAAACTAACACAAAATTTGTAAGTACAGAATAAAGAGCTTTTTTTCCCCTTGAACTACTTGATATGATGTCATTGACATGGTGCTCCATCGGCATTGAATACCTTATCTTACCAAGAAGGACATTCTCCAAATAGCCACAACAAAAACATTCAAATCAGAAAATTAACATTGACACATTACCACCATCTAACATTCACATGCTATTCAAATATTCCCACTTGTCCTCTAGACCATAAAGAGCTAGTTCATGATCAGGAGTTACATTTTGTTGTCACTTCTCATTAGCTTCCATCAATCCATAAGAGTTTCTCAGTCTTTGATTTTCATAACTTTGACATTTTTGAAGGTTATGAGTCAACTATTTTGTAGAATGCCCTTCAATTTGGCTTTGTTTGATATTTATTTATGTTTTGGATTATGCGTTTTTGGCAAGAATATCATAGAAACCATGTTATATTCTTCATATTGCATCCTATCAGTTAACATGCAGTTTTACTTTCTCTCATTACTCATTATGTTCATTTTGATTTCTTAATTAAGTCAGTTTCTGCCATGCTCCTCCACTATAAAACCACTCTTTTCCCCTTTGAAATCAGTAAGTAATATTGTGGGGAGTTATTTTGAGACTATCTCATTTTCATCAAACTTTCTTTTCATTTATATGTCATGTATATAATTTTTATCAGTATCTACTCTTGGTTTCTTAGTTTATTCAATGAGTTATAATCCTTTACTATCATTATTTTGATGCTCAAGTTTTTCCATATTTGGCCAGTGGGATCCTCATGAACCTGGCTTCTATATCCGTTGACACACCCCTATCATTCTCTGAGCACTTTCTTACTTTATCACTAGACAAGATGTTTCAGATCTTGTACTTTCTTCAATCTAGCCATGGAATCAGATACATTCCAACACCCACTGTTCCTTTCTTTGGATAACTGTATTTAGAATCCAAGATCTGGGTTCTAAGTGTGCTCTTGTTTCAGGCCCTCTCAGGGACAGAGCTAAGGAACCTAGGTCCTCTGGGTAGGTGGAACCAAGGAATATATGTATGTGTACACACAATGACATCTGTTTTTTCTGTTTATCTGTCTATATTTACAACCAGAAGTTCAATACAAAAACTCCAATTACAACCAGGGTTCAAGATAGCTTTCTCCCTTTCCTTGTTTGCAGTTCCCTTCTCCAATGGGAGAATCCTGTCTCCCATTATCCTTAATGCATTTCCTTGGTTAATCAATCTTCCTGTATGTAGCTGGTATTGTGGCCACTACCTTTACTTGGCACAGGGCTCATGCCATCAACAGAACTTAATGGAGTAACTTATTATGCCCCATTCAATGTGCTTGGCATTTGGGAAGCAAGGGCAAATAAAAGCATCATAGTCTACTAGGGAAGCATGGTGAAAAGAATCACACAAACGAAGATGGAGTTTAAAATAGAAAATGTGCTCAGAATGTGTAAGGCTTGTGGTGCCACCAGAACTGGCAGTAAGGGCACCTGATCTGTGCTCTGAGGCCAGAAATCCTAGAGAGGTGGGGTTTCTAGTAAGAGCTAAAGAAAGTCTGGCTGGATCTCAGAAGGCAGGAGGCAGATGGAGTGAGAGAAATCTGTAAGAAAAAGAGCAACCAGATAGTGTAGAGTCTTTCGATCACATGAGGATTGGTGGGCAGGTGTCAGATGGTGGAGTCATGATCAAATTTTCATTTTCCAAAGATCCCTCTGGTTATAATCTAGGAGTAAGCTTTGTATGAAGAGAGACCAGTTACAGAGCAACTGCAATAATCCAGATAAGAGATGAAGGTAGGTTGGACTAGGGGATAATTGTAATGCTCAGTAAATATTTGTTTCATGTGTACATGCATGCATGAATGGTGAGAAGACTCATAATACCCTTCCCGAATCACATTAGTTTCCTTTTGGCACACTCTAACACACTTCTCATGACAACTTAGGTGTCACCTCTGCTATGAATCTTTCAGTTTCCATCGCACACTTACCTGTGCAGCCGAATGAACCACTGCAGCCCTGAGTGCAACGTCCATTTCCATCATTTCTAATAACACCAATCACACCATGTAGAAACGGTATATTTCTTTGTCTGTGTCTACCATTAGACCTTGTTCTCTTCAAAGTCAGAGACCGCCTACTCATTTCTAGCTCAGGCAGAGAGGTATTTATTTTCTGGATGAAGGATTTTTTTCATGAAGCTCATATAAGCAAAGGATATTTTGGTCTGTGAGTGAAGAGTCACAGACAGAGCAAAGAGTAGTTAAAGAGTGATTATTTGGAAACCAATTTCTTAGTCTGGGTTCATCCCCTAACTTGCACTGCAAACTTGATGGTGACGGGGTTGGATCATGCCCTTTCTGGACCTCAGTTTGCTCACATACAATACAATAAATAACAGTTAACATGTACTGAGTGATTCTTTTGAACCAGACACTACTATGTTACAAGTACATATCTTGTTAAATCCTCACAACAACCTTTTGAAGTAAATACAATTTTTCCTTCATATTACAAATGATGAAATGGAAACAAAACAAGATCAATAACTTGCCCATTGGGTCACATAGCCAGGAAGTGATGGCAGTCAAGGTAAACCCAATCAGTCTAGGACCAGAGTTGGTGTTCCTAACCATGATTCTCTTTGAGAATTGCAGTAACCATTTCTGAAGATCCCCTTTCTAATCTGGCATTCGGTGATATACAGGTACTAGTGATGGGAAAGCAGCTCCTGGGGAGATGAGGTAATCGAGCTGAGGCCTTATGTAAATATAAGAAACAGGGGCTTCCCTGGTGGCACAGTGGTTGAGAGTCCGCCTGCCGATGCAGGGGACACGGGTTCGTGCCCCAGTCTGGGAATATCCCACATGCCGCGGAGTGGCTGGGCCTGTGAGCCATGGCCGCTGAGCCTGTGCGTCCGGAGCCTGTGCTCCGCAATGGGAGAGGCCACAACAGTGAGAGGCCCGCATACTGCAAAAAAAAAAAAAAAAAAAAAGAAAGAAACAGTATCAGTCTGTCTATACATATACAGAGGTTATTCATATATATGTGTGTGTGTGTGTGTATATATATATATATATATATATATATATATATATGCATACATACACACACTTATGGATCACTGTTCATGTGGATAATCATATTAGGTCTAGATAAAGGATTGTTCACATACTATCATATTGCTGATGTTGAGACATAAGGGATGCACTGAAGTAATACAAATATATCCAAAATGTCCACTTTAAATTCAAAATGTACAGTTTAATTTCAGATACTGGATTCTACCTGAAATTGAGTTAGTGAAGAAACATAATAAAACATTAATATGAGCCTAACACACCTATCAAGGACAGACATTTTCCTAATGATGGATACAAAGAATAAACCGAATAGTAATATGAAACAAGAAACTCACACACAGACACACACACAAACTAAAACTAAAGTCCATTGGGTGCTCGTGTTAGGAAGGCAGGCCGTGGCTGAGGCGTGTCAGACACTTCAATCTGGTCCCAAAGATAACAGATAATGTGGTGGTTGGGTTTTCATGATTTCTCATCCTGGCTGTCAGACTACAACTCGATAAAATGGAATAATTCCAGGTTTATTAGAATTGAGGTGCATTTAGGTCTCCCATGAGAGACAGGTAAAATACTCAGTGTAGCAAGGTGCTTTTAAAGGCTGCCTGTTGCTAATTGCAGGTGTAGGGGAATCTGAAAAGGGACATCCTGACAGGAGACGGGGAGCCAGAGCAATGAAGCTGGCCATTTCCCACCTTGCAGCCACCAGATTTCTAAAAGCCAATCACGCCCACCTGTCACATAAAGCCATTCTCAAACTCAGATGGATGATTTATTCTGCAGGGGCTGCATCCTGTGAACGTTTGTACACAACGTAAAATGGCTTGTGCCTGAAGGAGCACCCTTTTCTTCAAAAAGTGCTGGTCTTATGAGGGAATAGAAAAACTTGTATACACGCACACTCAGAGGCTGAGTCAAGGAAACAAACATACATCTGTTCTCTATGTCTGTGAGTGATAAGCTATAATGGAAAAGACTGTGAAAAAGAATGTATATATTTGTATAACCGAATCACTTTGCTGTACAGCAGAAATGATCACAACACTGTAAATCAACTAAGCTTCCATAAGATATATATATATTTTTTAAAAAAGGAAACAAACATTTGGAGGGGAGGGAGAAAATACACCACATTATAAGCAGCTTCTATGTTTACGTGCTTCCATTATTTTGTTGAAACCTCCCCAAAACCTCATGAGTTGAGTTGTATTATTCTCGTCCGAATGAGGACCCAAGATTTAGAGAATTTAAAGAGTTGACTGGGTCGACACCACAAGAAGGCAAAATCAACTCCAGTTTATCTGACCCCAAAGCCCATACTCGTTTTGTAACACACACTGTTTTCCACTGAGATGTGGCAAAGGCAAGCTTGCTTTCTCTTCTTACATAGATCTTCTTTGTATGCAAACATTAATTATCGCTTCACTCAGGTTTACAAACCAGCTTCCATTTCCAGGACCTTAGGGTCCTGGAATGCATTGCCTAGTAGTTAAAGATCCCAGAATGTGCCAGACCAACAAGCAAAGATTGAAGGGGAGGGGTGGTGGTATTCCAGTTAGAAGACAGAAAAGTAATTCAGAAAAGGACATCAAACATGTGGGTGGGTGTATTTCATAGGCTTTCTCAGTCTCATCCATCTTTGCTTCCCTTTAGCAGGAAATGGATGTCTGAAAAAGTTGCCCATTGGATGAGCAGCTGAATTAGATAACCTGAGTTCCTCCCAAGATTGTGCACAGAGAAATCAGAACTGCCCTAGGAAACACATGGAGCCTATTTCCTGGCAGAGAAAATTCCTTGCCAGCCTCTCCGCTAAAGCTGACCACACCTCCCTGTCTTTGTGGACTCATGCATACACCAGACCTCAGACTCAGTTATTAATTATCTCGAAGGAAGACGACTAAGGAGAGAACTTTATTTTCACAGCAGCGGCATGATAATATTTATATTAGTTGAAGATCAAGGGAATGACTGTCTGGCACTTGTCCATCCCTTCTCTGAGGAAGCAGGTTCAGGGCTGGCTGCAGGAGGGAGGTTCCTTGGACACATTCCTTTACCCTACCACACTGCAGTGATTTTCTTTTTTTTTTTTGCGGTACGCAGGCCTCTCACTGTTGTGGCCTCTCCCATTGCGGAGCACAGGCTCCGGACGCGCAGGCTCAGCGGCCACGGCTCACGGGCCCAGCTGCTCCGCGGCATGTGGGTTCTTCCCGGACTGGGGCACGAACCCGTGTCCCCTGCATCGGCAGGCGGACTCTCAACCACTGCGCCACCAGGGAAGCCCACTGCAGTGTTTTAGATGAAGGGACTTTGATTCACACTGAGTGCCACTTATTTGTTATTTAAAGAGGAGAGGAATTCACCTCTCTTCATGAAGAGACCTTTGAGGGAAAGACTCAATTGGGAAGGGAGTCTGAAGGTCTATCATCTCCCACTATCCTGACACATAGACCACTCGGTTCCCATTTGTTCAATGAAAGATTGATTATTGTCTTTGGTCTCCATGAGGGCAGGGGCTGACTCTGCCTGTGCATCACCACATCCCAGTCCCTAACCAAGAGCCCTGAATAGTGTAGGTGCTTAAATATACCTGTTGATCATTACCTCACATAACTTTCAAGTATATAATGCAACCATTTTTAACTATAGTAATGGATTACCTTATGTGGTAATCATTTCACAATATATGTATGTATCAAATCATCACGTTGTATACCTTAAACTTACATAATGTTATATGTCAATATAATAATATATCTCAATAAATCTAGGAAAACATAAAAAAAAAACCTGTTGAGTGAATGCATGCAAGCATTGAATACACTTTCAGTGGAAGGACTCCTGCCCAATCTTTTGTTTTAAAAAAAAAAAACAGAATGGAGGCTATAGAATATATTGAACACCCACAATGTGCTCAACACTATGCTAAGTACTTAACATACATTATTTCTTGGGGATTAGTGTGATCATTTTCATATGAAGAAAAAAAAATTTTGATGTAGTCACATAATCTTTCCAAGGTCACAGACCTAGCAAATGACAGAGCTGGGATTCCAACCCACATACGCCTGATTTTGTCAAAGTTTTTCTGTTTAGTTTTGTTTTCCCATTGTATCTTTTCACATCCCTAAAATGTTTGAAGTCCTCAAGGTAGAAAAGTATGAGCCTGGGAAATGTAGAAAAAGGAATAGATTACCTGATTTAGATAAATCTGAGGGCATAAGAATGTGTTTACTGGTATAATGGAATGGAAAGCATTCAGAAACACAGAGGTCAGACGTCGCAGCTTGTAATGGTTTGCAGTTGCTAGAAATCCAGGTAAGACAATTTAAGGTTGTCCTTAAGGTTTCCTAGACTATCACTTCAAGGAAAAAACTGGTCACTGTTCAACCCTGCTGGAAGTAGGGAAGATTTTTCAACCCATATCATGCATTTATATCATAGTTTCAGCCAGTTTTTCCTGTGTAGTGGAGAAAGGAGGCATTCATTCATTCATTCAACGTCTCTTAGGTACTTACTAAGTGTGAGACTCTACTGCATTCTAGAGATGCAGAGATACAAAGCCATGCTCCCTCCCTCCAAGACTTTCATAAGAAACTAATAATGAGACAATAAATAATCAGGAGTTTAGCATCTGTAGTTATACCATCTGATTGTGGCAAGGCACACTTGGAAATGCACACTACTAGGTTGGATAGAAATCAGATAACCAAAAAATGAGGGGCAAACTCAGATTTCTGGACCAAGTTAAGCTAATGAACATCATAAATAAGAAAAAGCTATAACCACCTAAATGTCTAATCATGGGTAAATAGATAAATAAAATGAAATATGTATATACAATATCATTCAAACATGAAAAAGAATGAAACCTTGACATTTGTGAAAACATAGATGGACCTTGAGTACATTATGCTAAGTGAGATGTCAGGTGGAAACCAATAAATACCGTATGATCTCACTTATACGTGGAATCTAAGAGGAAGGAAGGGTGGAAGGATGGAAGGGAGGATTCATGAATACAGAGAACAGATTGGTGGTTGCCTGAGGTGAGGATGGGGTGGGAAATGGGCAAAAGTGGTGAAGAGGATCAAAATGTACACATTTTCAGTTATAAAATGAAGTCCTGGGGAATGTACAGCACAGTGACTAGAGTTAATAATACTGCATTGCATACTTGAAAGTAGCTAAGAGAGTAGATCTTGAAAGTTTTCTTCATGAGAAAAATTGGGAGTTTGGGACTGACATATACACACTACTATATTTAAAATAGGTAACCAACAAGGACCTGCTGTGTAGCACAGGGAACTTTGCTCAATATTCTGTAATAACCTAAATGGGAAAATAATTTGAAAAAGAATAGATTATATGTGTATGTATAACAGAATCACTCTGCTGTACACGTGAAACTAACACCTGCGAGAGCCTCCCCACAGGATAAGATTGGCTTTCAATCACTTCCCACATTAGCCATGAAACTTGAGGATTTATATAGAAGAGAAAATCATGGTGTTTCTAGTCACTACGGTCTAAAGGGCAGGTAAACATGGCCATTTCTTTCCAATTTTTTTGAAGGCAAATACCCTCAGTTGTGTCTGTTTAGGCCAAAACAACTTTAAAGCAGATTAAGGTCTTGCTGTCTCATCACTGTTTATCAGAGAGGCAGGTGGGCTGGCTGTGTTTGGAGGACAAGCTTGCCATTCTCTAATCTGCTTCTAACCAGTGATCTTTAAGGGAAAACTGTGTCCAAGACACCATCCACTTTGCTTAAGCCAGCCGCTCACTGTTGCTATGGACATTCTGGTAGTTTCCTGGAACTTGAAGGCTGACCAACTTGCTGACGCATGATGCAAATGGCTTCAGTCTTTAAAAAGCTTTTGTAAAGTGTTGGACTCATTCTTACTGCAATGATTCCATACAGAATCTCCCATTTTGTGACTTTATCAGAAGAAATGCTCAAGGAATATAGTATCTGAGATCTTCTACAGGGTGATGATGATTTGTCTGTCTCTTTTTGTCTCTCTTTATGTCCCAACACAAACCCTTGGTGCAGTCGCTTGAACCATCTGACTATGTGGATCTGACTTTCTGAGTCAGTCGGATCCAGCAAGCTTTGGATGTCAACTCTGATCTAATAGCACAACTTTGGGAAAACAACTTTATTTTCCCCCGAGCCTCAGTTTCCCTATTGTTAAAATGGAAATGATTAAAAAACCTACCTCAGAGGGCTATTATGAGAGTTAAAAGAGATCACCACACCTGCAAATGCCTGTCCTGAGTAGATATAAGTCACCCCTGAACCTACTTCCCCTCACTTTCTAGTTCCAAGATGTACACATTTATATGAAATATTATAATGAGATTCTAGATTATGATTCTCATCTCATTAACACATATTCATTCTTCAAGATCCAGCTCAAAAATTACTTTATTTCAGTAGTTCTTTCCTATTTTTGCACTGGGAAGTGAAGTCCTGAGTCTTTGATGCTTTAATTGTACTTGTTATCTCTGTTATAATACTTACCTTGCCATTTGATAAACATTCATTCGCATGCTCATTTATTTAACAATGATTTCTTCTGCATCCTTTATATCCCAGGACCTGTGACTATGCTAGGTGCCAGGGACACTGTGAGAACAAGATATCCTTGCTGCTACCCTCATGGGGCTGACCTGCTTTTTCCTCTGGACTTGACCAAGAAACAGGCAATTGTATGGTTGTATGGTAATCATTCAATAGGCATCTTGCATCTGAATTGAATTCTACCTGAAGACTCACAGGAGTTACTGTGAATGTCCCAGAGCCCCCTCCTCCATGGGTGTGGGTCTGGAGGCAGAAGGGTAGGTGCAGGTATAACATATCTGGGGACTCAGAGCTGTGCAGGGGAGGAAAAGCTTTCCTTCTACCCTCCTAGGTTTGATCACCGTGACTATGAAATAAACTGATGGCAGGCAGATTACCAGGAGAAAAGTCATACACATTTATTAATGTTTAATATACATGAGTGGAGGCATCACAGAAAAAAAGTGAATGCACAAAAATACAGCGAGATTTGAGAGCTTATATACGATCTTAATAAGAGAAGGGTTTGTAGTCCACTTAAAGGAGAGTAAGGAATTTTCAGGAAAGATTCATGGGCCCTTAGAAGAATAGATGGGAGGTGAGATATTTTGGGACAAAGTTTGTCTGGCTGTGGTGTCAAATTCTAGTCTCCTTTCCTGGATGAGTCCATCTTCCCTGGTTGATAAAACTACCAGGGAGTGGATTCATAACAATTTAGCTCCTTTTGGAGGATCTGTCTTTAAGCAGATAAAGGAAGTTCAGAGAAAGCTTCTCCCTGCCTTTGCTATTTTACAAGTGCCTTCAGCTCAAAATAATCAATATACCAAAGCGTCATATCTTGGGGTGGCCTGTCTTACAGCTCCTTCAGGTTCAGAGAAATGTGCCTTCCATTCTCCTAAGCTCAGTGGAGTTGGAGCAGGAACAGGCAGCCCTCCTGGTGATGAGGTGATGCTTCTATGCCATCCAGAGAGATGAGTGAGGATTCACATGGGAGATGGCAGGTGTAGGAGGGATATAGGGGGGATGTCGGGAGAAGCTAGCTCTTCATGCAGGGGCACAGAGAGCTGCAAACAGATATTCCTCCAGTTTCCTCTATGCTGCCTTTCCTTGATTTCCTTCTAAGTCCCTGACTGACACTTTGTCTTCTTTCGCTTCTGCCCTTTCCCAGCTTGTCCACGGTCCTGTCTTTGGGTCACTAGTCCATGCCACTCCCCTTCTGATGGCACCAGAGCTGCTGGCTTCCCCAACCGCATCTCTAGCATCAATCTCTCCTTGAGAGGCAGCCATTAATTTCAGGCTGTTGGGCATTTAAAGCAAGATTTCTATGACCTCTTAAGATACACCAATTGCACACTGTATCTTTCTTCCAGTTCAGTAACTTTTAATTTCTTGTTTTGTTTATGGAGCCATCATTGTATCAGTCATGCACACATGTAGCTAGGATTCCACTGTGCCCGTTCTGCTGCTTCCACCCCCGCCACACACACGCAAGCCACGTCTCTGCTCCCAAATGGTCAGCAAATCTCACGTCCTCTGCCATGCCATCTGCATATTGCATGAATCACCACCACAGCAGCCCTTTTTAAATATCTCACTATTTAGGGTGACTATAAGTAACCTCTGAATGTATCCTCCTATATCTGATCTCTAGCATCCCCCATCCATCATCAAGGAACTTTCCTTTAGCCTACAGTACCTTCCCAGTGCCTGCTGCATGTGGAATTCCAGGCCCTCTGCAGCTTGCCTTTCCTTCTCTTCTCTTTCTTCTCTGTAGTAAGTACCATGTTTTCCCATCTTGGAATTGGTGAAGATCCTAGAAGAGAAGCTTGGTGCAGTGGATTCGTTACACACTAGGAGGAAAGGACCTTTATTTTAGTATCAGCTCTGCCTGTAAATACAACATGACCATGGGCAAGTAACTTCAACTCACTGAGCTATGATATTCTTTATCTAAAGCCCAGGTCAGCAAATTACGGCCCATCAGCCAAATCTAGTTCACTGCATAGTTTTGTAAAGAGTCTTATTGGAACATAGCCATGTTCATTCATTTACATATTGTCAATATCTGCTTTTGTGCTATAACCACACGGTTGAGTAGTTGTGACAGAAACTATCTGTTCCACAGAGCCTAAAATATTTACTATATGGTCCTTTACAGAAAAAGTTTCCTAAGTCCTAATCTATAGTAAGATCTCTGAAGTTTATAAGCTCTAACCTTTTATGATTATAAATAACTATATTTATAATTGTTTAAAATCATGTATATATAAACACCACTGGAAAATTAATCTGTTTAGTCCTTTATACATTGTGATTTACATGCTAAGGGAATTCAGACAGGTCACTTCATCTCTTTGAGTTTAAATTTCCTTACTTTTTAAATGATGCTACCAACTACCTCTTAGGGTTGTTGTGAGATTTAAACGTAAAAACACTTGCAGAACCATCCAACCTCATACCTGGTACGTGGCAGGTATTCAATACATGTTACTTTTCCTTCCCTTAATCTCCTCAGTCATTTTATCGTAATCTCTATGTAGAGAAGAGACAAAATGTCTTTCTTATTTAACAGGTCTTGAGATGAACTCCCACCACTTCAATATCAATATTCCAAGCCAAACTGGCTTTGACATCTACATAAATACATGTAATACCTTTGTAATTGCCCTTCCCTCCTCCTCTCCCATTACTCTGTCCTTCCATGCATGAAGACAGTAAACACAGTCTGCCTGCATAATTAAAGGCTCTGTGAAGGGTCAGGTCATTTGTGGTAAGTGTTGCCCGGGACTGTATAGGATGATAATCATCTAGAGATGCATCAATAGGACCAGAGCTGTTGCAAAAGGAAAATAGCAGCTTAGTATCTGATTATCTTTGTGTTACATCCCATGAAACCCTGGTGTGAGAATCTTCCCACCACATTTTAGGAGTCAGTGTTGTGTTTAAGACAGAATGGTTATCTCAGGAACAGATGAGGCATCCATGAAAATGTGCTGCCCAGGTCATTTGCATTGGGAAGAAATAGTTGAATGACAGCCCCAGCAGGTACACCTCTGATTCACCACTGTGTATGTGCTGAAGCCATGATTCCCCAGGGTTGCTCACAGCCAATGGCTGGGCAGTGGGGACACTAAACCTGCTCGTGAAATGAAGGGTGACTTCAGTTGGCAACATGGGCTGCAAGAGTCCCCATTGACCCAGGTGAAACTTTCATAGACTGATGCTACTGTCTGACATTCCTCCTACCCCATCTCCTCCCTTCTGTCTCTCTCTTCATAGATGTCAGGCCTGCATCGTGGTCTGAAAGCTCTCCCTGCCCACTTCTGCTTTCTTAACTTTACCCTTCACAGGTGTTTCTACCAATAACTCCCCTGGTCCTATCTTGATGTTTGCTTCTCAGAGGACCAGAACTAAGACAAGTAGACCAGAAATGGTCCAAGAAAACAAGTGGTGAACTTGTATGAAGAAGTGGATCTGTATGGCATCAGGGACGTACTTTAGTGGTCATAGAACTCCTATGCTCAGATCTTTCTCCAGGAGTACTAGCTGCAGGGAGTGTACTTGACTGTCAGGCCACCCAACTGCCACAACCATGAATGCTGAGACCACCTTCCCTCAGGCTGGCCCCACCCAATGCCTGAACCTGATAGGGACTCTGGTTCTGGCCCATTTCTCCTGATGTGGGACTCTGCCCATGGGTGCCATCAGCTCAGGAACTCCCATCAGTCTAGAGGGCTTTCTCAGACCACTGTCCTCGGTCTGGAGGTTCTTCCTACTCAATCTTTCCTTACCCCTCTTCTTTCACAGGTATATGACCATCTCTGTGGTCTGATGGCTCTCCCCACCTACTCTGATGCCTCACCTCTAGCATTCACAATTTCCATAAGAAATCCCTTGTACATGTAATTTTGCCTTGACGTCTGCCTCTCCATGGACTCAAACAACCACAAGAGCAATCAGAAAAATGGAGCTAGTGATCATGTATTCAGTCATTAATTCATTCAACGAATATTCATGGCTCCTCCTTATGTGCTGGGCACTGTGTTAATGATAATAAGTTAAATAAACTAGTGTCTGTCCTTTCAGTTAAAACAGCTAAATAAATATTCTCTGATATATTCTGAGTGGGGTGCACACATAATCATAGTAGGGGGAGATTAGTGGAAGAATAAATTCCACACTCACAGAAGTAGTAAGGAAACCCATGGGGATGTAGAAAGAAGAGCTGGACACTTCTCTAGGGAGCAGTTTAGAAGGCAAGTCAGGAAATTAGGAGTTTGGTGATGTTCTAAATGTGAAGGCTCAAATTCAAAACAACCACATTAAGAAAAGTGTTAGGATTAAGAGGGATTTGGTTGGGTAAATTGCCTCAGGTCTCCTTGTGATAAGCAAAGATTTTAATTCTGGAAAAATCTACTTACCAAGCCTATGAAATATTTGCATCCATCACCCGAATAAACAAAAATAAATGTGTAGCTATGAAGCCAAGGTGTAAAGAGAGGAGGGGATCTGTGGTGAATTTGCCAAGGGATAAATTGTTGAAAATTCTGAGGGTTTTTAAAGCTCCTTCTATAGGAATAACAAAGCGAACCTATGGATGTGTTGAATCTGTTACACACTTTATGGAAATAAGCCCATTTCATGATGTTACCATGGTCACTTATAGTACTAAAGACCATAATGTAAATCTCATGGATTGGGATGCCTAAACAGTTGGGAAGCAGGTCATCTGCTTCCTTATTGGTTTCAAATGTAAGTACTGAGCGACTAGCAAATTGCTGTCCAGGATAATCATAGTAAATAGTCCATTTAAAGGGCTATTATGCTTTTAAGCATCTCACATCCATTCCCTTGTTTGGCTCTCAAGACTACCTTACGAGAGACCTTACACCGACAGACATCATCCCTGATTCATACAGAGAAGGACCCCGGGGTAAGGAAAAACTTAGTGGTGGAAGACATGTGACCCAGGTATCCTGATGTTTTGTCCTGAACTGTGGCTACCACCATATATTTACACTACTGTTTTCACCATACACACACATATTGTTTCCTTAGGAAACGTCTAAATAATTTGCATTTAACGATTACTATTATGATGAATTTAGTCATCATTCTCTATAAAGATAAGGAGAAAAAAAAGAAGACTTTGTGTGTTTCCTTGTTACCTGTGTACGGATCCATTTTAATTTCATGATAACTTTTACTTAGAAATGTGCACTGTGTAAATCGAAGCTTAGTACTTACGCAGCATACTCACACTCAGCAAGCTGAAAATATAATTCTTGTTAGGAGAACACCCTAAAAAGACCTATGTAAATCTGACGAAGCTCTTGTAGGACTATGCTATGTACCTAGGGCTGTGTGCTCTGTAGCTGCCAGCATCTCGGGCAGGAGGAGGAAGCAGCCTCCTTCATGGAATCCCAGATGGGCTTAGCTGGCACTGGCTCTTCTTCTCGCGGGACACTGTGGGGTTTCCATTCTGAATTCCTCCTGGAGAGCTGTAGATCTCTGATTTCCACATTAGCTGCTCTCTAAGGCTCTTCCTGAGTGATACGCAGGCATTGTTCTCAACCCCTGGAAGCTGGAGGGGGCTACCTAGCCCATCTGGGAGGGAAAGAGTCTGAGTTTTGGGACCGTGAAAAGAAACCCATCAGTCTTCCAGGGGGCAACCGTGTATAATTCCACTGACTCCCTGCTTCTGCAATTTTCCCAACCCCTGGTGGGGAAGAGCACAGGGGACAGAATGGGAATCGGCAGGCTACTACTGTCTCACCGATGGAATCTTATGGAAATGGGACCCCAATGTTCTTTCCTGTTTTCCTGAATCTCTGAGGCTGGCAATGTCTGCTATTTTATTTTTTTCCAGAAGGATGCTACACAGTAGCCACTGCCCCTTGGGAAAGCAAGTCACTCCAATTTGAAACCAGAGTAAATGTCTTTAACATGTGTGAAATGCTTTCAAAGAGCATCAGCCATTTGTAATTGTTAAGAATGCATGCCCCACTTCATTTGCAGGACTGTTGGGGTGGAAACAGAGAGGACTCAAGGTTGATCACAGTAACAGCAGCAATAATAACTATAATGATAGAAGTTAATTTATTTATTGAGAACTGAGGTTTCTTAGACACCATTCTAAGGACTTGTGTAACTCTTGGATCTTCACAAGAGCACTGGAAGAAGTAGCTAAGAGGGCCTTCACTGGACAGAGCTGAAGCTAGTGCACAGAGAAGTTAAGATGACCAAGGTCACACAGCCAGGATGCAGCAAAGACAGATGACATTCATGACATTCAGGTCATTGGTCTTCAAAACCCCTTAGTCATCACCTGATGATGTGAAAGACACTAGATCTAGGAAACACCCTTCCAATGATTTTATTCTACCTCTTGGACTAGCAGAATGCTATCCTTTTCCATTATCCTCTGAAGCAGAGTTTTCAGAAGTAAAAGGAGGAAATAAATGTTCACAGAGTTTCAATACTTTCTCAGAGTTCCAGCCATAGAGACAGGGCAGGAAACGGAAAGAACATGTTGTTTCTCCTCTATCATGTATCCTCCCAAGAACAGTAACTTTTCATTCCATGAGGTCTTGGCCATGACACAAAGTTTTTCTAAACTAACCTCATGTTGGACAGAGACTATTTTTCATGGAGATCTATGAAATTCCAAAAATATAGCACAATGAGGAAACAGGCAAAGATGCAATTGGCATTATCTTAGCAGCCAAGGATTTAATGTGATGACATTTAATTTTAGACTTTGTCCTTACAAGAAAATAAGTCACACTCTATGGGTCCAACAGCACAGTTTAAACTTGTAAAAGTCAACGTTTTCATGCTAAGCATCTCCCTTTGGAAGAATCCTTCCCAGGATCAATTTGCTCTACTCTGCATGCTTATAGCCCTGATTATTTTGAATTGAGAGCTTTATATACTCCATACATATAAATATAAAGAAAAAGTGACAAAACACAAACCAAGTTCTCATTTCTATCATCTGCCAGGCCAAAAAATTGTTAATAATTTTTCTATCGAGCTAACTTTCAAACGGGGGATGTGTGTGGAACACACATGAACATTCTTCTCACCCAGAAGGACAAGTCTTGATGACTCCATCTTGAAAAACTAATTAATAGAAAGTACCAACATTTATTGACAATTTTCTTTTTAACCAGACAATGATCTGAGCAATTAACATTCTCTGAATTCTCACATTAGCACTATCCGGTAAGTGTTATAATTACAAAGGTGTTACCCATGGTCCTCAGCCAGGGTCAGTTTTGCCCTCCCTCTAGGGGATATTTGGCAATGTTTGGAGACAATTTTTGGTTATCACAACTGGGATGCTGTTAAACATCCTACAAAGCACAGGACAGCCCTCAACAACAAAAAATTTTCCAGCCCAAAATGTCAATAGTGCCAAGATTGAGAAACCCTGTAATAGACTAAAGAAGAAGTAGAAAATCTGAGCCACCCAATAAGTACTTTATAAATTTAATCTACAGCCCAAATCCTCCTCTGCCTTTTTTCCTGCCAAAATACAAAGAAAGCAAGGTATTACAGACAAGTCTTAAATTCCTAATTCACTCTATTAGGCTAGTATAACCTTTTATTTTTTCTCTTTTTTGCTTTCTCAGTTTCATGTTCTTTTTTTCTTTATTTTTATTTTTTTAACTTTTTATTTTATATTGGAGTATAGTTGATTAAAACTGTTGTGATAGTTTCAAGTGTACAGCAAAGTGATTCAGTTATACATGTATGTGTATCTATTCTTTTTCAAATTCTTTTCCCATTTATTGTTGTTACATAATATTTAGCAGAGTTCCCTGTGCTATACAGTAGGTCCTTGTTGGTTATCCATTTTAAATACAGCAGTGTGTACATGTCAATTCCAAACTCCCTAACTATCCCTTTCCCCCACCCGTCCCCCCTTACACTTGTACAATCTTTTTTTTTTTTTAACATCTTTATTGGAGTATAATTGCTTTACAATGGTGTGTTAGTTTCTGCTTTATAACAAAGTGAATCAGTTATACGTATACATATGTTCCCCTATCTCTTCCCTCTTGTGTCTCCCTCCCTCCCACCCTCCCTATCCCACCCCTCTAGGTGGTCACAAAGCACCGAGCTGATCTCCCTGTGCTATGCGGCTGCTTCCCACTAGCTATCTATTTTACGTTTGGTAGTGTATATATGTCCACGCCACTCTCTCACTTTATCCCAGCTTACCCTTCCCCCTCCCCATATCCTCAAGTCCATTCTCTAGTAGGTCTGTGTCTTTATTCCCGTCTTATACACTTGTACAATCTTGATCCCTAAATCACACAAGGACATTTCCAAAAGAAATTATCAAGTCTCCAGCCTTAGGAAAGACCTTCAGAGCCCTGGTTTGACATAGAAGCAGCAAAACATAGGTTTGAAAAGAAGTTCAAACATTGGACAATGAGTACATTCATAGTGACCTGTGTATATCAAAGCCCCGAGGACACAGAGACACTTACCCAGTACCTACTTCCCTACAAAACTAGCTGGGCATTTCATGCTGCCCAGTCAGGAGCAGACCAGAATGACTTCCATTAAATTTTCCACCAGCCTGGCAAGGTGGTGCATAGTATCAGATTTCATTCGATTTTAGGGGGGGGGGGGGGAAAGTACTGGGCCAATTTTTGCAAACCTGAGTTTGGAGAGTAATATTTATACCAGCTCTAGACATGCCCACCATTTAAAGCTCATGTGTGGAGCTCCTGATGAATTTTTAGCCTGGATAATTATAGAGCTTATTTTTATCTCCTCAGTGTCAGGGTCTCGCACGCCTGGCATGTAATAGCTTTTTTGGAAATGTTAATGCCTTCCTTCTGGTAGGTCTGAAGTCACACCATTCCTTCGCCTCCTCCTTCACCAACAGACAAGCCTAACTCTCATGCAGGACAATGATATTTAGGAATATTTTCTTGATGTTTTTTACCCCAAAGCTCCAAACATTTTTTGTCAAGCCCTGCTGCATACTGAAATTGGTTGTTCCTCTATCATATTTGTTCTGGGCTTAGTACTAAATTCTGCACCAATCAAAACAAAATATCAATAGAACCCCCCTCCTACCTTCAATGGCCTCATTCTGAAATTAAAATCCCAGGGATTCTGTCAGAGCATTTAGCCTCAGACATTTTTCTCCTGCTGTTCCTCACAGGCTATTAGGCTAATAAGCTTTATTATCTGTTCTATAACCACTGGTAGTTACACAGCTCAGTAACCATTAGGAAGGAAAACATAATGAGAGGAGAACAAGGTAAACTTAATAAAGCGCTCTTTGTTCTCCTGGTATAGGTAGAGTGATGGGCAATTTCTTCTTGTTTATTGACCACGTAAAGAGTGTGATGTGATCTGCACCCTCTCTGAGGCTGAGAGCTTCGTCCTGGAAAACTTGCTCTCAGCTGAAACGGAGGTTTGGAAGTGGCTGCTGGGAGGCAGAGACTGGACACACCAGGCATTTTCACACATGCTGTCTTCTTTGAAAGATCCATGGAACTTCTCATACAACCCTGCTAAGGCTGCTTTGTTGTGCATTGAATTATAATATGTAAACTTGAATTTTTCCTTACTAGAAAACCAAGTGTGTCATTTTCGTTTAGAACATGGATTCTGCGTGTTTTTAAACCACATTGAAGTGAAACGATACAAAAGACCTGAAGGGTAACCCATCTGCTTGGTTCTCAGTTTCAGAAAGGAAAAGAATTAGTATCACATTTGGTTTGGGGGGGTGAAGGCGGGCAGTTAGATAAACATTTGCTTTTTTAATGAGGTAATGCTGCTTCTTATTTAAATCAAGAAAGCTACTTATTTAACAAACACTTATTTGAAGCCTATTCTTTGCCAGTCTGTAGTCTAAGAACTTTACGTATGTTAATGCATTTAATCCTCCTAATATTCCTATGAGGTACTACTCATTATCCTCATTCTACAGTTGAGAAAATGGAGGCACAGAGAAGTTAAGTAGGTTACCTAAGGTCACACAGCATAATTTGCCCAAGTGTTGGAATTAAGATTCAAGCACAGGCCATTTGACTCTTAACCAATGCAGTGAAAGTATGGGTCACAGATACTGTTGATAAAAGTGTGCATCCCTATAAAGTTAACCAAATAACCCACAGTAAACCCATATTGATAATTATGATGCTAAACTCACAGAATTTCTAATGGAAAAGAAAGGAAGGAATAAATATTTATTGAACATCTACTTTATATCTAGAAGTTAAAACATATTATCTCATGTACTGACATCCATAAAAAATAAATTATTATCTTCATATTACAGATGAAGGAACAAGGTTTATAGAGATTAAAAGATTTGTCAGTGGCCCCAAGGTTAGTTAGCAACAGAACTGTGGCTTGAATACATATCTGAATTCAGGGTTTTGTGTCTAGCATCTTTGTGAAAGGTACACTCTATTCCCAAACTGTGGAATTGATGCCAGAGTTTTCATTATTCTCCTGCAGAACAGTCAGTGCTGTAACTGGATGCTTTCTACTTTGTACTATCATTACAGAAGTCACTAAATAAATCTAAAAGCATATTTTTGGCCCAGAATATTTTCCCACTTTTATCACAATTCACCAATTTTCTGTGGTTCATACTATTGTACAGTGCTTTACGGTGCTCCGAAAACAACTTTTGACTCCCTGTTAATGTTCTTGGTCTCCTCTCTTACTTTTCATTTTGCTGAGAGACAGGCTTGGTTTACAACAAAGGCACTGTGTAATTTTTTCCCTTCACAAGTTTCTGAAAAGCCTACATTCACGACATTCTTTGCCTCTCCCTTTGTGATCAGTCCTTCTGCCCTGCTCTGTTAATAATTAGAAAGATAGTGCCCCTCTCTTCCCTTTGCCTAGAATAATCAGAGAAGCATCTCTTCATCTTTTTTCCATTTTCCTTTTTTGCCAGCCATGTATTCTAAGCTGATCAAAAGTAGTTTATTCAAGTGTCAAACGTGTTTCCAAGAGTGTTAAACTGCAGAAAATCCAATGTTGCACAGGTATAATGTATGTATAATTTATAGATAAAGAGAATGAGGTTGGCAGTTGGCATTTTGACAGATGTAAATGCTCCCAGTTCAAGTATTCATGAGTTTATTCAAAGACCAGTTTCTAGTGGCCAGGTGCCTGAAAAGAGTGGTGTTGCTTCTTCTAAGCCTGGCATAGAATCACAGCAATAACAACATTATTACGTGAAAAACAACACAAAAGCCAAAGTAGAAATAGTCCTGTGAGAAATACCCCTGTTAACTTGGAAGTTCATTTTCTTTTCTTTTTCAAAAGTAGTTTGTTTACACCTGTCACCTCTCAGCTCTTTATATAAAAATGTTCTGTAGGAGAAACCATCAGAGGGACAGTCTATGCCATAAATGAGTATTTTAAAAAATGTATTTCAACCCAGTGCTTCCTTTAGTTCAAATAAAACCATTTGAAAGCTTTATAACAATTATATTCCATACTGAGATCATAAGTTTGCACAACCTCCTACCCCACTTACATAAACATTTGCATCTAGACACAGCTGAATAGCGAGCAAAAGTCTGAGCTATCTACAGCAGAATAGTGTCATGCTCCAACATCTGGGCAGCAGATGCATTATTTTTAGCTTTCTCCCAGAAGACATGATACTGATAGGTACAGATTGTATATCTCATGAGATTAGTGCAATCCTTTTTCAGGAAAATGTAACTAGTTCTTAGAAACTCCCAATGACTTAATCCTTCAGCCAACTATGAAGAGTTCCTTAAAATAAATGTATTATTAAATCTCTATCAGATGATTGAATCATTTCTATCTTTTATCCATTATGTAGTCATCCCCATGTGTGTGGTCAGCTCCAGGATAGAGACATACTGTGTTTTTAAGGCTACACTGTCATGGATGTCCTTCTTATTTTGAGTCAATTTTATTTTCTCACGTGGTAGCCACAATCCATCCATCCATCCCCCATCCACTCATCCATCTATTCATCCAAGCTTATTTCCTTGAGACCTTGAAAAATAGATCAGATCCCACCTATGCATGAAAGGCATTCTCATACTGAGGACAGCTAATCTTGGCTACGCGGTTCTTTACCTTTCAGTACAAACATCCCTAGTTTCTTCAACTATCCTCATATTTTCTTTCAAGACCTAGACTAGGGACTTCCCTGGTGGCGCACTGGTTGAGAGTCTGCCTGCCGATGCAGCGGACATGGGTTCGTGCCCCGGTCCGGGAGGATCCCACAGGCCGCAGAGCGGCTGGGCCCGTGAACCATGACCGCTGAGCCTGCGCGTCCGGAGCCTGTGCTCCGCAACAGGAGAGGCCACAACAGTGAGAGGTCTGCATACTGCAAAAAAAAAAAAAAAAAAAAAGACCTAGACTACTAGAAGGCTTCCCTAAGTTCTCCAGGCATAGCCAGTCCTCCTTCTCCAAGTACTATGGGATTCTGAATGCATCTCTAACATCACTCTTATTCTAATATCTGTTACATGCCTATAGTCACAGTTCGTATCAGTTAGGAATGCTTCCAACTGCAAGTAGCCGAAAGTTCAAAGAATATTGCTTTAAACCTTATTGCTATTCATTCACTTAAATTTTAAAAATATGGAGGTAGGCAGGCTCATGGTTAGTCTGGCAACATAAACATGCCATCAAGAACTCAAGGTTCTTTGAGTTTTCTTCTCTGCTTTTCATGATTTTTGAATTTTTCTTACGTTTCTTCACTTAATAATTGCGAGATGTTTCCAGATATCCTATCCACAGTCAAGGCAAAAAGCAGAGAAAGAGTGATGCCAAATTGTTGTCTCCATATTTATCCCTTTTATAAGAAATTGAAAGCCCACTTGAAAATGTATCAAGTTGAAATTAAAAATATACAAGAAAGGTAATACATGATGACCAAGTGGAGTTTATCCCAGGGAAGCAAGGTTGGTTTAACATTTGAAAATCAATCAATGTAATGCAACATACTAACAGAAAAAAGTTAATAAATGAGATCATCTTAATAAATGTGGAAAGATCATTTGACAAAATCCAACATCCATTAATGATTAAAAATCCTTGTTAAATTGGTATGAAAGGAACTTTCTTAATCTGATGAGAGCATTCATAAAAATTCTACAGCTAGGCTTCCCCGGTGGCGCAGTGGTTGAGAGTCCGCCTGCCGATGCAGGGGAAACGGGTTCGTGCCCCGGTCCGGGAGGATCCCACATGCTGCAGAGCGGCTGGGCCCATGAGCCATGGCCGCTGAGCCTGTGTGTCCAGAGCCTGTGCCCCGCAGCAGGAGAGGCCACAATGGTGAGACGCCTGCATACCGCAAAAAAAAAAAAAAAAATTCTACAACTAATAACATAATTAATGGTGAAAAGTTAAATGTTTCCTCACTAAGATCAGGGACATAGTAATGATGTCTTTTCCCCTCACTTTTGTTCACTGTACTGGTGGATTTAGCCAGAGACTTAAGATAAAATTAAATTAAATTAAATTAAAATTTAAAAGTCATCTAGATTTAGAAGGTATATGTAAAATTGTCTTTATTAGCAGATCATCTATGTAGAAAGTACTATGAATCCTACACAAAAGCTATTAGAACTAATAAGTAAACTTAGTAAGATCATAGGATTTAAAAAGAAGGAAAAAGCCCATCTGAAGACTTTTAAATTGTCCCAGAGCCAGTCCTAGCTTAGGAGAAGGAAGGAAAAGTGATTATCTAGCTTGGACTGGGAATATTGTTGAATAAGAAAATTAGTTGAGAAGAAAGAAGGCAGGATTAGCTTCTGAGTCCACAAGAAACCATGCTTGCCACACACTGAATTGTAAATATTTTGTCAGTAGGAACAATCACGTTCATTTTTGTATCCCTAATTTGTGGAAAAAACTTGATACTTATTGATGAATGAATGAATAGATGGAGT
This sequence comes from Stenella coeruleoalba, assembly GCF_951394435.1. Lineage (NCBI taxonomy): Eukaryota > Metazoa > Chordata > Mammalia > Artiodactyla > Delphinidae > Stenella > Stenella coeruleoalba. The sequence goes on along the minus strand of NC_137149.1, from coordinate 38,681,773 downwards.
CATAAACTTGAATGGATAAATAAATGAATGAATGAATGAATCCATCTTGGCTTTAGTCACTTGACAACCTTTAGTGGCATGAGAAGAGAAAAAGCACCACCAATGCGTCACAAGCACAGAGCAAAATAGGATTGCCACCTGCTTGGTCCTGATACCATTCTTCTGAGATTACATCAAAGAAATGTGGATTTAGATCCACTGACTTCACTTTAGCCTCATTATATGCTCATTTGCAGAGCAAATGCATATGTATATATGTGTATATATATATATATATATATATGTATATATATATATATATATATATTTTATTTTTTCCAAATCTCATCCTATTGTTGGCTTTGTCTTGAACAATTTTATTTTATCAGTTTCATCCAACTTCACTACATTCCCAAAGAGGAATAACATGCTTCTTAGTTTCCTAGGGCTACCCTAAAAAAGTACCGCAAACCAGATGGCTTAAAATAATAAAAATTTATTCTCTCCCAGTTCTGGAGGCCAGAAGTCTGAGATTGAAGTTTGCACACGGTTGTCTCCTTCTGAGGCTGTGACAGAGAATCTGTTCCATGTCTCTCTCCTATCTTCTGATGTTTTTCTGGAAATATCTGGTGTTCCTTGGCTTGTAGAAGCATCACTTTGATCTCTCCTTTCACCTTCACATGGCATTCTCCCTGTGTATGTGTTACTCTCCAAGTTTCCCTTTCTTATAAGGTTACCAGTCTTGTTAGGGCCCACCCTAATGACCTCATTTTAACTTAATTACCTTTGTAAAGATTCGATCTCCAAGTAATTTCACATTCCGAAGTACTGGGGGTTAGGGTTTCAACATTTGAATTTGTGCGGGACACAGTTCAAGCTATAGTACCTTCCTTGGGGTAATATGGTCCATTAAGCAGCACAAATGGGGAATTATTTGAGAGACAGTGGTTCCAGCGGGGAGCTGCACGGGTCATGGAACTGGATGGCCTGGGTTCAAGTACTGTCTCGCACCTTTATCAGCAGTGTGTCCTGGGCAAGTGACTAACTTGCTATGTGTCTCATTTTCACCTAATGTAAAATGGGATCATATTTGTAGGTACCTCACAAGGCTATAGGGAGAATTAAATGAGATAATATAAGAAAGTTCTTAAAATAGTGTCTGGCAAGATGTAAATTTTATATTGAAACTTGCTTCCCCCCCCCTTTTTACTATTGTTGACAACATGTACAAATCCTATTTATTTTTCCATTTATGGTATATAATCAATTTTGTCTAAAAATGTACTATACAAAAACTTTCCAAAGTGTGTGTTGAATTTACATAATTAATGGTGAAAAGTTAAACGTTTCCCCACTAAGTATGTGTTGAATTTACACATACTTTCCCTCTCTGCATATCCCTGATCTATCTCAGCATTAGCTGTGCTAAAAATAGGAAAGATTTTATTAGAAATAATCAATTCTTCAAGAATCCATGTGGAATGATCATCTCTACATGTTCACAAACCATTTCTATATGTATTTTGCTAAAAAATCTTTTCTATCATTGAGTTATCCATCATTTATTTAGTCTGTAATCCTCATTATATTAATCTGTATTTTTTTCATATTCATTTATTTATTTTGGCTGTATCGGGTCTTAGTTGTGGCACACGGGATCTTCGTTGTGACATGCAGGATCTTTCATTCCAGGGACTGGGCTCTTCGTTGCAGTGCACAGGCTTCTCTCTAGTTGTGGCATGTGGGCTCCAGAGTGCGCGGGCTCAGTAGTTGGGCACATGGGCTTAGTTGCCCCACCACATGTGGGATCTTAGTTCCCCGACCAGGGATCGAATGCACATCCCCTACATTAGAAGGCAGATTCTTAACCAGTGGGCTACCAGGGAAGTTCCACATTAATCTATATTTTTAGAAATCCATCTATTTTCTCTCCTTTTCATTCCCAGTCCTTTATACGCACTTATGTGCATGTGTACACACACACACACACACACACACACACACACACACACACACACACATGCACGCGCACACAGACATGCTTCTTTTATTATCAGGGTCTTTATATGCTGTTTTCAATCTCTTAAGACATTCCCCATTCTCCACATTCTCACGTAATGTCACATGGACTCAACAATCTCATGTTCAAAGTTAACTCTGTTCACAAAGGAAGGAAGAAAAACAGTGATTATTGGGCATATACTAGACACTGGGCATTTTATAGGAAATGTTTCTCTGATACTGTCACTTTCCTAAGGTGACACAGCTAGTAAGTGCCAGAAATAGAGTTTGGTCCCCCAGCTGATTTTAAAATATGCATAGTATTTTCTAACTATTGTACAGATTCTGAATAAAATATAATAAATATGGTTCAGATGTACTATATCCAACACAGTTGTAGCAGATCATTTTCTTATGACTTTGGGTCATCTTTCCTCATGTTTCACAAAGTTCCCAGGGATGCTGGGTGTGTGTCTGGGGATGGGATGCAGTTGGAGTTTCTGATGACTAGGCCTCAGAATAAGACCAGTTCAATCTAGGAGAGGCAAGACCTCCTGAGTTTATTTACAAATAATATATTTATGTAATTCAAGAATATGATTTGGCCAGGGTTATTCTTAACCTGATTTTTATGCAGGTTGACAAAGGGAAGAAAAAGGAAAACACCAGGCAGCTTCTGTAAGCTTCCAGGTTTACAGTAACATCAAGTCACAGCTGACTGCCCGGCCCATGCACTGCAAGGATTACAGGGTGTGACAATAAACTGGCTTTTTGAGAAATGAGATGTTGCATATTTCAATTTTTTCAATATTATCACCCTGCAAGGAACTGCTAGAAAAGTATCCTGAGTTCTGAAATGGGAGGGGTAGATTTTCCAAATAGCCACCAAGTGCTAGGGAAGCCTCCAAGCTTGTAAGTTTCCCATTTGGGCTGCTGACACAGACACAGCAGCATAAACCAAAGTATTTATTAAGGGCCCAGCTATCCTGGCTGCCACACAAGATGCTTTTCAAACAGACAGAAACAGGAGCAGAACTGCTTTCAAGGCTCAGATCAATAGGAGCTGACAGTTTTAGGCCAAGAGTACAGGTTATCTCTGGTCGGCATGTGCATCACAGCCTGGCTTACCAAGTGTGCCCTCCTCCCTTTAACCCCAAGTACATCCTGTGTGATCGGCAGGACAAGAGATGTTATCCATCTTTTACATGAGAGATCATGTGTCCTCCCCTGGGTTCCACAACTTGAGGGTAGCAGAGTCACAGTTCAAATCCAGATCTCTGGAGTATTCCATCTCCTGTTCTCTCTGCTCCCTCCAGCTGCCTTTGCCACAAACTTTGAACTTTTTAATATAACCATGCATCTAAGGTGAAAATCTTGTTTTTTTAATTATTATTGGAGTATAGTTGATTTAAAATGTTGTTTTAGTTTCAGGTGTATAGCAAAGTGAATCAGTTATACATATATATATATATATATCTCCACTCTTTTTAGATTTGTTTCCCATATAGGCCATTGCAGAATATTGAGTAGACAGAGTTTCCTGTGCTATACAGTAGGTCCTTATTAGCTATGTATTTATTTTTTTACAAAAGCAATTATATTTTTATTTACTTGCAGTGAACAACCCAAAAATAAAATTAAGAAAACAATTTACAATAATATCAAAAAGAATAAAGTACTTGGGAATAAATTTAACAATAGAATTCAAAACTTACAGTCTGAAAACTCTAAAATATTGCTGGAAGAAATGAAAGAACACCTGGATAAGTGGATATATAGTAGTGTGTATATGTCAATGCCAATTAAGATGCAAATCTTAAAATGGCAGAACTTCAAACCTGAAAGGCACATAAGAGCCTGAATTCAACACTTTTATTTTATTTATGAGGGACTCGAGCTTCTCTGAAATGTCCACTGAGCCCTCAGTACAATACATTCTAGGCAGAGCTATGCCTAGAACACAAGGGGAGCCAATGGTTCCAAAGCACCATTATTTGTCTTTGAATTGAGAATTCCATGGGGCTAGATGTTTCATGTAGGTTGTAGGTTTCTTTTTTCCTGGTCAAATTTCTTCCCCTTACCCCATGTTGATTTTCTTAAGGCAGCATGAAATATTGTTCACCCCCTGAAATAAGAAAATGCCCTGGATGAGATAGAATGAGGTTGTTAAGACACTGGAAACAGAAGAAGAGAGACAATGAAGTCAGGCCGAGGTTCCCACGTAAGGAATTGGCTTCCTTCTTCCCAGTTGTGGAAAATCAGTCCAAGATAAAAAGAGTGGTCTGAACAAACTCAGCACCTCACACAGCAGAGCGATAAAGGAATCTGAACCAGACACACAATTTTGAAAGTTCTAACTGAGGCAAGGGAGAATAAACTAAGGGAACAGATGTATCAGGAAACTAGAATTCATACTTTGCACCTAAGGTGCAAAACTCTGGACTAAAATTAGATCCACAGAGCGTTGATACATGTTGAATTGAAATTGACTTTTTGTCATCCTCCATGGAAATGAACTGAAATAACCTGTCCTAGAAACTTCTCTTTCCAGCTCATTTCCTTACAGAATGAAAAAATAAAGGACACACACACAGGAGCATATAGATTCATTCTTTTAAAATAGATCAGCAAGATGAATGGAATGGTGTTATTTACTTTTAATCAATAAATCAATATGTGTTTATTGTGAGTTACAAGGATAACATTACAAGATTAATAAGACAGGGTTCCCTGCCTTCAAGGAACTCTGAGTCTGGCCAGCAAAACAGACAAGGACAGAGTAATCAAAACATGATATAGAAAGGGCTATACAGCTACATATAAAAGAATTAAATTAGAACACTCCCTGACACCATACACAAAAATAAACTCAAAATGGATTAGAGACCTAAATGTAAGACCGGATACACATAGGAAGAGGAAAACATAGGAAGAACACTCTTTGACATAAATCACAGGAAGATCTTTTTTGATCCACCTCCTAGAGTAATGGAAATAAAAATAAACAAAGGGGACCTAATGAAACTTAAAAGCTTTTGCAAAGCAAAGGAAACTACAAACAAAATAAAATGAAAGCCCTCAGAATGGGAGAAGATATTTGCAAATGAATCAACAGAGAAAGGATTAATCTCCAAAATATATAAATAGCTCATGCAGCTCAATATTAATAAAAACAAACAATCAAAAAATGGGCAGAGGACCTAAATAGACATTTCTCCAAAGAAGATATACAGATGGCCAAGAAGCACATGAAAATCTGCTCAACATCACTAATTATTAGAGAAATGCAAAGCAAAACTGCAATGAGGTATCACCTCACACCAGTTAGAATGGGCATCATCAGAAAATCTACAAACAACAAATGCTGGTGAGGGTGTGGAGAAAAGGGAACCCTCTTGCACTGTTGGTGGGAATGTAAATTGATACAGCCACTATGGAGAACAGTATGGAGGTTCCTAAAACCTAAAAATAGAACTACCATATGACCCAGCAATTCCACTACTGGGCATATACCCTGAAAAAACCATAATTAAAAAAGAGTGATTTACCAAAATGTTCATTGCAGCTCTATTTACAATAGCCAGGACATGGAAGCCACCTAAGTGTCCATCAACAGATGAATGAATAAAGAAGATGTGACACATATATACAATATATATTACTCAGCCATAAAAGGAAACAAAATTGAGTTTTTTTGTAGTGTGGTGAATGGACCTAGAGTCTATCATACAGAGTGAAGTCAGAAAGATGTTGATGCTGAAGAACTGTCATGCCATGACTACTGCTCAAGAAGCATCATCCTCAGAAGTGGGGTGGAAGGACTCAGCTCTCACCAAATCAATGGACAACCACATGGACAGTAGGATGTGTTCACCTTTCAGACAGGTGAATAAGCCAGTCTGCCATACCTGCCCATCCTGTAGCAATGTGCTAGAGCTAGGGAACTGGAGTCAACACTCTCAGTGATAAAAATGAAAAATTCTTGAAGTTAGAATTTAAAACCTCATCAAAGAGCTAAGAAGTTAGGGAGAAATAAATGATCAAGCCAAGTTCAGGCAGAGTTTTTGAACACAGACAGGTGAGCCTAGCACTTGAGTTCCCTTTATCCTGGACCATGTTGCTACATTGGGAAAGACAACTAAGAAGCCCATTGGTGATTTTGGTGACCTTGAGAGGCTGTAAATGTGTGGTGCTTGATAAGCCATCACCTACATGGTTCTGGACCCAGATAGATGTAACCTGGTTATTGCCACAGTGATGTAGAAAACAAATCGCCACAAACTTCAGTGCCTTAGAACATTAATGCTTTTCTTGCCTTCAATTCTGCAGGCTGGTGGGGGCTACTCCGCTTCCATCTGAAGTCACTGGGCTTGTTTCCAGGATGCAGATGAACTTCAGGTGTGCTTCTTATGTCTGTTATCCTCCTTCCATCAGCAGCTGCCCTGGGTATGTTCTTTTTATGGAGAAAGTCTAGAGAATAAGCAGCACCATACAACCACATCTAAAGATCATTTGCATTTTATTGGTCACAGTAAGTCACAAGCCAGGTCCAGGGATACACACCCAAGGGGCAGGGGGGCAGGGAAGTAATAATTTTTTGAACAATGTACCAGTTCATCCTAACATCTAGATGTGAAGGATGGTTAGCAGACATTTGGTCCTGTCCAAAGTGCCCTTGGTATTTGGTTCTGTACAAAATCCATAAGACATTTGGTCCATAAGACATTTGCCCTATGCCAGAAGGTCCTTGATGTTTGAGAACTATTTGGACCTTTCCAAAGCATCCATAAGACATTTGGTTCAGGCCAAAAGCTCCTCAGTATTTGGTCATATTTGGACCTGTCTAAATTGTCCTTAGAGACATTGAGTCCATGCCAAAAGTTCCTTGATATTTGGTCCTGTCCAAAACCATTGTGCATGGACCAAATATATTCATGGACATTTTGGATAGAACCAAATTTCAACAACTTTTTGGTGTGGAACACATGCCTTATGGATGTTCTGGACAGGACCGAATGTCCTGCAAGGGTGAAAGATACTCATTTTTTAATATGCTTTTAAAAGATAATATTTGAGAATATCTTCAGGGCAGAGAATAATTTCTTGAAGTGATATCAAATAAAAAAGGGTTGGGATAAAATGAACTACATTAAAATTAAGAATTTATATTATTAAATGATATCATTAATGAATGAAAAAGTAAGCCACAGAAAGGGAGAAAATTGTTGCAACGTGTATAACTGATGAAGAGCTTGATTCCAGAAGCCAAGTCAATGAAAGATAGAAAACACAATAAAAACATTGATTAAAAATGTGAATGGACATATGATGTAAGAAGTTTAAATGCTCAAAAAATAAGGAAAAGTGTTCAATCTCATTATTACTGAAGGAAACGCAAATTAAAACCAGAAAGTAATATCATTATATGCCAATAAAAATGGCTAAATTAAAAAGTCAATTTCAAGTGTTGACAAGGAAAGTTTCATTCACTGAAAGAGGGAGTATTTACATTGGGACAACCTCTTTGGAAAACACTTGGCCTTCCTTATCTATTGAAGTTGAAACTATGCTCACTTTCTGATCTTGCAACTGTACCTCTAATGACACACCATAGAGAACTGAGGACATTTGTGCCCCAGAATACACACGAGAATGTTCATAGCAACTTCATTACCTGTAGGACAAGCAAGAAACAACTCAACTGTTCCCTAACAGTTGAATGAATAAATACATTATATTCATGAAATGGAATTCTGTATAGCGATAAAATGAACACAGCACAGGTCTGTACAACAATGTCCATGAAACTTGCAATGTAATGAAAGAAGCCAGATTTAGAAACACTGCATGTTCATGAGTTCTTTTCTAGAAAGTTTGAAAAAAAAGAAAAGAAAAAATAAATGGCCTTGTTCTTTTAAAAGGGGATGAAGGAAAGAGGACTTGGTACATTTGTTTTATCATATTCAGGAAGCCTTGCATTTATGTCTTGTGAATTTTACTGTGTATTATTTTTCCCAACAAGAGAATTAAAAAGAAAAGTCCTACTCTCTAAATCTTGGTATCTGTATTAGTTTGCTGGTGATGCCATAACAAAGTACCACAGACTGGGTGGCTTTAACAACAGAAATATATTTTCTTTCAGTTCAGAAGGCTCAAAGTCCGAGATCAAACGGTCAGCATGTTTGGTTTCTTCTGAGGCCTCTCTCCTTGGCTTGCAGATGGTTGCCTCTCCCCTGTGTCCTCACATGGTCGCGTCTGTGTCCTTGCAGGCATCTGGTGTCTCTCACTGTTTGTGTCTTACTATCCTCTTCTTATAAGGACTCAAGTCATATTGGATCAGGGCCTACCCTAACATCCCCATTTTGATTTAATTGCCTCCTTAAAGGCCCTATCTCCATATATAGTCACATTCTGAAGTACTGAGTGTTAGGACTTCAATTTATGAATTTTAGGGAACACACTTCAACCCATTAATAGTGCCTAAAAAATTCTCATAAGAAAAGTCATCACTCCTCTGAACTTCCAACAGTGTGTTGGAATGGTCGCTATGACTCTTCTTTGGGTAGCACCACAGTGGCTCACCATTATTACATCTTTATTACATACCAGGCACTGTTCTATGTACATTAAATCATTTAATACAACCAACAAAATGGGCATTTTTATTATTCCCATCTCACAGATGGCAACACCAAGGCACAGAGATAGGAATTGTGTAGCTGGGACTTAAATGCAAATGATTAGACTTCAAAATCTTTTTCTATACCCTTTACACTGTCCTTAACCTCCAGGTAAAACTCCAGGAGGCAGGAGGAGTTTTGAAGAAGGGAGTGTGTGTGTTTGCGTGGGGAGGGTGAGATTCAAGGAGACAGGGAGGAAGGATAAGAAAGTTGTGGAAGCTTTGCAAATCTTTGCAGGAAGTTTTGCTATGTTATTGTTATAATCCCCTCTTACTCATGTCTTCATGGAACTTTAGTAAAAACAGATCTTGCTTTTCAAACTTTTCCAACTGAGATTTGTATGTCTCTTGGTAAGTTTCCCTGCTGAGACTGGGAAGCTCTCCTCCATTCAGGTAAAAGGCACAAAATGTTGCATGTAATTTCAGGCCATATCAGTGTCTCCAGGGCCAAATTTCAGAACTCTTCATGTTATTATTATCATTCTAATAATGAAGGAGAAATAAAAGGAAAGCAAAATGAGTCTGCCTGAGAGAATGATTCCTCCCAGTATTGTTAACCTGGGAAACAGACTGTCATCATTTCTCGCCTCTGTGCTCTGCTGACAGTGCACATTTGTAACTGCCCTTACTGGGCACCTGGGAACACTTTGGAAATAAGCACACATGCCTCCATATTAGATAGAATAATCTGCATGTTCTTGGGATCCACAAGAGAGTAAGTCAATTAGCATATAGGAGATGTTGATCTATAACACGAACACACATACATTTTCTTGGCATAGAGTCATAGCTTAAAACAAACAAACAATGAAAAAAAACACTAGTTCTTTGTTTTCCTGATAATTCATGGACGAGTTCAAAAGATATCTGTTTCTCTTTGTAATTTTTTAAACAAAATGACAGACTGGGGCTTCCCTGGTGGAGCAGTGGTTGAGAGTCCTCCTGCCGATGCAGGGGACACAGGTTTGTGTCCCGGTCCAGGAAGATCCCACATGCCGCGGAGCGGCTGGGCCCGTGAGCCATGGCCTCTGGGCCTGCGTGTCCGGAGCCTGTGCTCCGCAATGGGAGAGGCCACAACAGTGAGAGGCCCGCGTACCGCAAAAAAAAAAAAAAAATGACAGACTGTTAATATGTCCAGTTCAATATAGATATTTTAATAGGAAAATTTCCTGCCTTCTTTCCTTCAAAGTATTCTTTTTACACACTGCTACCACTTCCTCTGCACTTCAAAGCTCATCCAACTTCATATGCATAGAGATTAAGATCACACACCTTGGTATTAGATGGGGCTGGTTTTCAGTCAGTTCTGCTGCTTGTTGGCCATTCCTCAGCCAGTAAATTATGTTCTGAGCCTCAGCTTCCTCCTATGTGAAATGGACAGACTAGTATGATCTCCCTTATAAGGTTATATGCATATTAAGTGAGAAAATTCCCATACAGCATTTGTCATGGGAGTGACCACCTAGGGAACACTCCATACATATGTCACCATCCTCCTCCTATCATCATATCACCAACTATGACAAGCAATGTGCTTGTATTTCTCTGAAATTCCTTCTCCCTTCTTTTCCCCAAACCTACAGAGAAAACGAGGTCCTCTATGTCATTGGCATCCCAGCCTCTGACTCCTTCCCAGAGGTAATATCACAGTTTAAAACAATCATTCCTCTGCCATGATGGCTTTTAATCCCACTTTTATCCTTATAGTACTTTTATAAATCAATATTTCTTGGAGTTTTAGTTATTATGACCTTAATTAATCAAAAGCTTCACAAGCACTGAGACTATGCCACCTCACCATTCTCCAGAGCTAGTTTCTGATTCTCCCTTAACAAACCTTGATAACAAATCTAAGATTCACTGAAATTCTTTGGAATGTGATTAGGTATCTCAAATACCATCATTCTAATGAAAACTTCACTTATTTATTTGTTCTAGATTCATAAAAATCCTGTAGGAATTGATAGATTAAGGATTTGACAGCACAGAGCTCAAATATTTCATAACAGATAGGACAGGAATATATAGAAACTAAAATGGCTACAATCATACTTTGTTTTGCAACGAAACTTTACCTACCCCTTCAATCAAGGGCAAAAAAAAGAATAATCAGCAGTTTGACTTAGATTTCATTTGCTCATGACAATTTCTAGCACAAAATAAGTGCACTCTGACCGAAACAAGTGCCATACAGATATTTGAAAACAGGCTAAGACACACATTTCTTTCACTAGGCTTCAGATGAAGCATCCTAGAAAAATGGTAGTAATAATAATAGCTACAACAGGTCAGCTGGCTGACCAGAGGCACAGAGGTTCTCTTGAGAGTTTCTTTATTTGTAGAGCAAATTATTTGCCATCCAGAAATGTGATAAGCATTGAGGTCACCAAGAAAAACAAAACAGATGTTTTTTCTCAAGAATCTCATGAATCATCAAGAGATAATTATCACACAATGTGCTAAGTGCACAATGTGCTAACAGACATACATTCAAGAAGAGGGGCAACCAACCCTGTCTGAGGGTGCCCAGGAAATCTCTGAGCAGGTCACTTCAGAGACAAATCTGAAAGACTGGCAGAAGTAAGACAAGGGATGGAGGAAGGAGGGAGGAAAGAACAGCAAAGACACAAGGAAAAACACAAACAAAGTTCAGAAGAGAGAAGTGGCATGCAATGGGAAAACTCAAGCTACTCAAGCTTCCAGAAGCTCACATAAAATGGGCTCACAAAGGCAGCTGTTGAGGTAAATTGACGCCAGATCTTAATGGATCTTCGAGGGTCTATTCAGACACTGAGATCTTACCTAGAGTGCAATGGGAAGGTCTTAAATGATTTTAAGACACAGTCATAATATTGATCACTGTTGGCTGATGAACTTATTTTTTTTCAGACTTCTTATTCATAATTCCTTCTAATTTCTAATGTTTTCAAACGGTCATATCTTTTTGATTTAAAAAAATAGTTTTAAAAAGGACCACTTTTCCAAAGAAATTTGGTTGACTCCCTACTTGCAAAATGAGGAAATTTTCATAGTTTTCCTACCATCCCTCCTTCTTTCTGTTTTATTTATTGGTGAAATATTGACTTGGATTTTAGACTGATATTCTTCCAAATTATCATTACTATGTTATAGTACATATTTCATGTTTCTAGAAATAACGATGCTTGCATTTGTTCCTTAACTGTCTCTATAATGATTATGTATGTGCAATGATAGGTAAAGGTACCACATTGCCTAACTTCATGAGGCACCATTTGGCACACACCTTATCTTTTGTGACTGGTTGCCCTAGGGGTTGTGGATGCAGCAGATGGAGCAGCTCTGATTAAAGGATTTTGAGATTTATTCTACACCCGAGTATATAGTTCTATTTGCATTCTTAAGTTCTTTTTTCTTCTCTAACATTATTAGCTATTCTTTGAGTAGACAGTGTTCCCTAGCAAGGGTGGTATAATTTCTAAGTTGTTGCCTATCTTAAATAGTTTTTTAATCTAAATTTCAAATATACAAATAAAAATTCATCTAAGAAATAAAGTTTTAGGTATCATTCATTATTCTTTGGACTCAAACATTTTCCCATTTTTTTGCCATCTCTTTTTTATAGAAGTATAAAACTGGTTGGCTTTATCTTTTCTGTTTTTTTTGTTTTGGTAACATATATTTATTTTTCTACCTTTTCTGGATGTTTTCTCTTGAATTGAAGTTGAAGACTTTCTCCAGATTTGGATATTCAATACTTATTTCCTGGTACTATATAAATTTTCTAAGATGCAGATTTATTGCTCTTCGGCTCAGGGAATTTTTCTTCTATTTTTTTGTGAAAATTGCTTCTGTTTCATTTGTTCTGGTGTATTTGTCAAGAATACAAAGGAGAGGGCCACCCACCACTCATTCAGAAACAGGTGATGGTCTCACTTGCTAAGCAAGGAGAACTATTCTTTAAAAGCACAGTCTCTCTGAACAAAGCAGAGCTGGGACCGTCTATATAATTTTGTGAAACACAAGGTTAAGGATTCAAACACTCTAAGAAGTGGAAATGTCAGGGATTGGCTGATATTTTGGCTGTGGAAGCTGGGTATTACAGTGTTAAAACTGGGAATGTCCAGTTTGGTCACCAAAACAAGTTGGTCACTCTACTAAAATACAATTCAGATTTGCTTAAAGAATCTTCTTTCCTTCCTCCCTCCCTCCTTCCCTCCTTTCCTTCCTTCCTTCCTTTCTTCCTTCCTTCCTCCCTTCCTTTCTTCCTTCCTTTCTTTATTTCCTTCTTTTATCCAAGTTCTTTTTTTTTCTTTTATTGAAGTATTTACAATGTTGTGTTAGTTTCTGGTGTACAGCAATGTGATTCAGTTATTTATATACACATATATTACGTATGTGTGTATATATATATATATATTCTTTTCCATTTTGGTTTATTGAATATAATTTCCTGTTCTATTTATCTATATTATATATAGTAGTTTGTATCTGCTAATCCCAAACTCGTAATTTATCCCTCCCTGCCCCTTCCCCCCTGGTAACCAGAAGTTTGTTTTCTATGTCTGTGAGTCTGTTTCTGTTTTGTAAATAAGTTCATTTGTATCATATTTTAGATTCCTCATATGATATCATATGATATTTGTCTTTATCCAAGTTCTTTTTAACAATTGTTCAGATTCTCCAACTCAACTGAAAGAAAATCAGCCTTGATCCAGTAACTCCATCCCTTTCATTTGCCAATTAGCTTTTATTTCTCCAGTGCTTAAAATTCATCCATGTTATCGCTGCAATGAGTGATAAGGGAGAGTTTAACCACTGGGTGATTATAAGTATAAATAAAAAGCCCAATTCCCCTAGAGACTGATGATTAGGAACTAGAAGTGAGTGTCGAGATCCCAGATCCTCAAATGAATTGTTTTCCATTAATGATTTTTTGTTGTTCAAACTAAAGAATGTATTTGTGAAATATTTAATGATAGGGAAGGCTAAGCTATAATATTTTAGAACTGGAGAGGCATTTTGAGATCAAATAGAAGATAGTGTTTCCAACATTCTTCTGGAGAGCAAAGACTTCCCTGGAAGGTCCAACTTGGGAGATAAGAATTTAATGAAGCAGGTGGGACTCCTAGCTCCCATTTTCATTTTACTTAGAATAGCCTTGATTTCATCTGGTAAATGTAATAAAGTATTGTGTGGGATGATACCTCTTTGTGGTTTTGATTTGCATCCTCTGATGAATGGTGATGGTGAGCACTTTTTATATACTGTTGGTTATTTGTATGTCTTCTTTAGCGAAAAGTCTATTCAGGTCCTTTGTACAATTTTAAATCAAGTTATTTGGGTCTTTGGGGCTACTGTGTTGTTTAAGTTCCTTTTACACTAGTGAAATAAGCCAGACACAGAAAAACAAATACTCCAAGATCCTACTGATATGTAGAATCTAAAATGTCCAATCTATAAAAGCAGAAAATAGAACGGTGATGGCAAGGGGCTTGGGAATGGGGGAATTGGAAGTTGTTGGTCAAAGGGTACAAAGTTTCAGTTATACAGAATAAATACATTCTGAAAGAATGATGTACAGCATGATGACTATAGTTAATAATATTGTATTGTATACTTAAAATTTGCTAAGATAATAGATGTTAAGTGTTCTCATCAAAAGTTGGGTGTGTTATGTGAGGCGATAGATATGTAAATGACCTTGACTGTGGTGTATCATTTCACAGTGTATTCATATATCAAAGCATCAAGTTGTAGACCTTAAATATATAAAAAATTTTTTGTCAAGTAGGTCTCAATAAAGCAGGGTGGGGGGGAAGTTCTGTGCAATGTTTTATTACTTTGGGTAATGTGTTTAACATCTTAAAAAGCAGGGGGAGGAAAATAGTTAATCACTCCAACTCCCTCACTTTATAGAGACAAGAAGTAGGGCCCAAAAGGCAGTAGAGCTTGGGAGAGACAGGAGAGGGACTTTGCACTACGTTGTACGGTTTGGGGCACATTTATGAATTCTGGAAGTCTCTCTCTCTCTCTCCCTTCTCCCAGCCCCCATTCACCTGGGTTTAGAAAGAGAGAGAGGGTGAACTTCTGACTGTTGTAATTCTTACAAGGATCCCCATGATATATGTGAAAGTTCCATGAAAAATGCAGGGAATTAATGACGAGTATAAGCTCTCTTCATGGCCTCCCATGCATTTGATGCAATCAGTCAGTCACTCAGTTTCTTCCTAGGATCTTTGCTCTTTGCTAGTTCTTATACTCCCTTTGAGTTTGAGGGGTGGGAAAAATCCCTGCATCAGGCCATGGATTCCCCAGTCCCCTCGGAGGAAGGATTTATCTCTTCTTCCATCACTAATCAAATGTCACCACAATTATCCCACTGCTGGAAATAGCTCTGGCATTTTCTGACACTGCGCAGCTCTGAAGCTTCTGTCAAATGAATTTCTGCTTCACTCTTTCAGTGTCCTCTTCTCTGGACCCTTTGCTTCATTTGCTCTAGGGCTGAGATAGCAGTCATATTGCAGCTCCTTGCCCTGTTCAACTCCACTTCTAAACAAAACGAAACCCCTTCTTTTTGTTGTTGAGTTTTTAGTGAGTTCAGATGAGGCTGCTTCTCTGTTTCTCTCTACCGTGGGGTTGTCCACACAGGCTGGTCTCATCATCCTAATGAGTGTCTATAGCATCTTCCAATTTTGTGCCATCCACAGATTTCATTAAGGGGTCATTTCATCTCCTTTCCGGGCAGGGATGAGCCAGTCTGAAAAGTGCCACATTTCAAAGCCTTCTCCCAGATGCAGACTTGGCTATCCACTTCTCCTTTTTGTTCATATTTCCTCAGTCACTTTTCAATCTGTGGGTTCAGAAACAATTTCTGTAAGGGTGGGAGAGAGTCTGGTGCCTGAATTCTTGCAGACGTACCAGGGATAATGGAAAGGACAGGGGCTTTGGGCTCCTGCATATTAACCCCCAGTTGGCCCTGACCTCACTATGTGATTGTGTCAAGGAACATTAAGGGCTCTGAGACTCTGAAAATGAAACTGAGATTATTGACAACACTTCTAAGAATTATTGTGAAGATTAAGTTGCATGAGATAGTACACAAAGCACTGCACACAAGGTCTGTTTTACATCAGGGATTCAATAAATGTTGATCCTTTCCTCCCAATAATGTATATTGAGGATTTGTGACTGATGCTGCCTGTGTCCAGCCTGTGTCCCCTGACCTTGACTGTATCAGTGTACGCTAGCCCAGTGTCCAAGGTCAGCACCTGCATTTCTTTCCAAGCTCTTTCCTGTACCATGGGAGCTTATTCTTCTGCCTAAAAGGAAGGCAGATGGAATGGGGAAGGAACACCCACCAGGCAGCTACCTTTAACCCATGAACAAAGGTGTCTGTGAAAAAATACTCCAGCTCTTCCACCTTGTTTGGATAATTCCAAGATGCCTGTTCCACACTGGCTCCAGAGTTCCTGCAGCATGTCAAATTTCCAGTTTCCCACAATGGTAGCTGGCTTTATAACACCCCCTTTACCATTTACCTTCCCTTCCCTGATCTAAGACAGCCTAAGATCACACAGTCTAAGAACTATACCTAGTGCAGTGTGAAGTACTTGATTAAAAAGCGATTCCTCCTCTACATCTTTTCCTGTCCATTGAAGTGTTCAGACTGAGGCCAGGCAACTGCCTGGTGGTTTGAACCTATAGTAGGATTTTGCGTCAGTTGAAAGATGGGAAGCAAGTTTTAAGATATCTCTTGATACATGAGAAAATGAGATGGGTTTCTACGCAGGAAAGATACTCAAGGGCTTTGTGATTATTAAAGTCACAATCTGTACAATTATTACCTATTGATTATCTGTCTTAATTCCTGCTCAGCAGGAAATTTTCTCCAAGGGTAGTCTAGTATGGGAAGAACAAGCATTGTAAATAGTGGGTGAGGAATGGAGGTAGAGATTATCCAAGCCAGAGGTGATAAAAGGGAACATAAAGTTGGTGGCTGGGGGTGTGATAAGATCAAATGCCCAACCAAGAACTTAGGAGCAGGGGAAGCATGGAAAGATGGAGCCCAGAGTCAAGCACCAAGCGCCATGGGACCAAGACCCAAAAAGGGTTGGGGATTAGTGAGGCGGTTCTAGGAGAATTCTAGTTTTCGCAGTTTACCTTTCAGTACCAAGGTTTACAACTTTATAAGAGCCACCAATACTGAGTGTTAACTATGACCTGGGAAGCAAAGTGCAAGCTGGCCTATGGGAGGAGAGTCAAGACCGCCTCACCGAGATTCAGAAAACAGGACAATGGTATTACAACCCATCTGCTGCTCAGTGTGTGTGCTCCTCTGCCCTTGAATTCCATCGGTTTCACACAGCTGCCTCTTCTTTTTGTCATTATGGCTTCACTGATGACTTAACTCCCTTCTTGACACAGATATCACCCCTGTTTCTGTGCCAGCTCATCCATTGTTGGCTGACCTGGAGCAGAAAATAGGTTGCTTAATAAATAGTCCCAGCATCAGTACAATACAGCTTATTTCTAGGTCAGCTGTACCTGGTGGGGAGGGAACAATGGTCTTGTGGATAAAAGGAAATGTGTTACCTATTAGGAGTGTTGTCCCTTAGATGGTTAATTAACCAGAGACCTGGGAGGCCAACACAGAGAGCATCCTCTGAAGATGAGAAAGAAGTGGTGGGACAGTAGGCAAGCTGTAGGGGATAACCTTGGATATTCTGTAAAGAGCTGGTCACACAAAATGTTCCATGGAGAGTGACTGATGTAGCATTTATACAGTACACAGCATTGTACTTTCTCACTGCTGTGGACCTTTTTGGCAGGAGCTGTTTAATCCACTAGGACATTCAATCAAGTCCTTTTGAAAGTTTCAGGTCCTCCATGTTCCCTTTATCCAAGCAGGTCACCTTCCCCCAGTCCCTGCCCGGGCAGCCACTGCCACAGAATAACAGTCTGGGTGCTCTGTGTGCGTCAGCAACTCCCCTTGACCTTCCTGTCTTGACTCTTCACACATTCCACTTCCTGACTATTTCCCAGTCTCCACACTTTCTAACTGTACTATTTATAAAATCCACTATTTATTGAACATCTTCTATGAAATAAGTGCTCAGTAAATATTAACTGTTATTACTGTTATTAACTGTTGTTTTTTTTCTGTTGTTATAGAATAACGATATCAAATATATAATGGCAAATAATATAACTATATATTTATATAGATATACAATTTATAAGCCATAAATATTATAAATATACTCATACACTATTTTTGATTAATGTTATTGTTAATAAGTACTGTCATTATTACTTTAACTTATCACTATATTCATATCTACATTATTTTATGTAAATGCTCAATCCTAAGAGTCATATATAATTACTCTCATTTTATGAATGGGAAACTGAGGTTTAGGAAGATTCAATAATAGTCCCATGGTGACACTGCTTGTAGTAACTGGTGGGACAAGAATTAAATCTCATGGCTCTCAAATCCACTTTCTTTCTCATTCTCTTCTTTCCTTCCCCTCTTCCTGCTTCTTCTTCTAATATAACTCCTCTCCTTTTCATATTCTCTTGCTCACTCTCTTCACCCAGGGAATCCAGAGTTTAGGGACAGCTGCTCTGACACCTGACATTTGCAGACCAGACTTTCAAGAATAAGTATTTTCTGCATTGGATTAAATCATAAAATACCACATTTAAAATCAGAACTTGGATCTGGAACTTCTCTGAGGAAGGAACGGTGACTGAGAATCCAGGCTGTGAAAGGTGATCAGAAATCCTGTAACATCCACCTGTCAGAGAAGAAAGCCCCAGCTCCCAAAACTAAGATGAGCAGTGAGCCCTCTTGCATCTGGTCCAGGGGTTCTCAACCTTGGCACTATGACATTTGGGGCTGGATGATTCTCTCTTGTGGGGGCTGACCTGGGAATTGTAGCAGGTTGAGCAGTCTTTACCCAGTAGATGACAGTAGCACCTCCCCCG
The DNA here is from genome assembly GCF_951394435.1 of Stenella coeruleoalba. Taxonomy (NCBI): domain Eukaryota; kingdom Metazoa; phylum Chordata; class Mammalia; order Artiodactyla; family Delphinidae; genus Stenella; species Stenella coeruleoalba. The sequence continues at coordinate 38,663,142 of NC_137149.1, read as the reverse complement.
AGTTGTGACAAACCAGTACATCTTCAGATATTGACAAACATCCCCCATGGGGGAAATTCATCTCCAGTTGAGGATGACTTATCTAAATGAAATGGAGGAAAACCAGGAGGAAATAGTGAAAAATGATGTTGAGTAAAAGAATCTTCGAAGGAAGGGCCATGGAAAGCTTGCTTTCTTGGCAAGATTGTAGAATTCAGGATTGGGAGAACTTAGTTGGGCTCCAGCTTTGCCCCTCTGCTGGCACTTGGTCAAGCCCACATGGACAAGCCAGTTTCTGTCTCTCATCCTGAGTATCTTCAGTAGGGAGATGGGGAGTTAAAGACCGGATGTTGGTATCCCTCCAAAATTCATATGTTGAAGCCCTAATCTCCAAAGTCCCAGTGTGATGGTATTTGGAGATGGGGCCTTCATAAGTAATTAAGATTTAGATGAGATCACGAAGGCGAAGCCTTTATGATGGGATTAATATCCTTATAATAAGAGCTTCAGAGAGCTTGTTCTCTCCTTTTTGGCCACGTGAGGACATAGCTGGAAGGAAGCTGCCTGGCACCCAGGGAAAGGGCTCTCACCAGAACCCACCCATGCTGGCACACTGATCTCAGACTTTCAGGCTCCAGAATTGTGAGAAAATAAATTTCTTTTGTTATGGTAAATTTGTATTTTGTTATTGCAGCTGGAGTAGACTAATACATAGAGGTAATCATTTTGCTTATGGCTCTGGACTGTTACAGGAAGCTCCCTACATACGAACCTTCAAGCTGTGAACTTTCAGAGATGTGAACATGTTTTCACATGTCCAATCATGTAAGTTAGTTCATGTGGCTGGCGTACATGGAAACATGCGTGCATCTTCTATAAGTGCTTGTGCTTTTGTGTACTTTACTGTACAGTACTGTATACAGTACAGTAGCACAGTATCTCAAACCCAGGAAGTCAGGAAGCAAGTGTAAAACAGAAGTGATACAGTTGGTACTACTGTACTTTTCAAGGTACTGTATTGTAAGTTTAAAAATGTTTCCTTTATTTTTTGTGTTTGTTTTTTATGTATTATTTGTGAGAAAAGTATTATAAACCTATTACAGTATAGTACTGCATAGCTGATTGTGTTAGTTGGCTACCTGGGTTAACTTTGTTGGACTCGCGAACAAACTGGACTTACGAACGTGCTCTCGGAACGGAACTTGTTCATATGTAGGAGACTTACAGTAATTGAAGTAAATCTAAAAACTGTAAAGTGACATATCATATTCAGTTTTTTTGATAGTTATTAGTTTCAAGAACATTTAGCAATTAACTGCTTATGAAGTTTGGCAAGCACTGGTGCTACTAGACCCACTTTGCTGAAGAAGTGACATAATTGTAATTAACTCATTTCTGGTATGCTACAGAAGGCTGCTAAAAACTTGAAATTAGTGCACAATTAATGAGTTCATTTCAACATTTCACAGTGAGTGAACAAGTCAGACTCAGAATTTGCCCTCATGGAGCTTACATTAAGGTAGATATATAAAAACTTGACTTACAAGATTGAGTCAATAAAAATATTGAACAGAATAAAATGATAGATTATTTCATTACAATTTTTAAGTGCTCTGTCAGAGAAGCCCAGAGTTCCATCACAGCACATACTAGTAGAAGCCTCTTTCTTAAAAAGTGAGAACATCCTTACTGGTATCCACAGTAAATGACTGAATTGCTTAAGAAACCTTTCTTCATAAATAATATGCATTATTAAAGGTGATATAATAGGGCGATGAATCATAATTTCATTTAGTGTTTTCCTGGAAATTGTTAAACTCCCTTTTCTATATACAATGTATGAAACCAAAAGCAGAATTGAACAAGTACTTGTTCTTTTCCTGCTGCCAGAACTGTACAGCACTGGCCAAGGAAGGGCTGGTAATGCTCAGTGGGAGGAATTGGAGCCAAACAGAATACAATTCTCAAAGAACATTTATTCACAGACAATTATGAAACTTGCAACACGTGTCAGGCACAGTGCTGGTTGGCAGAATACCTAACTCCTACAACTGCAAGAGTTTCTGGTTTACAAAGCCCATCCCACTCATTATCTTATTCATTTCTCATTTGTTTATCAAATCAGATGAACTGTAAAACAAGTAGAAGATATGATTCTTATTGAAAAAATAAGAAAACCAAGGCATAGAGAGGAGCAGTGATATGTTCACCATCAGCATCTGGTAAGATGAAGAGCAAGGATTCACATCCAGGTTAGTCTTGGGCGCCATACAATGGCCTTTCATTGTACCATGTGAGGCCATGCTCCATCAAAACACACTTCCCTCAAGCATATTATTAAGCACTCAACAGAGTAGCCCAGTTTGTTTTCCTTAACTAGATGAGTGCATTTGGTGACCACTAAAATCCATTTCCTAAATTGTTCAGGTCAAGCCTTTTCTAAATCATACAATTAAAATTATCTCATGCTTCATCTTGACTCAATTTACTTTTATTCAGTAAAATAGTTACATGTAGTATCCACTTCATATGTGAGCAAAAGTGTAAAAGGTAGAATATATTGGGTTCTTTGAGCATCAATAGGCCACTCACTTTGGCAGAGCATGGGGTGTCTTAGAAGATGAGACCTGAAGAATAGAAGGGCAGATTGAGGCTGTTTGAAGGGTCGGTGATTTCATAAAGTATCGATCTACTCGGGCTCCCATAACAAAATGTCACAGACTGGGTGGCTGAAACAGCAGAAATGTATTATTTCATGGTTCTGGGGGCTAGAATTTCCAGATCATGGTCTGCCAGGGTCAGCTCCTGGTGAGGCTTCTCTTCCTGGCTGGCTAATGTCCATGCTCTCACTCTGTCCCCACCTGGCCTTTCTCCTACCTACCCTCTGAGAGAAGAGAGCTCCCTAGTGTCTCTTCTGATGAGGACATTAATCCTATGGGATCAGGGCTTCACTCTCATGACCTCATTTAACATTTTTTACTTCCTTGAAGGCCCTACCTCCAAATACAGTCAGGCTGGAAATTAGGGATTCGACATATACATTTGTGGGGGTGAGGATGCAAACATCCAGTCCATAATATTACACCCCTGGATCCCTTCCAATTCATGTCCTTCTCATGTGCAAAATATACTCCTTCCACCCAAATGGGCCCAAAGTCTTAACTCATTCCAATATCAACTCTAAATTCTCAAGTCCAAAGTCTTATCTAAATAACATTTAAATCAAGTATGGGTGAGACCTGAGGTACGATTCACCCTGAAGACAAATTCCTCTCTAGCTCTGAGCCTGTGAAGCCAGACAAGTTGTGTGCTTCCAACATATAATGGTGGAACAGGCATAGGATAGACTTTCTCATTTCAAAAAGGAGAAATCAGAAAGAAGAAAATATCGACAGGTTCCAAGCAAGTCTGAAACCTATCAAGACAAACTCCATAAGATCTTTAGGCTTGATGCTCTGCACTCAAGACCCATTGAGGTGGCAGCCCCTGCAAGACACATGCAGTTCATAACACAAGGGTAGTTCTGGAGGCAAAGGAAAGTCATTAAAAGTGTTTTCAGCTGGAAATGACATGTGCAAAATATTATTCCAGAAATATAAATTTGGCTTAAGAGAAAAGAATAATTTGAGTTAAGGAAAAAACAAAGTAAGTGTGATAAAGCTATTGCTGTGATTTGTTAACCTAGACAGCTTAAAGTAAATTGAGATCTTTCATTTATTTGTTCATTTAACAAATATTTAATGAATGCCAACCATGTGCCAGATACTATTTTTGGTACTGGGAATTTAGAGGTGAAAAAGATATAAAATCTCTGCTTTTCTGGAGGTAACATTATATTGTGAGAGACTGGCATCAAACAAGTAAATAAGTACATGATAAGGTTTCAGACTGCGATTGTGTGACAGGAAGAAAATTTAAATGGGGTAAATGATCAGAAAGTGATGAAGAAAGTGACACTTTAGAGCACACACTTAACGAGGACTCTCTTTAGAAGGGACATTTGAGGAAAACCCTGAACAAAGCTTTGAGTCACTTCAACTCTTATTTAATCTCAATAGTACACAAAGCCTGGTGGTAGATCCTAGTAGTAAGACTAATTAATAAATCAAGAAACAGAGTAGAATGACAGCAGCCCACATAAGGCACTCTTTTTTAAAAAAATTTGTATTGGAGTATAGTTGATTTACAATGTTGTTAGTTTCCACTGTACAGCAAAGTGATTCAGTTATACATATACATATATCCAGTCTTTTTAAGATTCTTTTCCCATGTAGGTCATTACAGAGTATTGAGTAGAGTTCCCTGTGCTATACAGTAGGTTCTTATTAGTTATCTATTTTATATGTAGTAGTGTGTATATGTCAATCCAAATCTCCCAGTTTATCCCTCGCCCCCTCCCCTCCTGGTAAGCATAAGGCACTCTTTTTGATGAAGCACATCCTGAACTCTTTCTCTGCCAGTTGCTTACTTTTCCCCTTTCTGACCCCCGGAAATCATTTATTTCAGAGTCACAGAATGCACAATTGCAGAAAAAAAATGGGATATTAGGAATAGAAGGATGATTTTGAGACAGGAGCTAACCCCTACTATTTGCAAATAGCAATTTTCTCCACATGCAAAGTCTCCACCTTGTGATTGTCCAACCCATGTTTGATGTTGTTGCCCAGTGGAAAACTCACCACCCTGAGAGGAGCCCATTGTGCTGGTTATCTTTTCTTATCAGTCTAGGTCTGGTCTTTGTGCAAAACTGGACAGATATATTCTCTCTTCTTCCACCTGCCAGCCCTACGCGTCCAGGTGAAGGACACTTCAGCCTCTTAGATATATTGGTATAGAGTGGCTCTCTATTCTGGCTTCCTTCCTCTGGCACCACCCACACGCCTTGACTGCTCTACTTGATTCTTTTTGTTTATCTATTTGTTTGTTTTCTTTCTCTGAAACATTTATTGAGGGGACTACTATGGGCCAGGAGCTTCACAAGGCAGTAAAATATCAAGATCAACAAGACATGGTGCCTGATCTTTAAGATTTACCATCCATCAGGGAAGAAAAGCTTTGAGAACAAACCCATCACACTGTGAAAAGTTTACTTTAGTTAATAGAGGACAATTGAGCCCCAGCACTAGAGAAAAAGACGGGGTAAGGATGGTCAGAGCTAATCCATGTGTGGCCAGGCAAGTTATTCCTAGCTGAGGGAATGAGCCACGTGAGCAAACATAGGCTCGTGTAAAAACACAAGCATATTCAAGGATCTCCTCCTTAGAACTGAAGCTTAGGTTCCTGAAGATGGCTCTGCAAATCTGCAAACCTGGTTTTTTGAAAACCAGGTTTGGGGGTGTTTCATTGTGTCGAAGACCCTTTGAGCATCAGGTTAATGTAACTATATAAAAGAAGACTTGCCCCCTCTGTTTTGGACTAGAGATTCTAATTGTGTTTTCTGAGGTGGAATTAAACGGAGTTAGACTGTGTCTCTTCATCCCTCAGATCATTTAAACTTTCCTTTTCTCCAGTTCAAGGTATTAGTCCCTTGAAAACATGGACTAGATTATGTTTCCTTCAGAATCTCACAGAAGTAATGGCAGCATAGAAGTCTAATAATTATAATAATAACATGTGTGGCTTGGTAGCATTTGGAATGTGATACCATATACAACATTCACTTATGAGGGGAGATTTTTCCCCATTTTGCATATCTAGGGAGTTGGTGGGAGTCCAGAAATGTCATATGGGTTGTCTCCATGACATGATTACAATTGGTAGGGGTAGAGCTAGAATCTAGGCCTTCTGCCTCCAAGCTAATGTAATTTCCACTAACTTTTCATGGTTGCTTTCCTCAGAAAAAATAAATAAATTTAGATGGAAGTAGAAGATATAATGAAAAACTATTTATTCTTCTATGATCCACTGAGCTACCAGGCACAGCCCCTGCATTTATTACTCATCTCCAATCCCATTTACAGTGCAATTGTCAGGATTTTTAGAAAGGATCTGAGAAGGCTGGGAGCAATTATCAGCTTTTCAGAGGTTCTCTAGTCTGTTTCTGAGAATGTGTCTGCCTCTGAATGCAGGTAGCACAGCACCATGGTCTTCCACTGAGATTGCTAAAGTCCACGGTGCCCAGCTCTCTTTCATGCAATGTCCTGTCAAGCAGTTTGCATAAAACACTAGCCATAAAGTTATTGGATGTGAGTGCTTTTGTCTGTTCCTTCTTTAAGAAGAGCATAAGATGGAGAAAGAACTGGCTTTTCAAGCCACATAATGAGGTGCTATGTCATGATAACAAGCAAAGCTTTGGTAAAGCTTTAGAGCATAATCAATATGTAAGTTTAATTATTGAAATTACCTTTTGTAATAGACATTTTTTAACATCTTTATTGGAGTATAATTGTTTTACAATGGTGTGTTAGTTTCTGCTGTGTAACAAAGGGAATCAGCTATACATATACATATATCCCCATATCTCCTCCCTCTTGCGTCTCCCTCCCTCCCACACTCCCTATCCCACCCCTCTAGGTGGTCACAAAGAATGGAGCTGATCACCTTTTGCTATGTGGCTGCTTCCCACTAGCTATTAATTTTACTTTCGGTAGTGTATACATGTCCATGCCAATCTCTCACTTCGTCCCAGCTTACCCTTTCCCCTCCCCATGTCTAAAGTCCATTCTCTAGGTCAGGGTCTTTATTTCTGTCTTGCCCCTAGGTTCTTTTTTTTTTTTTTTAGATTCCATATATATGTGTCAGCCTACAGTATTTGTTTTTCTCTTTCTGACTTCACTCTGCATGACAGACTCTAAGTCCATCCATCTCACTACAAATAACTCAATTTTGCTTCTTTTTATGGCAGAGTAATATTCCATTGTATATATGTGCCACATCTTCTTTATCCATTCATATGTCGATGGACACTTAGGTTGCTTCCATGTCTTTGCTATTGTAAATAGTCCTGCAATGGACACTGTGCTACATGACTTTTTTTGAATTATGGTTTTATCAGGGTATACACCCAGTAGTGGGATTGCTGGGTCGTATGGTAGTTCTATTTTTAGTTTTTTGAGGAACCTCCATACTGTTCTCCATAGTGGCTGTATCAATTTACACTCCCACCAACAGTGCAAGAAGGTTCCCTTTTCTCCACACCTTCTCCAGCATTTATTGTTTATACATTTTTTGATGATGGCCATTCTGACTGGTGTGAGGTGACAGCTCACTGTAGTTTTGATTTGCATTTCTCTAATGATTAATGATGTTGAGCATTCTTTCGTGTGTTTGCTGGCAATCTATATCTTCTTTGGCGAAATGTCTGTTTAGTTCTTCTGCCCATTTTTTGATTGGGTTGTTTGTTTTTTTGATATTGAGCTGCATGAGGTGCTTGTATACTTTGGAGATTAATCGTTTCACAGTTGCTTCACTGGCAAATATTTTCTCCCACTCTGAAGGTTGTCCTTTTGTCTTGTTTATGGTTTCCTTTGTTGTACAAAATCTTTTAAGTTTTATTAGGTCTCATTTGTTTATTTTTGTTTTTATTTCCATTTCTCTAGGAGGTGGGTCAAAAAGGATCTTGCTATGATTTATGTCATAGAGTGTTGTGCCTATGTTTTCCTATAAGAGTTTAATAGTGTCTGGCCTAATATTTAGGTCATTAATCCATTTTGAGTTTATTTTTGTGTATGGTGTTAGGGAGTGCTCTAATTTCATTATTTTACATGTAGCTGTCCAGCTTTCTCAGCACCACTTATTGAAGAGGCTGTATTTTCTCCACTGTATGTTCTTGCCTGCTTTATCAAAGGTAAGGTGACCATATGTGCATGGGTTTATCTCTGGGCTTTCTATCCTATTCCATTGATCTCTATTTCTGTTTTTGTGCCTTACTATATGGTCTTGATTACTGTAGCTTTGTAGTATAGTCTGAAGTCAGGGAGCCTGATTCCTCCAACTCCATTTTTCTTTCTAAAGATTGCTTTGGCTATTTGAGCTCTTTTGTGTTTCCAGACAAATTGTGAAATTTTTTGTTCTATTTCTGTGAAAAATGCCCCTGGTAGTTTGATAGGGATTGCATTGAATCTGTAGATTGCTTTGAGTAGTATAGTCATTTTCACAATGTTGATTCTTCCAATCCAAGAAAATGGTATACCTTTCCATCTGTTTGTATCATCTTTAATTTCTTTCATCAGTGTCTTGTAGTTTTCTGCATACAAATCTTTTGTCTCCTTAGGTAGGTTTATTCCCAGTATTTTATTCTTTTTGTTGCAATGGTAAATAGGAGGGTTTCCATAATTTCTCTTTTTGATTTTTCTTCATTAGTGTATAGGAATGCCAGAGATTTCTGGGCATTAATTTTGTATCCTGCTACTTTACCAAATTCATTGATTAGCTCTAGCACTTTTCTGGTAACATTTTTAGGACTCTCTATGTATAGTATCATGTCAACTATGAACAGTGACAGTTTTACTTCTTCTTTTCCAATTTTGATTCCATTTATTTCTTTTTCTTCTCTGATTGCTGTGGCTAAAGCTTCCAAAACTATGTTGAATAATAGTGGTGAGAGTGGGCAACCTTGTCTTGTTCCTGATCTTAGTGGAAATGGTTTCAGTTTTTCACCATTGAGGACAATGTTGGCTGTGGGTTTGTCATATATGGCCTTTATTATGTTGAGGTAAGTTCCCTCTATGCCTACTTTCCAGAGGGTTTTTATCATAAACGGGTGTTGAATTTGTCAGAACTGTTGAATTGGAGATGATCATATTTTTTTTCTCCTTCAGTTTGCTAATATGGTTTATCACATTGATTGATTTGCATATATTGAAGAATCTTTGCATTCTTGGGCTAAACCCCGCCTGATCATGGTGTTTGATCCTTTTAATGTGCTGTTGGATTCTGTTTGCTAGTATTTTGTTGAGGATTTTTGCATCTATGCTCATCAGTGATATTGGCCTGTAGTTTTCTTTCTTTGTGACATCTTTGTCTGGTTTGGGTATCAGGGTGATGGTGGCCTCATAGAATGAGTTTGGGAATGTTCCTCTGTCTGCAATATTTTGGAAGAGTTTGAGAAGGATAGATGTTAGTTTTTCTCTAAATGTTTGATAGAATTTGCCTGTGAAGCCATCTGGTCCTGGGCTTTTGTTTGTTGGAAGATTTTTAATCACAGTTTCAATTTCAGTGCTTGTGAGGGTCTGCTTATATTTATATTTCTTCCTAGTTCAGTCTCAGAAGGTTGTGCTTTTCTAAGAATTTCTCCATGTCTTCCCATTTGTCCATTTTATTGGCATATAGTTGCTTGTAGTAATCTCTCATGATCCTTTGTATTTCTGCAGTGTCAACTGTTTCTTCTCTGTTTTCGTCTCTAAATCTGTTGATTTGAGTCTTCTCCCTATTTTGCTTGATGAGTCTGGCTAGTGGTTTATCAGTTTTGATTATCTTCTCAAAGAACCAGCTTTTAGTTTTATTGATTTTTGCTATTGTTTCCTTCATTTCTTTTTCATTTATTTCTGATCTGATCTTTTTGATTTCTTTCATTCTACTAACTTTGGGGTTTTTTTTTTTTTGTTCTTCTTTCTTTACTTCCTTTAGGTGTAAGTTTAGGCTGTTTATTTGAGATTTTTCTTGTTTCTTGTGGTAGGATTGTATGGCTATAAACTTCCCTCTTAGAACTGCTTTTGCTGCATCCCATAGGTTTTAGGTCATTGTGTTTTCATTGTCATTTGTTTCTAGGTATTTTTTGATTTTCATTTCTTCAGTGATCTCCTGGTTATTTAATAGTGTATAGTTTAGCCTCCATGTATTTGTATTTCTTACAGTTTTTCTTCCTGTATTTGATATCTAGTCTCATAGTGTTGTGGTCAGAAAAGATACTTGATATGATTTCAATTTTCTTAAATTTACCAAGGCTTGATTTGTGATCCAAGATATGATAGAATGTTCCATGAGCACCTGAGAACAAAGTGTATTCTGTTGTTTTTAGATGGAATGTCCTATAAATATCAGTTAATGAGTCTTTTAAAGCTTGTGTTTCCTTTTTTATTTTCATTTTGGTGAAAAGAAATCCATTGGTGAAAGTGGGGTGTTAAATTCCCCTACTATGATTGTGTTACTGTCAATTTCCCCTTTTATAGCTGTTAGCATTTGCCTTATGTATTGAGGTGCTCTTATGTTGGGTGCATAAATATGTACAATTTTTACATCTTCCCCTTGGATTGATCCCTTGATCATTATATAGTGTCCTTCTTTGTTTCTTGCAATAGTTTTTATTTTAAAGTCTATTTTGTCTGATATGAGAATTGCTACTCCAGCTTTCTTTTGATTTCCATTTGCGTGGAATATCTTTTTCCATCCCCTCACTTTCACTCTGTATGTGTCCCTAGGTCTGAAGTGGGTCTCTTGTAGACAGCATATATAAGGGTCTTGTTTTTGTATCCATTCAGCCAGTCTATGTCTTTTGGTTGGTGCATGTATTCCATTTATATTTAAGGCAGTTATTGATATGTATGTTCCTATTACCATTTTCTTAATTGTTTTGGGTTTGTTTTTGTAGGCCTTTTTCTTCTCTTGTGTTTCTGCCTAGAGAAGTTCCTTTAGCATTTGTTGTAAAGCTGGTTTGGTGGTGCTGAATTCTCTTAGCTTTTGCTTGTCAGTAAAGGTTTTAATTTATCTATCGAATCTGTATGGCATCCTTGCTGTGTAGAGTAATCTTGGTTGTACCTTTTTCCCTTTCGTTACTTTAAATATGTCTTGCCACTCCCTTCTGGCTTGTAGAGCTTCTGCTGAAAGATCAGCTTTTAACCTTATGGGGATTTCCTTGTATGTTATTTGTTGCTTTTCTCTTGCTGCTTTCAATATTTGTTCTTTATATTTAATTTTTGATAGTTTGATTAATATGTGTCTTGGCGTGTTTCTCCTTGTATCCTGTATGGGACTCTCTGCACTTCCTGGACTTGGTTGACTATTTCCTTTCTCATATTAGGGAAATTTTCAACTATAATCTCTTCAAATATTTTCTCAGTCCCTTTCTTTTTCTCTTCTTCAGGACCCCTATAATTCGAATATTGGTGCGTTTAATGTTGTCCCAGTTGTCTCTGAAACTGTCCTCAATTCTTTTCATTCTTTTTTCTTTTTTTTGCTCTGCAGTAGTTATTTCCACTATTTTATCTTCCAGATCATTTATCTGTTCTTCTGCCTCTTTTTTATGCTCTTGATTCCTTCTAGAAAATTTTTAATTTCATTTATTGTATTGTTCATCATTGTTTGTTTGCTCTTTAGTTCTTCTAGGTCCTTGTTAAACATTTCTTGTATTTTCTCTGTTGTATTTATGAGATTTTGGATCATCTTTACTATCATTACTATGAATTCTTTTTCAGGTTGACTGCCTATTTCCTCTGCATTTGTTTGTTCTGGTGGGTTTTTATTTTGCTCCTTCATCTGCTGCATATTTCTCTGTCTTCTCATTCTGCTTAACTTACTGTGTTTGGGGGCTCCTTTTTGCAGGCCACATATTTGTAGTTCCTATTGTTTTTGGTGTCTGCCCATGGGTAAGGTTAGTTCAGTGGGATGTGTAGGCTTCCTGGTGGAGGGGACTTGTGCCTGTGTTCTTATTTATGAGGCTGTTTCTTGTCTTTCTGGTGGACAGGACCAAGTCTGGTGGTGTGTTTTGGGGTGTCTTTGAATTTATTATGATTTTAAGTAGCCTCTCTGCTATTGGGTGGGTTTGTGTTCCTCTCTTGCTAGTTGTTTGGTATGGGGTGTCCAGTACTAGAGTTTGCTGGTTGTTGTGTGGAGCTGGGTCTTAGCATTGAGACAGAGCTCTCTGGGAGAATTCACGCTGATTGATATTATGTGGGGCTGGGAGTTCTCTAGTGGTCTAATGTCCTGAACTCAGCTCTCCCTCCTCAGAGCCTCAGGCCTGACACCCAGCCAGAGCATCAAGACCCTTACATATATATGGGTTAAATTCTCCAATACAAAGGCATAGGGTGGCCAGCCTTCTGTGCTCTGCTCATTCCCCAGCTGGGCATTGTCCTCCAGAATTGGTCGATATTGAGAGCCTGTTTTGGATCCAGGTCCAGCTTCATTCCCTAGCATCTAGAAGAAGCAGCTGACACCCCTATCCTCTCCTATCCCCGCTGCAACTCATCATGATCCTGGAGAACTTGAACCTTTTGTTAATAAGCCGTTTTTAATCCCCATTTCATGATTGAAGAAAGTGCCAGTCAAGGGATGAAAGTAATAAAATAAATAATACATTGAGGGCATTTGTAATGTCAGGCATTCTAAGAATTTTGCATATATTGATTTATTTACTGTTCACGAAAACCCTATAAAATGGTTACAATTTTTTTTTTTCTGTTTCGTAGGTAAGAATCAGTGAGAGTCAGATTGATCATGTACCTTATCCAAAGTCACAAAACTAGTAAATATGGAGTTGATTAGAAGCCTGACAACTGCTCTGTGGTCCTCCTACAAGTAATCATGCTGGGAAATTTTCATCATTTGTAGCCTCATTCAGTCCTGTTTGTCACCCTGGGAAACAGGTATTGGGAATCCTATACTTTATATGCTAAGAATCAGAGAAACTAAAACACATGTCCAAATTCATTTGGCATTCAACTGGAATTCAATTCCAAGTGTTCTAAACATCACATTTCATATTGTTCAACTATACTCAAGTTCCTGCTAAACAAGACAAATTAGAACCACACTTTTTTTTTTTTTAATACTGAAAAACAGTCATTTATATTCTTAATCCTATGTTAGGGCAGTGGCAGTGATGAAACTCATACCTTTTGCCATTATTATATAGGCTAATTTCATTTCTGTTTTTTAAATTGTGATTTCATTATTTAAAATAATTTATTAAAAATCAGTAGTAAGAGAGCTTGTTCTCATTTAAATACTCTTGGGGGTAGAATGAGAAAATATTCCAAAGCAGCTCAGATGGAGGCAGATGTGGCAGGTATGTGGGCTGTGGGACTTTGGAGGGGAGCTCCTCGTCCTTAAAATCAGACAATGTCCTGCCAAGTTGCAGAACCCAATCAAACATGCCTCACTTCTAAAAACCAATGCTCTTTTGAAATCACCAGATCCCTTCTCAGAAGTCCTTGGACTTTACCATCCATAATTCTTATTATTTTTTTACACTAGATCATCATCCTTTGAGTCTTGCTGTCTTGTTTTCTTTGGCTTTTCAGAGGGTAGAGTTTTCAGCTCCCTTCTTGATTTCAATAGAAGTATTATTTCTGAGACACCTCTTTCAGAATTTCCTTAGTTGTCAAATCTTGTACCATTAAAAAAAGTAGAATATCTCCCAAGCTACACTTGCTGGCTTCAGTCATTATACAAGAATTGACAATCACAACTATATTTTTCCCAACATTAATCTGTAAGTTCTGCAGCTAGGTAGAATCAGATTTGAAATAATAAAACCTTGGATTTTAATTTTAGCTTGACAATTTACTATGTGTATAGCCATTGTTATGAGTTAAGCTTTCTGATTCTTAGCTTTTTCATCTCAAAATTTTAAGCTCTATTATCTATCATGATGGTTGTTCTGGAGATTAAGGGCAATCATTCATTCACTTATTTCCTCACTCATTCATCATATTCAATAACTATGTGTTGAAGGTTTACTAAATATCAAGTATTCTGTCAACCTTTGGCAGTGAGAGAAGTTACAATGTTTTCGTTTTTATTCTCAAGGAGTGCATAATCTACGTGGGAGAGAGTTAAGTGCACAGTTAACAGTTGTCATGCTGTCTGCTCATAGGATGTATGTACAGAAGCTACAGGAACATCAAAAGGTGAGGGGAGGGTTGGTATCTGACATTGTTTGGGTGTTGAGTGGTGACAAATGTATGGAGGAATCAAGGTATATTTTCTGAGGAAGAGATAATTAGTCAATGACTTAATGAAAGAATAAGAGTAAGCCAAATGGGAAGAGGGCTGGGGCAGGGACACAAGAGAGGTAGGTATAATTGAAGACACATACCTAGGACAAAGTGTGAAATGCTAATAAGTGCTTAGTACTTTGAACCTCTTTGATTCTAAATAAAACAATGAAAAAAGACAATTTGACCTCAAAACCTGCCTTTGATTGCATATAACCAAAGCTATTACTTTTCAGTGTTAACACTGAGTCTTCACAGCTTCCCAGACTTAGGAGCTGTTCTTTGAAGTACACAAAAGATAAGATCCTATGGGGACAGGACTTTCTGAACATAGTGAGATTAATTTACACCACCACAAAATAAAATCAACCTGCTGTTAATCAAAGGTCCAAATCCTATTTTCCAGGGCATTTCACAGGAGGATTTTTCCCACCATGGGAAAAAGTGAAAAGATAGTAGAAAAATCACTCTTGCGATACTTTGGGATGAAAACAAACAACAGAGTCATACTTTGATGAGAAAGTTAGCAGGCTGCCATTGATATGTCTCCACAGAGGAGGAAAAGTAGCCTTTCAAACAGAAAAAAATGCTATCTCAATTAAGCAACTTAATCTATTTATGTGTTTATTTTTTATATACACCTAATATGAGTGGAGCATCATGTTGGTTATTAAGTTTTGGTTCCATATAACACACTTAGATTAAGAATGAACATGTTGTGAAGAAAAGAAGATGAGCATTTTGATTTAGTTCTGACTGTACCACTTAGATAGCATGACCTTGGGCAGGATTTTACCCCCTTTCCCACATATTCAATGCTACTAATAGCATCAGCCTAGCCCACAGCACTTTTGATAACCAGATATGGAGCAATAGATGCACAATTACTTGAGGAGCAATAATGTAAAATGAATGTAGGATATTGATAAAATTAAAGTTAGAAAATATTCTAATGATGAATTCGTTTTGAGTTAAACCTTTCCTAACCCTGGACCTGCATTCACAGGGCTAGGAATTCAACAAAAGGTACTCACACATGTGATTCCTGTTGTCTTAGCCTGGCTGCTAAAACAAAATATCATAGACTGGGTGGTTTAAACAACAGACCTTTATTTCTCACAGTTCTGAGATCTGGGAAGTCCAAGATCAAGGTGCTGGCAGATTTGGTGTCTGTTGAGGACCCTCTTCCCATTTTACAGACAGCTGCCTTCTTACCGTATCCTCAGATGTCAGAAAGAAATATCATCTCTCTCATGTCTCTTCTTATGAGGGCAGTAATCTCTCATGGGGGCTCCACCCTCATGACCTAATTATGTCCCAAAGGCACCACTTCCAAATACCATCACATGGATGATTAAGGCTTCAATATATGAACTTTGGGGAGACACAAACATTCAGTTCATAGCACCTGCTTTTAATTTATGGGCAATTTCTACTGTTGTATCATCTTTCAGACTTATTATCAGTCTCTTGATTTTGTTTGGGAATTTCATCTCAATTTACCTATGCAGACCTTTCCACCCTTCTCCTTCCTCTCTTTATAAATGATTAACCGGAGAAAGCATTCATCAATCTATGACACAATAGTATAGATTTTGACAAATAAATTAATGAAAAAATGAAGAAAAATCCAAGGTCTTCCTTTTCTGGAGGAACTCTTACCTGTAGCACCTTACAGGCAAGCCCCTCAGAAGGAAGATTAAGGTCTCTGTCTAATACAGATCTTGGTACCAAGTGGATGTTCGTGTAATGTTGGTCATCATCACTCACTTCCCTTCACAGTCCTCACCCTCACCCTTAATTTTGAGGACACAAATTGAAAGATTAGGAACCTTGCTCCTTTTGCCTCAAGTCCCAAGGCCTAATTCTGTCATTTGCTTACTGTTTGTTTGTTTTTTTTTCTGAAATTGATTAAGATTACTAACATACATCAACTGACATACATCAAATAGTAATGGAAAAGCCTCCAAACACTAAAATAGGTGCCTATAAAGGGAATGCAATACTGGTGGGAGGAGCAAAGGGATCAATTTCATTTTGCTATTTATGCTTGGTCCTTATTTCCCTGATACCAGGGTGTAATTCCAGGCTAAGTTAGTTTTCCTTTGGGGAGGTGCTGGAGGCTATGACGGGTTTCAGAGAAAAGGGGCATCATCAGATGGCTGCTGAAGCTTGTCCTGATCTCCATGGCAGCATTTCTCAAAGAGGATCCTATGGGGAAAAGGAGAATATTCCAATATTCTCTACGACTTTCCAAAAAAGAAGAATCTGGAAGAGAGTAAACCCACATGTTTCATCCTGAATCTTCTGCCCTGAAGCTGCTCCATTTTACAGGAAACTCTGGTCTGCCTGTTTATTCAGCATCCTTCTTGTCTCTTAGAAGGGAGCACGGATGAAGAAGAGATGGTGATTGGACTCCTGAAAGCCATTGGATGGATCCATGACAGGAGAATGTGGCCTTGACTTTCATCTGACAGGAATGGATTCTGCTGGACATTTCCCTGAAAAACCTGTGCAGGGGTGATGGTAAAATACAGGCATCTTTTCTCATCAGTATATCCCTGGGCAAAGCTGTGAGCCCTCCAAATCAGAACCCACAGAAATACCAGAAATGGCATAAACAGGACTTTCACAGAGCACTTGTTAAAATTGAGAAATGGTATTGAAAAAGAAAGACAACTCTTAAGCAGGACATTCTTGAGATAGCACAATACAATATCATGAAACAACCATTTAAAAAAATTCTATGTGCTGTTGAAGCCAATATTTACCCTGTCCTACTCCTATTAATTCCTCTACAAAGGTATCAAAAATCTTAAGGTGGGATTGGCTATCTCAAAATTTTATTATTTTTCCAATTACATATACATATATATGTATATAGTATATGTAATATATATATGAAAACTATACATCACTTTGTGTGCTTTTAAAGTTACATAAGTGGTTTTGCAATATAAAAACTGAAAATTATGCGTTTACGCTTGGGAAATACCGCAAGGTTTCTGCAAGATTTTTCAGAAGCTTAAAAATTATTATGACTTGCAGTATTTATTAATCTTACTTGACCATGATGTTATAAGCAATAATAGCAACCATACCAACAACAACAACACAAGAAATTGCTGAGCCTCTCTACAGCTAAGCGTACAGAGGAACCCATTTTGGAATGAATATAAGACTCTGAGTTGAAGGTGCAAAGGGATCCTTGCAGAGTCTGCACTGAGCCCCAGGACGAGAAGGCTGCAGAATTCAGGGATGCAGCGAGGCTCAGGTTTAGCTCAGGTGTGTAGTCGTGCTGTCCTTTTCATGCTCCCTGGGGAGCCTAAGTGTGGCAGCAGGCAGCCAGGCAGAGTAAAGGTCTGAGTGAGCTGCGGGTCCCCTGACATCTGGCAGTGGCAGCAGGATCAGCCACAACAGAGTACTATGCTCAGCCCCAGTCTGATAGGATGGTTGTGAAGATGAAATGAATGGGAGCTCATGACAGCATCTTGTGAACTGAAAAATGTCAACTCTGTATGCCACCACTTCTACAGGCAGTGTCAAATCTTGTGCTAGGTGTCACTAACACAGGAGATCATTTTAAAACATCCATAGCCAACAATTCTTGAGCACTTGACATCAAGAGTTGTGTTAGGCTGACCATATTCTTGGTGCTCTTCGTGTATTAACTCTTTTAATACTATTTTTATTGATACAATAATTTAACACTGTTATTCATGAGTGGGAAAACTGGGTCGCACCCCAAGCAGTCTGACTCCCAGCTCAGCTCTTATCCTCCTTACTGATCACATCATGAGCTTATGAGAGACATATCATTGCTCTTGGTTTAGGAATGAAGAAATTGACTTTCATGGAGTCCTGTAATTTGCATAATGTCGTACAATTGTTTAAGGGCAGAGCTACCTTTGCAAGAGAGAATGATGCCTCTGGTTGAAGTTGCTGAGTGGCAAAAGTAGCGGCCGCCCCAAAACCCCATCCCAACAATGCGCTCTGCACGTTTCACATTTAGAGATAATTCTCTACCACGTGGGCAGCCTGCGACATTGACTGGATCATCAATTTGACTAGGTGGAGTGAAAGCCTTTTAGGAAAAGCAGGCAATATTGAAATAAATATAATGTTTTATATTTACATAGTCAATTACACTCTTGTGAAGAGGCTTCCATATCGAATTGTCCACGTCGTTTTGTTCTCCCAATACCTGCAGAGAGTAGGTAGTTGCTTTCCAAAAGTATACCAGATTTAGATCTATTCTGTTTGAATCCCAGTTCATCCATGTAACAACACTGTGATCATAAATAAGTGTCTTAAACCACCAGAGTCAAAGACTTTCCTTTAAAAAATAAGGTTAATGTGGGAGTTTGGGATTGACATATATACACTAATATGTATAAAATAGATAATTAATAAGAACATACTGTATAAAAAATAAATTAATTAGGGCTTTCCTGGTGGCGCAGTGCTTGAGAGTCCACCTGCCGATGCAGGGGACATGGGTTCGTGCCCCGGTCCGGGAAGATCCCACATGCCGCGGAGCGGCTACGCCCGTGAGCCATGGCCGCTGAGCCTGCGCGTCCGGAGCCTGTGCTCCGCAACGGGAGAGGCCACAACAGTGAGAGGCCCATGTACCACAAAATAAATAAATAAATAAATAAATAAAATAAAAAATTAATTAATTAAATAAAATAATTTTAAAAAAAGGTTAATGTGACAAACCCAGAGTGGTGAGGAATAAATTAAATTAGTATCTGTTGAGTGCCCTTAAATAGACGGTACTACTTTACTATAGCTTCATTTATACACAGAGTGTCTGTTGAGGCCCCACTGTGTGCTGGGTGCTGATCCCCATACTAGATGAATCTTGTTTAAGTGTAAGGGATGAAGTTCAGTAAGCTCAGACCGTGAATCAAACTGGGTGATCTGAGCCAGGAGACAGGTTTTCTGGATCTCTAATCCTGGCTCCTTATAAACAAAACAAGCAAGTCTCTTAGATCATATCAGGGGCTTTCATGTTGTGTTCTGTGTCCCAAAGATTCCACTCATGTTCCTTGGGAGCCTCCCATTAAGATGGGAGATGTAGGTTTGACAGGACCCAACATCCATGCACCCCACTGCCTTCCTTCAGAAGTGATAGGACGGTTGCTCATGAGTAAGAAATAAACACAGACTGTTTGGGCTGGAACATTGTGTGGTTTTGTTTGAAATAGAATTAATTTTTTACAAAGAGAGAGAGAGAGAGTGTGTGTGTGTGTGTGTGTGTGTGTTTAAATCCATATTCCAAGTTTAAAAATATCAAATGACTATCACACAGAGAGGATAAACCAGTGGTGTCAAGCAGATCTGAATTTACTTGCTAGCTGTGTGAACATAATGGGTGTTAAACCTCTCTGAGCTGTAATTTTCTCATCCATAAAATGGGAAAATGCTATCTCACAGAATAGTAATAAGACTTAAATGAGATCATTCTTTAAACAAGATGCCTTGGCCCATAGCTTTGCTAAATACATGTTAAGTTTTTCTCTTCACACCATCTTGGGGAACAGAAATATCTCCAAGGCTTTGTCACAGGGTCTTAACATATAACCAGGATCCTCAAAGGTTGGGTTTTCAATTCTTGAGAAATGATTGTACCTATCTTTCTTGATGACTGCATTGTCTGAGTTCATCATTTTCATACTGAAAATATTCCTACATACCACATATTTCAATCCAATATACATTAAAATGTTTAGATATATAGTCATTTTTTGAAAAACTAATATATAATTAAGGTACTTTACTCCTGCTCTGCACGCTATGATTATTAAAGATAGTTTCAGATGTTCATATACAACTTTTAAACACAAAATGTACACATACATCATTATTTTATATCTTGATGGTTATGATTTAGGGGTCAATCTTTCCATTTAGTGAGTATTCAAGGGAAACTGGCTGTGCTCTCAACATCAAAAAGTGGGTGTATTTAGGTTCTAAATCCCTAAGATCTACATTACCTTGTACAACCCCTGTGAGCATGTATAAAATGGTGGCTATTATACCAGTTGGAAGTATTTTTTAGCCTGCAGTTTGCACTTCAGAGCAGCTATTATTTTTCTTTTTTTAATTGCTTATTTTTTTAAATTGAGGTGTAATTGACATATAACATTATATTAGTTTCAGGTATACAACAGATGATTTGATATTTGTATACATTGAGAAACAATCACCACAATAAATCTAGTTAGCACACACCCTCTTATGTAGTTACAAAATTTTTTGCTTGTGATGAGAATTTTTTAAGATCTACTCTCTTAGCAACTATCAAATGTGCAATACAGTATTATTAACTATAGTCACCATCCTGTACATTACATTCCATGACTTATTTGCTTTATTACTGAAAGTTTGTAGCTTTTGACCCCATTTACCTATTTATCTCACACCTTGACCACTCCTACATCCCTCCTCTGACCACCACCAATCTGTTCTCTGTATCTGTGAGTTTGTTTGTTTTTGTTCTATATTCCACATATAAGTGAGATCATATGGTATTTGTCTTTTTCTGTTTGACTTATTTCACTTAGCATAGTACCCTTGCAGTCTAAATATATTGGACTTGCCAAGAATGGCAAGATTTCACTCCTTTTTATGGCTGAATAATATTCCATTGTATTAAGATATATATATATATATATATATATATATATATATATATATATATATATACCACGATTCCTTTATCCATTCATCCATTGATGGGCACTTAGGTTATTTCCATATATTACCTATTGTAAATAATGCTGCAGTGAACATGGGGTTACAGATATCTTTTCAAGTTATTGTTTTCATTTTCTTCAGTTAAATACTCAGAAGTGGAACTGCTGTATCATATGGTAGTTCTAGTTTTAATTTTTTGAGGAAACTTCATACTGTTTTCCACATTGGCTGCACCAATTCACATCCCCACCAACAGTGCACAAGGATTTCCTTTTCTCCATATCCTCACCAACATTTGTTATTTTTTGTCTTGTTGATGATAGCCATTCTAACAGGTATGAGGTGATGTCTCAAGGTGGTTTGATTTGCATATGCAAACATGAATTTGCAAATATGCATATTTGTATATTTCTATGATGATTGGTGATGTTGAGCATCTTTACATATACCTGTTGGCCATGTTTATAGCTTCCTTGAAAAAATGTTTATCAGCTCTTCTACCATTTTTTTAGCAAATTGTTTTCTTTTTGTTATTGAGTTGTTTGTATTATTTACATATTTTGGATATTAACGCCTTATCATATATATAATTTAAAAATATTTTCCCATTCAGTAGGCTGCGTTTTTTAGTCTGTTGATGGTTTCCTTTCCTGTACAGAAGTAATTATTTTTTCTTTTCACAGTAAAGCTACTTCTCATCCTTAATGCAGTGGAAAATGGACATTAAAAGGAGATATTTTTTCTAAATAAAATAAGAGGGAGAAGATACAGAAGGAATTTGTTGGAGGATGAAGAAGCATTCATTTGGGGAGACCACCAGGGTACTTAAGTGATAAAGCTCTTGACTAAAATGATCCTCTCAAGTGACTGAGCCTTGGGATGAGTCAGGAAACCCAGTTCCCAGTGCTGGCTCTCCCTCTTAATCATTGAATGACCCTCTTATTTCTTAGTCTTTTCTTGAACTGCCCAGCTCAGAATCGAGGTGAAAAATCCACTGGGATAATGAATGGAAAAGTGTTTAGAAAAAAATAAAAGCATAATTTTGAAAATATGTAGAATTATACTGAAATACTTAAGTTTGAGTCAAATTTGAGGAGCTTACTAGTTTTGAGTGTAGCTTCTAGAGACTGACAGATCTTTATGAAAACCCTAACTTTAAAACCCGTAACCTCATTCTGAGTGTTTTATTGAACTGATCTAAGAATTGGTTTTCTCCTCTTTAAAATGGGCATAAATTGTATTCTCCCAAATGAGAACCGAATGATGAAATGCTTGCATGATGCTCAGTTCAGTGTATGGCACAGAATTAGCCCTTAATAAATGGTAGTGAGAATAATGAGATGAGATTATGGCAATGGCCTGGTCAAAATGTTAACCGTAACAGAAAAATGAAATTCCATTTTTCAGGTCCTTTTAAAATCTGGCCACTTGGGTATCATGGAAATTGAGTTAATTTCTACACATGCAAACCAACGGGTACCTTGGTTGAATTTTTATTTAATACGTTAGATAAGTTATATGTATTGGGTTAGCAGATAAAATATTACCAACTGGTACATTAGGTGAAGAGCATCAGATAAGTTTGTGTATTAGTTGAAAGTGTCAGCCAATGGTTGCCAAAGAAACAAAAATGAACTGAAAATAAAAAGCTCACTCTAACCATGTTTTTCCATATAAACCAAAATAGTGACTTCATTAGGCTCTTCCTCTTTTGTGTTTCTGAAGAGCATGTGGTATTAGGACAAATCACAGGCTTTAATTTACCACATAAGTCCTCTAAGCTTCCTCTATGACTCTAATAATGCACCTTCCAGCATGGTCATGAGGCACTAAACAAGATATTGTACTTGAAAAGAATAAGAAGGTGGTAATTTTTTCTCAGCTGAATAAATATTAACATGATCCCAGCACATCTAACACATCATAGATGCACAATAACTAAGAATATTCAGTCCCTCTTCCCTGAGTAGCTCACTGACAAGTTGCCAGAACAGGGAAATGAGCACATAACCTTAATGAATTGCCAAGGGCACTAATAATCTTGGATTAATATGCTTCCTAACCCAGTTTGAAAAGATTTCCTGAAAGAAGTATTCCGTGAATCTAGAATTCCATGAATCTAGATGAGAAATATTTAGCCAGGTGCAAGTAAGGAAGAAGAATATAACCAACAAGTTAGGAGGCTGGGAAAAGAAATTACAAAGGAGAGAAACTGGAAGTAAGTTGTTTGGTGAAAAGGAGCAGTAGAAGGTGTGATAAGAGAAGTACAATTTAAGGGCAATCTGAGTTGATTCCTTTAACCATGGGAAAAAAAGTTTAATCAAGGGGCAGAGACCTATGTTACTTATGGACATACCATCTGCACTGAACAATCATCAGACAGCCAAATATGGTAAAATAAACAGTCACTTGGAAGATTTCTTAATTAATTTTAAGAATTAACATCAGGGAACCAAATATATGGTAACTCTACATGATCAATGTATATTGATCCCCTCTGTTGATGGAACCATGACTGTTGCCTTTCATCTTGTCTTCACTTTCTGACCTTGGATTGGATCCCTGTAAATTCACAGGCAGCTCAGAGGTAGTAGGAGCAGCCACCCCACCCTCTATACCTTATTACTCCTGTAAAAATTTCCTACATGGACATTACATCTCTTTTCCTGGAAGAAATAAATGAAGGAAGTACAGTAATAAAAAGGAACTTTACATTTCCCAAGACCATGGACCAGTGAATAGATAAAGTGGAGAAGAAAAATGGTCCAAATTCCTTTGGAGAAGGGGAATCCGGTAATCATAGTGATGAAGATGAACACTTAAGCTGACTTTCCTTGTGCCCAACTTCCTAGGGTGTATTCTGTCAGCTCAGCTGGACCAATGGGCTATCATGTGTGTTTAACTTGAGCCCAATTTCCAGGATGAATGGGGCTTCAAGATGAGAAATTCCTGGCCCAATCACGAGTCAGCCTGTCATGAGTACCCCAGGTTGACTCTGTTCTCAATATCCTCCTTTAGATATAAAACTCCTATCTTGAACCACAGTTCTGCTCTAGTTCCCCCAAGTTAAAATCCCAACTTCCTTTCATATCTGTTCTCTATTTTCCTGATTCTAAGGCCAAATGTTTTTCTCATCCATAGCTCCAGTTCCTGGTTTCCAAATCCCAGAACTTCAGGCTTATGTCTAATATCTGCTATTGATATATTTTTGATGCTATTGATATTCCCCCCGATATTCATACTTTATCCTTTTTTCGATGCCCATATACCATGTTCTCACTATCTTATAGAAATCTCACTTGTAATGTTATTCATTTATTGATTTATTCCTTCACAGATG
The DNA here is from genome assembly GCF_951394435.1 of Stenella coeruleoalba. NCBI lineage: Eukaryota > Metazoa > Chordata > Mammalia > Artiodactyla > Delphinidae > Stenella > Stenella coeruleoalba. The sequence goes on along the minus strand of NC_137149.1, from coordinate 38,639,247 downwards.
AGCACTTGTTTACCATGTGCTAGCTGTCAGAGCAGCAGATGTGAATAGGACACGCTTCTGCCCTCATGGAGTTCACAGCAGAGTACAGGACACTGAGACATCCACAAAGAAAGAACATACATGGATTAATTACATGGAAACCTGAATCAAAAATAAATTAGCAGGCTTCCCTGGTGGCGCAGTGGTTGAGAGTCTGCCTGCCGATGCAGGGGACACGGGTTCGTGCCCCAGTCTGGAAAGATCCCACATGCCGCGGAGCGGCTGGGCCCGTGAGCCATGGCCACTGAGCCTGCATGTCCGGAGTCTGTGCTTCACAATGGGAGAGGCCACAACAGTGAGAGGCCCGTGTACCGAAAAAAAAAAAATTAGCAACTTTCCAAGCATGGGGGTGAGGAAGAGAATGCCAGGGATAGGGCTCCAGATATAATTGCTGCATAACAAACCACCCCAAAACTCGGTAGAGTAAAACAAGCATTTTCTTACGTTTACAGGTTCTGTGGGTTAGGAATTTGGTCATCTCATAGTGGGAGGATTTGTCTCAATTCCCTAATGTTTAGGGCCTCAGCTGGGAAGGTTTGAAGACTGGTATAATGTCATGGCTGGGGCCTGGAATCATCTGGAGGCATCCTTATTCATGTGATTGGAAGTTGATGTAGTTTGACAGCTGGAAAACATACACAAGGCCTTTCTGTGTAGCCTGAGCTTCTTCACAGCACGGCAGCCTCAGAGTAGTCAAATTTCTTACAAAGGCAGCTCAGGACCACAAAGGTAAACGTCCCAGCTTACAGGGCAGAAGTTACATTGCCTTGTAACCTAGACTCAGAAGTTTCACAGCATCTCTTCTTCCTATTCTGTTAGTTATATATGAGTCAAAAGGGAGGGGGCTTAGGCTTCTCTCTTGGTGGCAGAGTTGAAAGTCTCTAGAAAAACATGTGGAATTGGCGATAGTCTTAAAGCCATCTTTGTTAAAATATAATCAGTGGTTTTCATATGTGAGCAAGGGGAAAAGTTCTGAACAGTCTGTGCAAAAATGTTAGGCATCAAGGGACATGATTAATAGATGAGTGTGTATCAAGGATAACATACATGGAGAGGAATTGGTAAGGAGTTGTCAGGAGAAGTGTTGGAGTTACAAGAGGAGATCTTGAAAAGAGGCTGGGGACCATTTAATAAGCCACAGTAACTGACAAGATGAGAAATGATAAGAACTTCAACTCAGGCAATGGCAGTGGAATTTGAAGAAGAAAATGACTAAGAGATATTTAAGATGTAAAATCCATATGACTTGCCAGTTCCCTAGCTATTAGGTAAGAGAAATGTGGATGCACCTGATATCTGTCACTTTCTGTTGCTCAGAATCTTTCTCATTCACTGAACGAATCAAGGGGAGGGATGGAATCTAGGCTGGTCAACCAGAGCACCCCACCTGGTTGGGGTTGGGGGTGGGTAGGCATATGCCTCAAGGTACAGCTAGTGGAGACTGACATAGGATTTCTGGAATTACTAGAAAAGTGATTTGCTCTTTCCTATGGGAAATGTAAGAATGACTTAACCCCAGAGCTACCATTTGCCATATTTTTCCAAATGGAGAACAAAGGTCAGAGAATGAAGTTGTCCCAGGAAAAAATCTAGCCAAGAAAGGGGAAAGAGAAGCATGCACCCAAAGATATTGTTAGAATCCTCAGATCCAGCTGAGTCAAAAGCTATAATTCAGGTTACACAGACCACTATATTCACTCTTTCTGAAAACTTTTATGAACTGTACTTCCATCCCCTACAATCAAAAGAGTACTGACCTATGTAATAGAGAAATTAAAGATGACTCTGAGCTTGTCGGCTGGGCATCTTGGAAAGTATAATAAGATACTGTGACTGTCATGGGGACCACAGTAGAAGAGAATGTCTGGTGACAGCATACATCCTGGTTTGAACATTGGCAGTGGAGGATCCTGTCAATCAGCCCAGCGATCAGCAGCATGCTTTACTCACTGACACATGACAGCACTCACACATGTGACATTCCCATTCCCATGGGCATATCCCATGCTGGGCACAGCTATTAGTCCACTAAATCTAATTCTACCACACCCTTGCTCACTCAAGAAGCATTTCATGATGCAAGCAGTTGGAGTTATTAACAACCTCACTGATTTGTATATTTCAAATTAATTGTTTGACACCATGCGTTAATTAAATATTAATAGTGACAAATGATCCCCACCACACTCCACAACTGATCACGGTCTTTGACTATGACCTAAATCATAGGTGTGACCTGATGCTTTTGGCTATTAGGGTGTAGAGATTTGGAGAGAAGACACAGATTGGGTTGAAAACTTTGGAATGAGCTAGGGCTTTGTCAGCGTTGCTCCTTCTGCTGTGGCGGAGGATAATTCAAGTTACATTGTGAAGCCTCTAATTCTAAGTGTAATACAAGTAGCTTTTCTCTCCCCAGTGTGTTCTATTGATTGCAGACAAAATGTAATTACCTTCTGAGATATACTTTTCCCATCTTAACTCCCTTTACATGTGAATAGAACTGTAACAGACAAATTACCTTTTTTAATTTTCTTTCTAGTTCCTAACATTCTTAGATTTTTTTTCCTGATCTGATGATTCTCCTCTCCTACCAATATAGCAGTGTTATTGAGGATTAATGGCATGTTCTATAAGGCCTGATAGAAATAATATGCAGTCCAATACAGTATCTAGAGTTATACTGGAATAGATACCACAGCTGAAGGTGCCATCTGAAATCATCACATCTTAAGTCCTGTCTTACCCAGTGGGAAACAAGGAACCCCAAAGCATACAAACCATCCAAGATGGCTCACTCCTTGTTAGTTAAGAATTCTTTCCTGAATCCTGGTTCTTTTCATTGCCTTAAAGTTTGATTATATGTACTGAATATATTGTATTTTGTAGGCATTTTACATGGTTTTCTAGCCACTCACAAGTTCAATCTCACTGTAATTTGTTTCCATCAGAGCAAGAGGATCCCCAGCTCAGCTTTATTCTATTGCTCCATTCTGGACCTTCTTTGTCAGCAGAAGAGGCAGCATCTGCTGCATTATGACAAACATACAAGCCTTAAATTTCAAAAATCAGGGCACCTCAGTCAGTGCACATTTTAGACATACAAATTATGGTGATGATATTAAAAATACTTTTGTAGGATAAGGATCACAGAGCTTTACAGTGCATAAAGTATGTTGAGGGCTTGTTGACCATTAAGTGAGATATGTAGATACAAAGGCTTCCATCAAAGAACAGACCTGGAGGACCTGATGAATCCTTTTAGGCAAGAGTTGCTCCTTCATTTTAAAAAACAAATTCACAAAGAATATTGTGACAAGAATAAAATAAGCAAAATGCAATACACAATCTAATCACAGAGTAAACCTATCATTCCTTATTTTCCATGTTTCTTTTTGAATATGTCCATTTACACCATGTGTGTATGTGTGTGTGTGTGTATCCATATTGATTTATACACTAGGTCTTTTAAACCTTTTTATTTTACTTAATTCCATATGACTTTGCCTGTTGCTACACTGTATTTATAGTACTCATGATTAATTCTTGCTTAATATTAAAGTGAATGGATATAATACAATTAAAAATATTTTTCCATCAATATTATTTCTTTTGAAAAAATTAATGAAAGGGGAAGAAGTGGGGGAGAGACAAAGGCTTTAAAATGTAACTGTTGGTTTTTCATTTCTTTGTTAATGAGGATCGGGTGGAGGCAATAACTGGGAGAGAAATTAATGAAGACACCCCAAATGAGAACAGGCAGAGGCTATTAATTTAGACTTTGCGAGGGCATCTGCCACCATCATGTGGGTTTGGCAGAGATTCAAAGGCAGTCAGAGGAGTGGGAAAGCTTTATAGAGGAAAAAGACAAAGCTTCAGGTTTGCCCTGATTGGAAGTTAGGGAAGCTGATTTGTAGGCTTCCTGGCAGAGGATCTATGTGATCAGTTTTGGGGGCATATGTATTTGCCTTTCTCTGATTAGTCCTGAGTTGGAAATGGGGGCAAAAATGAGAGAAACTGGCAGTCATTGAGCAAGTCCTGACCTTTTGGGGCCAATTGCTGCAGATGTTGTGAGTCACAGTTTTGTTGTTATATGTGGTCTGGCTATTATCTACCTTTATTGTCAAACTCTCACTGGATAAAAGTTGACATGATTGCTTACAGCCAGCATTAAACTGAGAATTAGTCTCTGAGTCCTGGGCATGAGTGAACCTTAAATGTCAAAAGAATGTCTCTGTGGTAAAATAGAACATCTTTAATAAATTCCTATGTTGCCACTTTGACAGTTATTTACTGAAATAAATTTATTAGTAATAGTTATTTAGTACAAGTTCATAAATAGTTACTCAATTGACACTTTTGTGTTTTACTTGCCTGTTTCTACTAACATACAAATGGTAATAAATTAAACCAACCTAGAGGTGGTCTGTGTTGCTCTTTTAGGGAGCCACCAACACCAGCTCAACCAGTGTATGGTTTGGAATATTTTATCCTAAATCCAGTTTGTAGTTTTAGTTAAGTAATTGCTTCCCATTCATCCTACTTAAGATTCTAGACTCATAATATTTCACCTCTTATCCTTTTTAAGTTATAAATAAATTTATTTTAAAGTGTGTATTTGAATAGATAGAATCCATGCATGGACAGATTACAAATAATCATATAGTGAACACTTGTGCAGTTAAAACAAAGGTTAAGAAATGGATTGGGCTAGTTCTTTAGAGGGCTTTGAAGCTCATCTCCAGTTTCATTCTTCTCTCTTTCCCCAGAATCATTATTAAGATTTTTGTAAAATGAGTAATCCATTGTCCCAGGACTGCCTGTTATATTTTGTTTTCTGATCTTCCAATCTTGGTCTATCCACATGTTCCTGTAAGAGTCCACTGTTCAGGCATTTTGCCTCCCAGGAGGTTCTGCTGAAGTATGAAACCAATATTCCCATGAAATGCATTTCTTCCAGATGTGGTTAAGTGGCGTCCAACACCTATCAATGGAGCAACCCAAAAGTTGAAGAGATTCCATCTGACTGAGAATAAGACTCATTAGATGTAATAGTACCCCTCCCCTCCATTATCTATTCACAGGTGATGGGAACAGAAGCCTAACAAAGTCTGTTAGTCTAAATATCAGTGGCAAATCACAGAATATATAACCACTATCTTTGGGCTTCTTTTTGAATTAATTCAATACAACCAGCATTCCTGCTGGGCACCTCTCCCTGAAATTTCTTCAAATCTTGTGGGTTTAGGTGGAGAGAGAAGGGAATATGAGAGTAATCATGACATCATTTCTTCCCTTTTGAAACCACTGCATAACTATAGGAGAGACAGAGAAGGTACTATTGTCTATTTGGTTGAGGAAACTCAGAAAAGGCAAAGGTTGCTCCAGGGTAAAAATACAAATGGCAGAACTGTAATTCTCATTCAGATTTCTAATACTGCATCCTGGGGTCTTCCTCCTAAAACACAGTACTTCCCAATATCATATCAAGCATCTAGGAAAAGAAAAGCTGTCTCACGCCCATTCTCTTTGTTTGAAACAGAAGAAATAGAGTTTCCACAGCTGGGCTTGATCTGGAATGAGCTTGAATCTGAACTTTCCTAATTTTAAATAAATTGTTGAAGAAAAATGCATTCTTTCAAGGAGCTAGGTTCTAATTCTCCATAAATGCACATGCAACAGCAAAGAATTAACTTCTCATTTGTTCTTTCAGCATTTGACTAATATTTACTTCTTAAGATGTCTATAAGATAAGTGGAACACTTACGGTTAACACCATTTTACAAATATATAATCCATGCTCAGACAAAGGTAAGTGACTTGCCATCTTACAGAGCTAAGAGCTGGTGAAATTTGGTATCAAACTCAGCCCTTGACAGTGTGAATCTAGTTTTCCCTGTCGAGTTTCCTCTCTGAGTGCAGTGATTGCTTCTGTTCCCTACATCATGACTGAACAGTAGTATTTATTAATGCTTGAAATAAGAGCAATACAGAGGAGCCATCTATGCCTAGCCTTGCTTAATTGGAATTCTCTCTCTCTCTTTTCTTTTTTTTCTTTTTTCTTTTTTTGTCTGGGGGTACATATGGTCACATTTTAAAACCAAACTGAAATGCAGCAAGAGAAGAAGCCAAGTCAAGAAAGAGTGAGTGTTACTATTCCAGCTATTCAATCAAATGAACCTAACAGTCAATGCTAATGGACCACTAGTACGTTCCTAGCTCAAAACATGGCTTAACAAAAATACTCTTTAATAACCTAAATGGGAAAAGAATTTGAAAAAGAATAGATGCATGTATATGTATAGCTGAATCACTTTGCTGTACACCTGAAACTAACACAGCATTGTTAATCAACTATACTCCCATATAAACTAAAAATTAAAAAATATATATATAAGGAAAATAAGCACTTGGTTCTTTGCCTGCAGGAACTTAAAAATTCTCTTGTTTGAAAGAGAATAGTAACATTAAAAAAATAATAATGCAGCATAGAAATTTTAGCTCTTAGAATGTGTTCTATTATATATGTAACCAATATTTGGGCTCATTTATTCTCCAGGACTATGTGACAGGCCCTATGCCCTTATTCGGAATCTGCGACTCAGAATAGATGATCAGCTTACCTGAGATCACACGGTTCAGAAGTAGTGGGGACCGAGATTTTTAACTTCCTATCCAAATCGCAGGCTCCTGATTGCAGTAAGGATACCCCCTTATCACAGCATTCTAGCTTTGAATTTATATCTTGGAGGAATATGGGTGTTGGCTCAGGAAAGAAAACAAAAAAGGAAAAATAGAGAGGGCAGAGGAAAAGAGCTGTCTGTGTGGGTGCATGTGAGCAGTAGAAAAATTCTGGGTCTCAGCTCTCACCTGAAAAAATGGTGTTTCAATGCCTGCAGGCATTTGACAAGAGAATGGCAAGCTTGTAGCACTGACAAATCAATTGGAAACATCTTAACTAGAATGTAGGGGGAAAATACACTTTCCGTAATTTACTTCATCTGATGCTTTTTTACATGGACAAAGAAGTCACTTCAACTCTATTAGGAAATTGCTTTCGGAGTTTTCAATAAGTTTCTTCAGTGGCACCTTTGTATCTTATAAAGTTGCAAAGTTATCCATGTGATGGCACTATTAGAAGAGAGAGTGTAAAATGTAATTGCTTTGGTAACATTTTGCAGCAACATCAAGAAAGACTTTGATGTCCCTGTGGTTTCAAAACTCAAATAATATCAACTGTGTTTCCTGGGCTTTTTTTTTTTTTTTTTTTTTTTACTGATCTACATTCGTATTAATCACAAGGTGCTGACAACTTGACAAATATTCCTTTGCATGGTATTCAACTGATATTTTCTAGAGCCCAGTGATATATCAAGTGGGGGTGGGGGGGCGGGGGGGAGAAAGAGCTGATAAAAATAAATTTCCCACTGTTGTCAGCGAGAGCTTTAGATCTCTAAAAATTATTCATAGCTACAAGGTAGCATTACTTCAAAGAGATGAAAATCATCCAAATGGAGTGGAAAAACTTCAGCTTTTTCTGAACCATATTTCAATTGAGGGAAAAGAAAGGCATCTACATTATTAATCATGGGGAGAAAAACAGCAGTGTATGAATTTTCACAGTGTGTTTGTTATTTCCTCTTGGACACAGTGCTCCAGGAAGCCCAGCTAGGTGATGATCTTAAACCCAAAACAGATGGTCTTTAAAATGATCATACAGATTTTCTTTCATAACGAATCTCAAGAATCCTATAGGATTTATAATAAAAACTGTTCATACATATGAAAAGACAGATGTTTCTTTAGATGCTACTCACCATTTCTTTGGCTGAATCCAGGAAGAGCCATTAGCTATGACTTTATTTTCAAGCAGCTGAGTTATGTGGGACTTTAGTCTCAACTAATCAATGTCAAAACACCTTTTAAATGGAAATTATTTTTTCTCTGGGGTGAAATATGGAGGTCTTGTGTTTAGAAGACTGGGGAATTAAGTCCCTTTTCATATGTATTTTTTATTGTTCCACAAGACTTGGGACATTCATCAGCTTCGTTTTGCAATTTTTAGTCCATGAAGCAAAACACTATTCAAAACACATATCTTCTGTCTAATAAACCATGAATAGAATACTGTACAGAGAAAAAGTAAATTCTAAAGTTTGGATATGATTGTGGTTTTCAATACTGCTCCAGAAGGCAGGAAACTGAGTTCTACACCAGAATCTATCTATCACTCACTAGCTTCTGAGTTCATCTTGACCAATAGCAAAAGACATTTAAAATAATTCAACATATCAAAAACCTAACATCAGTAAGAAAAATTACAAAGTAGCAATAATTGTAATACATTATTAACAATGTATTTGTAATCATTAGAAATGTGTGTTTTCTGGAAAGAAATGCAACCATTGTAATATTTACAATATTGAAAGAATAGAAACAACTCAAATACTGGACAATTAAAGGAACAAATGTAACATGTCTGTCTTAGGGAAGAAGACCACCTAACTGTTGACAAGGATGTTCATAAAATTTTATCTCATGATGAAAATTTTGGGATTATTATGTTAATTTTTAAAATTCAGAATGTAAATGTGTGTGATCTAAATGAATGTTTTTGTCTTTTTTTTCTTCCCTCCTCTTTTTCTTCCAGCCTCATTTTCTTCTTAACAGGAGAAAACTGCAGTGCAAAACGTTTTCATGTAAGGGGCACCTTCAAGATCGTAGAGGAATAAGACATGGAGATCACCTTCCTCCCCACAAATACATCAAAAATACATCTACATGTGGAACAACTCCTACAGAACAACTATTGAATGCTGGCAGAAGACCTCAGACCTCTCAAAAGGCAAGAACCTCCCCATGTACCTGGGTAACACAAAAGAAAAAACAGACACAAAAGAACAGGGACTGGACCTGCCCCTCAGGAAGGGAGCTGTGAAGAAGGAAAAGTTTCCACACACTAGGAAGCCCCATCACTGGTGGAGATGGGGTGGGGTGGGGAGGGTGGGTGGGGTGACGGAGGGGAAAGCTTCGGAGCCACAGAGGAGAGCGCAGCAACAGGAGTGCAGAGGGCAAAGCAGAGAGAGTCCCACACAGAGGATCAGTGCCGGCCAGCACTCACCAGCCTGAGAGACTTGTCTGCTCACCTGCCAGGGCAGGTGGGGGCTGGGAGCTAAAGCGCCAGCTTCGGAGGTCAGATTCCAGGGAGAGGACTGGGGTTGGCGGTGTGAACACAGCCTGAAGGGGGCTAGTGTGCCACAGCTAGCTGGGAGGGAGTCCGGGAAAAAGTCTGGAACTGCCTAAGAGACAAGAGAGACCATTGTTTCAGGGTGCACAAGGAGAGGGGATTCAGAGCACTGCCTAAATGAGCTCCAGAGACAGGTGAGAGCCACAGATGTTAGTGCAGACACCAGAGACGGGCATGAGAAACTAAGGTTGCTGCAGCCACCGAGAAGCCTGTGTGCAAGCACAGGTCACTATCCACACCTCCACTCCTGGGAACCTGTGCAGCCTGCCACTCAGGGTCCCGTGATCCAGGGACAACTTCCCTGGGAGAGCACATGCCACATCTCAGGCTATTGCAACATCATGATGGCCTCTGCCACTGCAGGCTCGCTCTGCATTCCATACCCCTCCCTCCCCCCAGCCTGAATGAGCCAGAGCCCACTAATCCATTACAACTTTAACCGCGTCCTGTCTGGGTGGGGAAAAGATGCCCTCAGGCGACCTACATGCAGAGGCGGGGCCAAATCCAAAGGTGAACCCCAGGAACTATGTGAACAAAGAAGAGAAAGGGGAATTTCTCCCAGAAGCCTCAGGAGCAGGTGATTAAACATCCACAATCAACTTGATGTACCCTGCATGTCTGGAATACCTGAAAAGACAATGAATCATCCCAAAATTGAGGCAGTGGACTTTGGAAGCAACTGTAGACTTGGGGTTTGTTTTTTGCATCTAATTTGTTTCTGGTTTTATGTTTATCTTAGTTTAGTATTTAGAGTTTATTATCATTGGTAGATTTGGTTGTTGATTTGGTTGCTCTCTCTTTTTTTGTAATATATATATATATATTTTTTTCCTTTTTCTCTTTTTGTGAGTGTGTATGTGTATGCTTCTTTGGGTGATTTTGTCTGTATAGCTTTACTTTTACCTTTTGTCTTAGGGTTCTGTCTGTCAGCTTTTTCTTTTTTTGTATAGTTTTTAGTGCTTGTTATCATTGGTGGATTTGTTTTTTGGTTTGGTTTCTCTCTTCTTTCTTTCTTTTTTTATTACTTTTTATTTTTAATAATATTTTTAAAATTTTTATTATAATAATTTTTTACTTTATTTATTTTTTTGATTTTTTTTTCTATCTTTCTTTCTTTTATTTTCCTCCCTTTTATTCTGAGCCATGTGTCTGACAGGGTCTTGCTGCTCTGGCAAGGTGTCAGGCCTGAGCCCCTGAGGCAGGAGAGCCGAGTTCAGGACATTGGTTCACCAGATACATCCTGGTCACAAGTAATATCAAATGACAAAAGCTCTCCCAGAGACCTCCATATCAATGCTAAGACCCACATGCACTCAATAACCAGCAACTTACGGTGCTGGACACCCTATGCCAAACAATTAGGAAAAGAGGGACACAACCCCACACATTAGCAGAGAGGCTGCCTAAAATCATAAGTTCACAGACATTCCAAAACACACCACCAGATGTGGTCCTCCCCACCAGAAAGACAAGATACAGCCTCATCCACCAGAACACAGGCACCAGACCCCTCCACCAGGAAGGCTACACAAACCACTTAACCAACCTTACCCACTGGGAGCAGACAAAAAAAACAATGGCAACTACAAACCTGCAGCCTGTGAAAAGGAGACCCCAAACACAGCAAGTTAAGCAAAATGAGAAAACAGAGAAATATGTAGCAGATGAAGGAGCAAGGTAAAAACCCACCAGACCAAATAAATGAAGAGGAAATAGGCAATCTACCTGAAAAAGAATTCAGAGTAATGATAGTAACGATGATCGAAAATCTCAGAAATAGAATGGAGAAAATACAAGAAACGTTTAACAAGGACCTCAAAGACCAAAAGAAAATGAAGAACAACACAATAAATGAAATTAAAAACTCTCTAGAAGCAATCAAGAGCAGAATAACTGAGGCAGAAGACAGGATAAGTGACCTGGAAGAAAAAATAGTGGAAATAGCTACTGCAGAGCAGAATAAAGAAAGAAGAAGGAAAAGAATTGAGGACAGTCTCAGAGACAACTGGGACAACATTAAATGTACCAACATTCTAATTATAGGGGTCCCAGAAGAAGAAGAGAAAAAAAAAGGACTGAGAAAATATTTGAATAGTTTATAGTTGAAAACTTCCCTAATATGAGGAAGAAAATAGTCAATCAAGCCCAGGAAGTGCAAAGTCCCATACAGGATAAAGCCAATGAGAAACATGCCAAGACACATATTAATCAAACTACCAAAAATTAAATACAAAGAAAAAGTATTAAAAGCAGCAAGGTGAAAGCAACAAATAAAACACAAGGGAATCCCCATAAGGTTAACAGCTGATCTTTCAGCAGAAACTCTGCAAGCCAGAAGGGAGTGGCAGGACATATTTAAAGTGATGAAAGGGAAAAACCTACAACCAAGATTAATCTACCCAGCAAGGATCCCATTCAGGTTTGACAGATAAATTAAATCCTTTACAGACAAGAAAAAGCTAAGAGAACTCAGCACCACCAAACCAGCTTTACAACAAATGCTAAAGGAACTTCTCTAGGCAGGAAACACAAGAGAAGGATAAGACCTACAAGAACAAACCCAAAACAATTAAAAAAATGGAACATACATATCAATAACTACCTTAAATGTAAATGGATTAAATGCTCCAACAAAAAGACATAGACTGGCTGAATGCATACAAAAACAAGACCCGTATGTATGCTGTCTACAAGAGACCCACTTCAGACCGAGGGACACATACAGACTGAAAAAAAATATTCCATGCAAATAGAAATCTAAAGAAAGCTAGAGTAGCAATTCTCATATCAGACAAAATAGACTTTAAAATAAAGACTCTTAGAAGAGAAAAAGAAGGACACTACATAATGATCAAGGGATCAATCCAAGAAGAAGATATAACAATTGTAAATATTTATGCACCCAACATAGGAGCACCTCAATACATAAGGCAAATGCTAACAGCCATAAAAGGGGAAACAGACAGTAACATAATCATAGTAGAGGACTTGAACACTGCACTTCCACCAATGGACAGATCATCCAAAATGAAAATAAATAAGGAAACACAGCTTTAAATGATACATTAAGCAAGAAGGACTTAATTGATATTTATAGGGCATTCCAACCAAAAACAACAGAATACACTTTCTTCTCAAGTGCTCATGGAACATTCTCCAGGGTACATCATATCTTGGGTCACAAATCAAGCCTTGGTTAATTTAATAAAATTGAAATCATATCGAGTATCTTTTCCAACCACAGCAATATGAGACTAGATATCAAATACAGGAAAAAAACACTGTATAAAAATACAATCACATGGAGGCTAAACAATACACAACTAAATAACCAAGAGATCACTGCAGAAATCAAAGGAAAAACAAAAAATACCTAGAAACAAATGACAATGAAAACACGACAACCAAAACCTATGGGATGCAACAGAAGCAGTTCTAAGAGGGAAGTTTATAGCAATAAAATCCTACCACAGAAACAAGAAAAACCTCAAAAAAAAACAACCTAACCTTACACCTAAAGCAATTAGAGACAGGAGAACAAAAAAATCCCAAAAGTTACTAGAAGGAAAGAAATCATAAAGATCACATCAGAAATAAATGAAAAAGAAATTAAAGAAATGACAGCAGAGATCAGTAAAACTAAAAGCTGGTTCTTTCAGAAGATAAATAAAATTAATTAAACCATTAGCAAAACTCATCAAGAAAAAGAAGGAGAAGACTCAAATCAATAGAATTAGAAATGAAAAAGAAGTAACAATTGACACTGCAGAAATACAAAGGATCATGAGAGACTACTACAAGCAACTGTATACCAATAAAATGGACAACCTGGAAGAAATGGACAAATTCTTAGAAAAGCACAACCTTTTGAGAGTGAACCAGGAAGAAATAGAAAATATGAACAGACCAATCACAAGCACTGAAATTGAAACTGTGATTAAAAATCTTCCAACAAACAAAAACCCAGGACCAGATGGCTTCACAGGTAAATTCTATCAAACATTTAGAGAAGAGCTAACACTTACCCTTCTCAAACTCTCCAAAATATAAGTGAGGGAGGAGCACTCCCAAACTCATTCTATGAGGCCACCATCACCCTGATAGCAAAACCAGACAAGGATGTCACAAAGAAAGAAAACTACAGGCCAGTATCACTGATGAACATAGATGCAAAACTCCTCAACAAAATACTAGCAAACAGAAATCCACAGCACAATAAGAGCATCATACACCATGATCCAGTGGGGTTTATCTGAGGAATGCAAGCATTCTTCAATATACTCAAATCAATGTGATAAACCGTATTAACAAATTAAAGGATAAAAAGCATATGATAATCTCAATAGATGCAGAAATAGCTTTCAACAAAATTCAACACCCATTTGTGATAAAAACCCTCCAGAAAGTAGGCACAGAGGGAACTTACCTCAACATAATAAAGGCCATATATGACAAACTCACAGCCAACATCATTCTCAATGGTGAGAAACTGAAACCATTTCCACTAAGATCAGGAACAAGACAAGGTTGCCCACTCTCACCACTATTATTCAACATAGTTCTGGAAGCTTTAGCCACAGCAATCAGAGAAGAAAAAGAAATAAATGGAACCCAAATTGGAAAAGAAGAGTAAAACTGTCACTGTTTGCAGTTGACATGATACTATGCATAGAGAATCCTAAAGATGCTACCAGAAAAGTACTAGCGTTCAGAAAACTACAAGACACTGATGAAAGAAATCAAAGATGATACAAACAGATGGATAGATATAACATGTTCTTGGATTGGAAGAATCAACATTGTGAAAATGACTCTACTACCCAAAGCAATCTACAGATTCAATGCAATCCCTATCAAAATACCACGGACATTTTTCACAGAATTAGAAAAAAAATTTTCACAATTTGTATGGAAACACAAAAGACCCCAGATAGCCAAAGCAATCTTGAGAAAGAAAAATGGAGTTGGAGGAATCAGGCTCCTGGTCTTCAGACTATACTACTACGTTACAGTAATCAGGGAAGTATGGTACTGGCACAATAAGAGAAATAGAGATCAATGGAACAGGATAGAAAGCCCAGAGATATACCCATACACATATAGTCACCTTATCTTTGATAAAGGAGGCAAGAATATACAATCGAGAAAAAACAACCTCTTCAATAAGTGGTGTGGGGAAAACTGGACAGCTACATGTAAAAGAATGAAATTAGAACACGCCCTAACACCATACACAAAAATAAACTCAAAATGGATTAAAGACCTAAATGTAAGGTCAAACATTATAAAATTCTTAGAGGAAAACACAGGCAGAACACTCTACGTCATAAATCACAGCAAGATCCTTTCTGGCCCACCTCCTAGAGAAATGGAAATAAAAACAAATGGAAAAACAAATGGAAAAAATAAACAAATGGGACCTAATGAAATGTACAATCTTTTGAACAGCAAAGGAAACCATAAACAAGACGAAAAGACAACCCTCAGAATGGGAGAAAATAATTGCAAATGAAGCAACTGACAAAGGATTAATCTCCAAAATATACAAGCAACTTATGCAGCTCAATATCAAAAAAACAAACAACCCAATCAGAAAATAGGCAGAAGACCTAAATAGACATTTCTCCAAAGAAGATATACAGATTGCCAACAAACACATGAAAGGATGCTCAACATCACTAATCATTAGAGAAATGCAAATCAAAACTACAATGAGGTATCACCTCACACCAGGCAGAATGGCCATCATCAAAAAATCTATAAACAATAAATCCTGGAGAGGGTGTGGAGAAAAGGGAACCCTCTTGCACCCTTGGTGCAAATGTAAATTGATACAGCCACTATGGAGAACAGTATGGAGTTTCCTTAAAAAACTAAAAATAGAACTACTATACAACCCAGCAATCCCACTACTGGGCATATACCCTGAGAAAACCATAATTCAAAAATGTCATGTATCACAATGTTCATTGCAACACTATTTACAATAGCCAGGTCATGGAAGCAACCTAAGTGTCCATCGATAGATGAATGGATAAAGAAGATGTGGCACATTTATACAATGGAATATTACTCAGCCATAAAAAGAAAAAATAATTCAGTTATTTGTAGTGAGGTGGATGGACCTACAGACTGTCATACAAGTGAAGTAAGTCAGAAAGAGAAAAACAAATACTGTATGCTAACACATATATATGGAATCTAAAAGAAAAAAAATGGTTCTGAAGAACCTAAGAGCAAGACAGGGACAAAGACGCAGACCTAGAGAATGGGCTTGAAGACATGGGGAGGAGGAAGGGTAAGGTGGGACGAAGTGAGAGAGTAGCACTGACATATATACACTACCAAATGTAAAATAGATAACTAGTGGGAAACAGCTGCATTGCACGGGGAGATCAGCTTGGTGCTTTGTGACCACCTAGAGGGATGGGATAGGGAGGGTGAGAGGGAGATGCAAGACAGAGGGGATATGGGGTTATATGTATACATAGTTGATTCACTTTGTTATACTGCAGAAACTAACACCACAATGTAAAGCAATTATACTCCAATAAAGATGCTAAAAAAAAACCAAAAACTTTTTCATGCATTTTTGTAAGGAAGGATTTAAAAAGAAGCTGATGGAAATGGAGAAAACAGTGATGAGTTTCATGAGTTGAGTGATTCTCCAAAGACCCCAAAGCTGGTGAATGTAGTAAACTGGAGGGTGACAGAGTGCCAAAGTCACCTTTTTCCTGAGCATGTCTGAAGTCCTCTGGTAACCCTGACCTTGCAGTTTGATGCCTGCCAGGGAGAAAGGAAATAAAGCCCAAGGCCTGCCCAACCTGGGAATTCTAATAGGAGACCTTCATAAAGATGAGATTCCAAAGGCCTAAACCCTCAGTGGAAGGATGGATGTTGAATTCCACACTGAAGGGGATGTCTTGACCTCTGACAGAAAAAGGGAAAAATCCTCTTTAAAAATTTATAATCATAAACCTCCCTTTATATGGGTTTTGGTCAGATATTTAACTGCCTGTGTCATGGAAAAAAACCTCAGTCTTTTCATTCAAAAGGTTCTATCATTGATGTCCCCCAGATGGCTGACTTAAACAAATTCAAAATCTTATTGAAGCAGTGAAAAGAGTCTCAAAGAAACTAAAGACCCAAAAAACCACAGACACTCCATCATTCTCTCTCTCCATCTCTCTTTCTTTTTCTCTCCATCTCTGTCTCTCTTTCTCCCTCCTTCCTTCTCTGTCTTTTGTTCTCATATACACATACACATATCATAAAAAAAAATAAACAAACAAACAAGCAAACTCCATCATAACAAAGCACCATGAGAAACAGTGGGAATAAAAAATAAGATAAGCAGAAGTGCAAAGATTTCAGGTTTCAGAATTATGAAATGCAGAATTCAAAAACATGTTTTACTAAATTAGAAATAAAGGAGATTCTTGGAAGTATCAGTTAGGGTCAGGAGACAATAATCATGGCAAAGTAGACCTTCAAATCATTTAAATAGAACTTTTAGTAATCAATAGTCCAGTAATTAAAAATTATAAGCAAAATAAATGTGCTAAGCAAAAGATTTAGTAAGAGTTAAAGAAAGAGTTAATGAACTGGATGATAAAATGTTAAAAAAAATATTCCAACATTCAGCACAAGAAGACAAAGAAAAGAAAGATACAAAAGAGAGAACAAAGTATGAATATCTAAAATATTCTAACCAACTTCAGAAGCAGGTAATAGACACAAGACCGTTTTCAGTGAGACAGCAGCTGAAGACATTTGAGAATTGTAGAAAACATAAATTCAGGTTCCAAAGCCCAAATAACTCAAAAAAGATAAATAAACATAAATTGACCTCAGAGACACCCTGAGGGTCTCTGGGTGTCTTTTTTTAAATTATTAATTAGAAAACTAATTAAAATGAGAAGACTTTAAATATCACCTTGAGAAACTGACAGTGTAATAACTGGCTTAGCAGCAATTGTGTATGTCAGCAGTTAATGGACATGACCATGAACACCCAAACTACTCAAGGAAGTTAACAGTCAACTTCAACTCTATCCTGAGCAAAGGTCTTTCTTAACCATAAGTGAACTAAAGGTATTTTAAACAAATAATAACAGAGAATTTATCACCAACAGCTGTTCACCATGGATATTATAAAGGTTGTACTTCAAGAAAAGGAAAGTGATCCCAGAAGGAAGGTCTGAGTGGCAAGGAGGAATGATGTGAAAATGAATTAATAAATATATGGAAAGGTAAAAAATAAACATTGACTTTATAGAACAATAACAATCATGTCTAAATGGTGATATTGGAAAAAACAAAATCCAAATAATATTTTGCACAAAAATAGCATCTAAGTTAGGAGAGAAAAAGTTGGTTTCCTGAAAACACTACCAAATGAACATAACTCTATATATGCCTGATTTGGCAATAAAACAAATAAAGCATAAATACATAATCATAAGAATGATAAACAGCACAGTACCTTAAAGGTAACAGATATTACTGAGGAAAAAATAAGATATCATGAGTTGGTAAATCTAAGTGAAGAGTATATGGAAATTTAGTGTATTATTTTCACAAAATTTTTTGTATGTCTAAAATTATTTCAAGACAAAAAGTTAAATAAAAGAAGTTAGCTGACAGTATTTAACCCTATCCCTCAAAACATCAGATCTGGAGATATTACAGGTGCGTTTTATCAAATAGGCAAGGAATAAATCAATTCAAACTACACAAACTTAGCGAACAGAAAAAAGTAAACTTTTAATAGTTTTATGGAGCTAACATGTGTTTAAGCATGAAACCAGAAAAGCCGATCTCATTAGTAAAAACAAAAGCAAAAATAGATAAAAAAATAATTTAAAAATTGGGTTTATTTCAGGAATACAGGATTGGCTTAACACTAAAACATTAATCAGTGCACCTTACTGTATAAAAAAAAAGTGTTAGACTCAACTCACCATCCACTCATGAACTAAAAAGTATAAAATCTTTTAGTCAATTAAGGATAAAAAGGGCTTTTCATACCTGACAAACAATATCTTTTTTAAAAAGTATAAAATTTAATAGCAAATATGTCTTATTTTTAAGGTTGGGAACAAAATAAAGATTTTTTTAAAGCTATGAATATATCTATTCAATATTGTACTTGAAATCCTAGGTAGGGCAGTATGTCCAGACATATAAGCAAAAGACACAGACACTGGGACATAAGAATTAAAACTGCCATTATTTTCAAATAATAAAGTTATGTATGAAAAAATGACCATGAAAATTTGGAATTTAGTAGGGTTACTGTATAAAATCAATACACAAGTGTCAGTTGTGTTTCTCTACATATAAAACAACCAGTTTAAAATGTAATAAAAAAGAAATCACGTATAATAGAAAGAAGAAAAAAAAAAGAGACTAGGAATAAATTTACCTAAATCTTATAAGCCTTTTATGAAGAAATCACAAAATTTTATTGAAATGTCTAAATATGTTTATCTTGATATTGGATGAGATAACCTTGTATGCTGTGATGATTGTATATTATTGACTTAAAGAAAAACACACAACATAAGAGTTGTGAGTTTAAGTTTTATTCAGGGTCTTACTGAGGACTATAGCCTGGGAGAGAGCCACTCAGCACTGCAGAACTGTTCTGAAGAGGTAAGGGTGAAACCAGTTTATATATGATTTTTTTGGCTAGTAAATACATGCAGTCAAGCATACATCTTGGTAAAAGATTACTGCTAATCATAAAGAATGGATATCTCCAGTTAATGATTTTAGTGCTTTCCTGTGGGGACTATGCAAGAATCTGAGGTCACTGACATTCTGCCTGAGATATGCATCTAACTATCTAAGGCCTGTTATCCGAACCTCAGAGTCCTCAGTCCTGTTTTTCATCCTGAATTCCTCTCAGGTTCCACTGTTGGCGGGCAGCTGCAGTGGGTTATGACTTAATCCTTGTAGGACTAGGTGGTAATTAATGCTCCTTCATTTGTCTTTGTCCACAATATCCATACAGGAAAACATGAAGTTGGATTTCTATCTCCTAACATTCAGAAAACTCAAGTGTTGTTAAATTAATTATTTTATAAGATAGTATGGGAGAATATCTTGATGACTTTGGGGCAGAAAAAGATTTCTTAAACCAAACAAATCATTAAGCAAAAGATTAATACATATAAATTTATAAAGAATGATAGGACAAATCAAAACTGAAAGAAGATACTTGTAACACATAAGTCTTAGTATTTGTATACAGAATATATAAATACTCTGTGAAATAATAAAAAAAATAGGTAAAATTATCTCAAAAAGAGAAGAAAGTTGGCATAAAGGTGATAAGGAATAAGTAACCTAAAAAAAGAAAAAGTCAGTTTGTCTGGGTCAATGAAAGGAATTGAGAAGAGGTGATTGGCAAAGTAAGAAGGAAGTAGAAGGACGACAACCTGGACCATGTAAAGCTCTGGGGGCCTACAATGATTTTGAAATGGAAGCCAATGAAGAATTCCAAACAGGGAAATTATGTGGATTAATATAATTTCTTAAAAGAGATCCCTTTGATCATTGTGTTGCCAAAGAGCAGTGGGAGAGTACTTTTCAGGCTAGAGTATGTCTTCATCAAGGGAGGGGCAGAGGAGATGGCAAAGTAGACAATATTATGAAGCATGAGTCCAGAGGATCAGCTGATGGATTAAACAACAGGGTGGAAATGATGAGAAAAAAAAAGAAGCAGAGATGCTTTCCAGAATGTGAAATTAAATAGGGTTATGCTGGTGTCAATTGAAGAGATGGGAAAGTCTGGGGCAAGTGGTGGAGGGAAAAATCTAGAGTTTTGTTTTGGACTTGTAAGGTTGAAAACATCCACTAGAACTACTTCTTTTGTTGGTCAATAACCAAGAAAGTTAGTATGTGGGGTGTTATAGACTACAGGCTTTGAAGTCAGTTGGACCAACATTTAAAGGCAGATTTTTGTCACTTGTAGTACAGCCATGGCCACAACACTTTTCCTTTATGAGCTTTATTTATTTGTTTGTTTTCCTCATCCTCAACAGTTATCATGAGGTTTAAATGTGATGGTGTATTTTACATTCTTAGCACATTTTAGGTACTGAAATACTAATGAGTTTTTTCCCCTTCTAAAGTTTATGACGAGAGAACTGAAGCTTAGCAAAGGAATGGCATCTATTAGAATTTATACAGTTGGGAGTAGAGATAAAGGAAACATCTCTGTTATTGGTTACAATTCCAATTTTTTTTTTAAATATCTCCTTTGTGTACTTACACACTCAAGCTGGTAGATAATAATAGGTGACAAATTTTGCTATTCTCGCAGCAGAGTAACCTGCTATGAGAGGTGAGTTCTCTTGCATCCAAATGATGCCTGTGTGGGAGGGAACAAGAAGAAAAGTTCAGGCACTGAAATTAAAAAAGTAGGGTATGTGAGGTCAAAGCATGATGATCTCTGGCAGGTCAAATTCACCAGCTAATGACAACCTTTATTTTAAGAATCCATATCCACTTAGCAGAGCTAAGTTCTTGCCCTCTTTCTTTGAAAGTTACCAAAGAGATGAACTTCCTCACATTATTCTGGGAGAGAAGAAAAATAGGTTTTGCTTGCTTTTATCTTCACACACAAATGAAGGCCAAACTAAAGGTAAATACTCACAAAAGAAACGGAAAAATTGAATGTGCAGGTAAGATAAAATAGATGCGTTTTATGGAATGGGTTTTTAAGTCATTTAAAAAATTCGTTTTAAAATATATCTCTGATTTCCAATGGCATACTGTTTCAGATTGGTAAACCTCATGTGTCTCTTTTCTTTTTCTCCTTCCCTTCCTTCCTACTTCCCTCCCTTCCCTTTTGTCTCCTTCCTTCTTTCCATCTTCCTTCCTTCCTTAGCCTCTCTATCTTCCTGTTATCAATCCAGAGTTTCAACAATGTTGCTTTAGAGAGAAAGTGACTCCTCTTTGAAAATTTGTTTTACTGTCTTTCTTTATGGTGCTTTGGAGATAAAGATGTCCCTTTAATGTTCGAAAATGCAAAATTGGTATGCCAGGAAAATGTACTATTGTAAGGCATGGTTATAGATACCATTTGTCTGATGGAATGGCAAATGTTAATCTGGGTTCACAGTCCAGTTTTATCTTTCCCTTGCTGTATCATCTTGGAAAAGCCACTTTGAGTCTTTAATATAAATAGGCCAAAGACAGTCCCTGTTTATTAACCTAAAATGGTCCCTGTGGTGCCTCCTTCTTCACAGCAGGCTAGCACCATTAGCCTAAAGTCTGATGACATTAAACTCAAATTCTTACATATATAATAAACTCAAACTCTTACATATATACATATATAGAGATATATCTATCTATCTGTCTATCTAGAAGAGTCCAAATAAACATATTTTAACCATTTAGAGCCTATGTACTTCACATTTCCTGCAAAACTGCACCAACATCTGCTAACCACAGATAAGACAAGCCTTTTAGCTAGATCCTAACTGCTGCCTCTCTTAGGAGCTCTTGACCCAGCCATTCCTCACTTGCTGCTGAGGGACAAGAGGCATCAACTAGACATGTAAACTCCCTGTATTGCTCTTCTCCCTTGGGAGGTCCTTAGGGACCTCTTTGGAGGAGGTCTTATCCCCCCAAAAGCTTTGTGCCATTGTCTCTGGAAGATCTCTTGATGGGAAGGACTCCTCTCATGCAACCCTGTCCAAGCACAGCCCCAGAAAGCTGTGTTGCTGCCTTTTATGGCTTTGTCTCTTTCTAAATTAACCCTAGAATCCTTGAACTCATCACAGAGTCTGATTTATAAAATAGGGAAATATTATTTACCCAGCAGGATTGTTTGGAAAGAGGCTAGTATCACACCAGAAATTTAATTGGAGGTCATTAAATGCAATACCCTTTTCTTTGTAATTGATTCATATGTTGTCACTTGTACCAGAGAAAGGAAAGAGGAGAGACAATAAAAATTATTCTGTCATTTACTTAAACATTTTAGAATTACCTGTTTGAAGCTGGAGGAATAAATTTGCAGGGGTGAACTGAGCTCTTTGGATCAGTTGGCTCTTTCAAAGTAATTGATTGGAATCTACCAAATACCTATATTGCTTAGAGCTCTG
This sequence comes from Stenella coeruleoalba, assembly GCF_951394435.1. Taxonomy (NCBI): domain Eukaryota; kingdom Metazoa; phylum Chordata; class Mammalia; order Artiodactyla; family Delphinidae; genus Stenella; species Stenella coeruleoalba. Next base: position 38,616,840 of record NC_137149.1, on the reverse strand, counting down.
AGGGGACTACCCTGAAGACACTGAAATTCATTCAATGTCATTTTCCATAGGATAATAGTCAATATCAAAGGTGGCAGACTGTCTCTTGCTGGGACAATATGAGAAATATTTTCCAAATGCAGATTAGTGAATAAGTAGATATCTCTTTTCCCTCTAGTGATAGGGATGGACAAGTAAATGAGTAAAATAAGCAGTGTCCTCTTCTTAAAAGGGCTGTGGCAGGGGAAGTTCAGGGTATGATGGATATACAGGACAAGTAACCATTCAGAACAGAGGGTGCTTAAAGCATGCATGACCTCAGTTGAACAACCAAAAAGGTTTCTGTCCCTCAGTGTATCAAAATAATTGAAACCAGATTTCTGTAGTTGCAAAAATGTAGTGGCTTACTAGAGGCAAAAGTTCACTTCCTCTCGGAAGCCATTCCTAACTTCCCATCTGATCAGAGCACAATTGGCTGCACTCTGTATCACAGTGCTCTACTTTTAATGGAGTGTTTTTGGTGTACTCAATAAAGGCGTATATTTGGACTCTCTCTTACTAGCCTTGTGGTTCTAGAGAAGGTTTACAGTCCTTTTCAGACTCAGTTTCTGCATCCCAAAAAATTACACTGAAATATCTACAGGCATACCTCAAAGATATTGAGGGTTTGGTTTCAGACCACCACAATACAGCAAATATTGCTGTAAAGTGAGTCACACAAAATTTTTGTTTCCCAGTTCATTTAAAGTTTTGTTTGCACTATACTGTGGTCTATTAGGTGTGCAATAGCATTATGTCTTTAAAAATTAAACTTAAAAACCGGCATTAATTTTAAAAATAGTATTGGAAAAATGGTACTAATAGACTTGCTCAGAGCAGGGTTGCCAGCAACTTTCAATTTGTAAAAAATGTGCTATCTGTGAAGCACAATAACGTGGAGCACAATAAAACGAGGTATGCCTGTATAAAAAAATTTTGGAAAAAAGAGTAAATCTTAAAGTATTTAATCAAAACAAGAGGTATATTAAAAAACAAAATGGGTAATGGAGCAGGAGTTGGTGGAGCAGAAATCCTGGTTGTGATGTAGGTCTGGCATCTGGGAAAGAAGAGAGGGAAGGAAGGACGTTGGAGAGGAAGACCCTGAGACATCACGGCAGACCTTAGAAAATCTTTTCTAGGGTGAGGGGAGCCACAGAGTGAAGATTACTGATTGGACGAGTCCCATATTGGGCTGCAAATGTCCACAATGGTGGTCCTGCCATGCACCATCATTGCTAGGACTCTCCTGGGAGAGGCTGGCCTCACAGTAAATTCAACAATGGATCCTGAAGCTGTGGCACCTATTAAAGGCTGTCAGCTCACTAGATCCTTTGTAACAAGTCTTGTGAAGGGGAGCTGAGTAGAATACTCAATGTCAGCTCTAGTACACCCTTGTATTGCACAGATTGACTTCTCCATCCGTGTGTGGGGAACAGCTCCCTCCATGGCACACAGAAGCTGCTAATACTGAAAAGAAAATAAGAAGAGAAGGGTTAGTGGAACAAAGGACCACACCATTTGCTGCAGTTGGCCACAATGTTGCAAGAGGTATTCATTTTCTTCTTATATTATCCATTCTAAATGCTCCTCACCCTCAGTAATCAACTCTGCAGGTCTTGCTGGCTTACCTAATGGTGTAAGTCAAACGTTCACTCCTGATGGGTTGAGTCCTTTGTAATCATACTCTTCTTCAGGCCAAAATTGCTTCAAATGTCCATGCAGAGTTATAAGGAAGCAAGGAGTACCAAGATGTTTTCCATAGAGTCTTCCTTTACAAGTTGTTTGGAAAAAAAAAAAAAGAACAACTCTTTCTGTTGATCAGAGTCAATTACCACTGGTAAGATGGTGATTCCTCTTCTTGCCAACAGGACTCTTTGGACTCAGGGAATACTAAAGTTCCCAGACAGCCACCAGAGCTTGTGGTCCAATGGTAACCTTGCTCTGTTCCCTAGAAAAAGTGCATCTCTTTTGGAGACCATGAACTCTAACTCTAGAGAGCCTAGAATGTGTGGGACAAGGAAGCACAAATTCCCCCTGTGGATCTCTCTAAAGTGATGTTATTTGGACCACTCCTGCTCCCCTTCCTTGGTTCTTGGTCCCACCTTCCCTTCTGATTAAGAAAACAACACTTACAACCCTTACAGAGGTCCCTGATTTGTGCCAGTACTGTGTTCTGAATAATGGCACTCAGCTTCCAGAGCATTCTCTATAAGCAGGTGCCACAACTGCATCTTAACTAAGGTGTTTTAACATTGTATCAAGTCAATTGCCTTTCCTTTCAGATTTCTTCAAGCTGGGAGGCCATTGGTTAGTGCCCAGAAATCTATATCTATATCTATGTCTATATCTATGTCTATGTCTGTGTCTATGTCTATATATATATATCCTCTCACCTCAGGCTATTTCTCTTTGCACACAAAGGAGAACCAGGTTCAGCATTCATATTTCTATCCACTGGGAAAAAAACTTTCTCTATTGTCTTTCAGTGCCACGCTTTAGTGTGGCTTTAAGGCAACCACCATCTGTTTTTGATTTGCATGCACATATCAAGCTAACATATATATCACCCAAGCTTGGGCATTTTCACTCTTCTTTCAGGTGGTCATATGCTACCTCATCTCTCTCTCTCTCTCTCACACACACACACACACACACACACACACAGATACACACACAATTATAAGTGTGAGCTGGGGGCAGTAATGGTGTGTCACTGTGCTACATAACAGTGGATCTGGGCCATTTGGTCATGCAGCTTGCTCATGGCATTTGACTTTGCTTGGTCTTAGTCCTACACGTATCATTTTCATCGTATAATGAGCTGCTGTTAGATCCCTCAGTTATGGATTGCACAATTTTTATATTGGCAGGACTGGTAGAATCAGCTTATTATATAGGCAGTCTGCATGCGTGATTACTTGTGCCCCATGACCAAGTGCTCCATCTCTACTGGCATCCAGTAATGGGTAGGGAGTTCTTTCTTGATTGTCTTATAATTCTTTGCTGCAGATGGCATGTCCTTGCTTTAGAACTTTAGGGGTCAGCGTCTTGATTCTCCCACTATGACTTATACGCCATACTGCATCCTTTCACACCATTACTGCCTCCAGCACTATAGGGTTTGTTGAAGGCATGGTCCAAGTTGCAAGTCTGCTTGTGTCACTGAGGAGGCCTAGCACAGAGACCTTTTCTGCTCCACGTCAACTCAGAACTGGCAGCCCTTCCACGTCATCCAGTGTATGAGACAGAGAAGCATTTCTATATGTGTTATACTTGGCATTTCCCACCATGATAGTTTTTACTCCATAATAATATGGAGTTACACTACAACTTCCCTACCTAATGTTAATCTTAGCTAAACACTCAGAGAACTGGGGAAATTATCACCAAGTGGGTTCACAGACCCAGTCAATCCACTCTAAGCTGTACTTCAGCTATGCCTCAATTTATTATCTGGCTCTCACATACCTTCAGTCTAACTAGGATGCCATGGCTATACTTACCATCTACAGGGATCAATGTCAACTCCAATCTAAACCAGATCTCAAAATGGTGGGGATTCCCCTTTTCCCACTATAAGTAAATGGCCATAGACTCCTTTGGGGAAGGACTAAGGACGTCTCTACTTTCCCCCAAGTCAATGAGTACCAGATCTGAAAATTATCTCAGGTCCAAGGACTCATGCTTTTTTTTTTTTTAATTAAGCAACTAGCCCCAACCTATGCTCCTTTATTTTCTATCTTCTTCTGAGTATAGATGTGAGGCAGCCTCTCCATTGACAATCTGTTTATTTTGTCTCTAAGGATATCATATTCCATGAATTGTGTTTAAGACTCCCTCTGGGTCAAGCTCCCTCCCTCCATCCTCATGGTTTGTAATGGAAACTGCAGCCTCTAATACTAAAGGTTAAGTGTTGCCATCTAGTCTTTGTCACTGTGAGGCCCATGATCTCCATGAATATAATAAACCCAGCTCTGTGATGACTTTTCTACTGCCCACCCTGCTCTTTAGAAGAGAGTCACCAGGGAAATTCTTAAAAATGCCACGGACTCTCTCACGAGCACGGCCCTGATTGTCTTGATGAATGGGTCTGAATGGGCCCTCAATGGAAGCTACTTTTCTGGTGGATCTTCTAGCTTCATGTGACACAATCATTTTGCTATGCCTATTTCTTTCAGCCTCTGTATTCCTTCCACTACTCTTGGTCACAGCAACTCAGGAAATCCTACTTTGTTCAGAATAGGACATCACTTTTTCCAGGCTTCAGAGATCCACAACAATGAGTTTGCCCTATATTCTGACACTGGGGGGTAGGGAGTCTTACCAAAGGGTTATATCTCGTGTCACAAAAATATGCTTCAAAACAATGAATTTATGCTCGCCTAGTTCTGTGTTCCAAACTTCTTGATGAAGCACTCTTAAAATCCATTTCCAGCGATACTCCCCTATCTCCTACCAGTGTATACGAGGTGATGTTTGCAGCTCCTTTGGGGTATAACATCTTTTATTTCTATGAGACCCAGAAAATCCCCAGCTGAACCTAATATAGTGGGATTTATTCATAGTTATTGGTCTATGTTCCAAAAAGAGCAGACGGAGGCAGCTCCAGAGAGGAGATCTTATTGCTTTGTTGGGGAAAGACCTTTGCAGTAACTTCCTGCACAGGGGAAGTGTTTGCTCTTACCAGAGAAGGCTGTGTCAACTCTGAGGACACTGATGGTACAGGTGAGGTTGCAGAGCTGCCAGATGCCCTCCATTCCCTTTTACAAGGCCCCCGATTTTCACAACCAGGGCCATTATGTTAAAAAAACAGACCTGCTTTGACTGAGCCTATGTCCCTGGAGCACTCCACTATGACTATCGAATCCTGTTTGTGCTCCTCTGCTGTGTCTGTGTTTCCACTGCAGAGATAAAGACTTCTTTTAAAGCTATAAAGAAGCCCTCTGCCTCTCACAATTAGCTTTAACTGCTTGTTGATAGTTTTTCATCTTTTCAGCAGGGCGTTGCTATGGACTGAATCTTTATGTCCCCTCAAAATCATATGTTGAAGCCCGAATTCACAATATGATGGTATTTGGAGGTGGGGTCTTTGGGATGTTGTTAGATTTAGATGAGGTCATAAAGGTGGAGCCACCATGATGGGATTAGTGCCCTTATTAGGAGGTGAAGGGACTGAACCTCTTTTTCTCCACCACGTGAGGACACAGCAGGAATGAGAGAATCTACAAGTCAGAAAGAAAGCACTCACCAGAACCTGACCATGCTAGTACCCCGATATTTGACTTCCAGTCTCCAGGACTGTGAGAAATAAATTTCTGTTGTGTAAGCTACCCAGTCTACGGTGTTTGGTAAAGCTGCCCAAACAGACTAAGATAGTAATTGGTACCAAGGGCTGCGGTGCTGCTGTAACAAGTAACTAAAAATGTGGAAGCACCTTTGGAACTGGGTAATAGATAGAGGCTAGAAGAGTTTTGAGACACATTCCAGACAAAGCTGATATTTCCATGAAGGGACTTTTAAAGGCAATTCTGTTGAGGACTCAGAAAGAAAAGAGGCTGAAAAGAAAAGATAGCTGTAGAGAAAGCTTTATTGAGGTATAATTGACAATCAAAATTGTATATATTTAAGATGTACAACCTGATGACTTGGTATACATATGCATTGTAAAATATTCACCACAACCAAGCTAATCAACATATCCATCATCTACACTGTTATCATTTTTCCTTTTTTTTCTCGTTGGATAAGAACATCCAATTTCCACAATATTAACACATTTTCAACTTGATTTGAACTTGAGACCTCCTGTGACACAATTTGTTTTCTCTTTTCCTCGTTACCCTCTGCTATATTTACCCACCGTTCCCAGGCTGGTAAATGAGAGTAGCATCCTGTTGGACCTGCAATCAACAGGCAGAAGTTTCATTTATAATTTTGCAAAGGGTCCTAGGAACCACATGCGCAGCAGTGTACTTGTCAATCTGATCATAGGCTGTCCACACACACATATTAACTCTAGGGAAAACTGAGATAACATAGCTTCACCAAGATTCCATGGCCCTCAATCCAGTGAGCAGTGGGTGGTTGTCAGACTCTCACAGTCTTGATGCGTCTCAGGATTTGAGATCTTTAAGAGATTTGTGGCAATACCTAATTATCACACATTTAGTCTCTAAATATGATGAGACTATAAAGGAGGCTAATGAAAAGTAATGTGTTATGGTCTATTTAACTCTTCAAGGGGACTTCTAGATCTAGGTGGTAAGTCTTCAGAGGTAGTAATGTTCTTTTATCAACCAGACAAATAGGGTAGCAGAGTCTTTTCCACACTTTGGATATTGCTAAGTGATTCCTGATAAAACTTGTCTGGGAAACAAAATTCATTCAGGCGTCTTTTCTGCAGGACTTCTTGGAACTTTCATTTGCTACTTTAATGAGTATTGTGAAGAGAGTAAGCAACATTAAACAAATGTATTTTCTAATAACATCTTTCTTTCATGGAACATCACTTAACAGAGAATCAAGGAGTCCTGTTATCTGTTACTCACTCTATGATTATCAGTTAAATGACTCAATCTTTCTGACTTTCCATATCCCCATCTGTAAAATGGGAAGACTACCCCCAGCCATGCCTGTTGATTTCCCTTCACTGGAGGATAGAGGTTGCATATGTGTCCATAGTGAGTGCTAGGAAGGAGGTAGCCTCAGCTTTCATCAGCAGGTAAGGGTGTAGATTCAAGGAGCAAATGAAAGCAGAGGGATTTAAAGGACCTGTACCAGTCACAGAGCATTTGTTTCTGGTCAGCAATGAGATTAGTAGAGAAATGAGCAGAATGTGTTTAGAAATGTTTAGACCAATGTGAGAGGGATGTGATAGCCAGCCTGTGATCAGAGGAATACCCTGACTTTTATTGTATTTTGCAAAAACAAACTGGAGAAATAGCTAAACAAAACTGGTTTCTCCCACAGACACCTGGAGAGGTAGTGCTCTACAGCACATCGAATCTCTCCCTCTAAGAGACTTTTAATGTTAGATAACCACAAAATGGGTTTCCTTTTCGATATTTGAAAACTCTTTCTTTTAAAAGCTTTTCTGTGCTTTAGTTTACTTGGATATGACCATTTTGCCTCAGACACAATGTGATGCCTTCAAAATGCTGCAGGCAAACTCACTGTTTATGTGCACAGAACAAGAGCCGAGCCCAGAGTGAGATGAAGATGCATTGGAAGACCAACAACTTGTCTTTCTACTCTTTAATTTTGATTTATCTTCCTCCAAGATTTTTAGCTTGGCCTGATGACTTGATCATCAGAGCAATGTGAGTCTTTTAGGAAAGGAGGCTGGAGACAGAGTATTTACAAAGTTGAGTTTTCCCAAGGATCAGACAGTGTCTGGCCCACGGTGTGGGCTCTGCCCTCAGCTACATCTGAACCCACTTCTTGCAGAGACATTCTTCTGGTCCAGCATCTGTCTATAATGCTACAAAGACCCAGGTTCCATTTTAGAGCAGTTCTGGAAGCAACATCAGAGTGCCTTTCTTCTGCTCCTCATTTTATTTTTGTCTGTATAAGGGCTGTTACTTCTAATCTAATGGGATTTTTGGCCATAAAACAAAAAGTTTGAAAAATAACTGTCCTTGATATGAGCATAATGTAGGCTGCTTAATGTTTTTAAGATGGGGTGTGCCCAGTTACACATGATAGGTTATGAATACACTGCAGATTTTATGTTCTGAAATGGGCTTATCATTCATTAACCCACAACAGAGGTTCACACAGAGAGACAACCAGGGAAAAAGTAACATGCCAAAGGAGGAAGATGCAAATTTACCCAGAATAAATCTGAGGCTCTCAGAAGCTCAGATTCTCTCAAAAGACACGGCAAGGCTTGTTGTGCGCACATAATGAAAAGGGTTTTAGGCAAATATGTTTCGTACATGTCAGGTATTTCTGCATAAGTGCTCAGGAAAAACAGGGAAAATAGCTTTCAACCTGGTGTGAAGTTTTCTGATTCTCCATCAATTTATCCATCCATCCACTCATCCATCCATCCACACATTCATCCATTCCAACACTGTCTACCACGTTTCCTTCTTCAAGTTTTCCTTTTCCCTATTGCTATAGGCATTCCTCTTCTGTGACTCCTAATAGGAGGTGAGAGTGGGCAAAATATGCTTAAGATTATTGTTAATAAGTGAACCTAATTTCACTTAACGAGGAAAATTTATCCTTAATCAATTCAGGAAAACCCAAGCATTTTAGAGTTTTCTCAATCAAACTGGGGGTTTTCATCTGCTCTTAATCATGTCTCTGGATTGATTTTAACTTCAAACTTCAGGGCATTGGGCCATGCCAACCACACAAATGCGGGGACTTATGATCTTTCCTTATTAACATCTATCCATTTTGCTATCTGCTAATTTTATTCATGTTGTTCTTGGTCCCCAGTTATCAGTCCATAGTGTTTTTTTCTTAATCCACCCTTGCTTACCCTCAGGGCACTCAGCTAACTTGCTCTCTCTCAGCAAACTTCTGCATCCTTCCCAAGGACATGGGACATTTGAGCATTCTCTCCTCCAGCCTCTTGAACATTCAAGAGCCCAGCTTAGACCCTCTTTTCCCCCACATGCCATACCATATTAACGACTATACCTCTGTCAGCCTCTGCAAGGAAATTTTGCCAGATTTGTGGCCAACCCTATCACCCATGGGTTGATCAGGACAATAAATCAAGTGGCCTTTGATCATTAGGTCCTCAAATCCGTTCCTATATTCTATATTTTGCAGTTTTATCATCTTGCTTGTCCCATAGGTCAGAAGATAAGGAGAAGAAGTTGGGCTGCGGTCTCTTTTAGGGACCCATGTCTAAGCTTCTTCTTTCCTTCATATGTTTTCCCTTTCTCCTGCCTATGGCAGCTTTATAGAATTTTGGGTGATAAAAGTAACTCTTTTTCATAAAGCATTCTTCATGTTAGGTGCAGTGCATATTTTATGTCCTGAGTCTTTCAGTGTTTATGAAACCCCCAAATTATAAAAATTTCTTGGAAATGAAACCTTGACTTCCAAAACTTATTTATGCCATGGATTTCATCAAAAGACTGTTTGGAAAATCAAAACTTAGTATTGACTGTGTGTATGTTGGGGGGGAGCAGGGTGTGTGTGTGTGTGTGTGTGTGTGTGTGTGTGTGTATTTCCTACTAAAACAATCCTTTTCTTCAGCATGGACACCTATTGACTATGTGTATGGGAGGGGTGGTGTGTGTGTGTGTGTGTGTGTGTGTGTGTGTGTGTATTTCCTACTAAAACAATCCTTTTCTTGGGCATGGAAGCCCATGAGTGCAGTGCCTATGCAGACCTGGAGGAGGGAGGTGGGGGAGCCTTAGTTACTACCCTAAATTAACATCCTATAATATATGCTGGGCTTGTCACAACCTGCAGTCTTGCTTCATCACTTGAAGCAATCCACAACTTTTACTCTGTGCCCTAGTTTTATCTAACCACTGAAATCTGCTCAAACCTGCTATGCTGTGCTAATTTTCTATGACTTTGAACAAAGCTCTATCTTTGTTTTAAGCACCTTTGTCTATGTGGAAAACTCCTATTCATTCTTCCAAAACCAACTCAAGAGTTTTTACCTTTGAAAGCTTCTTTGATGTTTCTAAACTAAATTGAACCTTTCTTATCACTAAAACCTCTATTTGAAACTTACTACAAACTGTTGTCATTATTCTGCTGACACCCCTCCCTCCCTTTCTCCCACCTAGACTGTCAGTATCTTAAGATCTGGGACTGTTTTAAACATTGATATCTGCATTTCCAGCATCTATACAGCACATTGTTCATAACAGGTACTTAGCAATTAGAGGAAGAAATGAAGGCAGGGAAGAAGGTAGAGTTTCTGAGATAGAAGGAGAAATAAAGGGAGGAAAAAATAGTTTATTTTATTCCCAGGTGAGTAAGATACTAGTAAGTAAAAAAAAAAAAAAAAAAAAGCTAACATTTGTCTCCAACCTACATTGTATTGGCTACATATTTAATTTAGATTATTTCATCAGACATGGCAATTTTGTGCTCTCACTTCACAGGTGAGGACTCCAAGGAACAGAAATGTTTAACAAAATTATCCAAGATTCAATTTCAAGTTTCAAAAGAAACTTGATCCTGGAATTCACATCCTTGCCATGATGTTCTACTGAAAAGCTGAGCTGAGACTGGGGAAATTATCTTAGTGCCTGCCTTAGATTCTGTTCTAGAAGCCTCTTCAGCTGCCGTTTGCTTGTTTGTGAGCTCCTCTTGGAACTGCTCTTGACCACATTCTCTTTCCCCAATTAGGGCTCTGTTTATTTGCTATTTCCTTTCTGTAGTCATTAAAACATAAGATCTGGCACCCAAAACCCTGTTTGGAATCACGATTCTGCCATACTTTACCTTCTGTGAGTTATTTAAACTCTTTAAGCCTATTTATTCTCCAAATGTAGGTTGTTGTGAAGACCAAAAGAGATAATTTATGAAGTGTTTTATAAATGGTAGTTTTTATTCCCATCCTCTATTGAGAGGCTGGCAGTTATGACTGTCCAGAGCCTCATGCGGATATATTCTGTGCTCCTTTGGTCTTGAAACTCTGGCTATCTCTAATTGATGGGAATGCTATCTCATCAGTTCATAAGAATCAGGGATAGAATTCTCTGGTCCCATGATGGCTCAAGTAGAAGTGAAATTGGTTGGAGGACATGCAAAAAGTATTTTAGAACCCTAGGCTTCACAGTACTGAATTCCACAATTACTCCCTTCTGCCCCCCCCCCCCCCCCCCCCCCCCCCCAGCAATAGGCAGCGCTGTGGAAACTCAGTCTTTGACCTACAGAGATATGGAACTTTTTAACTTAACAATTTAATTTTATTTTTCTGGATGAGAAAAGACTGGAGCTTATCTGTTCTGAGTCAGGAAGGTCCAAAAGAGAAGGCAGGATTGAAGCAACTGGGTATTGTTCTTAAATTTAGGTGGGTGAAAGTTGGGATAGGGTCATAAGCTAGTAGTGTTTGAGTCAATTACTGCTGAAGATAATCACAAAAATGGTGAATAAGTAGCTCCCTTGAACATGTGTGACAGAGGCTCTCTCCTTAACTATGAGAACAGTGTCAATGGGATATGTGGATGACACTTTCTCTGTGTTTCTCTGGAGGCCATAAATTGAACCAGTGGGTGGTTTAGATGACATGAGAATAAGACCATCTTAAGGAAGAACTCTGACAATCAGGGTTAGCCATCAGGTGAATGGACTGACTGATGAGATAGTGAGCAGAGGCAGAGAGAGGTCACAGTTCTAGGGATGTATTATTTATCAGAAGTGCACATGTGGACCATTTAGGTTATCTGGATGGATGCAGGTCTTAGATGAATCACATGGCCAATGACTAGCATGTGACCCAAAAAAATCTTACTTAATCTGAGCCTGTTACCTCACTATAGCTTCAAACTAAGTAAGTCTCAAGTTGTTTCCAGACCTAAAATTTTAGAAACACAGCTAATCCAATGGTCCTGTCTGTTTTTTCCCATCTCTCTTTGTTGTATACATTCAAAGACTCTGTTGCAATTATATTACACTTTCTACATTTTATAGAGTCACGTACCTAAAAAATATATTCCAGAGCAAAATAAAGGGACAAACCATAATCCCCTAAATAAAATACAATTGGCTTGAAATAATAGGTTCAATAAGATTACCCTGATGCTAAGTCACATTAAAAATAAAATAATAATTCTTCATGATAAACTATAGCATCTAGCCAGAATTATGCTCGACTACCCTACATTCTGATAGCAAAAATGAAAAATTAAAAAGCAATGGTATATCCTGAAATAAGTTATATCATATAGATACTTGAAATGATGAATATTCCCAGGATTTTCTTTTGTTTATTATGTCTTGAGAGTCTATAGTTGATTTCACAGCTGATTATACATCACTTTAAATATTGAAGAACTATTGAAACACTCTAAAATAAGAACCATAATAGCATTGTACTTAAGAAATGAGGTAAGGCTGATTATGCTCTGTTCACTACAATGATTGTATTCAGTAAGTTTCCAACACAGTAGGAATAAAAGAGATGCTTTTAATGTACTCACGTTAACGGCAGAAGATATGTCTTTTTATTTTACAGGAAAAATTCTTTCTTCCTTGCAATGTTTCCAGTCAACTTCCACAGAATTTAAAACAGCTGTACTCCCTTTGAAAAAAAATTGCTAGAGACTAGAGACCGCTGGCCAGTCACTTGTTCACTCCTGGAGAAAACAGTGCAGCACAAGGCTTTCCCCAAAAGGCTGTGAGACCAGTGTTCATGCTGGCTAGGCAAACGAGTTTTCAACCCATCTAAGGGGTCAGAAAGGTCTGGTGAATCAATTCCTTTAGGACTAACTTTCATGTGGTGCCACTTGCTCTTAATGATACATCTAAACTACTAAGAATGTATCCTGGTGACTTAGGGACAAAGGGAGACAGTACTGAGACAATCCCATGTTCCTCTAAAGGTTCTTGTGTTTCCTGAAAGGAAGTAATCTCAGGAGTGATGCTAAGGTGTGTGTGGTGTATTGTGTAGCTTTGTGACTCCTAGCCTCAGTCCTTTTTTCTTTTGAATACAATGTTAATGACTACAGTCACTATGTTTTGCATTAAATCTTTAGAAATTATTCACCTTATAGTTGACAGTTTGTACCCTTTTATTAGCATCTCTCTATTTCCCCCATGCCCCAGCCATCGGCAACCACTTTTTTACTTTGTTTCTCTAAGTTTGACTTATATTTTGATTCCACATATAAGTGATAGCAAGTATTTGTCTTTCTGTCTGACATATTTCATTTAGCATAATGTCCTCAAAGTTCATCCATGTTGTCACACATGGCAGGATTTCCTTCTTTCTCATGGCTGAATAATAGTACATTCACATACACACACACACACACACACACACACACACACACACACATACATATGTATATATGTATTATATTATTATATTTTCTTTACTCATTCATCTACTGATGGGCACTTAGATTGTTTCCATATCTTGTCTTTTGTGAATAATGCTGCAATGAACATGGGAGTGCAGATATCTCTTCAATATCGTGTTTTCATTCCCTTTGGATATATACCCACTAGTGAGATTGATGAATTATATGGTAGTTCAATTTTTAACTTTTTGAGGAATCTCCATACTGTTTCCCACAGTGGCTGAACCAATTTAAATTCCCACCAACAGTACGCAAGTGTTCCTTTTTCTCCACATTCTCACCAACCCTTGTTATCTCTTATCTTTTTGATGATAGCCATTCTAAAAGGTGTAAATGATACCTCATTGTGGTTCTGATTTGCATTTCCCTGATGATTAGTGATGTTGAGCATCTTTTTATGTACCAGTTGGCCATTTGTATCACTATGTCTTCTTTGGAAACATGTCTATTCAGGCCCTCTGGTCATTTTTAAATCAGATATTTTTGTTTGTTTTATGTTTTGTTGGGTTTTTTTTTGCTATTGAGTTGTATGGGTTCTGTACAAAATCTAGATAACTCCTTATTAGATATGTACTTTACAAATATTTTCTCCCATTCCATGTTGCCTTTTTATTTTGTTGATAGTTTTCTATGCTGTGTAGAAGCTTTTTAGTTTGATGTAGTACCACTTGTTTATTGTTGCTTTGCTGGCTTTGCCTTTGGGGTCAAATCACTCATAGTCTTTTCTTATCAGCAACAGTGGAGTGAGAGGGAGGGAGAACTTGGTTTGCTTAGAATGTTGCAAACCACTGAGCTAGCTGCACTGACTTAAGCAGCTCAAGCAATCCTTTGAGCATGTTTTTTATCTATCAAACAAGAACACTGCTGCTTAGGAGTGTAGCTCCAATTAAATGAGGGAAGGATGAATGGAACATCTTGGAAAATTATTAAGATGGTAGTTTCTCAAGGAATATGTATTGAAGATAATTAGACATAGTATATATGCCAATAGTTTAAAAATGTGTATGCTGAGGGGAAACTGCAAGGAAAGGTGTGAGAGGGAAGGGTAGAGGGAAAGGAAGAGTGAGGTGAGTGAGAGAAGAAGAAATAAGAAAAAGAAAGGAAAGGGAAGAGAAAGAAAGGTAACAGATGGGAGGAAGGGGGTGGATTTCAGCCACATTCTCTTGGATACTCTCTCTTACCACTACATGTAGTTATCACACTCACACACAGTGGCTGGCTTCACTCTAACCCTGGAATCTTGCCTGACTTGACAGAACTGCCATCATTACAAAAGTCTAACACTCAGGGTGTGTACCTCATTCCTTGAAGGCCCCATAGCAGATAGCATGGTACCTGACACTGAACTCAAATTCAATGTCTATTTCTGCATATACTGACCTAGTTAAAAGGGATGGTGGGAAGCGGAATCTCCAAAGGCAGGGTCAGGAAACATGAATTTGCATTCTTCTGTGCCATTCAGTAGCTCGGAACCTTGGGAAGGCTCTTTACCTCTGTGTTTTCTTATTTTTAACCTGGGGAGGTTGCTTAACTAGAAGATTAGTTGGGAGAATTAGACAAAATAATGGATTTTTGAGGAGGCATATGTAACCTATAAGGTACTAAGTGAGAGTATTTGTTAGGGCATGAATCATCCCCCTAAAAAAGTCATGCTGAAGTCCTAACCCCCATTACTTCATTGCAGATGTAACTAAGTTAAGATGTGGTTATACTACTAGAATAGGGTGGGCCCTCATCCAATATGATTGTTGTCTTTATAAGAAGAGCACTGGAGTTTTGAACCCAGTTTCCTCATTATGTTGAAGGTCCCTAGATGCATGGAGCTCTGGGGGTCAGAGGATGGGTGGAGAATATAGCAATCATTTCTTTTCATTTACATTCTTCTCCCATTGTCAAAGTATGGGTAGCCAAACAACAGCACCAATTCAGTTGTAAGTATTGACTACTTTACTTGTTCCCTTTCCCAGAACTGGAGTCAGTTAGTACCCATTAGAGACATGGGTCTCACTATTGTGCCTGGAACCTACTTGAATACAGAGAGACATAGTATATTCTGGCCCAAAGGCAGAATCCAGCTGGCCTGCTTCTGGTCCAGCTATTGCTCTGGGCCTCCTTTTAGGACCTGGATTCTGTTTTGTTTCTTGGATTTCTGATCCGCTCGTAACGATTCCGATCTTGCTCACCGTTATCTTGGCCCTGTGTCTACAGTTGCCATCATGGGTGGAAAATAACAGATGTCACTGTGGTGCCAAGTAAAGGAGTGGCAGAGGTGATATCCTTTTCTATCCTAGCAAGGATATCAAAACTACTATAAAGAATAATGTCAAAATTTATAGTCATTAACCCAGTCAACAACTATTACTTGCATATTACTATGTGCCACACACTCTAAGTACTATACCATGCACTGGGATTAAAAAAAAAACACAGTGAAAAATGCAGAAATGATCTTTGGACTCATGGAGCTTTGGGTCTAGTGTCAGAAGTTGGTGGTGAGAGAGAAATTAGAATATGGTAGGAAAGAATCAAATCAAAAGAGTCAGGCAGAGAAATGAAAATGAGTCCAAAGTGAAAGATCCAAATCAATGACATCAAGGGGGAGTGAGGTGGTATGAAGGATGGGCACAGGAGGTACCTCTAGAGGTGCCCTAATGCACCAGTGGGCAGGAACAGGTGTCTTTTTTATGGTACCTCTCTTGGGGAACCCATTTGAAGAGGCCATTAGAAACCTTGAGTGGGTAGAGACACTCATCTTAGAAACTGATCTTGTATTTCCAATTCTCCTACCTCTAAAGTCCCTGATGGGCTCGCCCCCGTCACTTCAGATCAGTCCCCTAACCTTCATCTCACACCTTTCATTCCTTTATTGATGACTGATTTTCCTGAATCCTGGACCTTTGAAGCAGGATATTTCCTGGTCTCCAGGCTAAGGTGTCTCTGATCCATCCCATTTTTTCATCTTAGGTCACGTTGATGGCCAGCCACTGTGTTACTGTTTCTGCATTCCACGGTTCATGGACTCTGCCTTATAATTGGGACTTTATCTCATTTTTCTGCTTTGTCTCTCTCCCTGTACTTACCTCCTCCCTCAAGGGTGTATTCATAGCCTCTGGTCACGGTCCTTACTTTCTGCCCCAGCCCACCAGTGTTAGCCCAAACATGAACTGGGCTTTACTTTCCCATCATTTTGGTTAATACAGCTGCACAACTGTTTTTCTGCCCCATTTCACTTAGAAGAAAAAATGTCCCTCTAAGTTTTTTTCTTTTAACATTCTCTGGATTGTCTTGCATTTTTTGCAGAGACCTCCTGGGTAGGAGTCTTCAGGATGATGAGCTGTAAGTTTCAGCTGCCTGTTCTCCACTAATCAAGAAAAACAAAACAAAACAAAGTATGTTATCACTTATATGTGGAACCTAAAAAATAAAACAAACAAATGAGTATAACAAAACAGGAAAAGATTTGCAGATATAGAGAACAAACTAGTGGTTACCAGTGGGGAGAGGGGTGGAGGGAGGGACAAGATAGGGGCATGAGATTAAGAGGTACAAACTACTATATGTAAAATAAGTAAGCTACAAGCATATATTGTACAGCCCAGGGAATATTGCCAATATTTTTATATCACTTTAAATGGAGTATAATGTATAAAAATATTGAATCACTATGTTACACACCTGAAACTAACATAATATTATAAATCAACTATACTTAAAAAAAAAAAGAAAAACAAAACAAAAACACTGACATCTATGTCCCACTCCAAAAGATAATTGACAAATGTGGACAGATTCTCAGATGGAGGATTAATTCATGTCAAAGTGGGTCTTCCAGTTAATAATAATAATACCAATTTAATGAGTATGATTTCCTCTTTGCCTTAACAAGAAATTGCAGATGGCTAGGTTAGATAGCTGGGGGGCAGAGTGGTTCCAGGAGCAGAGACTTGCCTATTTACTCCAATAAAGCTTCAAAATCCCAATAAAGAGGTCATAAGAGCTGATGATTTAGCAGCCACAACCTTTCTCTCTGCTGACTACAACTGAAATGTGAAAGATGAATATTGGCCCTTGGGCCATGTATATTTGAAAGATACATTCTTTAAAGAGTGAAGAAATTATTAAACAATGTAAACCGAACTCTGCTTTCCCAAGTGTTTACATAAATCAATATATATCAAATGGCATGCATGCTACTATATAAAAAAGGAATGTGTCTCATTTCTGGAATATATGGTGCCAGATGATTTGTGTAAGCATGGCTTTATGTTATCACTTTTCTGCTTATTCATCCAAGAGATGGAGATATTTATAGTCAACAAGGAAAAACTATGATAGTTTCAATGTGGGAAATATTTACAGAGGAAAATATAAAAGGAGGCATGAGAGGATTATTTGCGTTATTTGGACTAGGAATAAAAACTCATAGCTGTACTTGAAGAACCCAGATAATTATAATAGAAGTGTGCTACCCCTGTTGTAGAAGCAACCATTGACTGTTCATTTTATGTCCTAAATACCACTCAAACCTTTTCTCTTATTCACCACCCTGCTGCCAATTCCTGAGTTCAGGGATGTATCAACTCTTACTCAAATGAGAGGGGATACACTTAGGGATTTAACAGATGGATAAAAATTCCTTCCCCCAAATTGTAAGGATTGTAGAATTGTATAGGTCACTAATGACCTGGGACTGGCATCATTTCATCTTGCCAAATAAGGATATTTTAAAAGCACACCATCTGCTATCACCGACATTTTGTAAAACAAATGATAGATTTAATGTTGGAAAAAATGTAAAGTAACAATTTCCAAACATGTTCTTTTCAGTTGAATGCATTGGATGTCACTAAATCCAATGAATTCTGCATTGTCTTTACTGTTCTCATTTTGCCAGACATATGTGAACATTTCCTTGAGGAGCAGGAGTGTCAAGCAAAGCCTTGGATGCTAGCAAATCTTCCTAGCTCGATTTCTCTCACTCTGAGTTCTTCTTGCTACTTCAGCCAAAATCATCTTCCTTAATATGCAAAGTACTCACTTGCTTACAACCCACTCTAGCTCACCATTATCCTCAGAATAGTTTATACTTTTTCCCAAGATAGACAAACTCTCCAGGTTCTGGGTTTCCATCTTCTGGTGCCTTCACTTGGTCACTTCCCAGCTTACACTGTGAGTGGTCCAGCAGTAGTAGACTCACATAGGCTCAGGTGTGCTCAGTCAAACCCTTTCATTTCTGAAATGCTGTTCCCTCTGTCTATCCTTACACTAAAAACCCCTCCCAGGTCTTCTCCTCTTTAACTTAGTATGACCTTCTTTGCACTGACTCCCCTGGCTGCATTTTACTCATTCCTTCAACAAATGTTTACTGATCCTCTGCTGTATGTCAGGCATACAGATGGAGCATAAAGATAGAGCAGAAAACAGAGCAAGTAAAACCCCTTCTTGTATGGAACTTATATTCTTATATGTTCTTTTCCGTAAGCTGCCACTGCATCTTAAGTATTATAGATGTATACAAGTATACATCATACTATGAGACCGTATGATTTGTCTTCCAAACCAAAACCCTTTCAAGAGTAAGAGGGATGCTATTAATAATTATTACCAGACAACAAATGTAAACCAGCAATATCCATGGCAAACTGGGATGCTGGACTACTAACTATAAAAAGTGTCACTGTTAGCATCTCAGACTTCCTGAAGAATTTTGTATGCATAACACCCAGCACAAATGAGGGACATGGTTGACAAGCAAAAAAAAAAAAAGTTGACTTGTTTAATATGCTTTGATTTATTTAATAAGGTAATAAAGAATGAACAAATAATCACAGCTCTCTATTTGTCTTTGCATATGTGGGCACTATTGTGTTCCTACAGTAAATAACCAGAACTCTTTTATAGGTTACAAGTGACAAAAGCACTACTCAAATTAAGTTAAGGGAGAAAAAGAAATGTGCCTGGATATCCAAGGGGGTTACCATTAGATATGGCTAGATACAATAGTTCAAATAATGTGATCTGGTTCTCCCTCTTTCTCTCTCTCTCTTTCTCTTCTCTCTGCTTGGCCTCATTCTTAAACTCTCTCCATATAGAATCAAGATGGTCCCAGAAGCTATAAGCTTCCTTGATTTTATAGTTTATGATCTAAGAGAAAGAAAGGTCCTTTTTATGAAGAGTTTTGGCTAAAGTTCCAAGGAGGGCTTTGATTGGTTTTGCTTGCGTAACTTTTTTTTCTTAAAACAGCAATTAAAAAAAAATTCCCTACTATTTACATAGCACTTCATGTTAACTATTGCCTTAAGACCTTTTCATGGCTTCTGTCCTTTGATTCTCCCAGTAATCTTACATGCCAAGCATTGTTTTATCTGAACTTCACAGAATTAATGGGATTCTCTCAGAGTGGGAATAGAATGACTTCCAAAGGAAGGTATGCTAGAGAGAAAAAAAATGTTCCGCTCTACCCCAAGAAATTACTCAAATGCTGGTTTAATCTGAATATTCTAGAAGGTACTGATAAATGAGAAATGCATGAATCCCTTTATTAGTGTTTAGTGCAAGAGAGCACAAACCAAGCTCACATCTTCCCACTCTGTCTGGAAGACCCTTCTGCTGCCTCTTCTACCTCTATGAAGAGAACAGAGGTCCAGGGCTTGGGTTCTGTGGTTGGATGGCAGGTGTTTTAGTCCAGGTGTGCCATTTGCCAGCCGAGGATCTTAGTCAAAATGCTTAATCTCCTAAACCTCAGTTCCTTCATCCATATAATGAAGATATTTATAAGGTTACTGTGAAAACTAAATTACGTAAAATATAGAGAGAGTACTCATCACAGGGCCAAGTCTAAGTGCTTGTTCAAAAAATGATAGCCGTTGTTAGAGCCAGCTTCAGAAATTATGACCTGTGGGATCACACAGAGCCTGGTTCCCAGGAGAGCATCTTTCTTGGTTTAATTCCCCATTGCCACCTTCTTGAAATTCTTAATAATTTTATCTTTGAACTTGTGTTTTATAAGTGAAGTCCAATGACACAGTTGGGTCATACCCACAAGTAGAGGCAGTCCACGCACATATGGCCTTGCAAATGTTCATGAGTACAGAACTCTAATGGATTCGTGTTGCATAAAAGTTTAACAGTACTCAAAGCCAATATAAAGTGGGTATGTTGTCTTTAGTTAAGTAAAGGTGCTAGCAGCTCAGAAAATGCCTTGCTTTCTGTTTGAACCAGAACTTGCTTCAAACACAGAAATAAGGCAATGCCAACCAAAGAAACACAAAAGAAAAAGGAGGCATATCATATCCTTTCCTGCTTCTGTTACTTCCCTATATTAGCGAACCACTTATGCTAGAAATGATACCATAGAAGGAAAGAAAAAGACAGGACAACTCATAGTCCCTTTCCTTTCAATCCTTCCTTACTCATCAGTAAAGCAAAAGTAGGGAGTGTGCGTTGAATGTGTGCATATAAAGAAGTGAAAGAAAAACAGCTGAGCTAGTTTTGTGCATCATTTCCACTGTTGTAAGAACAAAATGAGTATGTACATAGGAGTTATAAAATATGAATTGTGCAATTCCGGCAATTCTCAACATGAGATAAATGTTCTTATACCTATGTTTAAGATGGGTGTTGCACAATATGAAGATGAATGGAAAATGTCATGTTAATAATTTAAAATATTTATTTTTATTTACTGAAAATGACATCAAATACAAATAAAAAAACATCAAGACAAGTTAAGAGAGACCACTGGAAAAAAAAAAGCTTTAATTTTTGTTTTTTTAATGGCACTTCCTCTGCCTTCTGAACAAGGGACTCATATTTTTATTTTGCACTGGCCCTGCAAATTCTGGAGCTGACCCTGGCTATATTATTATTATTATTTCACGCTGAGAAAAAAAAAATCTAGGTCTGTCTAAATACTGCTTCCTCCAGGAAGGCTGCCCTAATTACTTGATCCAAATCTCTCTTCTCTCTCTCTCTCTCTCTGTTAATCCTGCAGCAATTTTCTTAACTTTCTTTTTTAGCACAAGCCCCACTGTGATTGCTATATATTCCTGTCTTGTCAATTAGACTGTGAACTCCTTGGGGTTGTGAATCTTATTTGTTTCCCTGTAGCCCCAGAGCTCTCAGACTAGCTGACAGAGGAGACCAGTCTTCAATTAAAGCTTCCTGAATGGAATCATTGGCATCTTTGGGAAGTGTTCGTCCCGATGTGAATTTCTCTTCAGGGGCTTACCCTGAACGAAGAACTTTGATTGAATTCAATCTAATGCCTTGGAAACATCTGCACACTGCTTTTCTCACAAGAGTTTTCTTCCATATATTGATGTAGGCCTTTTGATCTCAAGTAGTCAAGATGATACGTAGATTTCATTGGCTGCCCTGGGGATAGACCTCTTTTCCTGGGGCAGCAAATGGATTGTCGCCCTGCCCCACACCCTGGCAATTCTCTCTCCCTCTGAGTCAAGTCTTTGGTCTGGTAAATGGCCCAGCAGGCAACAGAGGGTTCTTTCTTTCTCTCTTAGAAGAAAGAGAGCAGCGGGGTGCTAAGAATAGATTGTGTGCACCTGGGGCTGGATCTCTACCCTACTCCCTGCTGGAGGGGCCCTTGGAGTCAGAAGCGAGCAACATAAACATGGAGCAGAGGACACTGCCCATCGTCCTTGGAGTAAACTATGGAGTCCTCACCATGACCTTGAGTCCACTGTGATTCAGCCCCTGACCTCTCACCACCACCCCAGAGCAAGCCCATGCCTTGGCGGTTGTGAACATATAAAGCTCTCCCTGCATGCACTTCTGCACCAGGCTTCCCTGCTCACATGGTCCCCTGTGCTCTGGGAGACCTAACTTCCATTAACCAACCACCACATCACTGCCAACTCAGCTTACTCATACCTTCAGCTAACTCCTCCTTTAAGGCTCATCTTAAGCATAAAATACAGTTAGTCTTTTGGGAATATAAAAGAATCCCTTTCTCAAAACTTTACTAGAGGGGAAATATATATACATATATAAATATACATATGTTGCAAAAGCATGAAAATCAAATAGAACCAGAAGAAAACATAGGTTTCTAATCTTGTGATAGAGAAGGTCTTCTAAGTATGATATCTAAAGCAGAAATTATAAACTAAACATTTCATAGATTTGAACATAGGAAAAACTTAGATTTTCATATTAAAGCATTCCATACAAAATTAAAAGCAGAGAATAGCCTACAATAATTTTCCTTGATACATGAAAAGATGAACATCCTCAGTTTCTAAGGTTCTCTAGAAACTCATTATGAGAAATACCCACATGACAGAGTAATTCACAAAAGAAGAAATGCAATACATGTTTAGGGAGCTTCAAGATGGTGGAAGAGTAAGATGCGGAGATCACCTTCCTCCCCACAAATACATCAGAAATACATCTACATGTGGAACAATTCCTACAGAACACCTACTGAACGCTGGCAGAAGACCTCAGACCTCCCAAAACGCAAGAAACTCCCTACATACCTGCATAGGGCACAAGAAAAAAGAATAAACAGAGAAAAAAGAATAGGGACGGGACCTGCACCACTGGGAAGGAGCCGTGAAGGAGGAAAGGTTTCCACACACTAGGAAGGCCCTTCGCAGACGGAGACTGCCAGTGGTGGAGTGGGGAAGCCTCGGAGCCATGGAGGAGAGTGCAACAACAGGGGTGCGGAGGGCAAAGCGGAGAGGTTCCCGCACAGAGGATTGGTGCCTACCAGCACTCACCAGCCCGAGAAGCTCGTCTGCTCACCCGCTGGGGCGGAAGGGGCCTGGGAGCTGAGGCTCGGGCTTCGGAGGTCAGATCCCAGGGAGAGGACTGGGGTTGGCTGCGTGAACACAGCCTGAAGGGGCTAGTGCACCACGGCTAGCCGGGAGGGAGTCCAGGAAAAGTCTGGAGCTGCCGAAGAGACAAGAGACTTTTTCTTGCCTCTTTGTTTCCTGGTGGCAAGGAGAGGAGATTAAAAGTGCCACTTAAAGGAGCTCCAGAGACGGGTGCAAGCCGTGGCTATCAGCGCGGACCCCAGAAATGGGCGTGAGACGCTAAGGCCGCTGCTGCAGCCACCAAGAAGCCTGAGTGCAAGCACAGGTCACTATCCACACCTCCCCTCCTGGGAGCCGGTGCAGCCGGCCACAGTCAGGGTCCGGTGATCCAGGGACAACTTCCCCGGGAGAACACACAGCGCAACTCAGGCTGTTGCAATGTCATGCTGGCCTCTGCTGCCGCAGGCTCACTCCGCATCCGTACCCCTTACTGCCCCCAGCCTGAGTGAGCCAGAGCCCCCGAATCAGCTGCTCCTTTAACCCTATCCTATCTGAGCGAAGAACAGACGCCCTCAGGCAACCTACACGCAGAGGCAGGTCCAAATCAAAGCTGAACCCCGGGAGCTGAGCAAACAAACAAGAGAAAGGGAAATTTCTCCCAGCAGCCTCAGGAGTAGTGGATTAAATCTCCACAATCAACTTGATGTACCCTGCATCTGTGGAATACCTGAATAGACAATGAATCATCCCAAATTGAGGAGGTGGACTTTGGGAGCAACTATATATATATATATATATATATATATATATATATATATATTTCCCTTTTTCTCTTTTTGTGATTTTGTATGTGTATGCTTCTGTATGTGATTTTGTCTGTATAGCTTTGCTTTTACCATTTGTCTTAGGGTTCTGTCTCTCTGTTTTCCTTTTTTTTTTTTTACTTAAAATTTTTTTTTCTCAATCATTATTTTTTATTTTAATAACTTTATTTTATTTTACTTTATTTTACTTTATTTTATTTTATTTTATCTTCTTTCTTTCTTTCTTTCTTTCTTTCTTTTTTTTCGCCCTTTTATTCTGAGCCATGTGAAGGACAGGCTCTTGGTGCTCCAGCCAGGCATCAGGGCTGTGCCACTGAGGTGGGAGAGCCAAGTTCAGGACACTGGTCCACAAGAGACCTCCCAGCTCCACATAATATCAAATGGCAAAAATCTCCCAGAGATCTCCATCTCAACACCAGCACCCAGCTTCACTCAACGACCAGCAAGCTACATGGCTGTACACCCTATGCCAAACAACTAGCAAGACAGGAACACAGCGCCATCCATTAGCACAGAGGCTGCCCAAAATCATAATAAGGCCACAGACAACTGAAAAAACACCACCAGATGTGGATCTGCCCACCAGATAGAACTACCATACGACCCAGCAATCCCACTGCTGGGCATATACACTGAGAAAACCGTAATTCAAAAAGAGTCATGTACCAAAATGTTCATTGCAGCTCTCTTTACGATAACCAGGACATGGAAGCAACCTAAGTGTCCATTGATAGATGAATGGATAAAGAAGATGTGACACATATATACAATGGAATATTACTCAGCCACAAAAAGGAATGAAACTGAGTTATTTGTAGTGAGGTGGATGGACATAGAGACTGTCATACAGAGTGAAGTAAGTCAGAAAGAGAAAAACAAATACCGTATGCTAACACATATATATGGAATATATATATATATATATATATATATAAAAGGTCATGAAGAACCTAGGGGCAAGACAGGAATAAAGATGTAGACCTAGCAGAGAATGGACTTGAGGATACGGGGAGGAGGAAGGGTAAGATGGGACAAAGTGAGAGAGTGACATGGACATATATACACTACCAAACGTAAAATAGATAGCTAGTGGGAAGCAGCTGCATAGCACAGGGAGATCAGCTCCATGCTTTGTGACCACCTAGAGGGGTGGAATAGGGATGGTGGGAGGGAGGGAGATTGAAGAGGGAAGAGATATGGGGATATATGTATATGTATAGCTGATTCAGTTTGTTATAAAGTAGAAACTAACACACCATTGTAAAGCGATTATACTCCAATAAAGATGTTAAAAAACCAAAAAAAAAAAAAAAGAGAAAGAAATGCAATACATGTTTAAAAAATCATATAAAACATTTTTTTTCTTGGAAGGCATGAAAGAAATGCAAATGAAATATACTATATCAGTTGGGCAAACATTTTTAAATGATGCAAGATCTGTGATGCAATAGACTATTGTACAGCAAATAATTATTCTCTTTTTACTCCATTGATTTTGGGTTTGCCATGTGATTAGGCAGGTTAATTATACTTCCTCACCCCTTGACTTGGGGATTGTCTATATGACATGATTTAATAAATGTGTCAATGGATAGTATTTGAGCAATGACATAGTGTGTGTTCATATTTTAGGAATTACTCTCTTGTACCCCTGCTTTCATTATGAGAAGAACATGCCTTGAATATCTGCTGGTTCAAACACCTGAGAAGTTGAGAGATGGTGGGGCAGGGCTAAAACCTGACTTATATCTTGGAGCTCAGCTGAACTAAGCCCAGCCTAGATTGGTCAAACTCCAGCCAAACACATAGACATGTGAGCAAGAAATTGATTTTACATTGTCAAGGATGACACTGAGCTCAGCCTGGTGTGTTACACAGGATCATTGTAGCAAAAGCTAACTGAAACAATGTTTGATATTGGTGAAAATGTAGAGAAACCATTTTGGCCACTCTAGTGGGATAATTAAAAATCATGAAGGAAGTGAGAAAGGAAGGGAAAAAAAGGGGAAAAATTTGGGGGCAGAAAGAGGGAGGGATAAAGGAAGAGAAAATCATGATGAATTTCTTTTTTTACTGAATTGCTATGCCTAAGATTGCTGGAGTTTGGCTATATAATAAAAGCAAACATCAAAACCAAATAATCAAATGAAATGATAAAGTGGAAATGAGAGCCATATTACTATGTATGATTATCACGCTGACCAGGATGTTGCTGATGAAGATAACTTACGACCATATAACATTTTTCAAACTGAAAAAGCTCTTTACGTCGTTGTTAAAATCTGACTTATTCCCCTCTTACAGATGAGGGAACTGGGACACAGAAGTCGTATGGCTTTCCCAAGATCACAGGTAGTCCTGAGATTTTAGTGAAGGTCTTCTGACTCCTAAGGAAGTACCTTCTGCATTTCCACACCTGCTTCCAGTTGTCCCTGGCTGGCTCGGAGTTTCTCTGCATGACTCATGGACACGACTTCCTGAGAGAATCTAACATGTTCTCCTCTTCCCGATAGGGGAAATGGAGCTTGTTAATGATCATATCTATACTAATTATGAGCAGTGATGGCTTAGAAGACCTGACTTTAGACTCTTCTCAGATCTTGTCAATTCCCATTATGGGATACTGCCAGGATATTCCTCATGAAAGGATAATAATTACTCATTATTCAAAAGATTCAATTAAGGGGTCTTTCATTGAAGGATCTTAAGTACTTGCTGTGCTCCTTCAAAGGTAACGATGGTGTTTACAGAGAGAGCCAGAGATACGGAGCAGCATTCAGAGATTAAATGTTTGATGTGTGCCACTGGGGAGGATGCTACCCACATAACGGAATTACAGTAAACTAAGCTGTCCTTTGAAAGTTGCAAATGGGAAAGACCAGTTTGCATTCTGATCTCTGTACTACGCTACTTGTTTAATAATTTAAGAACCCTAAGAAAGTTTTTAGTCAAGACTGAGTTGATAGTTTCTACAAGGGCAAGCTAAACTCACTGAAAGGGGCAGGTATGGAGTGTGGAAAAGAACCACGGATGTGGGGTTAGGCGTCTGGATTTAAGCTTTGTCACTTAGCGTCTCTGGGAGTTTGGACAAGTCTTTCAATTTCTCACATCTTTTTGTTCCTCCTTCCTTCCTTCCCTTCTTCCATTCCTCTGATCTCTTGCTATGTCATGTAAAGATGTGTGTGTGTGTGTGTGTGTGTTGTGTGCATGTGTGTGGCAAATAACAGAAACCCCAGTAAATCAAGCAATAAAGTGCTTGATTTTGATCATGTGAGTGAAAAGTCCAGAAGGACGAGCTTCCATGGGAGAGAGAGGAATGCTATAGAGCTATGTCTCTGTGGTTCCCAATTTCCTGGCTCTTATTAATACTGCGCTCTGCACTTTCACTTTACCCCATTCCTTTTCTGGTGATCATTTCATAATCACAGGGTCTCTGCAGAACACTGATGCCCCCTACTTCATTTCCCCACTGAGAAGAGGATATTTGTGTGTTTCTAAATATTAGAGCATCTTCACCCCAGCATCTCATTTTGAGTGTCTTTATTCTGGTGCCACTTGCAGTATTAATTATCATGTTTGCCAGGGTCCAGATAGCAAAAAGATGGCATACTCCATTTGGGAAGTTTGAGGAAACAGACTCATCACAATGATGTGGTCAGGGTTTAAGGAGGACAACATAGGAGGGTCAGCTCAGGTCCTGGCAACAGTGGGGAGCTGTTGCCACCCAGGGGTCTGAAGGGACAAGGGAAGGAGTGGTACTGGCTTCCAAATAGAGAATTGCATGGAAAGGACCACTTGACAAAAGCTAGGGCTTTGGCAGAGGGCCCAGCCCCAAAGGAGTCAGGAAAACAAGACCTCCAAATTCACTCTCTTAGTGGTTTCAATGCCTTACCATTGCTGCCTTCCCATCTCCCCCCAAGAATGCCAAATACAACCCCAAGTCTGAGGGCATGGCTGCCCAGGGAGATAAATCATTCCCAAGACAGAGCATTCAAGACACAGAGCAGGTAGATAAAGACAGGGCTGCACCTGGCACCCAGCCCAGTCCCATGATAATTCTGGGCTTTGCTTTGTAACAAGTGGATCAAAAATGTAGAGAAAGAAGATTCCCTGGGATTTAAACACACATTATATAAAGAATAAAGAAAGAAATACAGTTTTCAGTCTTGAGTAAAAATGAGGACATGAACTTGAGGGATGGATACATTTTAACCATTTGAAATTAGAAGCTGGCAGTGAACATATACAGAGCCCCACCATATTTCAGGTATACAGAGGGGCCTGAGACACATAGAATGAACTGGTACCCTGGCCTTTGGGAGCTATTATTTGAAAGAGTGGTTAAACAGATTCCAGACAAGCTAAGAGAATGGCCTTAGAGAAATGAATGGAAACTCTAAGGACAACAGAATTAGCCTCAGATATTTTGGCAGGACATGAGCACAAGAGTTAGCTGTCTCACAAGAATTTTGAAATAGAGGAGATCAATTGCCACTAAGAGTTAAATTTAAATCTACACTCAGTGGTTGTGATTTTCTGTTGGTGGTCTGTGGTAGAAATCCATACCGGAAATGTGAGTCAGAAAAGGTAGGGAGCAAAAACACCCCTGTGTTATTTTGTGACGTGTCTGTCAGGAGACTCATTTTACACATGTGGTATCATTTAATCTTCACGACAACCCTGGGCATCAGTTTCATTACTCCTATTTTATATTCAAGGTATCTGCCTTCCATAGAGTCTGGAGCACTTGCACAAAGTCTCACATAAAGTTAAGGAACAGAGAATCCAGTTAAATACAGGTCTCTCTGGATTCAAAGGATTGTTCAGGGAGATAGAGCTGGAAGGCCACTGCAATTTAATAAAAAAATAACCTGGCGGGCATGACTGGATTACAGTGGTGATAGTCTGTCCCACTTCTTTGCCCACTTTTCCATGCCCAAATGCTTGAATTTAGCAGAGTTTACAGCATTTTCCAAAAGGCAGAAATTTAGAATTCATGGTGTAGTGAATTGAACAGTAGCTCCCAACAGATATGTCCATCTAGAACCATGAATGTGACCATATTTGAGATAAGGGTCTTTGTAGATGTAAATAAGCAAGGATATTGAGATGACATCATCCTGGATTAGGCTGGGCCCTAAATTCAATGACGGGCGTCTTTAACACAAGGAGATAACAAAGAAAAAGGCACAGGAAGAAAGTCACATGAAGATGGGGTGCTGAGAATGGAATTTTGCTGTCACAAACCAAGGAATATCAGGAGCCACAAGAAACTGAAGAGGCAAGGAAGGATTCTCCCCTAGACCCTTCAGAGGGAGCATGACCTCATTGACATCTTGATTTTAGATTCTAGCCTCCAGAAATGTGAGAGAACAAAGTTCTGTTGTTTTAAGCAACCAAGTGTGTGATAATTTGTTATGGCAGTCCTAGAAAACTAATACAAGAACTTTTGGGGGGTACTAATTAGATGTTCTTCCCTATGGAAGATGGAGGAAGGGCAGATTCATCACCTTATTTCTGAAGCTTATTCCTTTGCTTAACTCAGATTTTTGCTTACCGAGTGACTTTTGGACAACTATTACAGAACTGGAAATTAGCAGGTGTTCATAGAGGACTCGGAGGTAAAAGAAGTTGTCAACTAGTTAATGGCAGGTGGGACACAAAACAAGTGTGTCATTCCAAAACCAGTGTTCTAACCTCTACTTTGCAGTGGGTCCCATCTGATCAGGGGAAGGAGTTACTCTAAGGAGAGAAGATATTTGGTCAGTGTGGGGCACCACAAGGTTAAAAGCCAAATCCTTTATTTATTTATTTTATTTAATTAATTTTATTGGAGTATGGTTGATTTACAATTTTGTGTTAGTTTCTGCTGTACAGCAAAATGAATCAGTTATACATATACATATACCATTCTATTTTAGATTCTTTTCCCACATAGGTCATTACAGAGTCCTGAGTTAGGTTCCCTGTTCTATACAGTAAGTTCGTTTTACTTATCTATTTTATACATAGTAGTGTGTATAGGTCAATCCCAATCTTCCAGTTTATCCCTCCCCGCCTTTCCCCCTTGGTAACCATAAGTTTGTTTTCTACATCTGTGACTCTATTTCTTTTTTTGTAAGTAAGTCTATTTGTACCATTTTATAAGATTCCTCATATAAGCAATATCATATGATATTTGCCTTTCTCTGTCTGACTTACTTCAGTCAGTATGACAATCTCTAAGTCTATCCATGGATTTCAGTATAAAAAAGCCACTGTGATGTCCAGAGAATCAATCATCTGACATTGCTATCACTTTCTTTTCTAACCACAGTGCAGGGCTTTGGCAGTCAGAGCCATGCCAGCAGGGAGGTCCTTGTTCCTGGAGATAGTCGGGCACTAGATGAATACTTGGACAGCTGACCCTGAAGCACTGAGATTCTTTGATTCTATGAGACTTCCTCAGGTGTCTGATTAAATGATCAAAGGACAGAGTGGTTGCAAAGAAGCTTTGACAAGCTCTCAGCTACAGGAGAGAATAAATATTAAATAAGTTAGCATTTTAAAATGGTGTCGCACAGCTACATGTAAAAAAATGAAATTAGAACACTTCCCTCCCTAACACCATACAGAAAAATAAACTCGAAATGGATTAAAGACCTAAATGTAAGGCCAGACACTATAAAACTCTTAGAGGAAAACATAGGCAAAACACTCTATGACATAAATCACAGTAAGATCTGTTTTGACCCACCTCTTAA
The DNA here is from genome assembly GCF_951394435.1 of Stenella coeruleoalba. Classification (NCBI taxonomy): domain Eukaryota; kingdom Metazoa; phylum Chordata; class Mammalia; order Artiodactyla; family Delphinidae; genus Stenella; species Stenella coeruleoalba. The sequence continues at coordinate 38,586,469 of NC_137149.1, read as the reverse complement.
AGAAATGGAAATAAAAACAAAAATAAACAAATGGGACCTAATGAAACTTAAAACCTTTTGCACAGCAAAGGAAACCATAAACAAGAGGAAAAGACAACTGTCAGAATGGGAGAAAATATTTGCAAATGAAGCAACTGGCAAAGGATTAATCTCCTAATATAAAAAAAAAATCCAAAAATGGGCTGCAGACCTAAATAAACATTTCTACAAAGAAGATATACAGGTTGCCAACAAACACATGAATGGATGCTCAACATCACTAATCATTAGAGAAATGCAAATCAAAACTACAATGATGTATCACCTCACACCAGTCAGAATGGCCATCATCAAAATAATCTACAAACAATAAATGCTGGAGAGGGTGTGGAGAAAAGGGAATTCTCTTGCACTGTTGGTGGGAATGTAAACTGATGCAACCACTATGGAGAACAGTATGGAGGTTCCTTAAAAAACTAAAAATAGAACTACCATATGACCCAGCAATCCCACTACTGAGCATATACCCTGAGAAAACCATAATTCAAAAAGAATCATGTAGCACAGTGTTCATTGCAGCACTATTTACAATAGCCAGGACATGGAAGCAACCTAAGTGTCCATCGATAGATGAATGGATAAAGATGTGGCACATATATACAATGGAATATTACTCATCCATATAAAGAACCGAAATTGAATTATTTGTAATGAGGTGGATGGACCTAGAGTCTGTCATACAGAGTGAAGTAAGTCAGTAAGAGAAAAGTACCGTATGCTAACACATATATATGGCATCTAAAAACAAAAATTTATTTTTCTGAATAACCTAGGGGCAGGACAGGAATAAAGATGTAGACATAGAGAATGGACTTGAGGACATCGGGAGGAGGAAGGGTAAGCTGGGATGAAGTGAAAGAGTGGCATTGACATATATACACTACCAAATGTAAAATAGATAGCCAGTGGGAAGCAGCCTCATAGCACAGGGAGATCAGCTTGGTGCTTTGTGACCACCTAGAGGGGTGGGATAGAGAGGGTGGCAGGGAGATGCAAGAGGGAGGGGATATGGGGATATATGTATACATATAGCTGATTCACTTTGTTATACAGCAGCAACTAGCACAACAATGTAAAGCAATTATACTCCAATAAAGATGTTAAAAAATAAATATGTAAATAAAATGGTGTCACATACTGCCTAGAATAGGCATTTGATATTTGTTGCTTAAGTATCAATTTTCCAAAAGCTCTTTAAGGTAGTTTAGTATAATAAGAGTATATCTCATATTTGAAAACATTTGAACAATATTAGAATATGAACTTAGGAAAGCTACATAAATCCTCTGAGCTGCATATGTGAAAACTAAATGAGACAATGTTTGAAAATTCCCAACTCTGTTTCTGACACATGTGAATCATGCGATAAATGGTAGTCATTTTTTATTTTAAGAAGTAGACTGTATAATATCTAGGAAAGAAAATCCCCAAAGAGTAGCTTTGTTTTCTTTGGTTTTAATCTTGTATGTGAAAAATATTCACGGCAATGTTCAGGAAGCAATGTTCAAGATATATTGCTAATTAGAGGAAGCAGGATGTGAAAGAGTAGATAGGTGTGAAAATTGTGCAACATTAATTTTTATTCATTTTTCTGTACAGTAAAATCTAAAACAACATTGTAAAGCAACTACACTCCAATAAAAAATGATTTTTAAATTCAGCATATTTGAAACTGCCATTTAATAACATACTTGTTATGTTCAGGTATATCTGTGTTTATGGCTGTATGGTCACATATATAATCCACAGGTGGATTCTTATATAACAAATATAGTTTACATACAGATGTACATAATTGAAAGTTGTTTATTAATTGCTTATAACATCTACAAGGTAATTTACTTTAAAAATACTTCTATATAAATAGTGTGATATTTGTAGGTAAAATTTAATTTAATTCCAGACTGTTATTTAGCACTTAGAGTATGCATAACAAGAATCATTCCCTTTAGAGTGGTTATGTGACATGTACAATATTGTTAAAATTTACACCAGAGGCTGTGTTAATTAGCATAAATGTTGGTAAAAGTCCATGTTATTGGTGAAAAGAGTAACATTCAAGTGATTAGGAATATTACAAGGGATCTACTACTGTTGCATCAATATGGTAAAACCAGTCGACTAATGTCACCTAAACAATATTTAAGGTCCAGGATCCCATTGATCCTAAATCTGCATGGCATGTAAGGTTATCACCAAACCCAAACACAAGTCCAGTGGATCCTGTGGTTAAATATCTGTTTCCACCTTTCATGGTAAGTGTCAGTCTGACTGCTCTGGGGGAGTGAGAGTAGGAGGGGGAGTTTCCTGAACCACAGAAAAAGTAGTGAGATTGTTTTTGTGCCTCTTGGCAAATACTTGCTCTGCCTTTGACAGAATTTTGTAGAGCCTTTGCTTTATTGAAACAAACCATCTGATAGTGAAATTGAAGGGGATGTAACATATACTCTTCTAAGCTCTATGACAAGAGTGTTATCAATATATATCCACCAAACATAGGTCAATTAACATATGTCATATATACCATAAATTCTGGAAATACAGGCAATATTATTTTATCAAGTATTATAATGTATGATAAATTAACCACTTATTATGTATTTGCCTATGTTTCAAAATTTGTTGGTCACCCTGTGTATATATATATATACAAACACACACACACATTACACACACACACATAAAAACTGAAAGGAAAAGTATCAAAATGTTCAGATTACCTCTAGGCAATGTTCATTTTCTTCTTGATATTATTTTATTTTTTAAATTTCCTTCAGTAAATAAAGTAAAAATTTATAATAAAAATGCAATAAATGCTATAAAAATTTGCATTCACGCTTTCCAGTTGCAGATTTGCTCAAAGGAAACAGTTGGCTGGTAGCCCTGTAACATTCTGTCTCCTAAAATTAGAGCCAGAGACTCTGATATGATCCATTACATGAAATAGATTCTATACTTACAAATGTAAATAGACATTGCAAAACATTAACCTAAGCTGTAGGATCTGGGCTGGATCTGATCAGCCCAATAATTCTTCAGTGATACATGTTGAGTGCACACGGTGTGCTCAAGCTGTGTGCAGAACAGTTTAGAAGAGAGACATGTCCCCGCTCTCATGGAGCATTCACTCGAGTTGACAATCTCAATTGTAATTACTTACACAGGCCTGATCTCCCTTTCTAGATAAAAGTTCCAACTAAGGCAGAGACCCATCTGTTAATAATTGATCTCATAGGTCTTCCTCCAGTTGTGTCATATAGAAAATGCAAAATCAATATTAGTCAAATTGAAATGGAAAGGATTTACCAATTCAAATCAATGGAAATCAGTTCACCAGGATTTTTGAGTGTCTGATACCAGGCATCTGGCTAAGTTCCAAGATAAGAACAGCACATGGACCCTGAGATTCTAAGTCTCACGGTCTCCTTGGAAAATCATGACAGTGTGATAAGTGAAATGACAGAGTTACATACAAAGTACACAATTAGCTAAGTGGAGGGAAAGGTTGATGACTCAAAGATGAGAGGTCACTAAAGATATCATCTAGGTTATTTCAGAGCTGGGCTATTAAGGAATGAGTCAGCTGGGTAAAGGGTGGAGGAAGGACATTCCAAACAAGGAGAAACAGCATGTGTAACTGCCTTGGAGGTTAAAGCAAGCTGATGTACCTCAGCAATTGGCTATTTAGACTGGTTAGAGCAGTAGAGGGTTTACAAGCCATGTCAGGAAGCTAGACTTCTGTCATACTGTAGGTGATGGGGGACCATGGAAGATTCATGAATAGAGAAGTGACAGATGAGATATATTCATGATAAACTTTTTGGGCAGTTCTGTGAAGGATGTTCTCTGGGGAGAGAGAATACGAGAATGGGTGAAAGAGAGGCCTGGTAGGGAAGGTACTTAGTCAGTTAGAGTAAGAAATGGAGAGCCAAGGTCGTGGGAAGAAAAGAAGTGGATAAAATTAACAAATTTTGTTAAGGATTAAAGTCACACTGACATGATTTGATGGTATCATTCGCTCATTCAACTAATATTAGTTGAGTGAAAGAAGAACTCAAAATACATTAAGTTCAACAGTCATGTTAAGTTATTGTAGAAAATACTTTGGAAAATGCCCTGTCAAAGTAGTATTTTTGAAACATACTTTATGGAATACATTTTTGTATCATGATGCTGAGTCATATCTTGTTACATAATATTAACAAAATCAACAATAATTATATCTTTATACCATGAAACTAATTTGATCATCTCAAGACACTGTGACTAAAGAAGATAAGTGACAATTATCCTCATTTTAAAGATAACAAGAGGAAAATGATGCTTAGACAAAGTAAGAAAGTTGCATGATATCGAGTCTTATGTCAGTGATGGTGTGTGTATGTGTGCATGTGTGTGCATATTTAGGTTTTTTTTAACCCCAAGTATAAAGTTATTCCACCAGGCTAAACTGTAAAAAATAAAAACAAAAACACAAGCAAAACAAAACTGGTACACTGTGCCTTTGAGAGAAGAATAGCCTAATCTGAACACAATTAGACCCCTAATAGCAAAATAAAGAGTTCCAAGAACATTATGAAAACTTCACATAAAATTTTACTTTGCTCTAGTCCATTTTATCTGAAATAAATTTATTTTTTAAGTGGAAAATTATGATGTAAGGTATAAATGAATTAGTCATTCTTTGACCTGGGCTGTATTAACCAGAATTCCCTCTACTCATGAATCACTTCTATTAAGATGACTTCTATTAAGAATCACTTCTATATAAATGAATTAGTCATTCTTTGACCTGGGCTGTATTAACCAGAATTCCCTCTACTCATGAATCACTTCTATTAAGATGACAGGATAAATGATTTCTATGTCAGAATAGTAGTAGTGGGTCTAAATAGTATAGTATTAACCTAACAAAATTTTTTTAATGAAAATAATTATTGATTTTTTTGGTTTGGTTTTGAAAACACCTTCCCTCTCAGACATGTCTATGAAAGACAAAATCTAGGGTTCTGGCTGTTGGTTGAAAAGAGAAAAACTAAAGATAAAATGACTCAAAGATTTATCAATTGATACATTGGTGGACAAATTTGAACATGAAAATATCCCTTGCATCCTCACTCTCTCTCCATTGAACACAGCTTCAAACCTTGTCCACTTATGTCTTTCAAAACTCTTACCCCACTATTATCCTTCCTTCACTCAAGAGTAATGATAATCTTTTGAAAACAAATATCTGAGCATATTTTCCCTCCCAATTAAAGTCCTCCAATGGCTCCCATTTCATTTTGAATTGAATTCAAAGTCATTGCTCTAGCCTGGAATGCTCTGATTATTCTCTCTGCCAATCTTTGTAACTTCTCCTCTATCAATATGTTCATTTATACCTCACCTCAACATTCTATTTCTGATTCTTTCCTGAACATTCAGTATTCTTTTTGTACCTTTGTAATTTGTACACCTAGGGTTCCAGAGTTTAGTAACTGGGATGGACAAAATGGAATACACTTTGGGCTATGAAAGGGAGGGAAGACAAAACATTGACTATAGCATCATGTTTCTAGTTTGTCTTTCTTCACTTAAAAAAGAACATTAAATTAACTCTGTTCTAGAAAACTGGAAGCAATGATGAAGACTTATGACTGTTTAGAGAGTGATTATAATTATGTCATAATAATGACTGAGGATATTTTAATTGTGATTTCCTCATAAACATCAGCCTTTTCTTTCACAGCCTAAAGTAGAGAGATAAGGAGATAGCCTAGGGGAAGAGCAGGAACAGGCCATGTGATCCACCCCATACTATTCAGTCCTAGGAGGAATGAAGTCTTAAATTCAAGATGCCTACCAGCTGACCAGAAAGATCTAGTCAGTACAAGGCCAGGGCCAGATCGATGACCTATTGCTTAGAGATCACAAAAGGACACTTTTAAGAACAAAAGTTAGGCAACTGTAAATTTTTCACAGGCAACAGAGGTAAGTGGAAACAAGTATAGATGTCAACATGAAGACCAAGTAGTCAAAGAGCCTAATGACAAATGAAGAATTCAAAGGAGGAGATGGATGGAATCAAAGGTGGGTAGAAAACTGTAAAAAAGAAAACTTTTGCAGTGTATGTAGCAAGCAAGAAGCTATGTTAGAGATACATAAATAACTCCCACAAATCAATAAGGTAAAGACAAATAGCCCAATAGAATATTGAACATGAAGTTTACAGAAGGAGGGATACAAAAGATCAATGAATATATGGAAAGCTATTCTAGTCCAGTGAAATGCATATTAAAACAACAAGAAGATAGTATTCCTCACCCAATGGTTTGGCAAAAATGGAAAGATTAATAATAGCCATTTTTTAGCAAGGGGTTGGGGAACAGAGTCTCTCTTACGTTTTGGAATGTACATTTGTAGAGCCTATTCAGAGGGTAGATTGGCATTACTGATGAGTCTATGTACTATCCTGGAGAAACACTTTCACTGGAACCTAGCAAATCAGGCATAAAGATCATCATTGTGACACTGCTTGAAATAGAAAAAATCAGGAAACTAATGTCTATCAATAAAGGAATGGCTAATAGTTTTGGACATTGCATAGAACACTATGTGGCCTCTAAAATAATGTCTATCTATATTAACATGTAAGGCTCTCAGACACATATTGTTGAGTGAGAAAGCCAGTATGATTTAAATTGGTAACAAACAAAAATCACAGTCAAAAAATCCTACAGGAAAAACAACACTATGCACATAAAGGCTTTTAAAACCAGGCTGGACAGATAAGAGGCATTGCATCTACAGGGTAGCTCGTAATTACCTGTGGAGAGAAGAGGGGCCTGAGGCCAAGGGTTGAGGAGGGATCTCGTTTTGTCTGGAGTGTTTGAATGAAATTCAAACTGAATTGGACACGTTGCAAAAGACTGGAAAGTTGCATAATTTATAGAAAGGAACAAGTGTATGAATGTGTTGGAGAAACAAGGGTACACGCTCCTGCTTCCAGTTCTTAAGGGCATCATGTGACATTTCTAACAGTTACTTGTATTAACATTAAATTGATTTATTTCAAAACATTAATCTTAGAAAATGTGACTAGGGAAGTAAAGAAGAACAAAAGAAAACAAATGTAGCACTTGCATAAACCTGTGTTTGTGAGCATGGAGTATGAAATAGCATTTTCCAAAAAACTTAAAAAAGAAAAAAAATAATAACAGCCATCTGGCTAGTTCAAGCTGCAATATCCCACAGGCCTATATTATTTGTAAATAGTATAGCAATCTCTTTATCTCTATATCCAAGATGTCAGTTGCTTAAAAAATTAAATAATGGAACTGGGATGCTAGAACCTCAGTGCTAAGACAGATTTTACCTATTTTACATCAACAATTTCATAGATGAATAAATAGTACTCCAGAGCATAAGCTGAGCAAGTTTTGGTTGCAGGCAACAGTAACCAATTCTGGTTAAGAAAAATAAAAAGATAATAAATTGGTAGATAAAAGTGGTTCATAGGACAGAAATAACTGAAAAACCAGACTCAGAACAAGAACTTATATAAGGATCCAGGTAACTGTGCTACATAATTAAGTACCACTTAATAGATGTTAACTTTAGGAAGCAATAAAAATAATGCACATATACTGAGTTCTTGCAATATTCTCAAAGCTATACTAAGCCCTATAAGTATATTCACTCATTGATTTCTTTCCAACAGTTATTATTATGTCCATTTTACAGGTCAAGAAACCATAAATGAACAAGACATAGAATTGAGAGTCAAGTCAAGCAGTCAGATTCCAGGGACCACACTCTTAATTACCATGAGATTCTGCCCCTATTAGGTGATCAACAAAGCCTGTCTAGAGTTGCTACTGGTTGGCTGAGCTGTGACTGCATAGTCTAGCCCCACTTGTATCTTCTGTTAAGATAACTAGCTTAAAAACGTGATATAGGGCTTCCCTGGTAGCACAGTGGTTGAGAGTCTGCCTGCCGATGCAGCGGACACGGGTTCGTGCCCCGGTCCGGGAAGATCCCACATGCCGCGGAGCGGCTAGGCCCATGAGCCGTGGCTGCTGAGCCTGCACATCCAGAGCCTGTGCTCCACAACGGGAGAGGCCACAAAAGTGAGAGGCCCGCGTACCGCAAAAAACAAAAAAAAACCAAAAAAAACGTGATATATGCTAATTCTAAAGCTCACCCTTCAAAACCTTATGCATGACCTTTCATGACCTCTCTTCTTCCTGCCTAGAGGACATCAATGCCCTTGATGATCTTGGAAGCTACATGTTGACAACCAGAGTCTCTACCAGCCTGGATCTCTAGATGACTGTGTGAGCACAGCCCCTCCCTGCCCCCAGTCCGATATCCATATTAATACATTTTTTCTCAGGATAAAGCACTGAGATTTCAAAATTCATCTACTATAACAACTACCATAACTAATACATCCAGACATGTAAACTGAACTAGGAAAGTACAGTGGAGAGATTGGATGTCTGAAGAAATCTTCCTGGTGGAGGTGACATCTGAAATTACACTAGGAAAACAACTGAAAACTTCTTGAAAATGTCTCCCAAAGCCAGTTGTATTTTAGAAAGAACATGGATAAGTTCAAGGGTTTTGTGTATTGTTCAAGGACTCTTAAGTGCTGGAATTTCCCAGGATATCCAAAATGCATGCACCCATGGAAAAGACCAAGGCTAGAATAAGATGCTTTCTCTGTCTGCAGGATCCCATTCTGATCCAGCTGGCTTCAATTCAATATGCTTTTCTGAGCACCACTCTTTGCTCAAGGTTCTGTGTTAAAGCCAATGGGAAACAAACAAAATAGAACAGAACAGAACAGAAGAAACAAAGATGTGAAATTCACAGTTCCCCGCCCCCCACAGAGGAGTTTCCAATCTAATGATGGAAGAAGAGTGGACTTGGTCTTGAAGCAGGTAATGAGTGATGCTGTTTGGGGGAGGAGGGTCCAAGTGCTCCTTTATTTGCCATTATTTCATGAATTGGAATGTAACTGATAGGAACAAGAACCAAACAACATTTTGAAAATCTGTATATCAAATATCAGAGTGATTTTGGAGAGAGAATCTCAATTTATCACCTCATTGATTATTTCCCTTGAAATTGTAACTTGTCAGTCAAGAACTGATTCAATCACTTTGTGTTGAATGCTACTATATGCTAAACACATTTACATATATCAAAATATAGAAGCCTTAAGAAGAGTATCTGAGACTGGTGTTATTATAAGTATTTAAAAGGGGCCCCAGGAGGTTCAGAGTGAAGCTGCTTTTCCGAATCAACCCAGGAGGGAAGAGACAGAGTGGAGAGTAAACCCAGTGTTCCACCTATACTTTTAGAGCCGTGTCTGCTCCCCTATAGCTGTTATCCCACCCCTACACCATTTCTTCCCTGAGCTCTTTCTAGCTTTCATCTTGCCTCTTCCAAGTACCTGTTTCCCTTCTGAGCCTCCCTTACTTGAGATGGAAGTCTCAAGCTGTATGCTCACCTCACTCTACTTCAACAGCCCTGGGAGGGAGGGAGGGAGGGAAGGAGAAAACAGAAAATAGCTCAGCAGATGTTTCTGGATAAATGTTTTTCTTTAAGTGCAAGTTGCTAATGTGGAGGTTTATTTTGGGGCCTGCCAGTGTTAGCAGATGTTTGAGCACACATGTACCTGTTTAGACAATTATACATAGAAATTGATAGCAAGATTGCATAAGAAGTCAATCTTTAAAAAAGGATAATATAATAGTATTTTTAAATATAGATTCAGCATGCTTATCCTAGATTGGTACTTGGTGACTGATTTCGACCCTATATTTATTCCTGAACCTTTGTACTTACAAAAACGGGGCCATACAAAAGGGGAAATAGAAATAGATTGTGCCTACAGACACAGGCTAGAGAATATAATTAGAAGACACAATGCCAAGAAACTCTGACACTCAGGCACTGGAGCTCCGATTAATTGCAGCTACGTTGTTTTTGGACATAAATATTTACACTTTATTTCTCATTAAAATTCTGCTTCTTAAAATATTAAACCTAAACTTCTGATTGCTGGATAATTAATGACAAAATAATGCATCAAGACTTTCAGAAAATTGAAGGTGTGCAATTTTCACTCTGGGTATTCTTATAGTGGGGAAAGTATGTGCCAAAAAAATCCATTCAGTAAACATTTACTACACACTTACCTATGAGTAATGACATAAGTATTGGGATTCAGAGATAAGTAGGACACAGCTCCAGCTCTTTGGCAGCTTAAATCTCATAAACATCATGTCAAAAAGCTGATAGATTTCATGGACCTCATAGAAAAATTTCCCTCTGATTGGGAAGAAGTTGCAAATATGAACTTTAGAACAGCTTAAGACCTGCCTGGACCTACATGAAAAATGTATTCCCGGGCTTCCCTGGTAGCGCAGTGGTTGAGAGTCCGCCTGCCGATGTGGGGGACACGTGTTCGTGCTCCGGTCTGGGAGGATCCCACATGCCGTGAAGCGGCTGGGCCTGTGGGCCGTGGCCGCTGAGCCTGCGCATCCGGAGCCTGTGCTCTGCAACGGGAGAGGCCACAAAAGTGAGAGGCCCCCGTACCGCAAAAAAAAAAAAAAATGTATTCCCAGGAAAATGGTCCTTAGAAAAGCTATGAGAATGGTGATGGGAGGTTCATAAAAATTCTGATGTGACCTTCTGGAAGATCAGTAGGTGCCTTGGGTGATGAGGTACTTTTGTTGGGACCTAAGAGCCAGGGAAGTTTGCCCTCCAGCAGGTGACTGTAGATGAGATGCCTACTTTGACAGCAATCTGTTTATAGTTATATCTGACATTTTTTTCTGGACTTATTATTTCTCTGAGTCTGTTGGTAATTTTCCAGAAGCACTAGAGCCCTGTACCCTAATTGTGCAAGTCTTCCTTAGTCAAGTGATCACGTTACTCTCCTGTGGTTTAAAACACCTTAGCATTTGCCTTTGCTGGTAGGCTGGATTCTGTCAAAACCCCCTACCATCTGGCTTCTCCCCGCATCTCTAGTCTCATCTGTAGTGACTTCCCCCGACAATACTAACCTTCTGAGAGGTCCCCAGATGTGCCAAGCTATTTTAACATTCCTTTTTTTTTTTTTGCGTTAAGCGGGCCTCTCACCATTGTGGCCTCTCCCGTTGTGGAGCACAGGCCCCAGACGCGCAGGCTCAGCGGCCATGGCTTATGGGCCCAGCCGCTCCGTGGCATGTGGGATCTTCCCGGACCGGGGCACGAACCCATGTCCCCTGCATCGGCAGGCAGACTCTCAACCACTGCACCACCAGGGAAGCCCTGAAATTCCATATTTTGCTGATGATCTTCTATCTGAGAAGGTTTTGCTCCTAAGTTTTGCTTCCGAGCAATGAACTGTCCATTATTATAAACCATGCTCTAGTGTCTCCATGTCTGGGGTGAATTTCTTGACTTCTTCATCTTTCCAGGGTGCCATGTACTTACTTTTGTTATTCTTATTGTATTACAGTATTGTCATTATAGATTTGCATGCCTGACCCCCGAACTAGCTGTGAACTCCTCCACAAAGGTAGGGGCATACCACACTCATCTCTGAAGTTCCTCCCCAGAATATACCTTGCCACACAATGGGGGCTCACAGAATGTCCTCTGAATTACTGCATCAGTCTGAATATTTCCCTTTGAAGCAGCAGAGTTCAAACTAGTTTAAAGACCAAAAGGAGAACACTGGTTCACTTAAGTGGGAAGCACTGGGGTGGCATTGGATTCAGGCATGACTATATCTGGGAACTCACATTGTCAAAACTCGACATTTCTTGGCTCTGGTCCTTCTTTCTGAGAACTGGCTTTATTCACTCACAATTCAAATGCTCTTTTGCCACATAGTGGCTGCTTGATATTCTGGGATTACATCCTTGACTTTATAAACTACAAGGAAAGAGAGACCATCTTTCTCCAGTGGCTAAATATAAATTCCCAGGGAAGAATTCTGATTGGCCAGGTCTGGTTCTCATGCTCACCCCTGTGGAAATTGCTGAGACTAGGAGGATAAGTTAATGTGGTCGGGGGCAGGTCTGAGTGAGTGACCAACTCACTCCAATGGCTGTAGGATACACTGATTGTCAATCACACCTAAACCACACAAGAATGGTGCAGAGGCAAAGAAAGAAAGGTAGTGAGAAGGACCAAAAGAAATAGAGAACAAATCTTGAAAAGAGAAAAACAACAGTGGTTTACTAACTCCTTAGTAGAGTGTGTGACACATAGCGTTTAATAGACGTCCACTTACTGAGTGAATTCGCAAAAACATAGGTTCACGTTAATTTTTTTTTCTTATCCCATCAGTGACTTCTCTGATTCCATAGAAAGAATCTGGCCATGCATGTTTCATGTTTGTAAGTTTATTTCTTTGTTCAAGTCCTAGACACTCTTCAAGCTCACAACATACTCTGTTCATTTTCCAACATAAAATTTTTATTTATATTAAGACATTCTGAATCCAGCAATCCAGATGGGTTACTTTTAGGCATCTGCCCACAAGTACAGGCATCAGTCTGTTTCCTACAAAGTGTTGTTTACTGTGATAATCTCACCTCCATCAAATGTTCCTAACGTTAACTCTTTGTTATTAAAATAGTGTAGAGGAAGCTCAGGAAAGATAAGGCCATGGGCTGAGGCAACATGATACAGTAGAAAGACAAGGGGTCTGGGAAATTTATACATGGCTTTAAGAGTATCTTTGCTACCAACTCACCTTAGACATGTCACTTCACCTCTCTCAGCCATTATTTTATCTATAAAAGAGATGAGATTAGATGATTTATTGGTGTCTTTCAGCATTAACTCTCTGTACATCTATGGAAGATTTTTATCACCAGATCAATAGTTGAGCAACCATGGTTCCATCCAAACCACGAGAACCCAGAACCTACCACATTCATCAAGACTAACTTGGCCATCCATCCAGTGAACACATAACTTAGCTTTGTGCTTTAGGATAGACCAAATTATCTGACTTCAATTAAATTTCCAAACAATATGTTTTACTCTGTTTCCTTAACCCCTATATGCCCCTCCCCAAAGAGTTTATGTGTTCTTCTCCAAGAACTTTATATTTTTCTTCTGTAGACTTACTTATGCTGTTTCTGCCACTAAGAAAGTCCCCTCCTCCAATTTTATCTGTTCATATCCTACCCATCCTTGAAGGTCCATGAAAAGACTACCCGCTCTGTAAAGTTTTCCTATTTTCCAACTCGCCTCCTTCCATCAGGATGCTTCTCACTCTTTTTCACTGAGTTATTACAGCTCTTTCTTTATGTCTTTGAATAACAGTGACCATGTTCTAACTTGTGTTACAGTTATTTGAGGATTTATCTCATCTCTCCCCCTGGAATGCAAGCACCTTCCCGTTAGGACAGGATGTTCTGTGTAGTCAAGCACGAATGGATTTTGCAGCAAACAAGCCATAATCAAATCCCAGCTCTCTGCCTAGTCCTTTGGGGAACTACTTAATCTCCATGATCATCGGATTCCTTATCAGTAAAAATAATAACTACTGGCGTGTTGGAAAGACAAAATGAGATCATTTAAGTGAAAACACTTAGTACTGTGCTTTGAACATGAGGCAAGGTTTTTTTTTGTTTGTTTTGCATTTGCATTAACTGAACACTCATAAGAGCTGTTGAAATCCAACATCTCTACAGCATTTTGAGTTCAATTCGAATTCCTCACTAGGGCATACAAGGCTGGACATAATCTGCCTCCTGCTTCTCCTGTTTTACCTCCCCTTGTTTTGTGGTCGGTTTGTTTTTTACCAGCCTTATTGGGATAAAATTGACATACAATAAATCACACATATTTAACTGTATAATTTGTTTAGTTCACATATATACATGAACTCATCACCACAATCATAATACTAGAGTATTTATGTCTCCCAGTTTCCTTTTGCTCCTTTGTAATTCTTTTTCCAACACTTTCCCTACTATGCCTTCTGTCCTATAATTAGGCAACCACTAATCCACTTTCTATCACTATATGTTAATTTGCATTTCCTAGAATTTTATATAAATAGAATTATCCAGTATGTAGTCATTTTTGGTCTGCACTTTCTACTTTCACTCATCATATTTATTTTGAAATTTATCCCTATTGTAGAACGTAGCAATAGTTCATCACTCTTTATTATTGCACATGATTCCATTGTATAAATATACAAGTTTGTTGATGGACTGTTGGGTTGTTTCCAGTTTTTAACTATTGCAAATAAAGCTTCTATGGGCTTTCTTGTACAGGTATTTATGTAGACATATACTTTCATTTCTTTTGGCTAATTATCTAGAAGAGGAAAGACTGGGTCATGTGATAATACAAGTTTAACTTTTTAAGAAACTGGCAAACTATTTCCAAAGTGGTTACACAATTTTTACATTTCTACCAGTAGTATGTGAGAGCTCCAAGTCAACACTTGGATTATCAATCTTTTTTTTAATTTTAGAAATTTTGAAATGTGTATGGTAGTATCTCATAGTGATTTTATTTTCATTGCTCTAGGACTACTGATGTTGAGCATCTTTTCATATGCTTATGTGCTCTGCCTGTGTCTCCTTTGGTAATGTGTCATTCAAATATTTTGTCTTTTTTTAAACTGGGTTATTTGTTTTTATATTACTGAGTATTAAAAGTTCTTTATATATGTAAGATACACGTTTTTATCAGATATTTGCTTTGCAAATATTTTTTCCCAGTCTGTGGCTTGCCTTATTCCCTTAACAGTATTTTTCAAAGAGCAGAGATTTTACTTTTGGTTAATTCCAATTTATCAAATTGTTTTTTTATGAATTACAATTGTCCCTCAGTATCAGCAGGGGATTGGTTCCAGGACCCGCAGCAGATACTAAAATCTATAGTCCAGTCCCATAGTTAGCTCTCATCTGTGGATTCTGAACCTTGAGATACGGAGGGCTGATTGTATATTTATTGAAAAAAAACAGTGTATTAGTGGACGCATTCAGTTTGAACTGGTGTTGTTCCAGGATCAGCTGTATAATTTTAACAAAGTATCCGAAGAAGCCTTTGCATAACCTAAGGTTATAAGGAATTTATTCCATCCTTTCTTTTAGAAATTTTGTAGGTATATGTTTTATATTTAGATATGTCATACATTTTGATTTAATTTTGTATATGGTATAAATACTGATTGAAGATCTTTTTTTGTTTACGTATGTTTAAATTTTCCAGTGTCATTTGTTGAAACTTCTTTCTCCATTGAGCTACTTTTGCAACTTTGTAAAAATATGTATGTGTAGGTCTATTTCTGAACTATTTATTCTGTTCTATCAATCTATTTGTCAAACTTTATACCATATCCGCACTGTATTTAATACTTTAGCTTTATATTAAGAACTGAATAAATTCTGAAATAAAGTATTGTCTTCCAACTTTGTTCTTATTTTTCAAAACTGTTTTGCTATTTTAAGTTGTTTGCATTTCCATATGAATTTTGGAATCTATTTGTCAATTTCTATAAAAAAATAAAGCCTGCTGGGATGATGATTAGGATTACAATAAATCCATAGAACAAGTTGTTAAACATCAACTTTGTAATAATATGAGTTTCCTTACACATAAACATGGTTTAGCTCATCATTTAGTTAGGTCTTCTGTAATTTCTTACAGCATATTTTGTAGCTTTCATTGCACAAATTTGTATTATAATTTGCAAGGGTAAAGAAATACAATTAATTTATGTAGGTAGATTTTGTGTCCTGCAAACTTGCTAAACTCACTTATTGATTTTAGTAGATTTTTAAAATAGATACATTAGAATTTCTACATAGATAATCACATCATCAGCAAATTAAAAACACTACTTCTTACTTTCCAATGTAAATGCTTTATTTATTTCCTTACATAGTAGCAAGGGCCAAACCTTTAGTACAATGTTGAATAGAAATGGTAAGATTGGGCAAGAGAATGAGATCCCCCAATTGTAGGGAGAAAAAAAGCATTCAGGCTTTCCCCATTAAGTATGATGCTAATGCAGGTTTGTAAAAGATGCTTTTTATCAGGTTAAGGACAATCCCTTCTATTCCCAAATTTTTGAGAGTTTTTAAAAGAGATGGTTATTGGATTTGGTCAGAAATGTTTTCCTACATGTATTGATATGATCACATGGATTTTCTTCTTTTGGTTTGTTAATATGGTAAATTATATTGATTGATTTTCAAATATTAAACACATTTCATATAACTTTAGTCCTTTGAAATTTGTTGAAACTTATTTTATGGCCTGCAATATTATCTCACTTATTAAATTTTCTTTGGGCAAGAATGTGTGTTTGTGTGTATATTTTTTTTCTGGTGGAAGAGTCTATAAATGGCTATTAAGTTGGCAAATGGTATTCAAATCTTATATATCCTTATTGGTTGTCTATTTACTTGTTGAGAGATGAGTATTTTTATTTCTGACTAAAATTGTGTATTTCTCTTGCAGTTCTATCAATTTTTGCTTCATGTATTATGAAATTCTGTTCTTTGATAAATAAACATTCAATATTACTATTTCTTCTTGATAAGTTGACCCCTTTATCATTATCTTTACTCTGAAATCTGCTTTGAGATGAATAAAGCCACCTAGCTTTTTTGATTAATGTTTGCATTGCATATCTTTTTCTACCCTTCTACTTTCAATTTTTTTGTGTTTTTGTATTTCAGGTGCATTTCTTGTAGGAGGCTATACTTGGGCTTTGCTTTTCCCTCCCTCAGTCTGACAATCTCTGCCTTTTCATTGGGGTATTTAGACTATTTACATTTAATATGATTATTGATATGCTCAGATTTTAGTCTATCATTTGGTCATTTTTTTTCTATTTGTCTCAGATGTTCTCTGTTTCTTTTTTTCTGATTTCTTTTGGACTAATTGAATTCATTGTATGACTCCATTTATAGTCTTTCTTGGTTTATTACCAGTACCTCTGTGTTATTCAAATGGTTGCTTTAGAATTTATGGCATATATTTTTAAGTTATCACAGTCTACTTTCTAGTGATTATTACCCCACATCAGATGCATATAAGAAACTTAGCGTAGTATAATTCCATGGCTTCTTCATTATTTTTGTCATGCATATTACTTTCATGTATAACACACAAAATATATGTTTATTATTTGGTTTAAACAATTATATTTTAATAATATTTAAATAATAAGAAAAAAATCTTATGTAATTTTCAAGTAGTCACCATTCCCAGTGCTTTTAATTCCTTCCTGTAGATGCAGGTTTTCATCAGGTATCTTTCTTCTTCTGCCTGAAAAACTTTCTTTAACATTTCTTGTAGAATAGATAGATCTCTTGGTAAGAAATTTTTCAAATTTTGTATATCTTTAAAAGTATTTCTTTTGCCTTCATATTTGAAAGTTATTTTGGTTTTGTATAGAATTCTAGGTTGTATAGAATTCTTTGTTTATTTGCTTCCTTTTTCAGTACTTCAAAGACATTACTCAACTGTCTTCTCACATAAATTGTTTTCAATGAAAAATCTGCTGTCACCTTTAACTTCATTCCTCTATATGTAATGTCTTTTTTCACTGTCTGCTTTTAAATTATTGCCATTTATCACTGATTTTGAGAAATTTAAAGATGTGCTTTAGCATAACTTTCTTCATGTTACTAGTATTTGACTTTAATTGCATTTCTCGAATCTGTGGTTTTATAGTTTTCATCAAACTAGGAAAAAATTTGGCTATTTTCTCAAACACACACACACACACACACCCTCTTTGGAGATTCTAATGTTACTCATATTAGGCAGTAAATCTTTCCAACAGCTCACTGAAGCTTCCATCATTTTTTTATTCTATTTTTCTCTCTATGCTTCATTTTGATAGCATTTTATTGCTATGTCTTCAATAGTACTCCTTTTTTTAAATGTAATATTTAATTTGCTTTTATTCCTATTCATTGAATTTTTATCTCAGGGATTTTTATCTCTAGTAGTTGATTTGCATCTTTTATATATCTTCTATGTCTCCACTTTACTTTTTAAACATGTAGGAAACAGTTATAGCTGTCTTAATGCTCTTGTTTGCTTTATCTAACATAAGTGCCCATTCTGGGTCAGTTTCAATTGATTGATTTATCTTCTCATTTGCTTGCTCCTTTGCAAGCCTGGTACTTTTTTGTTAGGATGGCAGACACTAGGATTTTTCACCTTGATAGGCACAGGATATTTTTATATTCCTATAAATATTCTTGAGCCTTTTGGTGGGGAGGCATTTAAGTTCTTGGAATTAGTTTAATCCTTTAGGTCTTGCTTTTGTGATGTGTTATTAGGGACCAGAGTCAGTTCCTTATTATGGATGCAAAACTCTGTATACTCAATTCTATGTCTTATGAATCTTGAGGTGTCCCAGTGTGGCTGATAGGACTGAGCACTATTCTCAACACTGTGTGAATGTTGGGCGTTAGTTCTTTTTGGTGGCTTTTTCCTAGCTTCTGGTATTTTTCCTCACATGCATGTGCTGATCAATATTTAGCTGAATATTTAAGAGGAATCTCTGCAGATCTCCCAAGTGCAGTTCTGTGCAGTTCTCTCCTATCTTGTAAACTCTTAATTCTTTGGTATCCCTGGACTCAAAGCTTTGTCTCCTCAACTCATGAAGTCCATTGAGCTCTACCTCAAATTCCAATCCCTACATCATGTCCTGGAAATTTGTCAAAAAGTAAGTTGGGAAAATATCAGAGCTGTCCTTGTTTATTTCTTGTCATTCAGGGTCATTTTCCTTTTTTGTTTGTTTTTCAAGGTCTTGCAAAGAGTTGTTTCATATATTCTGTCCATTTTTTGACTGTGTCAGATGGGACCTAACTTATTCCTATTTATAACCATATTCACTAAGTTGCCCTTTCTTTCTACCCTTTGCCCATACCGAGCTTATTCACACATCAAACCTGTAAAACCTGCTGACACTTTTTTTCTTTGCTCAGAATACTTTCTCCAAGATTTCTGAAAGCTGATGTCTTCTAGTTATTCAGGTATTAGTTCTAATGCCAACTCCTTTGGGAAAACTTCTTGATCATACTAAAAAAGTAGACCATTCCCACCTCTAAGTTATCTATCCAATATCATGCTTTATTTCTTTCATAATGTTAATCACTATCTACATTTATTCAATTGACTTGTTTACACTAAATATATATTGAAAGAAGAGCCGTGTCAAATATTAAAAGAATAATTGAAAGTAGGTTTATAATATGGGCATATAAAAGACTAGACCATTTAGAAGTGACTTAGAAAGAAACTTTGCTTATTTCACATAACAAAAGTGTCCAAAGTAGGAAAGTTCCAAGATTAGTTAATTGAGTGGCTCTGTGAATTCATCAAGGATCCAGTTTCTTTCTACTTTTCTCCTTGTCATCTGTAGTGTATTAGATTGCCATCTTAGCCCAGCTCTATTTATTTTCCCAAGATGGCTACCACAATTCCAAGCAGAACTTGAAGTCAGATTTTAGAGATTGTAAAGGGAAGGTATTTTTCTTCATCTCTTTCTAAAGGTAGGAAAGAATTTCCCAGAATCTTTCCAACTTCCAGCAAACTCTCTTCACATCTTCTTGGCCAGATATTGGTGTCATTCCCAAATTAGGTGATGGCAATGGGAATGAAAATTACCAATATTGGCTCAAACTAATTAAGGCACGCTTTCATCTCAGACCTCTTCTCTTCAATCTTGGGTTTATGGAAGTTTCTTTCCCCACCTCTCCCAGGAACTTGGTGCCTGAAGTTGTCAAGAATGGAGTTCTATTAGAAAGAAGGATGGGAAATATGTAGTTAGGGAAGATGCCACAGATTATTTTATTAGGATGAGAGTGTGCAATTCAAGCATTTAAATTAACTTATTTTGGTTCGTCTAGAAAATCTCTCAACTAGTTCAAATATTTGCCAGAGTGTGAGACAAACCTTCTGATATCAGCTGAGTTAAGCATAAGGTTTTTAGTTTGCATTTTTAGTTTTTCACTTTGTATAACATCTCCAATTCTCGGCCTTCCTTCCTGGTATCTTGCCCACCACATTGATGCACACTGTCAACTGAAAATACTGTTTCCACAAATTTCCAACAAGCTGGCAATGGGATTTCTGAAGTAGAAACATATTTCATTTTTTCTGCTTAAAAATGGAAATTTAATCATAGTACGTTTCTTGTCATGATACACCCATTCAAAAATATTTACAGCTTATTCTATTTACAGTGAATCCACAAATCTTAGTAAACATTTTGATCAAAAGGATGATGCTATGCTTAATTAATCTTTGACACAACCCTGTACTCATGGGGAAAATTATATTATTTTAATCTAGGGGTGAAACCAGGAGATCACCTATTCATTCCTGGTGTTGAAGGTGTAGAAACTGGATGGGTAGAAATTAATTTATTTCATCAAAATTGTATGAAGGTGTGTGCTAGAGTCCACTTATATCAGCTTATGAGACCCAAAGGTGAGCACCTGCTCCTAACTACACTATCAGTGATGTCAAATTGATAGATAGAAATTGGCTATTGTGGGAGTACTTACACTATAGAAATTGGCAAAATGCTACAAATCACAGCTTTTTCTTTTCTGGAATGCTGGTTTTAAACATTTGCCAGCACACCATATAATAAGATGCAGAGCAAATCTAAGATAGTAGAATTGAAAGAATTAAGAATTTTAAAGCCATATATTAGTAAAAGTCAATATTATTATTAATACTTGTTTTGTTGTCATTATTAACATTTCCTGACTCAGAGTCTATCTTTTTTTCCACTATATTGTGACAGTGTCTATAATTCATTTGTATTTACCCTTTTCACCAATTTAATGGATTCATTTGCCTCTGAATAAATTGGTTTGGACACGGTTTTAATCAGGGTTTTGGTGGTGAATAACAAAAACAAACAAAAAGACCCTGATGCAGGGAGAAAAGGAGCTTATAAAGATATGTAATGACTCGCTGGATCAAGAGAGAATAAGACTTGGAGAATGGACAAGAACCAAAGGGACCTGGCAGCAGAAACCTGAGTCAAGGTCAGGCCTACAGGACTGTCTGGTTATGACAGTGCCAGTGGTGTCACTACCTCAACTGTTGTGGAACACCGTGTCTGTTTACGAACCAAGTAATTTCTCCATAATCAATCTCTCTTTACAGTAATAACATAATATTTAAAACTGATGACACTGGCACAAAAATAGAAATATAGATTAATAGAACAGTATAGAAAGTCCAGAAATAAACCCACAAACCTATGTCCAAAAGTTCTAAGGCAATGTATGCAAGACTATACAATGGAGAAAAGACAGTCTCTTCAATAAATGGTGCTGGGAAAACTGGATAGCTACATGTAAAAAAGTAAAATTAGAATATTCTTTAACACCACACACAAAAGTAAACTCAAAATGAATTAAAGATGTAAATGTAAGACTGGATACTGTAAAACTCTGAGAGGAAAACATAACTCTCTGACATAAATTGCAGCAATAACTTTTTCGATCTGTCTCCCAGAGTAATGGAAATAAAAACAAAAATTAAAAAATAGGACCTCAAAACTCAAAAACTTTTGCACAGCAAAGGAAACCATAAACTAGATGAAAAGACAACCCACAGAACGGGAGAAACTATTTGCAAATGATATGACCAACAAGGGATTAATCTCCAAAATTTACAAACAACTCATGCGACTCAACATTCAAAAACAAACAACACAATCAAAAAAGTGGGCAGAAGACCTAAATAGACATTTCTCCAAAGAAGATATACAGGTGGCCACGAGGCATATGAAAAGATGCTCAACATCACTAATTATTAGAGAAATGCAAATCAAAACTACAATAAGATATCACCTCACACCAGTCAGAATGGCCATCATCAAAAAATCTACAAATAATAAATGCTGAAGAGGCTGTGGAGAAAAGGGAACCCTCCTACACTGTTAGTGGGAATATAAATTGGTATAGCCACTATGGAGAACAGTATGGAGGTTCCTTAAAAAATTAAAAATAGAGCTACCATATGACCCAGCAACCCCACTCCTGGGCATATATCCAGAGAAAAACATGGTTTTAAAGGATACAATGTACCACAATGTTCATTGCAGCCCTGTTTACAATAACCAAGACATGGATGCAACCTAAATGTCCATCAACAGATGAATGGATAAAGAAGATGCAGTACATATGTACAACAGAATATTACTCAGACATTAAAAAGAATGAAATAATGCCATTGTGGCAACATGGATGGACCTGGAGATTATCATACTAAGTGAAGTAAGTTAGACAGAGAAAGACAAATATCCTATGATATCAGTTATATGCGGAATCTAAAAAAAATGAAACAAATGAACTTGTTTACAAGACAGAAACAAACTCACAGACTTAGAGAACAGAAATTATGGTTACCAGGTGAGAAGGGTGGTTGGGAGGGATAGATTGGGAGTTCGGGATTCACATGTACATACTGCTATATTTAAAATAGATAACCAACAAGGACCTACTGTAAAAAAAAATTAGTTTAAAATTAAAAAAAAACTGATAGAAACACCTGCTTTGTTGAGACTGAGTCATGCTGCTGCAGGTGTTATAGGAATCTTGCTTTGCCTCCCAAAAATATAATTCCCACTGACAAACTCACCCCAAAATAGGAATGGAATTTGGTTACTTGGTGGCAAAACTGAAAAGAAATACAAACAAATGTTCCTTGACATAATTATTGTTAAAAAATGGGGGGAAGAAAAGAAGACACAGTACCCTGACTATATGCTGATATGAGAAGGGGAGAAAACATATCATAAGCATAGAGCAAAGTACAGTAAGTCCCCTATATATGAACAAGTTCCATTCTGAGAGGATATTCCTAAATCCACTTTGTTCATAAGTCCAACAGAGTTAGCTTAGGTACCCAACTAACGCAATTGGCTATATAGTACTGAACTGTAATAGGTTGATACTTATCACACAAATAATACATAAAAAACAAACACCAAAAATAAAGAAAACATTTCTAATCTTACAGTATACTACCTTGAAAAGTACAGTAGTACAGTACAACAGCTGGCATACAGGGTCTGGCATTGAGTGAACAGGCAAGAAGAGTTACTGCCTGGAGAAGGGAGAAGAGGTAGGAGATGGTAGAGCTGAAGGATCATCAGCAATAAGCTATGGAGGGAAAGCTGCAATTTCACTCATGCCTAACGTGATTGGACATGCAAACACATGTTCACACCTTGAAAGTTCACAACTTGAAGTTTCATATGTAGGGGACTTACTGTAAATGAGAAGCATGGTCTCCATGGAACCTCTCAAGTTGTCATGGTGTCTTATAGTTTTCTACCTAGGTATTTAAGAATCAACATTGTGAAAATGACTATACCACCTAAAGCAATCTATAGATTCAAGGCAATCCCTATCAAATTGGGTAACTACCAGTGGCATTTTTCACTGAACTAGAAAAAAAAAATTTACAGTCTGTATGGAAACACAAAAGACCTCAAATAACCAAAGCAATCTTGAGAAAGAAAAATGGAGCTGGAAGAATCAGGCTCCTGGACTTCAGACTATATTACAAAACTACAGTAATAAAGACAACATGGTACCGATACAAAAACAGAAATATAGATCAATGGAACAAGATAGAAAGCCCAGAGATAAACCCACACACGTATGGTCACCTTACCTTTGACAAAGGAGGCAAGAATATACAATGGAGAAAAGAGAGCCTCTTCAATAAGTGGTGCTGGGAAAACTGGACAGCCACATGTAAAAGAATGAAATTAGAACACTCCCTAACACCATACAGAAAAATAAACTCAAAATAGATTAAAGACCTAAATGTAAGGCCAGACACTATCAAACTCTTAGAGGAAAACATAAGCAGAACACTTTGTGACATAAATCACAGCAAGATCCTTTTTGACCCACCTCCTAGAGAAATGGAAATAAAAACAAAATAAACAAATGGGACCTAATGAAACTTAAAAGTTTTTGCACAGCAAAGGAAACCAAAGACAAAGTGAAAAGACAACACTAAGAATGGGAGAAAATATTTGTAAACAAAGCAACTGACAAAGGATTAATCTCCAAAATATATAGGCAGCTCATGCAGCACAATATCAAAGAAAAACAAAAAAACAAAACAAACCCAATCCAGAAATGGGCAGAAGACCTAAATAGACATTTCCCCAAAGAAGACATACAGATTGCCAACAAACACACGAAAAGAGGCTCAACATCTCTAATCATTAAAGAAATGCAAATCAAAACCACAATGAAGTATCATCTCACACTTGTCAGAATGGCCATCATCAAAAAATCTACAAACAATAAATGCTGGGAACCCTCCTGCACTATTGGTGGGAATGTAAACTGATACAGCCACTATGGAGAACAGTATGGAGGTTCCTTAAAAAACTAAAAAAGAACTACCATATGACGCAGCAATCCCACTACTGAGCGTATACCCTGAGAAAGCCATAATTCAAAAAGGTACATGTACCACAGTGTTCATTGCAGCACTATTTACAGTAGTCAGGACATGGAAGCAACCTAAATGTTCGTTGACAGATGAATGGATAAAGAAGATGTGGCACATATATACAATGGAATATTATTCAGCCATAGAAAGGAATGAAATTGAGTTATTTGTAGTAAGGTGGATGGACCTAGAGTCTGTCACACAGAGAGAAGTATGTCAGAAAGAGAAAAACAAATACCGTATGCTAACGCATATATATGGAATCTAGAAAAATGGTACTGATGAACCTAGTGATAGGGCAGAAACAAAGATGCAGACTTGAGGACACAGTGGGAGAAGGGGAGGCTAGGACGAAGAGAGTAGCATGGACATATATACACTACCAAACGTAAAATAGATAGCTAGTGGGAAGCAGCCGCATAGTACAGGGAGATCAGCTTGGTGCTTTATGACCACCTAGAGGGGTGGGATAGGGAGGGTGGGAGGGAGACACAAGAGGGATGAAGTATGGGGATATATGTATATGTATAGCTGATTCACTTTGTTATAAAGCAGAAGCTAACACACCATTGTAAAGAAATACTCCAATAAAGATGTAATAATAATAATAATAATAAAAAGAAGGCATGATGAATTTATTGTGGTTTAGGGATATAGTTTTAGTCCTAAAGAGTCAGACCCAGAAAAAGTGAAATTTATCAAATTTATGTGGAAAGTGAAATTGCCCAGCTATAAGATTAAAAGTGAATTCCCGAGTAATAAGAAATGGCTTGGCTAGTTGGTAGGAATCAGGAAGGAGAAAATTTTTAAATCAGAGACAAGGGTTTCTGGGGAAGACACATGTGAATGGGCACATGGAAGTGTGAACAAAGGGTATGGATGTTTGTGTCTCATGTTAAGGTCCACCAGAAAATATCCACATCAGAAGAACCACTGAATAACCATGTAAGCAGAAGGATCCATCCACTGCCTTACAACCAGCCCGTGTCGCCAGGTACCCAGTGCTTAGATAATGCACCCATGATTGGAATAGCCATTGTGGCAGGGATGCAGTCTTTGCATTGAGCCCAATAGTATGGATTCTTACCCAAACTTAATAGAGTCTCTTCTGCTGCTGTATGCCCAAACTTTTAGCAGTAGAGATTAACTCCAAATCTTCAATGTGGCTCTATCTCTGGAGGAGTTCAGCCTGCCACTTGGTAGCTTGGTTATGTTGTGGGCAGTTGTTGGTAGGACAGCAATTTGTCTTAAATAGAACAGTAAATGTATGTACATTTGCCTTCCCCAACTTCAGTATCTCTGTCAGAAGCAGTTTTCAAGGATGTAGAAAGCACTTGATTAATAAACATGAGATCCTGCATTACATTGGCTCAGATCATAGGATTCATTCTATTGAAAAAAAAAGTACAACGATAGATACACATAAAACAGATCCACTGATCCTACCACATCCTTCATCACCTAGAAGCAACAGCCTGATAGAATGTTGGAAAGATCTATAAAAACCTAAGCTAAAGCACCATTTGAGGACAAATACCTTGCATGTCGGAGTGCTATCCTTCAGGATGATACATACTTGGAAACAATGACTGATATATGATAATTTGTTCTCAACAAACAGAATTCACAGGTTCATGATCTAAGGGAAAAATAGGACTGGTTCCTCTTACTATCCCCAGTGATACTGTGCTTCTTCTCACAACTGGGAAACCCAGTAAGAGCATTCCCAAACCTGAAGCTGCGACTGCCATCTGCTCACTTTGGAATCTTCATGCCAGTGGGCAAATCAGGAAAAAGGGATATCATAGTAGTTTGGGTAACTGACCCTATTTCATGGGGAAGTAAGGTTGCTGCTATATAATGAATGCAGAGAGATCCAGTCAGAATTCACAGAGTCATATTTTGACACGTCTGTGCTTGGTGATAACAGAGATCAGTCAGTCATATGAAACTTGACCCATAAGGGAAGGTCTGATGGGGATGATGGTCTGGATCCACTCCAACAAGGAAATACTGGGAAGTGCTGCTGGCTAAGGGTGAGGAAAATATAAGTTGAATGATATATTTCAGAAGAAAGAGATGATAAATCTCAATTGCAGCCTCAGGAGCCCCTGCAATGGTGAGTACCATGGCTTTTATCACTAACTCTCATGACTGTTTTTAGAGACTATTCTTTAGAGGGTGCTTCTGGACACCACCTTGAAAAGTCAGGGACAGAATGGACTACATGAGGGCATTATTAGAACTGAGCATGCAAGAGGTAGCAGACACTTGTGGCGCTCTGTGTCCCATGGAGCCCTAGGAGGCTCCATGTACACTGACCATGTCCCACCTAAGCAGGGGCTTTGACATCTCTGTTCTTCTGCCTCAGGCTTTTTCTGACGCTATCTTAGCCCACGTGCAGGAAAGCCTAGAAGTACAAATAGATATTGTTCTCATGGGATCCCTCGACCAACGGGACATGAGAGTTGATAGATAAATAATGCAGACTCCTATCCTTGGAGGGACCATTCTGAGAGGGTTCTATGTGACCCACAGTGTAACTGAAGCCCAGTTCTGATTCTGGTAACCAGTTCAATAGTGCACACTCTATTCACTTTTTCACTTTCATAATCTCACTCTTAGTACTTCCTCACTCCTAAATTCTGGAATCACTTCCCAAAAGTACAATCTGTATCAAATCCTTGTCTCAGGCTTATTCTGTCTGTTTAAAAACTACTGTTTTCTGCTATTGTTTCCACTTTGTTTATTTCTGATTTATTTCAGAGATCCTTTCACAAAAACTTACAATTGCTATCAGCTATTGCTTAAAATACCAACTTTTCAAGATTATTTTGAAATTAGTATATATAAATGATTAAAACAGGATCTAACAGGTAGTATATTTCCTACAATGCTTACTTACCCTTCTATGGCTATTATCTATTTTCATTATTATTACCAATAATATGATCACTACTCTCATTGCTGCATCCCTGGGATCTAAGATAATAATGCAAGAACACAGCTCCCATTTTTATTTTATTTTTTAAAATATCATGACCCAGTTTGGGAGTCTCACTTTCATTAACTTTAGCTGTTCAATAATTCATTTTCACCAAATATGGCAAACGTGATCCAACCGACAAATGGAAGATGGCATTTGCAATTTGCGTGTTCTGTTATGAGAGTTACCAGTAAGAAGTGCTTTCTAGGATTTATTGGCTCTACAGTTGGGACTCATCCATAATATAATATAGCATGCAGAGGAACGTCATTGATTGAATGCCAGCTCTGTACCATGTGCTGTGCTGCATATTGGCCCATTACTGTCCAGAGCCACCCCTCTGACTTCCCATCATTGATACTAATTCACAGGTGAAGCACCAAGGCATACAGAGGTTGAATCACCTGCACGAGGTCATGTATTCAGTACATGACAGAAAGAATATCTCCTTCAAATCAAATTGATAGATGCTATTTACTATATTTTTTTATTCCTAACAAAGGAACCACATGCAAGTCTCAGAACAAGAAAGGCATCTGTACTCTGAACTCTGATCAAGAATAGAAACACTGAAGGTGACATTCAGATCCGGAGGCGTATCAGAATTGCACTGACTGCCGTATGTCCCAGTTAGTTGCTGCTCTCACTGTGTCTTTCAGAATAGCCTATTTTGAACTGAACCATGTAACAAGAGCTTATTAAAAAAAATACAAAAAAGAAAGAAGAAACACTTTCAGAGACGGGTGCTCTCCCTGTGATTGTAGGACTTGCAAAACTCTCAACTCCAAGGGGGCAATTCCACAAGGGCCCCTCAGCATTTGAGACTTGTGGCAGGAACATATCGGGCACAGGCCAGTTTCTCTTCCTGCTTCTGCCTTTATTTTTTGTGGTAATTCATCCTGTAATATGAGTCAAATAAACT
The DNA here is from genome assembly GCF_951394435.1 of Stenella coeruleoalba. Classification (NCBI taxonomy): domain Eukaryota; kingdom Metazoa; phylum Chordata; class Mammalia; order Artiodactyla; family Delphinidae; genus Stenella; species Stenella coeruleoalba. The sequence continues at coordinate 38,558,033 of NC_137149.1, read as the reverse complement.
CACCAAGGGTTTATTTTTAGTTTGTTTTTCTCTTGGTTACGGTAGATCCTTTTCACTCAGATATGCATATTAATAAAAGGCCAGTTTTAAGCTCCATTTTGGAAAAAGCGTGATGTCATGCAAAAAAGTATGAATTTTGGAGTCCCATACTTGCATTGAATTCCTGCTCTGCCACTTACTGTCTGTGTGACCTTAAACCCATTCCCTAACCTCTCTGAACCTCAACTTTGGCCTGGGTTAAAGGGGATAAAATGCATTTTGCAGGGTTATCATGAGAGCTTACTGAAAAGAAAAAATCCCACTGGAGTTTCTGATTCTCAGTGTTATAGTAAATGAATATCGATTCCCCTCATTTATTCCCTATCCTTTCTCTGTTTGAACATTACTTGATGGGATTTATTTTGGAAAAGGTGGTAGACTTAGCGGCAAAAAATTTGAGCTCCCTTCCAGTCTTTGTCTTTCTCTAACCATATTTTCTTAGCATGATGAAATGGTATGATGCACTTGAAAGAACAAAAGAAAATTATTTTGATCTCTTGGAATCTTGGGCCATCTCTTCACCTGCTCATGTCCCAGTTGTGTTGGGATTAAGGAATCATCACACCATCTGACATGGAACCAAAGAGCTCAGGGTTTGGCTTCCAAAGCCATCTCAGACACTCAATGTCCTTGTGAACTTGGACAAGAGTGTGACATCTCTGAGTATTGCATGATTATTTATAAAATGGGATTCATAATAGTACCTGTGTAAGAGGGCAGTGGTGAGTACTAATTGACATAGAATTAAAAGAGTAGAGTCTGCTTCATAGATAAGTTCATTTCTGTCATATTTTAGAGTCCACATATAAGGGATATCATATGGTATTTGTGGAGGAGGGATAGATTGGGATTTTAAGATTAGCAGATGTAAACTATTATATATAGAATAGATAAACAACAAGGTCCTACTGTGTAGCACAGGGAATTACATTCAATATCCTGTGATAAACCATAATGGAAAAGAATACAAAATTGAATATATATATATATACATATATATATAACTGAATCACTTTGCTGAAGAGCAGAAATTAACACAACATTGTAAATCAACTATACTTCAATAAAATAAATTAAAAAAAGAGTAGTGTCTGACAATATGCACTATACATGCTAACGACAGCAATTTGTAATTTGTTTTACTTAAGGAAAATTTCAGCTCTAAATGGCTATTTATCTGTTCATTCACGTGTCTGTGAACTTACTGTTTACTTAAGCATTTATTAAAGACGTATTTTGGGAATGACTGTCGTGTGCCAGGCACTGCTGAGGGTTTAGAGAATACATGACATCTGTCTTTAAGGAGCTCACGGTGTGCTAAAGTGTGGGGCAGACAAGCCATCAGTTACAAGACACTGGTAGATCCCGAAGATGGGAATGTATACAAAGTGCAAATAAAGCACCTGACTTCAGAGGGACAATTAAAAAAAACATGAACCTTCATTTTCCTCTGATACCTGGTTACCACGCTGAGTGATATTTTAGGAGCTGCTGAAGATGAGCTCTCTAATGTCAAGACTTCTCATGATGAAAATTGTTTCAATTTATATTTCATGGTAGTTTCCAAGAAGCCAACGTACCAATTCAACTAACAGTGTTAATTATAGGATGTTTCAGTTTTCTTGGTTTCCATTGGTTCAGCAAAATCCTTACCCTAGGAAGGCTATTTTATCTGCTTGGGAACACTTCTAAGGCCACATCCACTGGAAGAAGCACCACATCTGCTGTCGGGATGGAGTGCTTTGCAGTCATCAGATATCATTTTGGAAGGAATCAGAAGAAAGAACCAGATCATTAGCAGAAAGATTTTCTCTAGGAAAATTTGTAGAAAACTGAGTAAGGAGGTTTTTTTTAAAAGTAAAATAATCACAAGTGAGTTTATAATGTTTTTAATCATGTGTGAGGGTGTATTTCCTTCCCTTTTGCTAACCCTGGAACAAAATGAGCACTGGGCCGAGAGTCAGATTTGAACCTTAGCTTCATCTCTAATTAGTGATGTACTCTTGAGCAAGTCAGAACCGTTCTGAGTCTGTCACCTCATTTGTAAAAAAAAAAAAAGAAGGATAATTATGGGACAATTATTGCTTAGAAAAAACTCTGCAGAGTCAGTGACCAATAAAGGACCTTCAGTAAATAATATCCATAAGGATAAGGATGATGATGATGATGATAAGTAATAATTTAAAAAATAATCTGTGTTGCTCATTTTAAATGAAGCCTGTCAAGAAATCTCACTGCAAGCTGCACTAGCGTGTGATTATGAATTGGGTTAAGAGATGAGAATATAGAGTAGATACATAAGATAATGGCCCAAGAGGAAACGAGAGAGTGAGCCTTTAATATTTTCATTAGTAACTTGAGCATGTAAATATACTCACAGAGGAAGCCTTTGTGGAACAGAGAGGAGTTACAGAAAAGTGTGGGACTCTACAAGACAACTTGTGTCCCCATAGAGCTTGTGAGAAGTTTCCGTCTGCTCCTGCTTTAAGCAGATGAGACTTGGGACACCACAGATGGCCAAGGACATCCCATGGAGGGCTCCCACTGAATTAGCAGGGGGATCTGGGACAGTAACTCTCATCTGGCACAATGGAAAACTTACACAAGGGGTGCCAGTCAGTATGCATCCATGTGCAAAAATTGTGCGGTTAAAATTGAGTGTAATGCTGTTAGGGTGTTGCCTGCTGGGTAAAACATAGAGCCGAGCTGGTTAAATAATACAGAGAAACATGAGCTACAACGTGCTTTGGGTAAAAGTAAAGTGTGGTGAATAGCTGGCACTGGAAAGTGCAAGGACTTCACCTAACAAGTAATTGAGAACTGAGTGAGGGCAGTGCAAGGTTTTTTCCCCCAACAGCAGCCTAGTGCCAGTAATTACGTGAACTAAGCAAGAGTCAGCTACTCACTACTAGAGGTGGTTCTGTAATTATTGATAAATTTTGAGCATTTTAATATCTTCCCATTCAGCAACAAAAAGTCTAGCATTTGACTGCACTCTGCTTCCTCACAAAGGTTTAGAACTACTGATGTTAGGAACACAAAGAAAGACCTCCACCTATTTGATCTATTAATTACCTATTACTGTGTAACAAATGGCTCCAATATGTAGTGGCTTAAAATGGCACACATTTATTATCTCAGAGTTTTTGTGGGACAGGAATCTAGGCATGGCTTAACGACCTCCTTTACTTCTGGGTCTCATAAGGCTGCGATCAAAGTGTTGGCTGGGGGTGTAGTGTTGTCGGAAGGCTGAGCTGAGAAAGGAGCTTCCAAGCTCACTCCAGGAGTGGCTGGCGGCATCCAATTCCTCACAAGCTGTTTGTCAGCAATTTCCCTCATTTCCTTGCCTCATGGCCCCCTCCATACAGTATTTCACAACATGGTGACTTGCTTCATCAAAATGAGCAAGTGAGGGTGAGAGAGAGTTTCAGCAAAAGGGAGAGGATGCTAGTAAGATAGAAGTCCTTATAAGTTAATCAGGGAAGCGCCATTTATCACTTTTGTCAGATTCCATTCATTAGAAAGAAGTCACTAGATCCATGTCACACTTATCTGGAGAAGGATGTATAAAGGCTTGAATACCAGGGAGTGAGGGTCATTTGGAGTCATCTTAGTAGGATGCCAGTGACAGTTGATATAGGAAAATTTAAACTGTAGGGATCCTAGTCTCCTCTCTCATCATCTACTTCCTACCTTTTTCCTCTTCATGTCATGTTTCTGATTCTGAAATTTTTCCTGGCCAATATCTTTTTTCCCCTATACCTCCTTTCCTTTTTGCACTTCCTTAATTTTTTTTTTTTTTTTTTTGGTCCTGAGAGACTCTGATATAGTGAAAAAGACAATGTCAATAGGAGTGCTCAAATTTAGACTTAATTCTAATCCAACTACTTAAACTGTATAAGAACTAAGGAAAAAGCACTTCACTTTTTAATCCTCAGTGTCTTAAGCTGTTAAATGAAGCTACAAGGTAATATAGTGTAGCGATTATTATAATGGGATTTGGAGTCAGACACTCTGCAGTCAAATGCTCTACCCCTGATTTATAGCCCCTCCCTTTGGAGTCAGACATTTTGAATTGGATATTAGGCATCTAATGTTTTAGTATTATTTCATTGTGTATTATTTATTTCTTTTAATTTTATAATACTGCAAATTAGAATTTATCTCCAATTTATACACGAGGAAAATGAGACTTAAAGAAGTTAAAATCTTAGAAAAATTTTTCATTACTGAGTGTTAATGAGAGTGTGAAACAGCAGGAGGTCTTACATACCCTATGCCTGGGGGAACACACATTTTTACAGCACATTTGGTACACAACTGGGCATTGACTTAAACTTTCATTTGTACCACAATCTACAAGCTGGAAGCTTAATTAGTAGGAGTATACCCCAGAGAATGCCTGCACTCTGATATGTAGATAACATTCATAGCAATACTAATACCAATATTAATAACTGCCGTTAACCTGCATGGTACGGTGGTTCTCAAATCTTACGTGCAATCATGACCATCTGGAAGGCTTGTTAAAACACAGCCGCTGGGCCCCATTCCCACAGTTTCTGATTTTGTAGGTCTGGGGTAGGGCCAAAGAATGTGCATTTCTAACAAGTTCACAGGGGATCTTATGCTGCTGATCTAGGGACCATCCTCTGAGCACCGTTGATAAAGTGTCTACTCTGGGCCAGTCACTCCTTTAAGTGATTTATGCATATAAAGTCCATAATTCCTCACAACAATCCTAGAGGTGGAGAAATCTTATTATCTCCTGTTTACAGATGGAGAAACTGAGGCATGAAATGTAACTTGAGCTGCCTGAGCTGGGAAACTCAGGCTGACTGGTCCTGGGTCTGCGTGATTAAACACAACATCTGGTGTGCTCCTGATGGACAGATGCAGAAAAAACATGTCAAGTGGAGAGAATATTAATAAAAAGCTTGGCAGTATGGGCCATTCTGACAAGTTTGGGGACTAGAAAGGAGTCTAAGTGACTCTAATATTGGACACACGTGGGGCAGGGATAAAGCCTGGATGGGGTCAGAAGGAGGAAGCAGGGGTTGTAGAACCAGGACTTTGCTTTCCACGTGAGATTGCACTTTGTCCTGGGGATTACAGGGCACAGGGAGGGAGGGCCAGGATGAGATTTGTGCTTCTAAATACATGTATAATATACAGGGCTTGGGGAATGGCTTAGGGGGAGAGAGATTGGAAAGGGAGAGAATAGTTTGGAAGTTATTTGAGATGTTCCTGATGGGAAATGTTGGCAGCTTGGACCACATAGGCGGGAACAGACCAGGGAGATTGAGTATGAGAGATATTCAGGTACAGAGTCAGCAGGATCTGGTGGCTGCCTGGGGTTAAGGGGAGATCAAGGGGGTTAAGGCTAATTCCTAGCTTCCTGACTTAGTCCATTTGGTAATGGTGGTGGTTTTCTCTTGGGGCTGGGTTGTTTTGGGGGTAAATGTGCTTTGTTCACTGCTGAGTCTGAAGTCCCTGTTAGAAATCTAAGCAACTTTTCCTCTTAAAAACAAGAACAGCTTGCAGCAGCTTCTGACACAAGGAGTCCAGCAGACATGGTTTGAATCCCAGCTCCAACATTTATTAGCTGTGCAGTCTTTGGCATTTGTCCTTTCTGAGGCTCAGAACAATCCCAACATCATAATATTGTTAAGAGAAGTGCATACTGGGGTTGGCATAGGAGTTCATTAAACAGATATTGAGTCACCTCCAAGTGGAATGCTGATAGAAACACACAAAACCCCTGCTATCATGGAGTTTCTGCTCTAGAGAGGAAATACTTATGAAAGAAAATTGGAGTGTGCCCTGTAGCCACCTGCTCAGCCATGAGTCCCTGAAAAAAACAGGGAGTTCAAGCAATCGGATCGGCCGTGGATTGAAATGATCTGCTCCTGAGGCCTCCCACTCTGGCAATTACAATCCTCACAGGCAGAGATCAGCCTTATTAATGTCTGTATCCCCCAGACCCACAACACTGCCTGGTACATTACTGGTATTCAGTGAAGGTGTGTTGAATGAAGCAAAAAAGTGTGTTCAGCGGTTTTCACAGATGAAAAATGCTGAATCTGGAAAGAGGTCTGTGCTGGTGGCGAGGACGGTTCGTAGGGTTTTATCATAGAGCTAGGATGAATTTGTGCTGCTTTCATGCTCACTGGCAAAACTGCAATGACCTAGTTAGCTTCCCAAGCTAAAATAAAGAAATCACTCTGTAAACGACAACATTCTGTGCTTAAAATAGGAAGGTTTCTCTTTAATATACTAACCAAATCACCTGCAAAATCACCAAAACACCCCTGCAATTTGTGGAGCAAGATGTTTCCGTAGAACTGAATAATTTATTCATACATCTGCTGACAGTGTGCATTTCTGACTACCATTATTTGCAATCCTGCATCATTTCCTGATGCAATGTGGTCACTATTCTGCCATGTCATATCAGAAATCTGTTTAATTTTGCACTCCCTAAAATTACAAGACAGGTCTCCCAAGGATGTTGCTTTTATTTCCAGCAGCAACTAAATTTTGAATAGTGGTGAAAATATATTGTTTTTAACCTTTACCAGAAAGAGCAAGAGATGTGTCTTAGCACCCCACTGGTGGGCTTTCTAAAGATGCCTAGGGTCCTTTCTGTGTGTCAAAACCTTGTCGGATGATGAGGACCTGTATAGTGACAGCAAAAATCACAAGCTCCCTCCCTGCCATGAACTTTGCCTGTGCTGAGCCGCTTTATTCTTGCAACAAGCCCGGCACAGAGGAACTATTATTATCTGCACAGAGGAGGAAACAGAGGTGTAGGTGGGGTTAAGAACGAGAGAGGAAGGGCCTAGATTGTGAGAATACAGCTTTAAATAGTTGGTTTTGATTTTACTGCGTTAGGAGCATTTTTACCTTCATGACTTCACTTGGCATTTCTCGAGACTAAAGTCGTTTCCTGCTTATTTTTAGACGTTATTTTATATTTTTTTAGTGACTGGAGGGGTTGAGGAAGTGTAGAATGAAAAGGGATCTGTCATATATTGAACAACTATTAACTGTCCTACACTTTCTTTTAAAAAATTGTATTGATTCTTTACACCAGTCCTAGAAGGGAAATAACATTATGGTATTTGCCCCTTCAGTCTGAGGATGAGGAAATAGAGCTCATAATGATCGGTGATTATTCAGTGACTGCGTGGTTAAAAAGCCCTTACACGGCTGAGATGGAACTTCGGACTCTCGTGTTTGATGTCAAGCAGCGGTCTCTTCATGTTGGAGAAATTGTGCCCAGTGGGAGAAGAACCCTACTGTTCCTCATGATACTGTAACCTGTGCTGTGAGACCAATCCAGCAAACTAAGAGCTGTGTTCCCACATAGCGTGATCGTGACCCCTCCATAATTGCATGTATGCATAGGTTCTTTTGTGCTTTACCAAAGATGTCGTTAAAAAAAATGGCGTTTTATATGTTATTGAATTGTTGCCCACATCGTCACAAGTGCGTGAGAGGAATTCCCTTCAGATCTCACTCCTAAAATAAAGACGTACACCTCTCTCCTAGGTTTTTCACTTATTGCCTTTCCCACTTCTCTCGGTCCACTGAGAAATCCAGAACCAAGTGTGCAGCATGACTTTAGCAAGTGTACAGAACTTGAAGAATAACAACCATTTGCTCAGCTATGGGAACTAACCCTCTTGGTCATCAACTGTTAGCTATCTTCCTATCTTAATTTGTCCTTCACCACCATTTCCCATTAACAAGAGTATTATATGAAATTCTATACGCTACCACAATATCCTTCCAGCATTTGGCTGAGTTACATACACAAATAAACAATGTTTTCTAGTGGAACAAGCCACGCTGAGAAGCAGATCTGAGAGTGGAGGTGCTATTTCCTAGGAGGTGCCCCAGAGAGATAACCTATAAGACAATTATGGCAATAATAAGCTTGATTAATAATTAATACGTGATGACATCTTGTGTGCTTATGATGTGTCATCTATGTCAAATGCTTCCTCTGTGTTTAGTCCTCGTAATAAACCTGGAGGTAGAGACCATCGTCCTTTTTACCAGATGAAGAAGTTGCGCATTAGTGAGATCCAAATATACCCATCTGGGGAAGGGTCACCAACTGGAGAGGGGTGGAGCCAGGGCTCCAGTTCCGGTCTGTCTGCCCCTAGATCCCAGGCACTACTCCACAGGGGGAACTGCCTCTCTGGGTGGAATGGTTCCAGCTCCTAAAGTGAGCTGAGTGGGGCAAGAACCTGGTAATGAAGCAGGGAGTTCACTGCCCCAGAGAAGGTTCCATTCACTTCCCTGCTTTCAATTCTGTTGCTTTCAGCCCCCTGAGATGGATGACGTGACCTGGTAACATGCATTGTATTCTCCACGCTGCAGGATTGTTAATTTCAAAAGGCAGAGGATTTATGAATTTTGCACGGCCCTGTATCATAGCTGCAATGTGGAGGTTTTCCTGGGGAGGCAGCCCCAGAGCATTGCCTTTTCTGGGGGCAGCACACTTTTAACTGAATTGGCCTCACAGAGGAATGCGTAAGGCCTGGCTGAAATGGCATCAAAGGCAATTGTCACCAGCACCCAGGAGAGAAAAATTGGTGACAGCGTGGAAGTGAGCTTAAGTTGGATTTCTCAGGCGGGTTTCAGTGTCTGCCCTGCCTGGTGGGGGCAATTCACTTCCCCTTTTTCTATTTAACTTGTCCTGCAGCTTCAAAACAAAGTACATCCATTGGGAAGAAATTAGAATATACAGAGACACAAATACACGTTGAAGTTTTCATTATCTCATCCTCCCAGATGATCTGTTATCAGATCACATCCTTGCAGATCTTTTTCTATGTAAATAAAATTAAAAACAAAAAAAACTACTGCCTCTGTTATTTTAAGAGCAGCTATTTTTCTGTAAAAAACATATTGTGAGCATTCATTCATGCCAATTAGCTTTCCACTGCAGCAGAGTTCAGAGATTGGTGACTCAGGCTCTCCACCTCCCTTCTTCATAGAGCTTAACAGGTTAAGTAACTAGACAGTAGGTGGTAGATTTGGTATCTTACCATTTATTGTTTTATTTTAGAGCTAGCAACTTACCTGCAACTTCCCAACTTCTGTCGGTATCTTGAGTGTGAGCTTCCTGTTCTACCATGGGAAACATTTGACTGCTGTTTTTCCAACTGCTGCTGTAACAAAAGACCACAAGCAGTGGCTTGAGCCAAGATGAATGTATTATCTTACAGTCCTGTGGGTCAGATGTCTGATATGGGTCTCACTGGGCCAAATTCAAGTTGTTGGCAAGACTGCATTACTTCCAGAGGCTCTAGGCAAGAATCTGTTTCCTTGCTTTTTTCAGTTTCAAGAGGCCACTGCATTCTTTGGCTCCATCTTCAAAGTCAGCAAGGCAGCATCCCTCTGACTTTGCTTCCATCACAGACTCTCTTTCTCTGATCACAGCCAGGAAAATTCTCCCCTTTTAAGGATTTATGTGACTCTATTGTTTCCTCCTGAATAACCCAGGATAATTTCTCCATGTCAAGGTCTTTAACCCCAATCACATTTGTAAAGTCACAGATTCTAGAGATTAGGACATGGACATCTTTGCAGACCTTTATTCTCTCTTCCACAAGTGGTACACCGTCTGATAGCTGTAGGGCTACCATATATTTAACTGGTCCCCATTAATATACATTTAGGCTGCTACCAACATTTTTGCTTTATAAACAGTTATTCAGTAAAAAATTATGTAACTAAATCTTTGCTTAGCTTTAATTGTTTTCTTAAAGGGAATTACTAAAAGCAGGATTTCTAGATTAAAGCATATGCCCATTCATAAAGCTTTTCCACATTCAGTGCTCCATAAACATTTCTTGAGTACCTACTTTGTGCCAGGCATTGGTCTGAGCTGAAGAGATTCATTAGGGAACAAAACAGATCAAATATCCCTGCCTCAGTAGTTTCTATTCTACAGGATACTGGTGGCTAATTACATTTTGGCAATAGCTAGACTGCTTTAGAGACTGCCTTTTTAATTGTCTCTCTTCAATTCACCTCTCTTTCTTAGGAGCCCAGCTTTGATTCATTTTTTAATCAGTCTTTTAAAAACAACATTTATTTTAACATGTGGTAGCAATCAATTAAGCTGGTATTTACAGAGAAGTAAATTTTGCTTATACTCAGAAACCCAAGGCTCAAGATCCAGTTTTGTTATTTACTAACAGTGTGAACTTACACTGGCCCCCTCATTGTTACAGACCCGTGTGATAGAAATAGAGTGAATTTCATGTGTTAGGCAACTTTTAAGTCATTTTACGTACATTATCTCAGTTATTTCCCATTAAAAACTCTGTGAGTTAAATACTCTTAAGAATGCCATGTTATAGATATGGGAATTGAAGCACAGATAACTTAAGTAATCTGCTCAAGGTCACACAGCTAAGAAGCACTGGAATCAAGATTCAAACAAGCCAGTCTGATTCCACAGCCTATATTTATAACTGTCTTGATCCTTGTTATAGGTAGAATTTTGTACCCCAAACATATATGTTGAAGTTCTAACCCCTAGTACCTTAGAATGCGACTTACTTGGATATAAAGCTGTTGTAGATATAATTAGTTAAGATGAGGTCATACTGGAATAGGATGGGTCCCTAATCTAATATAACATGTGTCCTTATAAAGAGGGGATATTTGGAAACAAAGACAGACATGCATACAGAGGGAATGTCTTGTGAACACGGAGGCAGAGATGAGGGTGCTACTTCTACAAGACAAGGAAAGCCAAAGCTTGCCAAGAACTGCCAGAAGCTCCAGGTTTCAGAGGGAGTATGGCTCTGCCAACACCTTGAGTTCACACTTTTAGCTTCCAGAATTTCTGTTGTTTTAAACCACCCAGGTTTGGGCACTTTGTTATGGCGGCTCTAGAAAATTGATATAATCCTCCTGTACATTGTGGAGACATGTTAATTTACTTTTAGCTTATAGACAACGTGAACATGTTATTGACCATGTGTTTTTCTTTCTTTGGTTGACAGGACATTCAGAGCAGGGTAATAACTGAAGAACCAAAGCTACTACACCTCTGTCATCTGAATGTCCCATCTGGATCCCATCATTACAGCTGTATTCTACCTTTACTCCAATGTCTTTATTTGTAGGAAATCTTACTGTACTGCATGCAATTCTTTAAGCTATATTAAAATTACATCCTGTCTAATGGCTAAAATGTATAAAACACAGATTGAGAAGAAATTCTAGAGGGGAGACATGACTTGTTAAGTCACCAATCATTTGCAGCAGGTGCAAGGCTAGAACCTGAGCAGGTTGTACACCCCGTTCAGTGGAACCCCTTGACCAGGGTGCCTCCAAATAATGGAGGATTCCTCCAAACTCCTCTGTCTCCATTCCTCTGCCCTCTTCCCTGGGTCCTACAACTTTCCTGTCTGGAAGACCCTACCCACGCCAACTCATTCTTGACTCTACTTCTTAAGCCAACCTTGCCTGAGGCAGCTCCAAGTGCTCCCATTGTACAGATGACCTGGATTGTAGATACCTGAAATTGTATCCCCCCAGATCCCAGGATCTTTGCATTCTGCCCAAGCTGTTTTTTAATAAGAATGGGTTCTCTCAAGGAATTTCCCAATTGGCAAAGCTACTGGGTTGGTGGGAAGGAAAAACAGAGTAATGGAAAGATGATATGTAGGATTTGGTCCTATTTCTCCTTCTAGCTGGGTGATCTTGGACACATTACTTAGCCTCCTGGCACTTACTTGGTTTTCTATCTGTGAAATGGGAATTGTTACCTCACAGGAAGTTTACATGTGTCTCACCCAGTTTTGGCCCACAGAAAATTTCACCCCTTCCCTATGCCCTCACTTCTATTGTTCAGTTAATTACTCAGCCTCTGCTACTCTGGACCCACAGGAAGAGCTCTGTACCCTTGATGAATTAGAGTTTAGGTTTTCTTGTCCTCCATTGCTTTCCTCCATGGCAGCATGAATGACAGAGCTTCAGGGGCAGGAAGACAAAGGCTGCCCTTGGGTATTAGAGAGCAGAGCAGGGAAAGAAGATGATTCTTCTGCCCTCAAATCAGCTCTATTGTCATCTCAGCCTGTCTGCTTTGATGGAAAAGACTTGGGGAATTCTGAAAGCACTAGCGATCAGCCTGGCCAGTGTAATGTGTTCATCTCTTCCTAACTTGTTCTGTCTTTGCTGCTGTTAGGACAGGACATGTGAAATCTGAATAGCCCCCATGATCGGGGCTCAGCAGTTTACCAAACAAATGCTGACATTTCATCCAGAGCATTTTATTTCTCTCCAAAGCACCATTACACAAAGAGCTCAGACAGACTGTTAGAGTGGTCCATGTTGAAACGGGTCTTTAAGCTTTGCTATCAGAGAGGTGATGCTGGGACCTGGAGCATCGCTGGCCTGGGGGAGAGAAGATGAGGCAACTAACATACCCTAAGGACCTGTGTGCCACAGGCTGGGCACACCTGCATCTTCCAGCCACTATACTTCTGCATACCCCACGTGGTGATCTTCATTGCACAGGGGAGGAGACTGAGCCTTCGAGATGTCCTTCACCCTGCTTCTCCCACTATTGCGAGAAATAGTTCTTTTGTTTTTTTTGGTTTATTTTTTGGGGGTACATGGGCCTCCCACTGTTGTGGCCTCTCCCATTGCAGAGCACAGGCTCCAGACGCGCAGGCTCGGTGGCCATGGCTCACGGGCCCAGCCGCTCCGCGGCATGTGGGATCTTCCCAGACCAGGGCACGAACCCATGTCCCCTGCATCAGCAGGCGGACTCTCAACCACTGTGCCACCAGGGAAGCCCGAGAAATAGGTTTTGATTCCCAGTGCATCAGTTTCCTCCACACGAAGCTCTCCTGGCCTGCAGCCAAAGAGCACAGGTTCTAATGAGTCTGGGCAAGTCATATAAACTCTGTCTGAGCTTCAGTTTCTCAACTTTAAAATTGAAATATTTATCCTGCTCATGATGGCTTCTGGAGTCTCGGTGCAACTCAGTCAAGGTAAATAGTAAATAGAATGACCATATCATCTATCACCATACCCTTGAGTGCCTGGGATCCCCAAGACCACACCCATCTTTGGAGATTCACTAGGACTAAGCATAGAGTTAAACTCACAGCTAAGATTGATTACAGCAACATAGTAGGGATACACAGCCAAAACGTATGGAAAACAAACACAGGCAGAGTCTGCAGGAATCCATGAGAGGCTTCCCTGTGGTCTGTCCCTACCCCATGAGGAATTGCACAGAGCACACTCTTTGCCCAGAAATGAAAATGCAGAACTGTGTGCCATGTTTCTGCCCAGGGAACTCCACTAGAGGCTTGGTACTCCAGGTTGTATTACGGACTGGTCACATAGGCACCCTCTGCCTAGCACATTTCAAATTCCATACTTCCAGAAAGAAAAAAGCATAAACAATACTGTCTCCACAGTGTAAGTGCAGTGAGCCACACTTGTTAGTTAGGAAAAGTTTTATATTAGTGTTAGGAACCATATACCAGGCAAGTGCCCAGAAACGGCCAAGGGCCAACATTGTAAGAAGGCCGTTTTAGGGATAGCAGTCTCTGATCTGCTATAATAACTACTTTCTGGACTCCAGAACACCAGTGAGAGTGAAAAGAGAGCTTAACAGGATGGTACCCCAGGACAACAGGCATAAACCAGGAAAGTCCCAGATAAACCAGGACATGGGCATCCAGACACTTGACTACAAAGCTAGCTGTGCGATGAAACACTGCCTTGCCAGACCAGGTCTCAGATGGATGCTAACTAGTCCAATCTAACTTATGCTTTCTAGAAGAGCAATTTTCAAAATTGAGTTTGATATCACATGTGTGATATCCAAAAGGAAATTCCTGTATCTGGTGCTTAGCCACACGTGAGGCATTGTTTTTAGGGAAAGGGGGACTTCCAAACTAAGGCATTAGTGAAAAATAGATTCAAGTTGTTATGTGCTTTGTATTTGTCTGTGCATCTTTAACGCTGCATACTCAAATTATCACGTTTGAATTTTAATACTGCAAACAGCCCTGCAAAGAGTTTATTAATTAGAACGTCTAGCTACCTGCAGCCCTTTAAATCTGTTGCTTGTTAAAGGCAATATAGTTTCTAGTTCAAATGTCTTAAAATAATGAGCAGAATTCCTTTTCCATTCATTAACACAGCTGTCCGTATTCCCGGACAGGTGACAATACAGCGAGTTTTACCAACCACGGATGCAGCTCTCAAGCTCAGGGAAGAAACTTCCTGGGTCTCTCTGCCGTATTCATTCTTGTCACACTCCTCAGCAGTGTGTTCTGTAATTCTCTGATCTTTTGACATTGTCATTCCCTGGTAAAAGAAATTTAATCAAAATATGTATGCTGAAATTTTACTTAAGCAGAAATAATGACACTCATAAATTCAGATTTCTACGTGAGACTTTTCATTTGAGATGTGCATAATCTGAAGCCTGGCCTCTCTGTGGAGGCGAGCCACTTCCAGGGGAACCAGGACAGGCAAGGCTCAGGCCTCTCTCCTCCTCCCCATGGGGTGCAGCTTTGCACATCTGAATGTGCATTCCATTTCTACTGAAGAATTTCTGCCTTATATATCTCTGCCAGCCCATCAGTCACCAGTATTTATTTTTGTGAGGATTAAATAAAATTATATGTATACATGTATATATATATACACACACACACACACACACACATAGGAGATGACTGTTCAGTTCTAGACCACTATAATAAAGGAAATAACACAATAAAGTGAGCCACGTGAATTATTTTGTTTCCCAGTGCAGATAAAAGTTATGTTTACACTATACTGTAGTCCAGGGGTCCCCAATCCCTGGGCCGCACAGCAGGAGGTGTCCCCATGTCTCCCCATCACTCGAGTTACCATCTGGACCAACCCACACCCCGCCCCGTCCGTGGAAAAGTTGTCTTCCACAAAACCAGTCCCTGATGCCGAAAAGGTTGGGGACCGCAGCTGTAGTCTATTAAGGTGTGCAAAAGCATTATGTCAAAAAATATATATATGTATACACACCTTAGTTTAAAAAATCCTTTATTGCTGAAAAAGTGCTAACCAGCATCTGAGCCTTCAGCAAGTTGTAATCTCTTTGCAATAGTAACATCAACCATCACTGATCACAGATAATCATGAGAGAATACTAATGAAAAAGCTTGAAATATCGTGAGGATTACCAAAATGTGACACAGAGACATGAAGTGAGCAAATGCTGTTGGAAAAACGACACCGATAGACTTGCTCTACAAAGGGTTGCCACCAACCCTCAATTGATAAACAGCACAATATCTGCAAAGGGCAATAAAGTGAAGCACAATCAAATGAGGTATGTCTGTATATATATATATACACACAGACACACACAGAAATGTAGAGAGAGAGAAAGTGCGCACACACGGAGTGGGTTGGATGGCAAACCCACCTATGTCCTCATCTTCATGGTAGAACCTGTGAAAATGGGATCTTATTTGAAAAAAGATCTTTACAGATATAATTGCATTAAGGATCTCGAGATGAGATCACCCTGGATTATCCAGTTGTGCCATAAAACCAATGACAAGTGTCATAAGAGAAAGGCAGAGGGAGATCCAAGACAGAGGAGAAAAGACTGTGGGAAGACAGAGGCAGAGATTTGAATGATGCAGCCACAAGCCAAGGAACAGCCAGAGCCACCAGAAGCTGGAATAGGCACAAAGGAATCTCCCCAGAACTTTTGGAGGGAGAAAGGATCCTCGATTCAGATTTCTGGCCTGCACAACCATGAGAGAATAAATTCCTGTGTTTTAAGTCATAAGTTTGAGGCAATTTTTTATGGCCCAAGGGAAATATAGGTATAGATGTAGATGTGGATACAGATGTAGATATACATGTAGATATAGATACAGATGTAGATACAACCTACAACCACTGCAGGCCTGGGCACACATTTTATATTCAGCACATGTTCTTAACTGCTCTGTCCTCTGTCCTGACCTGTGTCTGTTCCCTGGAGTGACAGTGGCTCTGAAAAGTCAACACCAAATATCCCTTATCCAATTTGCAATTTGAACCAAAAACCTTCCTTTTAAAAATCTCTTCTACTTGACCTCATCTATTATGGGGTGAATCATGTCCTCCCAGAATTCATATATTGAAGCCCTAATCCCCAGCACCTCAGAATGTGAATGTATTTAGAGATGGGCCTTTAAAGACATAAGTGAGATACAATGAGGTCATATAGGTGAGGGCCCTAATGCATTGTGACTGGTGTCCTTATATGAAGGGGAGATTTGGACACAGACACACACAGGGGGAATACTAAGTAAAGACAGGAGAAGATGACCATCTACAAGCCAAGGAAAGATGCCTAAGAAGAAACCCACTCTGCTGATGCCTTGATCTTGAACTTCCAGCCTCCAGGACTGTGAGATAATAAATTTCTGCTGTTTAAGCCTCTAGTCTGTGGTACTTTGTTATGCAGCCCTAACAAACTAATACACCATCCTGGCAGCAAAGAAATATCACTACGCCTGTCACTTTCTGAATCAGGGCCTGGGGGGTGTCGCTAAGACCCACCAAATTTCCACACTGGCTATGACATGCAGAAAGTGTTCCGAAATTGTTCATCAATGGTGCATCATGATCAAAAGATGAGGAACCAAGCAGGAAAAAACAACCACACCATGCACTTGGCCTCTGCCACACAATCCAGTCCTGTGATGAGCTCTTCTCATATAATAACTCATTAAATGCTCATACTACGTCTTCAAATCAGCTGCCATTGTTACCTCATCCTATGAGGAAGCAGAGGTCGCAGAGCTTGCATGCAGAGTTGCTGAGGTGTATACGCAGCCCACTGCATCCTGAGGCTGCTTTGCAAGCCTGCAGGAGGCTGTGGATAATAGAGGCCTCCTCATCTTCCAGCCCTTTCTCCCTCCTAAACATTTCCCGATGACTTATTTGTTATTTTTTCTCCACTTAATCACCCAGGTTCTGCTACTTGGAAACTGGTTTAAAAACAACAGAATTTTTTTTGACATCAGCTGCTAAAAAGGCATCAAATGGAAGCAAATATATTGGTAATCATGTTTCTTGTGGGGAAACATTTGTGAAATATAATGTAATCTTCTACAATGATATTTTCCAAAGCCCTGCAAAAAAAAATTAATAAAGAGAGGTAAAGGGGAACAAAACTCTTTTATCATATTAGATTTTTATTGACTCTGGTGTCAGGGGGGTTACTGAGGGCCTCCAGTCTGGTGTGCTTTGTAAAGAGTCACCATCAAAGATTTATCATATGTCTTGTTTATGCCTTTTCTCCTTCCAACAGGCACCAGAATTGTAGGACTGCAGGCAGGATACTGTGTTCCACTTGTGGTTTCCATGAAGAGGGACATTTATCCTAAGCATTTTCTGGTCTCTCTCTCTGCCTATATTACTCTCTCCTCCCTGAGGACGTGGCATGACTTACCAGGTCAGTAAATTTGGGAAGAGTCAACTGGGTACACTCGTCTCCCAGCCCAGTCTCTCTTTTTTGTGTGGTTCTGGCTGCTCCCCGAAAGCACTCCTGGTTCTTCCATGCTCTAGCCTCTCCTGGCCATGGCCTGTGTAGAGACTCCTGGTGTAGCAGGAGTTTTTGATGTCCTCCATCACCCATCTTTGGTTGCAGCCATAGCTGCAGTGATTCAAGCTCAGACTCAGGTAACAGAATCTCCCCTCCAGGGCATGTTACAAGTCATTCCACTTTCTGCCTCAGGGTCTTCTTTGGGGCTGCAGGAAACTGCTTGACCAGCAAACTCATACGGCAGAAGTGCCAGAGTGTTACATCCCTGGAGTCAACATTCAGTCAATGAGGAGACAAGCCAGGGGATACCTGCTCCTGCTTCCCATCATTCAGACTCTCACTTCTGCTTCTTGGAATCACCTTCCAAATAATCTACCTACACCCAAGTCCTTGTCATAGACCCTAGCTTGGAAGGAACCCACATTAAGACACAGGGAGCTCAGCTCGGCACTCTGTAATGATCTAGATGGGTGGGATGGGGGGGTAGGTGGGAGGGAGGTCCAAGAGAGAGGGTATATATGTATACGTATAGCTGATTCACTTCGTTGTAGAAACTAACACAACATTGTAAAGCAATTATACTTCAATAAAACAAACAAACAAAAAAAGACACTGCTGGATGCTGCATTCCGTGAACTGAGATGTTTTGCTCCGACATGATGCAAAGTCCTGCAGCCTCTATCCACAACTTCTGTTTGGCCTCTATATTAACCTGGACTTTTTTCTGAAATTGCACAGACCTGGCAGGAGAAGATTTGTACTCTTTTTTTGCAGAGATACAGAGAGATCCCATCATGCAGAAGTGTTTAATGCATGCAAAGTATTTTGTAGTTTTCAGAATAACTTGCATCTGTGCTTTCCATAGTGTGAGGGAAACACACATAACAGAAGCATCTCACAAGGCCAGTCTTTACCTACACAACCTCAGGTATGTCATGAGCTCATCTGAGCAAGCATTAAATAAGATAAAGTGTATCTAAGAAAGAATGTTGCCTTAAAATTCTCACTTTGAACTAGAAGGAAGGAATTGGAAAGTGTGAATTATTAGAGTTTGGCAGAAAAGGTTGTATGGCCTTTAAGCCTCCAATATGAGATACCAATACAGCATTGGAGGGTGGATAAGAGTCTGCTTACCATGCCCTGGGCCTTGCTTGGAGCCATTGTGGATTCTGACCCTAGCACTTACTAGCTGTGTGATCTTGTTTAAGTGGCTTAACATCTCTAGGTCCTGGTATCCACATCTGAAAAATGGGCATAAAGATACTGAAATTATTTCCGGAAGTGGAGTAAGGATGAGTACAGTGATGTAGGAAGAGCAGTTAGCAAAGCGTTCGACACGTAGTCAATGCTCGACAATTGTGTCCATTATCTACCGCTATGTACACATCACCACAACACTTAGTGGTTTCAAAACATGATAAACATTTATTATATCATACAGTTTCTGAGAGTCAGGAACTTAGGGATACTTAGCTGAGTGCTTCTGGCTCAGAGTTTCCCATAAAGATTCAGTGAGATGTCAGCTGGGGCTGAAGTCATCCAAATTTTGGCTGGGGTTGGAGGATCTGGTTCCAAGAGGACTGCCCCTCATGGCTGGCAAGTCTGTGCTGGCAGTCAGCAGAGGACTCAGCTCCTCGCCACAGGGACTTCTCTATAGAGCTGGCACCGTGTCCATATGACATAACAGCTGGCTTCCTCTATGTATATGTACATGTAGACCTAGAATCTAGATCCATATCTGTCCGTTTCTATTTCTATACCAATAGAGTTTATGATAAATTTTAAAGTCACTGGTTCTAGCCATCAGAGCAGAGAGGAGTGAGGATTCCATGATCCTTCAAAAAGAGTATTTTGGATTTGGATTAGTGGAGAGGCAGCAACAACACGTGCAAAGGCATGGAGGAAAGAGTGACATATATCTGAAAGACAGATGGAAAGACCAGTTGCATAAAAGCATTGGATAGCCAAAGACTCAGGCTGGAAAGAACACAGGAAGACAGGAAAAAAAAAAAAAAAAAAGGTGGGAAGTGCAGAAGGGAGCAGCAAGGTCAATGACACATGACTGGGAGCATCTGAGCGGAGAACTAACCTGATCGAAACAGCAGTGACTGTGATAGGCTTGGACACAGTGTATTTGGGCAGCTTGAAGAATTCTGTAGGCAGAAGACTGCGCAACATTTCACTGTTCGTTTATTATGAGCAAAATGCCTGTCTTCGCAGGGAAATAAGGACTAATTTACTTAAAGAGCCTTTGAGAGAACATAGTATACGCTGCCTTCCATACAAGTTGAAATTAAGGCACTTGTAGATGATAACTCTGAGCTGACAGCCCAAGTGATCTTCCTGGGATTTAGTAATTATGGCCAAGGATGGGCACATTTGGGGGAAGCCTTGTGGTGGCAGACACTTTGCCAACTTTTCTGGAATCATGTCATAGGTATCATTTGAGGGGCTTGCATTTGCACTGCTGTGTACAAGGGTCTTCACTGATCCCTCATAGCCCACCCAATGGTAACTGAACATAATTTCCTGTTAACCTAGTCCCACCTCCTGATTCCCTGGGTGGGAGGCAGCATGTTAAGGGGTCAGAGCTTGTGCTGTTGAGAGTCAGACTGACTTGAGCTCAAAACTCCAATCACTTAATGCATGATTTTCATGAACTTCTGTTAAAAAAATACTAATAGATGTATATGTACTAATATATGTATATAAATACAGATTAATGCCTAGAAAGATTGTAGTAACAACTGAAATTTACTTGGAAATTTATCTAGCATATGGAAGATAATATGTTTATCTTCTCAATTCACATAACAGAGAATATAAATACAGAAAGAAATCAGACTTTATTCTCTGCGGATGGTGACCTATAAGCAGTAGTGGCACCCTGATTGTCAGGTCTTAACCCAGAAGAATACTGTGGTCAAGTGAGGTTTCCAGAACCCATTAAAGTTCAGAGACACTCCAGGTTTTCCTATACTGTTCCATTTTTAACCCACTCATTGGTGACCCTGGAATTTCTACCCTTGGACTCTGGTTATAACATCCTAAGCACATTGACTTGTGTCCAACTCTGTTTTCAAATTACAAGTTTTTATATATCTTTGGTGCTTAGTCTGTGTTCTCCCCAGAGTCCAACCTTTGCTTGGCTTTCCTCTTCCAGATTGACAGCTCAAAACCTGTTCTCTGGTATAAGCCAAAGAAATCATCCAGTTCAAACATTCCTTATGATATGTGAATCAAGCCCACAAGCTACAACACATTGGATGAGACAGAATTAAGCATTTGTTACTGAAGCCCCTAAGAAGCTGGAGTTGTTTGCTATTTTACAGTAAAATTTTGTCTGTTCTGACTAAAGTCATCAGAATGTGGGGTTTAATATTTATATTACAATTAGCAAATAATTGATTGCTGATTCCAGGGCCAGAGAAAGCCAATGAGACCCCATTAACATGGCAGGGTGTGGGATAATAAGATCCAGGTTTCAAATCTAACTGGGAGAAATTTTACTTGATGAAGTCTGGGGGATTTGAGACCAGAATTCTGATAAGTAGGAATCAATTTGGATGAAGGGAAATGGTATTTAGTGTTCAGTCTGAAAAAATAAAGTACCAGCTCTGAGAAAATGGCTGAAAAATTAATATTTGAAAGGGTCTCAGGTAAGAGGAAGATAGCCATGTCTAGGGCTGGAGCCATGGATGCTCCAGAGCTAAGACCTTGAATCAGACGCTGGGATGTATCTTTCATTTGGCGCCATGGGTGTACGGCAGCAGGTAGGCATGGACCTGGTAAAACTTTGCTTCTCTGAGCCATGGTTTCTTCTTCTTGTAAAATGGGGATCATCATGTCTATCTCATATTTAGTATTGAACCAGGTATGGGGGGAAACAACAGACAACACAGCACAAATGTGCAAGAATTGCTTATAAGACAAATGCCAGTTGAAGTTTAACCTTAAACAGATGGTGCACTCTTCCCGGACTTCTGCAGGACACACTTCTCACCATGCAAGAAAACTTACAAATTGTTCCAGCTGTTCCCAAATCTCATTCAGGTTTTTGGCCAAACAGAGATGATGGCTTGCTTTAACTCCATTACCTTTCCATTAGAACCTTCTACTCCCAGGAGGGATTCTTCATTTCCAGGGCTCATGGGAGGGCCCAGGAACAAAAGATGGTTTGTGGTTGGGTGTAAGATAGCCGTTTTTTTTATTTATTTATTTTTGTTGTTGTTGTTGTTAATTCAGGTGATAGCAGGTGATTGCCTGCAAAGCACCAGCCTAGGACACCTGTTCTCACCTTGATGTCTTTCACCACTATGAAAGGGGCTCACCTCAGAAGGAGGGCTACACTATGATTTCCTCTTGTTTATATAATATGCAAGTATAATGATATAATAATACAATAATATAAATATATGATATATATATAATGTATATATATTTTTAAATTTTTTTAATTTTATTTTTTATTGAAGTATATTTACAATGTTGTATTAGTTTCAGGCATAGAGCAGAGTGATTTGCTTGTATATATACGTATTATATCTATATATAATATAAATATATTATTCTTCAGTTTCTTTTCCATTATAGGTTTTTTACGAAATATTGAATATAGTTCCCTGTGTTATACAGTAGGTCCTTGTTGTTTATTTTATATATAGTAGTGTGTATCTAGGTATATATGTATATATAATAACTATAGAGTATAATAATAAAGTCACATTATTGGGGACCTGTAATGGACCGAATATTGTTCAAAATACTTTCAACATTTAGTTCTCTCAACAACCCATCATACGAGAGAAATGCCAGTTCCCCCAATTTACAGATGAAGATGCTGAAGCACAGGAAGATACCCAGGGTGATGCAGCTGGTAAGGGTGAACAGAAGTTGAACCCAAGCAGTTTGCTCTAGAAATAGCACTTGTACCCTACAGACCCACAGCCTGCCTCTGCCTCCATCTGTGTGTGTGTTGGAGAACTGGTATGGTTCTCACAATGTGGGTACCAGCAGATTTCCAGGAAGCATTATACAATGCCAACATCTAGACCTGACTCACCATATGGAAAGCACATCTTTCAAATCTATTTCATTACCTCCTTTATAGGTGATGCCATCTGTCTGTCACCTTTGCCTAAGCCCGACCTCATGCCTTCAGTTCATATGCCATAAACATGTCACCTGCTTTCTCTGGACTTCAGTTCTGCATAAATGAACTGTTTTATAACTGAATGCATGAATATATAGGACTCTACAATTTCATAGATTCCATATACTTAGTCTTTTCATGTTAATTACACTTCTAAATAGAGCTTTGGTCAAAAGGGGACATCAAAATTATTAAGGGGTGGGTGTGGAACCCACCCCTAAATCTGAATCTGCTGCTTATTCTATAACATGGTGCATCATTAATTAAAAGAAGACTTTTTCCTTAGTTTTTAAAACATATTTAGAGAAGGTGGTCTTATATATAACACATTAGGCCCAAGTTGCCTAAATAATCATTTCAATATACTGATATCAAACATAGTTTAAGTCATTTATCCAAGTGGTTCAAAGGTCTAGAATATAAATCAGCCAGAAATGTTTAAATGACAAAGCCAGTTTCCCATAGGCAAAGTCTTTGCCCATGAATGTGCCCCTCAGTCCCTTGATTTATATAACATCTGTTATATCTGAGAGTCTGAGACAATTTTCTAATAGAGAAAAGCAAATCTAGACTTTGTTCATTAAAGCTCCGGCTCAGCAGGCAGGGTCTAAGTGAAGTCTTCAAGTGTGTGTGGTCCATAGTCTTCTCTGGACATCAAAATGGAATCAGGAAATTTAATGTTGCTCTTGGGGAAAAATAATTATTTTCTCCCGTGGGATTTATATATACTTAGTTTTATTCTCTCTCTTAGAGAATAGGCACACACTTAACGTTTAACCCGGAATATCTTCCACTTCCTCCTGACTTCCTTCTTTCCTCCTGACACTAAACTACTATGATTCCAATTTTTATTTGTTTGCAACCTACCCAGTGCCTGGAAGCCCATAAATAGCATGACTTATCATCACAAATGTCCATCTCATAAATTAGAAACCTGAGCAATCGTTTCTGTAACTATTTAAATAGTAGTATCAGTCAGGGTTCAACCACAGAAGCAGAAGCAGCAGGAAACATCACAAGTAAACTGGGATCCCTTGGGAGCAAACTATTTGAACATCTGGGTGGAACTCACCTAATTTGGGCAGACCCACCAATGGTAATCTTTTTGATGAATTGAAAAACCAACTGATGAGGAGATTTAAGCACAATTAAAAAATTCCTTTATACCTAGATTAGTGTCTGGTTGATGCCTGGGTATTGTAACAGAGTTGACACATCAAAAAGTCATCAGAGTAATGGAGCTGGCCCATATGGTACTAAAATAAGTACAAATTCTATCACACCACATTGCCTCTCACAAAGCAGTCTCCAGCCTTTGGTTCTCCAGAGAAAACACTTAAAAACAATAGATGCTTCTTCTCACTAACAAATGATTCACTGTAGAGATGATTTTCAAGGTTGGGGTAGGGGTACAAGGTGATAAAATAGTTTTGAATAAGTTGAGAAAACCCTTTTTCATCTGAGGATATCAGTGTATCTCTAAATTTTTTGGTAAAAGAGAAACACAGAACCTCTGGAAATTCAGTGTGATGTAGTTTTAGAGAGAAATCTGCCATTTCACTAGTAATGAGCGAAATGGTGAAGGAACACTTCTAATACGGTTCTTTGTTCTTGTGGAGTTTAATTTCTACTAAGGCAAATAATTACATCTTATTCCATATTTTGTGTAATATTTTATCTATCGTCATCCTGATTATAAAGTCTGTTGGGGGCCTGCCCATTTTGTGTTCCCCACAAGCAATGCACATTTGTTCTGAATACAAACCTCCTGGAGTATGTGTTTTCCTACAGTAGACCCAAAACAATGTATGAAAATTTCAAAGGGTGGTAAAGGACTCATGCCAGACTAAAAGTAGACAGAAAACTGATAGAAGATAGAAAACTGATAACAATAAGAAAGAAGAACTTCTGACATTAACAACAATAATAATACTGAAACCATCAATTATCTGGTGTCATTTAAGGCAAGGCCTAGTATTCTGCACTCCATAGTTGCAACAAGTCTCACCCTTACTTCTATTGCAGCAATCATTAATTTTGGGGATCGTTACTCAGACCATCAAGGAAGGTGCATACATGTTCAGGGGCACATATTTAAATGAACTTAGGTGTTTTAAAAGTTTTTCTGTAGAAATTGTTACAGCAGGTGAAATTTCCTTGTCTGAAAAGAAGTCACATTGTTTCTACAGTGATGTCAAATAAATAGCACTGTTTACACATTTATGGTCCCTCTTGTACCAGCCTTTGGGACTGGAATACATCCACTTAGAACTACTCACAGATCAGTATCTAATATGCAGGTAAGACTACAAATAAGCAATGAAATATAAGAAGAAGATACAAGAAGGTGTCCCACTGTCTAAGGCTAGGAAGGGTCATACCACAGGAGGTGGTGCAGTAAGTAACAGTATGGAGTGCAGCATTTGGGGATAAAGAGCCTGAGTTCAAATCCTTATTCTAAAAGCAGTTCTGTAGCCTCAAGAAAGTCATATAATTTCTATGTGCTTTACATTTCCCATTTAAAAATTGAGCTAATAGCCCCTACCTATAGAATTATATGATAGATGTGAGTTACTTGAAATATGTCAAGTACTAGTCACAGTGGCAATGCATTATATGAGCTCTATAAACATTTGCTGTTATTATTTCTCCAATGAAGGTAGCAGAGGAACTTAGGAACCAGCTCAGATGCTCTGAGCAGAAGCTGTGAAATTTCTTCTACTAGTGGCCTGTAGTGGGGGTAGATGTGCAAAGGTACATGCTTAGAAGCCCTGTCTACTTTAGGATCTGATTCCATGAAGCAAAATTAATTTCCATCCAGGAAACAAGCTTCATTCGGAGCACAGGCAGAGGGTTGCATTGTCAGGGAAGCCTGACCATCAGTATGATTCTGCTCATTGAAACAGTTAGGGATCTGTACAAAATGGGATCTCTATCTGAAGCCTGCTTTCCTTCAGTGAGAGAGTGCACACCTATACCCGCCCTGTTTAATGTAAGCAAAGGATGCTTAACAGTTGTTCTTGGGAGGCTTGGGCAATTCATGTGTTCTTAGGTGGCACACTCAGTAACGCACCATGTCCTGATTAATTTGTCCTTTCCTGTGATGGGGCAAATGATAGGCAACTGCAGAAGTTGATGGAGTGGAGAGATCCATCCCTTTGAATAGATATTGGCCTCTGGTCAAACCCAAGAAGTCCTGGGATGGGAAGCCCATCTATCACACTCAAAGTTTTGCTGTCAGGAGCCAGGGGGCAGGACAGTACATGAGGGGGACAGAAAAGACAGGACTAAATCAACAAAACCAAAAGGGAACTATGATTATAGCTTCTACACATCCCCCCAGCTAGTGTTGTGTGGCTTCCAGAGACCTTTGCTCTTGCTTCTCTAAAATCATTTTCCTTTTCTAAATCTAACCCAGCTTTGTTTTTCAAAACAAAAACAACAAAATAGGGCTTCCCTGGTGGTGCAGTGGTTGAGAGTCCGCCTGCCGATGTAGGGGACACGGGTTCGTGCCCCGGTCCAGGAGGACCTCATATGCCGCGGAGCAGCTGGGCCCGTGAGCTATGGCCGCCGAGCCTGCGTATCCGGAGCCTGCGCTCCGCGACAGGAGAGGCCACAGCAGTGAGAGGCCCGTGTACCGCAAAAAAACACAAAATATTCTGTGTTTATGTGAGACGGTAGCAGAGAGCAGGCCTGACACTTCCCTTTGTGAGCTAGTGAACAAAACAGATCTTATAAACACAGAGGTAGTGAGGCTGGCTAAGAAATAGGCACACAAAACATGGACGAGAGAGATGCATAAATATATATGAAGGTGTCGAGAAATCATCACTTTTTAGAATTGAAAGGCATTCTTTTAAATGTTCAAATATTCTTGTACTCGAACTCCTCTATAATGTGACTGTCAAATAATTTTCCAGCCTGGGATTATAAATTATGTTCAGGGACAGAGAGTTTATTACTCCCCAAGCCAGATCTAACAGTTGGAAGCTTTCTTTGAGTTAAACCAAAATCTTAATCCCTGATGTTTTCAATCCTTGGCTCATGTTCTACCTCTACATTTAGTTCTGTGTGGAACAAGTCCGGGATTTCCTAGCTGCTTGTGAGTGAAAAAGTTTATTTCACCGTCCTGTATCTCAGCTTTTTCTTCTGTAAAGAGAGGGTAACAAAGATATCTATTTTATGGGGTTGCAGTAAATGTTAAATGAGATAATCCAGGTAAAGGATTTACCATCTGATTTGATTCAGGGTAAGTGCTCGCTAAATGTTAGAAATTTCTGTAAGTATTACGTTTCATGTGGCAGCTTTTCAAACATTTTAAGAAATTCATTATCTAGATTATCATTGAGGAATACAAGCTTAGATGTAAAGAAATTCTGTTCTCTAGATACACCTCACCTAGCCTTTAGGAAGAACCTTCAACTGGCCAGAGAATGTGCCTGGTACAATGATTAGCACAAAAATAAGTAAAGCACAATCCCAGTCTTCTGTGAAAATAAGTGAGGATGCTCATTATCTAGAATAGAGAGTGAATAAGGGAAAGGAGATCTGGTCATATGGATAAGACAGAAGTGGATTCTGACCCTGGTGGTGACATTTGAGCCTGGCCTTGGATAAACAACTTTAACAGCTCAATCCTCAGTGGGGTGGTGGTTTTCCACTCTCTAATGCCTAGTCTTAACTAAGCAGAAGATACTGAACAGAACTTTACATTCTCCTTGAAAGGCTTGCGATTCACACCAGGAACACCAGTTATTATATATGTCCTGGAGAGAACTGAGAAACTTTGCATGTAGTCTGAAAACTGCAATTAAGTAGGTAGCCCTGTGCAATGGATTGGGTGTTCACGTCTCCCTAAAATTCGTACTTTGAAATCCAAACACCCAATGTGATGATGTTAGGAAGTGGGGCCTTAGAGACATAATTAGGTCATGGGGGTGAAACCCTCATGAATGGATTCACGCCTTTATAAAAGGATGCCAGAGAGCTTTCTTGCCCTTTTTTTCACTGTGTGAGGATACAGATAGAAGTCAGCAGTCTGTAGTTTGGAAGCAGGCTTTCACCAGAACCTAACCCTGCTGACCCCTGATCTCAGACAGCCAGTGTCCAGAATTGTGAGAAATACAGTGTGTTGTTTATAAGCCTCCCAGTCTCTGGTATTTTTCTACAGCAGCCTGAATGGACAAAGATGTCTTGTGATCCTGGGTAAATGGGCAAGTGTCTCCATTCACTGTAAGTTGAGAGTGTGGATCAAATGTCCTCTAGACCCTTTCAATTCCCAAGGAACAGGTCTGCCCAGCTCATGTAGGGGTGCTCAGAGTCGACCACAGAAAACACTCCATGTTCTGGAGTAGAGGATGAGGTGAAGGCAAGGAAGGAGTGGAGAGAGTACATGTAGAGACTAGGAATCTTCCAGCACAAATAATTAAGAGAAGTTGGAATAGTTTCTTCAAATCAATTTAAACCTGACCATTAGCCCTTCTAGGTCTTGGAACAGGGGCCAATTTTCAATCTGTCCTTACTGAGGATCCTTTATGCTCTCAAGGCCAAAGGGAAGACATATGCTTTTGCTTTTGTTCAAAGACTGAAGCTTGAAAAGGAAGTTAACTTTAGACAATTCTGCTTTTTGTTTTACCACACCAAATGCTTCTAAAAATAGGGTGGCCCAAGGGCTTAAACCAAGGTGAGGAAAAACACAGCAAGAACAAAGAATAAAATATAAGTTAATATTCCAGTAAAATATACACCAATTATAAACTAGTTGGGTTGGAGATCTACTAGAACTCTAGAAGGTTATTCGTTGTGGGTCTTAATGGGTTTCTGCAAGGATGTGGGGCCCTTGGGGTCTTTACCTATTGCTAGTCTACCTCCCTTCCCTCTTCTGATTCAGTCTTTCCTCCTCTTTGACTTAGTGTTGAGAAAAGCTCAATTTTGGTTGCATGTTACTTTTTGTAAGTGTGTGTGGTACACGAGCCTTTCCTATGAGAATCATACACATATAATAAATGCAAGTCATTCGAAGAGATGTCAAAATCTGTTCAGTTCAATGTAGGAGTCTGTACACCAGACTGATCTTTTCTCCTGGTTACATACTCATTGCACCACTTTGGCTCCATTAATTTACAAGTCCCAGGAGTCCCTTTCTTCTCCCAGATCTCTCTTTATTTTCATTTCAACCAGGAGAATTTTTTATGCTTCTCTCTGGTCAGTGAAGCCTTGTAAGTAACACCTCCATTTTGCTGGTTTCAAATCAAAGGTTCTTTCACTTTCACTGACACAATGTCCTCCAATGTCATGAATTCAGAGGTTCAAGGATGCGTCAGAGAGGACAATTCCAGTAAGACTGAAGATGTGTGGATGAATACAAACCCTTCTATCCAAGTGAAGATGGAGTGTAGAGAAACAGAATATCACAATCTTGAGGATTAATCATAGGTGCTGAACGCTAAGAAAAGTTTGGAAGAAGTAAATAATTTTGTAATGCTGTTATGGATTCTACCAAATATAACTCTCTTTACTAAAAGCTGAAAAAAAAGTGCAATGCAAGTAGATGCCTGGCACAATTCCAATCAGGATAATTACTGTGTTATCTCTGCAGGGGAATATGAAATTATATGGGAGGAATAAATTGTTCAGCTACCTTTGAGAACTCAGTTGAGTCCATCAGAAGCAAAAGAGGATCCAGAATTCTCTGGATATATTGGAAAATGAAATATAGACATATTTCACTGCATTCTGAAAGAAATCTTAACCACTAGATGGAATACTATTATTCTGGAAGTATTTTATTAAGTTGGTCATGGAGACCCCAAATGAGAGTTGTAGGAGTTTAATAGTTTTAAGAATAATAGGAGTATTAACTTTATAATAATTTTCAAAGAGTTTGAAGCAAGTTAATTGGGAAAAACTAAAATGAAAATGTGTGACCTTGAGCATATTCTTGCCCCTTCTTTGGCCTCATTTTCCTTGTTAGTCAACTAAGGAGTCTGAACTAGAGGAGACTTGAGATCTCTTCCAAGTTCAACATCCACAGAATAAAGGAGACAGTCATGATTTTCCTTAGAAGAATAGGATACTGTATAGGAAATAGAGCATGTGGCCTTTAACAAACCACTTCATCTCCCCCAGACTAGGGGTATAAGGGAGAAGTTGTATTTGCAAAACTTTATAAGGGAAATATCTGCAGCCATCGTCTCTAGGTTCTTCTGACACTAAATAATTACTTCTAATTTTTCAGAATGACTTTTAGATTTGATTAGACCTCCAATAGCCTAGGGCATGGGTTTGTTAACTTGGGTGCCTTGCACTACTGGAATGCCATGACTATGCTTCAGGCTTGTAGGGATTCCCTAAAGTTGTATGCAAATGTCATGTCCACCAGTATCTATAGATGTGTATGTGCATGGAATTATGCATATATTCCTCCCTGTTCATGGGAAAATGATCCATGGATTTTATCAGATTCTTAAAAGGACCCAAGACATTCATAATATTTAGGAAGAACTACTGTTGTTATGCAAGGTACATGCTATAGACTGAATTGTGTCCCCCCAGATTCACAGGTTAAAACCATAACTCCCAATGTGATGGTATTTGGAAGTGGGGCCTTTAGGAGTATTAACCTAAAACTATAAAATTGCCACTTATTTTACCAGCAAAATGGGTTTACTTGAGAGCAGCTAAGAATTGCAATCTAGGACATGAAACTATGGTAAACCGCATGCAAGTCTAGCAAAGCAGACGGGAAGAAACTCTTTTACAGAGAAGAAAGGAAGTTGAGAGGGGCTGTTATAAACAAAAAGTCCCTTGGAGGAAGCTGAGAGTTCAAAGTATAGTGGCTTTTCATTGGCTGAGTTGTGACAGTCTCTCATTGAATGAGCTGTTGCAAGGCAAAAGAGAAAAATATTACTTTCTCCTGCTGGAAGTAGCAAAGTAGTATCACTTCCTTCCAGAGATACAAGATACCACTCTTCCTTTTGCTATTTGTATTGGTGTTGAGTGGTAGCTGCCTGGGAACTCTGCCTTCTGGCCTCCCAACTCCATTTTAGTGAGGTTTCTCTTTATTAATGTTCACAGGAGGTGATTAGGTTTAGATGAGGCCATGAAGATGGGGCCCTCATGATGGGATTAGTGCTTTTATAAAATGAGACCCCAGAGAGGTTGCTTCCTTTCTCTCTCTCTCTGCCATGGTTATAGAAGACAGCTATCTATAAGCCAGGAAGAAGAACCTCAGTGGAGAACCAGATTGGCCGGTACCTTGATATCAGACTTCCCAGCTTCCAGAACTGTGAGAAAATAAATGTCTGTGCTGAAAACCACCCAGTCTATGGTGTTTGCTATGACATCCTAAGCAGACTAATACAGTACAAAATATTGAATTCATGAGACCTACCTTCTGGGCCAATTTCTCTCATTGAATATATCTGTAACCTTGAATATTAAAACATGATTTCCTCTGAAAGATGGATACAGTATCACTTTGAAGGCCCAAATTCCACTTATGTGTTCCATATCATTTTGAAATTGAATGGTATAAATAACTTGGTTTTGTTTTTCCTCTTTACTTAATAGATGAAGAAACTAGAGGTCCCCTAGCTGGCTAATGAAGAACTAGCTGCAGAGTGGTAAATGCCCACCACACTAAACTGTGTACTACTTAAAAGCAAAGAGCTGAGAGTTTATAGTCTAGAGGATCTAACACTGATATAACATGGAAGCACGTCCTATAATTTCTGGTTAGTGGACTGAAACATGAAACAATCAAATAATGCCTATTTTAAATATGAACAAATGATTATTTGTAATTGACTGGATTTTCTACTTAGGAAAATCAACTGGAAAAAAGATCATTATAATTGCTGCATTACAAATGAAGACTCTGACCCTGCGGAGAAGCTCAGGAAATAACACAAATCTCAAGACCAGTCAGAAGTAAAAGCTGTATTTAAAACCTAGACATTTGTACTACAAAAACTGTACTTTGCAGCTTGACAAAGTCTTTCATTTGGCATCCACTTAAGAGACTATTTAAACAATTATAATTTAATTCTAAATTATGTTGGTTTTATAATATGAATTGAGCTTACCTTTTGTTTACCTTACAAAATAATTATTGTATTTGTTCCACCTTGTAGGTCTTAGATAACTCACAGAGCGTAAAATATAAATAATTCCTAATAACTGTTTAAATTGTTTCCTTTGTTACTGTCTTATTCAGGTTTTCCATTTTATCCAGTTGTTGTCAATTATATGTGTATATTACAAAAAAGTCATTCATAAATATTTATTGAATGCCCCCTATGTGCTGGAATAATATGTGTTTTCATTTTGTTTTGTTTGGTACTGGAGGTACAAAGACAGGGACTGACTACAGAATCTCCATCTTCAGAACTTAATATAATAGAAGATGAGCAAATAGACTGGCAATTATAATACAATGTATTATGTTCACTTCCATATTTTTTGGAGACCTTAGTATATATTGTCTTACAATAGTAAATCATATGTCCGTTTTATTATTCTTCTAACCTCTCATTTGTGTGTAGTTTTTTAAATTTTATTTTCTTGATTAAATTCTCCAAATATTTATCTTTATACCTAAAGATTCAGCTCCTGAAGTTCTTTTGCAATTCTATGAATTTTCAAGTGTTTTAATTAATCTGTTTACATTTTTCTCTTTTTTTCTTTTTATGACTTTGCTTAGGGTTTAAGTTGTTATTGTCTTGCTTTTTAGTATGCTTTCCTTCCATTATTTTCAGTCAACGTCTGTTATTTTTATAAATCACTGGCTGGATCTGATTGAAGACAGACTCTGAAACAAAGAATAATTCATCTTTAGGCCTCCAGACAAATGATATTGGAAAGATATAAAGCAGGAGATGGGGCCCTTCTGCCTGTTCATAATAATTTGCTTCTTCTCCCAAATCCTTTCAGATAATACTCTCACAGCAGGCATTTGGGTCCTGAAGACCTCTTCTGGTTGAGTTCTAGAGACCAAGCATACATTTTGGCATCCATCAAGTGTGGCGGGTTCTAATCCTGACTCTGCTGTGTGAGAAAGGAACATCTTTGCCTAATTGCCTAACCTCCTTCAGCTTTTTGACTTCTGCTTTGGTGAAAACTGAGGTTCATAACACCAGCCTCCTAAGAATGACTTGCTGTATAAGGAAAGGGTAAAAACTTTGTCCACAAGCTCAGGCGTAGAAATTCTACTTTCTTTAAGTCAAATTAAATAGGACTCCTCACCCCAGCTTGGTAGGAAATTTAATCTCAGTCAGCATTGGACCTCACCGTCTGCCGGGAATGTCTCAAGTCTGGAGGTTTAATTGGCACTTAGAAAAAGAAGCCATGGCCTCTGACCTTCAGGTCATTCTGGTAGCTGTAACATCCCCATTGTCTTCACTCCCTGTGGCCCCTGGAAGTCTGATGGTTTTGCTGGAAATCCTGCCAATATTTAGCTGATGGACATGTTCACCCTTGTCTGATGGGGGCCACTGCAGAACCGAGCTGACCACAATGGGAGGACACAGTGGTCTCAACCTCAAGGGCGGCTACCTCCTTTCCAGGCAACCACTTCTCTTCCTTCTCTTTCCCCCCATTTTTTCCCCACTTTCCCTTCTTGCTGCCAAAACCACATCCTTCTTTCCCCTTCTCTCCCACAGAGACAGTTTTCAGTGAGCCCAGATTTTTACAAAGAAAAAAAAATGACACTAGTTTTTGGGAACTTCTGTTTTTATATGGGAAAAGCAGGCTGTTGGCCTATCTACAATTTGAATTGGGGTCAGTGGAAAGATAGGAAGCACAAACATCAATGAAAATATTATAATCATTTACCCTGGCACACATATAAAGTGCTGGCTACTCAAAAATGTAGGAGTAGCCCCTTCCTTCTTTAAAAAAAGTTGGTAATTGGGCTTCCCTGGTGGCACAGTGGTAGACAATCTGCCTGCTAATGCAGAGGATATGGGTTTGAGCCCTGGACTGGGAGGATCCCACATGCCACAGAGCAACTAGGTCCGTGAGCCACAACTACTGAGCCTGAGCGTCTGGAGCCTGTGCTCCGCAACAAGAGAGGCCGCGATAGTGAGAGGCCCCTGCACCATGATGAAGAGTGGCCCCCGCTTGCCACAACTAGAGAAAGCCCTCGCACAGAAATGAAGACCCAACACAGCAAAAATAAATTAATTAATTAATAAACTCGTACCCCCAACATCTTCTTAAAAAAAAAAAGTTGGTAATTATTTGATAGATACAGTTTCAGTTTGGGATGATGAAATGTTATGGAGATGAATAATGATGGTGGTTACACAGCAGTGTGAATGTACTTAATGCCATTGAACTGAACACTTATAATTTGTTTGAATAGCAAATTTTATGTTTTGTATATTTTACTAAAATTTAAAAATATTCAGTGATTCCTTAATCAGACAAAATATAAAATAGTTCTTCAGATGACCACCAAGGCTCTTGCCTTTCCAAACATCTTTCTTTTATGCCCTTTGTAACCTCCAGTTTTTGCTGTAATGTTGTTGTATAAGAAACAATTTAAGTGATTTACAATTAATATGTACTTCTCACTCATATCAGATGCTAGGGTTCTGCTCTAAGCTATCAATTAGTTCAGGACAGCCTGAACTGTCTTCTCATTCCAGGACGCAAAAGGAAAGAGTCATATTTTGAATGTGATATTCTCAGGGTGGAAGACAGGAGTGCAAGAGAGCTGGTAAAACTGGTGGACATGGCCAGTGACTATGGTCTTCTGCTTGGAAATGGCACATCAACGTTTCCTTCAATCCCACTGGACAAAGCACTGGGTCCATGCACAAGCCCAATAAACATTGGACAGGGAAAGTAACCCCTCCGCTTGGAGATAGGAAAGAGGCAGTTTCTATTTGATTTACAACAATAAAATGAACTGAAGTCCATACTTCTAGTCACCAATACTCTCCTTCTTTCCCAAACAAATATACAAACAAAAATTTCATATAAAAATGGCATCAGGCTCAATATTGAAGACCTCATGATAGTTTTCACATCATATCCCAAGGTGGTACTTCTGATCCAGAGATCTATAAGCTAAAAAGACAGGTGATTTATTTCCTCACACCCAAAATACATTGGGTGAAACAGGGACAGCATAACCAAAATCAACACCCTCATTTGTAAAGGGGAAGAGTAAAGGGACACAGTTACTAGGCAATAGCAATTTGTATACTTTCTTGGGTGCACCTTTCGAGTATTCACTGTCTCAGTTTAGGAAATATACATTGATTATCCCCTGGTTCTTATCCCTGGGAGTAGCTCCCCAGTGTATTGCCCTCTGGCTCTTAAATCCAAACTTTGAGATGGCTTTCTCTTTCCATCATCCTCTTTGACCACATCTAAAAAAAAATTGGAGACTATGCCCTTCTTAGGGTTTACACAGCTTTCTAAGCACGCTTCCTGACCATAAACAGTTGGGGGGTCTGTGATAACAATCCTCTTAGATACATCCCGGGGTGAAAAACTGCAGACAACAAAACAGTAGACACTACTCTTACATGTTAAAAGCAAATTAACTCTTGGTTGTGGAATTAGACTTAATTATTACTTTTGGATGACTATCTTTCCTCAAGAGTTATTTATTTAGAGTAACACACTCCAGAGTAATGAAGTAAAAGAATAAAAACTCTAATGGGATATACACTTTTCAGCCATACAATATAACTCTGTTCTGCCATTGAAAATAGTGCTTTAAAACTATTTGAAGATTTGACAATATGTTTGCAATCTATTTGGGGATGGTAAAAAGGCAGTTTACAAAATAGAATATACTTTGATTAAAAGTAGTTGACTCTGTTGGTAAGATAGAGCTGATTCTCATTTCCTTGTATGTGTTCTTTTATTTTCCACATTTTGTATAAAGAAGTTTTTGGGTTTTTTTTTTTTTTTTTTTTTTTTGGTGAGAAAGTAATGCTAATTTTTACTTTAAGGAATTCAAAAGATGCAAAAGAATGTAAAAGTCAGATGATGTTTGAAATATGTTGGTGCAAGTAATGTCCTGTCCGTAATTCCCTTTTAGTTGTCAAGCATGTGTAGCTTTAAAATCACTATCTTATTTTACCATTTTTAATTTTACCTTATCATTGTCATAAGGAGTGCTGTTCATTGACTTTAATACTATCATGACTAGGGGAAACAGTAATTGGAGTGTTTCACATGATTCAAAATTTGGCCACTAGGGCAAAAGCCGCACCTTTATGCTGAGCCCCATACCTCACAGAGCGGAACAGAATGAGCTGGAGAGAGCTCGCCCTACCTTGTCAAAAAAGGCAGCGTATTCCCAGGTGTCCACACTGGCTTCCAAACCCTCTACATCTGCAGGCCCTGCAGCCTGACAGATAAAGCTCAGAGCAAAACACCCCAGCCTAGAAGCTCCTTTGCATGGCATGCAAACCATCTGTCAACACAGCAGAGACTCACCTACCCCCGCCCCACCTCTAGGTTGCAAGTGCAAATTCCAGAGCCAGCCATGGGAGGGTTGACCTTGTCTAGGTTTGCAGGGCTTTGGTTGGTTATGTTCTGGAGATTCCAACGGTCAGGTGATCTTAGTTCTTGGCTAGTTTGTGGCTCTTGCAGATCTCAATGTGACACTGGCTCTGACCAGCAGGGAGAAGTTACATGAGTGGGTCCCCGTGCAAGCTGGTGTTGGCATTGAGACACTGCCAATACTTTCCAGCAAGGAGAATCCCTCAGGAGCCAGCGATGCTTGTTCTTCAGAGGTGGGGAGCCAACAAAGAACACCAACTTATCTATCTTGAGTTCTGAATCTAGAGAGAGATAAGGCTTAAGGGAGATGGGAGAACAAAAGACTGCCTTTACAGCAGGAAAGATCATCTTGGGGACTGTGGATTATAACTGAACCTCAGAATTAGCTAAATCCACCCAGGAATCACAGGTGATTCTGGGTGAGGCAAAAGCTGGTGCTGCTGGGAAGAGCACTGAGGAAGGTGTTCTCCCTGAAGGGACCCATCCTGAGAGGGAGAGGGGAGGAAGGGGCAGAGACCTGCGGGTTACCCCTAGGAGGACCAGACTTTAACTGCTAGGTTTCCTCAATGAAGATAAACCAGGCACTGAACAGGGCTGTGCTGGTGTGGATGCAACTTGCTTCTTCTAAACTCTAAACTCTAAACTTTTAAACTCAGTCATGGAATTAAGTCATTCCTCCTCCCCAGGAAAAACAGAGTCCCAGGAATCAAAGACAGGCCAGAGCATCAGACTCATTGCACTTCCTGCCTATGGACTAGAGCTTCTCATTTGGGAGGAAGTACTCTCATGCCTCAGCATTAAGGATGGCCCAAGTATTTTCTCAGATGAAAACATATAGGACTGGGAGTCAGCAAGCCACAGTTTTCACACACATCTGGGCCTCCACTTCCTTATTTGTTGTTTGTTCCCACATTTATGGTATTTCTTTTAGGCCAGGCACTGTATTAAACAGAACTGCGGTAAAAAGAAGGACTTAATCCAGTCCTTCACCTTGAGGTACTGGAGAGGAGATGAGCATGTAAACACTGTGATTTCTAAAATCGCTCTCACCTCTGCAATTCTGAGTTTGATACAGCAGGCATCATTGTGTGGCACAGCAGCTCTGACTCAAGGAAAAGATGGAGATGATCTTAAAACTTCTTACTGAAGAGACAGGTTCTTAGTCTGTAGTAGAAGCTTCAGCCTTAGATACAGAACTCTCAAATGTGTCCTCCTGAAGACAGAACCAGTGTCAAGGGTATGGAAAGATGGAATCTTCACAAAACTGGACAAAGAGAAATGTGGGCTTGGGGTAGGGAGAGATATCAGGGAAGAAGAACAGAAGCTATTGTTTCTGAGAAGCTCATTGTTCCTGACTCAGGGACATTTTAGCATTCACATTGCCAAATGAATCGATGTATGATTCATGAGACCAATCATAAAAATACTTTGCATAAAATCCTTTAAAGTTCTCCCTCTGATCCCATCTAAAATATGGTGGCTTGCACGATGTGTACAATCTGATTCTCAACCCTCTCAAAGTTTCTCCCCTTGAAATCTATGATCCAACTTAACCAAGTTTATTTCCCTTCCCTGAATAAGTAATGTGCTGTCTTTCTTCTGTATGTGATAAAACTTGTCTCCACCTGGAACCCTTACTGAAGCCGCATCCAGCCTCTGTAACCCAACACTGAATTAATTCTCAGAGACAGAGTTTTGGGTGAAGTAGAAAAGAATACTGCTTTGCCAGGCAAAGGGGGTCACAGTGGGCTAATGCCCTCAAAACTGTGTGTCCCCCCTCGGATGAATGGATAAAGAAGATGTGGCACATATATACAATGGAATATTACTCAGCCATAAAAAGAAATGAAATTGAGTTATTTGTAGTGAGGTGAATGGACCTAGAGTCTGTCATACAGAGTGAAGTAAGTCAGAAAGAATAAAGACACAGACATAGAGAATGTACTTGAGGATAGGGGGAGGGGGAAGGGTAAGCTGTGACAAAGTGAGAGAGTGGCATGGACATATATACACTACCAAACGTAAAATAGATAGCTAGTGGGAAGCAGCCGCATAGCACAGGGAGATGAGCTAGGTGGTTTGTGACCACCTAGAGGGGTGGGATAGGGAGGGTGGGAGGGAGGGAGACGCAAGAGGGAAGAGTTATGGGAACATATGTATATGTATAACTGATTCACTTTGTTGTAAAGCAGAAACTAACACACCATTGTAACACAACTATACTCCAATAAAGATGTTAAAAAAAAAAAAAACCTGTGTGTCCCAACCTGGAGGGGGTAGTGAGGAGCTTTATGGTAATTGTTCAAAGAGGATGTGATCAGCTCGTGGACATTCTTCTGACTGGTTGATGGAGAGGTAATAAGGAGTCAGCATCATCAACTTTCTGGTTCCAAACAGTCTGGGGTCTGTGTGTCTGCGGGCAGCATATTTAATCTCTCCTACCTGGTGGGGGTCTCAGTATCTGCAAAACAGCTCAAAGATGTTGTTATGTGTATCCCTTGAGGGGAAACCAGGACCCTACCCAAAGGCTGTGCTATTGTTTCTTTTGACTGTTCCTCCCTTGTCTCTGCATCCCCTTCCTTCCCTAATTAGCAACTCTTTGAACTGTTGGAACTCAGAGAAGGTCATGGAGGCTGAATGAAGCTTATTTCCTGTAATCAAGAAGTGAGGACAAGAAAGGCATTTGTGCCCAGGAGCCTCTCAGGATCCTGCTTGGGATCCTTACCAAACTCTCCTGCCCCACACAGTCCTTTTCAGTTGGTTTCTCCCATTCATGCTGTACAGCTTAGATGTCACTCCTGCTGGGAAGCTTCCTTGCAAGTGTCTGAGCCTGATGCCCCCAATAGGCTCCCTCCCCTGGCCCAGGTCCTCCCTCCCCTCTTTCCTCTTTACCTCACTAACTTGTAAGCCTTATCTGCCTTATCCATCACCACACCTCAAGCCTGGACAAAGGAATGAATCAACATGTATTTAGTGTTTTACATCTGCCTTGTAAGCATTTTACTCAACCCTTAAAATTAAGCTGGAATTGAGAGGAGCAGAAAGAAAGATGTTATTCCCTTTCACAAGTTAGGAAACCAAGAATCAGAGTTTAAATGGCAGGTGTGAGTTCACAGTTCATTGAAAGATGGAGCAAGAACTATAACGTGATCTTCTGTGATTTCTGGTTGTTTATGGTACTCACCTTTTGGGGAAGAAAGAAAGAAATCATGTTCAATTTTGCCATGATCATCTTACCTGGTGTGAAACTACAAAATTACTCAGATTCTAACTTCCTTTGCAACAATAAGCTTTAAATGTAATTAGTTCATTTAGACATGAAACCAGTTACATATGTGTGTGTATTTGTTTATATATAAAATATATGTTTATATATAAAATATACATAGGATTTTGAGCTTTTCCAATGGATAAAGTACTATAGCTCCTTGAGAAACTATGTTCCTTTTGACCCCTATATCCTGCTGAGATCACTCATCAGTGCCCTGCACAGAGTAACACACTTTCCAGATTCACTTTTAAGTGCTTCCTATGGATTTTTTTGATGTGCTGTTTATTGGAGGCATAGCCTTAAGTCCTCATAAAATTAGCAACTTCCTATCACTTGATAATGTAAAAGTAGTGCCCAAAGCTATATTTCAAAATACTGTATTAGCCTAAATTCCATTGTTCTCATTGGGTAAGAAATATTGATAGAGTATACATGTTATCTGAGAGTTCGTAAGTGCCAAGTACTGTGCCAGACTCTTAAGATATACAATTTCATCTAGACTTTACAAATTGCCTTTGTGTTGAGAATTATTATCACTATCTTACAGAAAAGGAAACTGAGACTATGAGTTTAAGATTTTCCCAGGTTTATAGACAGTACTTGACAGAATAGAAACTCAGTTACAAATTATCTGACTCCCCAAGTCCAAATTCTTTCCATTTCTTTTCTAGAATTGAGTTTGCAAGCTTGACTCCATTTCTCCCATGATCCAGAACAACTTCAGTACTTAGATTCTCCAGGAGGAAGGATAATAAGAAAATAAATTTATTCAGAGACTATCAAGAATGGGGTTCAATTCCCAGATTTGACTGTTCCAACCAGGCGACCTTGAAAGAGCTAAGGAATCTTCAGGTGCAGTGAGGCTATTAGATGAGAACTCTTACTAAACCAAGATTGATTTTGGTGGTCACCTCTGTTCTAAGCCATGCGACCTTATAACTTACTTCAGCTCTCTGGGTTTGTGTGTCCACAAGTACAAAAACAGGAGAGTGGAGCCCAGTAATCTCTAAACTATCTTGCTGCTACAAAACTCTATAAGTTCTAGCCCACAACAATCTCTTTCTTCTTCCTCTCCTCCTCTTCCTTCTCCTTAATATATTGATAATTATATTGATATTGATAATAATATATTGATAATATATTGATAATTATTAACTTGCTTCCTACCACTGACTTTAAGCTTTGACTTTCCTTCATATATCTCTTCCATATATCTTCTAATCCACCAATTAATGAAGTGGTTGTTCTTTTTCTATCCTTTAAAATAAACACAAGCATGTTTTGTTTGCATATTCTCAATCCATTGTGCTACACCACACTTTGGAAAAATATACTCAAACTTTATTTTGCTTCTGAACACAGACATATACAGATGTGCCTTTCCCAAGCAACAGGAGGTGTTGTTCATGGCCAACCTTTTTTGTAGCTGTCACTATAATGGCCTGTAAGAAATAGATGGGCTGATGGAGAGTACAGAATTGATATATTTTTTTTACTTATTTTTTTTTAACGTTTCCAGTTAAAGGGAAAAAACCATCAGTTAGGACATTCTGTTGAGCTATAGATTTTTTATGGTTGGTTTTCCAGTTGTAACAAGTATTAATGTTAGAGAAAGGAAGAGAGATAGAAACAATCAAGAGGAGCCTGATAGCCAACTAAGAGCATTTCTACTGAGTACTTGTGCCTTAGAGGTATTATAAAGTTTTAGTGTCTGGTCCTCAACATTTTAAGTTTGGGAACTAGTTTTCCCTAGGTGATCAAACTCAAGAAGACTGATATTTTCTAACCAACACACAGGTATTGGTATATATAAAAAAAACTATTTTGTTTACATGTTTATTGACACCTAGATGTGCTATGGATTCTAATAGGTGATGGATATACAATGACTAACAAGATGCAGTCTTCGAACTCAAGAGGTTTGTAGGCTCACAGGGAGCACAGAAAAGTGTATAGAAATATGTGATGCAATGTAATACATGTGCAAACACCTAGAAACAAGCTTGAAATTTCTGTGAGGAGTTCATTATTGTACCTTAGGGTACAAATTTAAGAAACAAGATAATGCTGGAGAAGTTGGAAATTCAGAAAATTCTTCTAAAACATGCTTAAGATTTTGAATAGGTCAACACAGTCAGATCTTCATTTTGGAAAGAGAAAAATGATATGGTACAATGAAGCTGGGAGTACATTAGATAGAGCAAACTTTGAGGGGCTGACATGGAGCAGAGCTCTGCCTTGTCTGAAATCAGTGCCCCCACCCCACCCCGGGCGGCTGGGTTAGTGAGTGGAATGGTTGCAGATGGAAAAAGGAGCAAGGGTGTGTTCTGGCCATGGATAACCTGGATAAACCATCTTTACCCTCACCTTTGGAAGTCCTTCCCTGATGACCAGAAATTTCACCTCCCCTAAATCCTGAGCTTCCCTTTGGTTGGCTGTGCTGAATACACAGGAAAAAGGGCTAATTCATAGAAAACACTTTGGCCAGGGTTCCATGAAGACCATCCTTCATGCCTCCCACACACTGAACAATAACAGCCACATGTATTGAAACCGTACTGTATGGAAAGCCTTGGATAAGGCTTATGTCTGCTCGCTCTTTACTTTTTTACCTATCCAGGGAGGTCAGTTTGGGGCAAGTTACTCAAGCTCCCCAAGTTGCAAGTTCTTGTGTGATGCAAAGATTAAGATGGCAAA
This sequence comes from Stenella coeruleoalba, assembly GCF_951394435.1. Lineage (NCBI taxonomy): Eukaryota > Metazoa > Chordata > Mammalia > Artiodactyla > Delphinidae > Stenella > Stenella coeruleoalba. Next base: position 38,515,757 of record NC_137149.1, on the reverse strand, counting down.
TAGTAAATGAGCAAGCAAGGAACAGAAGTTAGATATCTCTGACTCTAATACCTGTGCTGTTCAACATATGAGAGCCAATATTGCAGGCTGGAGTGCACAAATACTTACATTTCATTCCTTCCAGATTTTTTCAGTTTTCCATGGAATGGGTCCTTTCCCCTCTTGGATGCCAGGTGAACACCAGATGAATATTGAGATTCAGCTCCAACATCACTTTCTCTGGAAGCCTTGTCTGATCTCTACAGAATAAAATTCTGTCATCTGCACCCTGGGGCATCATGCACATCTGTACAAGAGCAGCCATCTAGGAAGGCAATAGACAGGATCCTATTTACTCTGTGTCCCCAGCTTCTCTCAAATGACTGACAATAATGGTCTCAATGAGCTGGCTTGTTGAATGAATAAGTTATGCCTAAGTTGTGCCTTTCTAAGATCACCCCCTACTCTTCCTGTGGACTTGCCCATTTCTATCCTTTTCTCAGTAAATCTTTGGAGCACATCCATGGCTGGTTAGCTAATGTGCACCTATGTAGTGCTGTCTAGAATCTTAGTGTCACACCAACCTAAAACATATAGAAACTAAAATTAATGTGTATATCTGTGTGCCAGAGGCCCTCACAGTGCTTTTTATTCTTTCTTCTTTTATTTTTTTTTCTTCTTTGAATACGTTTGAGGCTTTGTCTATCTCTTTATGTTAAAAAATATACCAGCTTTTATCCTATGTTGTTTTTCTGATTGAAAAACCTGTATTTGAAGATCAAGCCTCACCCTCTGCTCCAAAGAAAAAACATGGTGACTTTCTGTGTTGTTGTTGGCTTCAGAGTGTGGGCCTCTATTTTATCTCCTGATAAATCTCCAGTTTTATTTCCTCTCTTCAATGAGTGAGGTGAGAGATTCTTATAGAGGATTCCCATGGGGATCTGGAGGAGGCCAACCTTCACAAAGAGATTCAGATCTCTGTGTGTTTAAAAAAAGAAGCACAGGAAGGCAAGTTCATGTTTTTCCAGTCCTGGTTTGTGTGCTGGACATTGTGTTATGTTAAATATTATGTGATGAATCCACCCCAGAATTTTACAAGGTTTGTCCCTGCATTAACTGAGGTTGAGCAGGTTTGGGTAAGAAGTCCAAGGCCACACAGAAGGCAAGGGTGTGGAGTGGGGTTTGTGTAGGTTATTTCTTAGGCATAACTTCTGATCCTCTCTTATTTCTGCCACTGCCTCAGTTCTGCACCCAAGCAGACCAGCTTCAAGGTGATACAGTCTAATGGTACTTTCACCAGGCTTTGACCTGAGCATTTTCCCTCCAGCCCCCACCTCTTTGTGGTCTTAAAGTGTTCTACCTGTGTAGCCTGGACATGAGGCTGTGGCTAATCTTTGACCAAGGGGCATGGAACCAGTGCATAAATGGGTTTCCCCAGGTGGACAGTCCCAAAGTTCACTTCACGTGACCTCTTGAATTGTATCACAGGATTGTGCAGCTGGTCATCATGGCAGTGCCCAATTCCATGAGCATCCTTGCGCTGGCTCTCTTTCCTTCCTTCCCTGCTCCCCTCTCCTATCTTGCTGGCCTGATCCTTGGGACCACATGCCCAATAAAGGCCTCACACTTAAACTTCTGTCTTAGGCTCAGATTTCTAGAGAACCCAGGCTGCATCAGTATTCCAATCCAAGCTCATAATCCATGTTCTTTCCAATATTCTAGTGGCTTTTAAGCTTTTTAGTTCCCTGGAGACATTTAAATCATACAGATTCTTGGACATTTCCTACAGACTTGATGATTTGCATATTCAGAGGAGTGCTAAAAATATGCACTTTCTTTGTTTTTTTGTTTCCTGTTTTGTTTAATTTTCCCATAAACTCCAGAGGTGATTCTTATGAAGAGCCAAGGCTCCTCACTCAGGCTTTGACTGGGTTCCCCAAGGTCAAAGACTAGGTATTTACTTTTTGCTGTACTCCTAACCCAAGCACACTCTGGGATCATAGCAGACACACACACACACACACACACACACACACACACATTTGTTAACTTGTATTAACTTAAATGATTTCTTTAGAGAAAAATCTGAACTCTTACTTCTATTAGAGAATAGCTTACTTAGGAAAGTCAGACACTCCACCCAGATCCGAAGCACTTACTAGGCTGCTAATTAGTACTTGAGGCTTAATTCTCCCCTCAAAACATGAGCCTGGGAATTAAAAAACTTACATTTGGATTTCTAGTTTATCATGTAGCAAACTTCTCTAATTTTTTGTTTCCTTATCTATCAAATGAGGATTAAAATATCTCATCAAGGGCTTTCCTGGTGACACAGTCATTAAGAATCTGCCTGCCAATGCAGCGGACATGGGTTTGAGCCCTGGTCTGGGAAGATCCCATATGCCACGGAGCAACTAAGCTCATGCACCACAACTACTGAGCCTGCGCTCTAGAGCCCACGAGCCACAACTACTGAGCCCATGTGCCACAACTACTGAAGCCCACGTGCCTAAAGCCCATGCTCCACAACAAGAGAAGCCACCGTGATGAGAAGCCTGCACACCGCAACAAAGATCAGCCTCCCACTCGCTGCAACTAGAGAAATCCCACTCACAGAAATGAAGACCCAACACAGCCAAAAATAAAATAATAATAAAATAAATTAATTTAAAAAAAAGCTCATCAAGTTATTATAAGAATGACCTAAGGTAACATATTCAAAAGTTCTTTGTAAACCCTAAATGGATCTATGTATGTAAGGATTAGGCAAAGGAGTTGACAGCCTGTGAAACAGATATCCCATCTAGCCAGCTGAGTAATTTTGCTTTTCCAGAAAATCCTGGAGAATCCAACTGACATTTTTCTAGCACCATGTTGCTTAATCTGGGGCAGAAGCAGACATTGTACTCCCACCACTTCTTTAGTGACTTTGAAAGTAAGACATGACACACTTTACCATCTGATTACTGTGCAATCTCACAGGATGAAATTATTGGAAATCTGTACCTGGAACTCATGTGGACCATTCAGTGATGATTTTCCAAAATATATTTCAAAATCTTTTCCTGTGGGTTTTCTTTAAAATGATTGTAATTTTATTGAAAGCAGAGTGATTTGGGAAATGAAAATTGTTTGGGAACCTTGGCAGTGCAATGATGTGTGCATTACGAAATGGTGGGTCTACAGTCTGTAGTGTATATTTCCATTCAAACTTGTCCATCTGTCATCTATAGTAGACACTACAACGTTAAGCCCATATTCCGGTTGTTTTTCTTCCCTTCTTTAAAATACAAATGCTAACAACTTTAGCATTTTCATTCAGAAACAATACTTTTGTATTTCTTTGGTCAATAAAAACATAAAATTTAAACAAGGGCGTTTGAGTTGATATGTTTCAATTCAATAAGTATTTACTAAACCACTTTCACACACAAAGATCTGAGACATAATAGCTGGAAGAATCACTACTACAACATTACATGTAAACAACAGTTTAAAATCTAGTTGCCTGCAAACACATCACCTAATTTAACCCTGACAACTGTCTTGAGAGTTATACAATCCAAGTGTTATGTACACAGATTGTGGAGAGAGAAAAACTGATGTGTAGGGTAGAGGGAATTAAAATTGATGGAGCAGGTATGATATCTCAAATGCTGCACTAGGCATGTAAAATGTTTTATTCTTTCAACAAACATGCAGTATAGTTGTTTTTACTATTTCCATTTTGTTAAAGAGAAAACTGAGTCTCAGTGAAAGTCAAGGATCTGTCCAAGGTCCTGCAACTAGAACATCCCCAGACTGTCTGATTCGAGTTTTAGGTGACGTTTTATGCCAATGGAAGTCATCAAAATGATGAATGAAATTTGAAACAAAGAAAGCTACTGAACTCATCTCAATGTTACTCAGAAGCTGAGCTGCTTCAGAAACAAAGGCAGTTAGGCTCCTGCCCCAATGCTAGTCCCTCCCCCTGTGGAGAAGTGATTGTCGGTTCTCTTACTGTATTATTTGGCATATTAAAACCATGCTCATTTACATCATTGGAGTCTGGCAGGGGTTCATTCATCACTCAGTATCAATTCCATCCTTTCTCTAAACAGCAAAGAATAATTTATAATATGAAAATATTGTATAATTCATAGCACTTGGAATGAGGTATCATCCTTTGCAGAACAATTTGCTTCTGCCTATTATGAAAGGGCAGAGAGATGAGGTGAAGTTCAAAAGACCTCATGTCTGGTGTCCATGGTCAAGCCACTTAGACTCTATGAGCTCCAGTTTCCTCTGTAGTACAATGAAGATGCAGGACATTAAGCTGATACCTCAGAAAAATTGCCTGTCAGAGCTACAGTTCTCACTCTGCAAAATGTAGGTGGGGACAGTGACTGAACCAGATCATTGAAATATCACCTCGAGGTAAAAAGGAAAGAGTGCTGATAGAGAAAGTGGAAGGAGTGGATAAAAGAAGTTGGGAACACTCAGAAATTCATGCCAGCTTAATTCATAATTTGACACTGTGGTCTCTTCCACACCAATCTATCTTATTAAGTAAAGGATCCAGAGCTGAGACTATAACTGTGTTCCAGGATCAAGGTGGTAGGAGCATGTGATGCCCCATCTCCATAATGATACTGTATTAGTTTGCTGGGGCTACCATATCAAAATACCACAGGCTGGATGGTCTAAACCACATAATTTTATTTTCTCACAGATCTGGAGGCTAGAATTCTGAGATCAAGGAGTTCTGAAGTCTTGGTTTCTTCTGAGGTCCCTCTCCTTGCCTTGTAGATGACCATCTTCTCCCTGTGTTGTCACATGGTTTTCCCTATGTGTGTACCTGAGTCCAAATCTCCTTTTCTTATAAGGACACAAGCCATATTGGATCAGGGCTCACCCTAATGACTTCATTTTATCTCAATTACCTCTTTAAAGACCTTATTTCCAAATAGAGTCACATTCTGAGGTGCTGAGGTTAGAACTTCAACATCTGATTTGGGGGTGGGGTACACAATTCAGCCCATAACAGATACTTTGCTGTGTGACTGCAGAGGATTAACTTTCTGTATCTTCATTTCTGCATCTATAAAATGGTAATAATTATGCTCAGATTAAAGGTGTATCATGAAGATTAGAAATAATGCATGCAAAGTACCTAAATAGTGACTTCTTTCTGTTATTCAGAGAAGGCTAACCTATGGAACAATGTATAGGTTCAGTGACTTAACACATTAAAAGTTTATATAGCACTCATTTTCCAGGTTAGTGGGCTCCCCTTCATCAGTGAGTCTGGAATGGAGCCTCTTTCCAGGTCTTGTGACAACTCCACCTTCAAGCAGTAGCCTCCAAAATTGCCTGGGAAGTGGATCAGAGCATGGAAATGCACCACAAAGCATTCCTCATGGCAGCTTGCTTTCTCTTGGCCCAAACTGGTCACGTGAGCCACACTGGGGCAAAGGGTCTGGAAAGGCAGTCCCTTGGCTGAGAGTCCCCTTGCCAGCAACAATTCTGCACTGTGGGAAAAGAGAACAGACACTTGATAGTGGATAGTTATCTACATCAGTCAGGGCCATCACAGGCAACAAAAGATGGCACAAAGTAGGGCATGTGCAGAGTGGTTAATAAAGGAACAATTTACAAAGGGATGGGCAGTTTTTGAGGAAAGTACAAGGTCATGGGAAGTGGGAAGGGACATTGCCACACCCAGGCTTGAAGGGGCCAGAAGAGGAAGTAGATCCCAGGACCCAGAGGGAGGGGCAGCATGTGGAGAGGGCTGCCTACCAGGAATAGTAGTCCCTGGTCAACAGATTCAGCCAGAGAGACTGCAAGGGAAGGAAGCCAAGTGAAAAATACCCAAACTAATCCTTGGCTCCATCTAGCCTTGAAACTCACTGCCTGCTGCCTGGGCTGCCCAGAAGCCAGAAGGCAAGGGAGTTCAAGGATGTGGTACATGCAAGGTGGCCTCATGGTCCTGGGCAGATGGACAAGTGTGGAGAGAAAGTGGAGGGGGAAATAGAATAAATAAAGCACAGCTCAAATGCTATATTCTTCAACAGAAAATAAAATTAGACTGGAGGTCTTTGGAGGTCTCCTGAGGTGACTCCATTACTACTTTTTATTCCCTTTGGTCTCCTTTCTAGAATAGATGGGAAGCAAACAGGTGAGCAGAAGTGTTGTAGAGCAAAGCCCACCAGCTGTGGAACTGGCACCAAATACGTGTTGACTGATGTATGTATTAAGGCACTCCAGTGAGTAAGGAGCTTCCCCATTGCCCACAAAAGATTGCAAAGCAAGCATCATTACCTCCACACCTTTAGGAACTCGAATTCTTGGTCCCCTCTTCCTCTCCCTCAGGCCCCACCTAGTCCCACCAGAACTCCAGCATCAAAAGTGCTTCCCAAGCAATCAGAACATTCAAGCCCAAATAAGAGCAATGAAAAAAAACCCTGCAAATCTTCAGACTCCCAACAATTCCCAACACCTGTAGCCAAAAGGGTTCATCAAAATTTATAAGGCAGAATGCATACTTTCAAGTGGAATAGATTAGGCACACTCCTCAAACATTTGTTACACAAATCTCTTTTCACCTCACAAACACTTTTTTCAAATAAGGAAGCAGAAGATAAGAAGTTAAATCACTCTTTCTAAGGTTTCTGAGCTAGTTGGTAACAAAGCCAGTGTAAGGATACAAGGACCTTGCTTTATTCTCTGTACTCCAAACCCAACACACACACACACACACACACACACACCCCACATGCAGACCTTCAGCTATGCAAGAATTGCAATCACTTCCTGCTGACTATGGAAGTCACATCTACCTGACAAAAGAACAGGGAGGGAGAACCAAGGAGCTGTTGGCCTCTTCTTAGTTCTGGAATGAGAAGTAGGGATGGGCCAGCTAGAGAGAGGGCTCTCTCTGTCTCTGTCTCTGTTTTTGTTTCTGTCTCTCTCTTCCTTTCTCATGCCCTCCTAATCTCACCAGATAGAATCAAGGATAAAATAAAAGGAGATTCAGATAAAGAAGAAAACAACACAAAGTAATTAGATGCCATTTTCTGAAAACTCTGCAGTTCATGTGGGATGTTAATGTGCATTTAAAGTCATCCCAGTTGGGCTACTCTCAGACACTGATGTCTCTGAGTTCATCTTAAAGACAAATCAAAAACTTAAGTAAGTTATCTACCTAAGGAGACAAAAGACCTGTATGCAGAAAACTATAACACACTGATGAAAGAAATTAAAGATGAAACAAACAGATGGAGAGATATACCATGTTCTTGGATTAGAAGAATCAATATTGTGAAAAAAAAAACTATACTACCCAAAGCAATCTACAGATACAATGCAATCCCTATCAAACTACCAATGGCTTTTTCCACAGAAATAGAACAAAATTTCACAATTTGTATGGAAACACAAAAGACCCCGAATAGCCAAAACAATCTTGAGAAAGAAAAACGGAGCTGGAGGAATCAGGCTCCCAGACTTCAGACTATACTACAAAGCTACAGTAATCAAGACAGTATGATACTAGCACAAAAACAGAAATATAGATCAGTGGAAGAGAATATAAAGCCCAGAGATAAACCCATGCACATATAGTCACCTTATTTTTGATAAAGGAGGCAAGAATATACAATGGAGAAAAGACAACTTCTTCAATAATTGGTGCTGGGGAAACTGGACAGCTACATGTAAAAGAAAGAAATTAGAATATTCCCTAACACCATACACAAAACTAAACTCAAAATGGATTAAAGACCTAAATGTAAGGCCAGACACTATAAAACTCTTAAAGGAAAACATAGGCAGAACACTCTATGACATAAATCACAGCAAGATCCTTTTTGACCCACCTCCTAGAGAAATGGAAATAAAAACAAAAATAAACAAATGAAACCATAAACAAGATGAAAAGAAAGCCCTCAGAATGGGAGAAAATATTTGCAAATGAAGCAACTGACAAAGGATTAATCTCCAAAATTTACAAACAGCTCATGCAGCTCAATATCAGAAAAAACAAAGAACCCAATCCAAAAATGGGCAGAAGACCTAAATAGACATTTCTCAAAAGAAGATATACAGATTACCAGCAAACACATGAAAGGATGCTCAACACCACTAATCATTAGAGAAATGAAAATCAAAACAACGATGAGGTATCACCTCACACCAGTCAGAATGGCCATCATCAAAAAATCTACAAACAATAAATGCTGGAGAGATTTTTAATGAAATTTAGGCCATAGTTATAAGACACAAATTATGTTATGTATCATTGATATTGAGCTACATGGTAATTAGACACAAACGATTCCTAGAATTATTGTAATTGATTAAGGGTTTATATAATAAAACATAAGTGAGTTTGTCAAAAACAAACAAATAAAAACAAATATAGTCACATCCGAAGTACTGGGAGTTAGGACTTTAACATACGGATTTGGGGGAGGAGGGGGCGGCATTTCAACCTATAATACCTTCTTGCCTATATTTCCTGCTTCAGCTCCCAAATTAACTTCTTGTTCTTAAATCTCTGTCTATTGCTTCTGAGGGAACCTAAACTAGGTGTTTTGCTATAGTTCTCTTTTTTTTAATGTTTCTGTAAGTGCCTAATCCTTTCAACATTTCTGCCAAGGTGTAATTATCCACATTCTGCATATGAAGAAACTGTGATTCAGAGAGACCATACATATTCTCAACAATCTGTAAAGAGAAAAAAAAAGAAAACTGAGATGAGAACATAGATCTATGTAGGTCACTATCTTTACATCCTTTCCTCTTGTGTCTGCGGCAGTCCTTAGTAATCTCCAGAAGGTCTCTAGAGAGTTCATGATACTGTAGATAAAAATATTAACTGTTCTAAGAAGTTGTTTTTCCTGTCCAGAAAGTATTAGTACTGTTACTTGAACAGAACTGTGTTCCTATTTCTCAGATCAACTTAACCAGCCTCCCTGAACACAGACTCTGGGGAATGCATCAGCCTGCTTCAAGAGAAGTGCAAGATGAATAAGTTCCTATTCCCCTAAACTCCCCTGTGAAAAATACCATGTAGATTTTAGTGCAAAGAAGCACTTTGTTTTCAATGTGGAAAGACATGTTTCCTTTTTGGAAATTCAGAACTGAATAACAGCTTATACCTCCCTTTCAAGCAGGGCTTCTGGGAAGCATTAGGCTTACCCATATCATTAGTGTATTTGAAGTTTATTCCCATTCTCTTTGATGGATTTTATTTATTTACATTCTGGTATTTCAGGATACTGACAACCATACAACAATGACACCACCAACAACAATAACAACTGTTATTACCAATATTAATAAAATGCATCATGTTTTAAGCTCCACAATTTACATGTATTTTATTATTTTATATAGCAACTCAATGAAGTGATTGACTAAACAAACAACAGTCTACCAGCTGTTTTAGAGAAATGAGATTCCTTCCTCAAGATCATACAACTAACAGAAGAGATGTTGGAGACTCAAACTCATGTCTGTACAACCCCAAAGCCTGGGGTTAATCTCAGTGGTATAATTTACATGTCATATTTTAGGTCATCTGAAATCTCTTATAAGAACAGGAAGGCTGTGTACCATGGTGGGGAGTGTGGAGGTGCTCTGCTCAGAATGCCTTTCACGGAATTGCTGCAAGAATCATAAATGACCTTCAGTCCAAGATGTTGCATCTTCAGATCCACCTCAGGCAGATGCAAGCATGCCAAGGTCACACTTTCCCCGGGCTATTCATGGTCAACAACTGAGTGTGGGAGGGTTACCAAGCAGACCCATTCCTACCCCATGATGGGGAATTCTTCTGAAGGGTTACTTTGGTTTAGAGACACCCCATTAGCCTAGCTGAGACTTTCTCGAAATTGCAGTGTGGTCTGAGGCTCTCCCTACCTACACCTGCTCCCTCCTTCTTTAGTTTTCACAGGTATTTCTCCCAATAAATCTCCTACACTTCTAATCCCATCTTTGCATCAGAGAGAATGATAGATAAATAAAAGAAAATAAGTGTATTCACTTTTTAATTTATGTAATATAATCCCAGAGCTAACTTAGTGCCTGTGACATATTCAATGCTCAAGAAATATTTGTTGGATAAATGCCTTCTATATTCAAGTGGCCTACAGCACTGGAATTAAAAGTCATGTATGATAATGGATAACTTAGACAGGAGGCATAATGTAAAAAAGGTCTATGATAAGAGAATAATTAGTAAAGTGCTTTGGTTGTAGAAGATTGGATTGGAGAAACCAACAGAAAGTTTCATGGAGGGGGAAGCATGCCACATGATTTTAAAGGCCATATAAGACTTCTGTGAATGAAGAAAGTCAGAGAAATTAGTAAAACTCCAGAAACAGTGTGAATGAATTAGAGATATCTGTTCTATTACATGGCTTCTACTAGACAAGTAAGTGGTGACACATGACTGGAGTAGCTTTTACAGAGCATAAATGGGGAGCAGAATGGAGAGGGAAACTGGGGAAAGAGTTTTTGTATGAGTGTAAGAGGTGTATGAAGTCATACTCTTTGAATGATCTAGAAATGAGAATTAAGATACTTGCTCTCTAATAGTGCTATCCAGTAGAAGCACAATGCAAGCTATACATGTGAGCCACATTTGTTATTTTAAATTTTCTAATAGGTGCATAAGGAAATGAGTGAAGATAATTTAATAATATATTTTAAATATCCAAAATATTATTACTTCCTGTTATAAATGTAAAAATTATTCATGAGATGTCTTACATTATTTTTTCTTACTACATCTTCAAAATCTGGCATTTTATACTTAACAGAGCATCTCAGTTCAAACCAGCCACATTTAAGTGCTCAGTGGCCATCTGTATCTAGTGGATACTCTACTGAACACCCCAATTCTATAATAACCTACAGATAAAAAGATGGAATGGCCTAACAAAACACTGTAAAGAATTCACATCTGGTAGAGGAAACACTTTCTGAAGATACCCTGAAGAACTCAGGTCATGGGGACAATGCCAAGCCTTCCTGCTTGGGTTGTGTTTATTGAGAGTAAAGACTTTGAGAGGATTGGCTTTGGAGAATCCAGCCCTTGCAGTGGCTAAGTGTGTGATCGTGAGCACATCAGGGCATCTTTGAGTCTCAGTGGCTTCGGGTGTATGATGGTGATAACTCCATCCAGCTCTCCAGTTGCTTGTTCTTCTTTTCCCATGAAGCCATTTTTCTTGGTTTGTTGCAGGCATAATTCTGTGTGCCTTGCAACACTAGTCTAATTCACCTAACAATCCTATGAGGTAAGCACTACTATTATTTCCTGGTGCTATTAGAGACGTAAAAAGAAGTGAAGTGACTCACCCAGGGTCACCCAGTGAGTAAGTGGTAGAGTCAGGATTCAAACCCTGCCCTTCAGCTCCAGAGTCAAAGTTCTTATCATTCTATCATGTTGCCTCCCTAACAGGGCTTTGAGACCCCAAATTATAAACAACAACAGCAAAACAACGACAAAAAAGCCACGTGCTCAGAAGGCAAGTATTTCTAGACATAACCAGGAGATAACTGATAATAATTCCTCAGCAGCATAGTTGAGTTCTGACTATATTTGAGGATAGGATCTTTAAAGAGGTAATTAATGTAAATTGAGGTCATTAGGGTAGGTCTTAATCCAATATGACTGGTGTCCTTATAGGAAAAACAAGCAGGGATACAGAAATACAGAGGGAAGGCATATGGAGATGACAGACTTCTACAGGACAAGCAGAAAGGCCACAGAAGAAACCAACGCTGCAGACACCTTGATCTCAGACTCCTGGTCTCCAGAACTGGAGTTTTTTGAACCACCCAGTCTATGATCCCTTGTTATGGGAGCCCTAGAGGACTAATATAGAAGGTGTGGAAGTAAGACAGGGAAGGGAAGGAGGTCACTCATGGGGCATTAATGGACAGCTGACCTGTGAGAGCCTCTAGGACTCAGTCCCATTGAGGACCCATGTAGTCATCTCATCCACAGGGTTGGGGACGCTGGGTGGTTCATCCACCAGGTTCCATCCTTTTTGGTCTGAAGTCTGGGGCATTAACATCCTAGCTTGCCCCACTTACAGGCTGAGCATCTCCTGAAGTCAGAGAGATTCCTCAGGCCATAGCAGTAAAAATCCTCTAAAACAATGGGAACTGTGAGTGTAGGGTACATGGATAAGGCATCAGTGGCATCTGCTATTAAAATGCTTAGCAAATGCTAGTTCCACAATAATGAATGAAGACAGTACTAATTAATTCAACACATATATACTGACCCCAGGCCATGTTCTAGGCTCTAGGATTACCCAAGTTACCCAGATGGCCATCGTTCAGCTTGGAGTACAGATAGGAGTGAGTGATGTGGAGCTAAGGAGTCAGAGAGGGGACATATAATAAAGAATAAGCTCAGAGAGTGACAGATGCTATGAAGGAAGGGCAACAGGACAATGAGACAGATAACCTGACACAAGGTCACTAGTATTTGTGACTGAAAAGGACAAGAGCCTCAGATCCCTACTAAATAATTCCTCACACAGAGGGAGAGCAGCTTCATTTACTAAGGAACTCAGAATTCTAGGGAGACCCTGAGCTTGGGGCACAGATAAATTTATTTCTAGGAGAGCAGAATGTGGCAGGGGAGAACACTGAAGAACTATGGAAAAAAGATACAAGTTCACTTTTTTAAAGGACAGGCAAATGTACTTTCAAGGAAGTGGTCTTTAGCTGGTACTAAATTCTCTTTGGCTATTCTCATGAGTTTCAAGCTTCTAGAGGCAGAAGTTCTGTAGTAAGGAAGGAATAACTAGAATTTATCACCAAATGAATCATCCAGTCAACAGATATGCATCTAAATATTTTCTATGGTTGATCCTTGGGCAAACAATTTAACAGCTAGCTAATCAGAAGTGGCCCCTGAACCTACAAGGCTACAGTCTTGCAAAGTAGTTCTCAACCAGGGGAGATTTTGTATCCAGGAAACATTTGTCAACATCTGCAAACATTTCATTTGTCACAACTAGGGGATGCTACTGACATCTGATGGATAGAGGTTGAGGATGCTGCTAAACATCCTACAATACACAGGACAGCCCCCACAAGAAAAGTATTATCTGACCCAAAATATCAATAGTGCTGTGGTTGAAACCTTCAGGAAAGTCAGTGATACTAGGTCTTAACCATTCAACCACAATATTTAAGCTTCTCTTCTTTTTCATGTTCTCTAAGTATCTAGCACAAAGCTACCATGTATTACATGCTAAATAAATACCAAGTATCATATGATAAATGCTGATCATCAAGGTAATATGATGTAATAGAAAGAGAACAGGGCTTGGAGGTAGATGCCCTGGTTTTTAATTATTTAACTTACTACTCATTGGACTTAAGGCTGTAGCATGACCACTCTGACCCTCAGTTTTCCTATCTGTCAAAATAGGGTGGATATAAGCATGTAATGGAGAGACACATGAAAAGCAGCCAGAAGTGTAACACATAGTGTAAATCCTCCACAAATATTCTTTCGCACAGCTTCCCTCCCCCCATCAGTGACCCCAGCTGTTCAAACACCATTAGTCACTCTACACCCATTTCTAATTTTGAATAAATTGACCAGGTTGCTTTCATTTTTTTGAAGTCCATACTAGTCCCAATCCCTTAATCATTTCATTTTTATAGGAATTCATTTATAAAAATTGAAATTAGAAAGAAAATGCAGATTTTAATTTCTGATATTCAATATTTTAGCAGTTTAAAAATTCTTATCAATAAGTTCTTCAGAAGGAAGACAAACCTGAATAAATAGAGAAGATCATGTCATGAAAAATAGTGCTTCAATTCAACATAGTTTTGGAAGTTTTAGCCACTGCAATCAGAGAAGAAAAAGAAATAGAAAGAAACCAGATCAGAAAAGAAGAAGTAAAGATGTCACTGTTTGCAGATAACATGCATACATAGAGAATCCTAAAGATGCTACCAGAAAGCTACTAGAACTAATCAACGAATTTGATAAAGTAACAGGATACAGAATTAATGCACAGAAACTAATTGCATTGCTATACACTACTGATGAAAAATCTGAAAGAGAAATTAAGGAAACACTCCCAGTTACCACTGCAACAAAAAGAATAAAATACCTAAGAATAAAACTACCTAAGAAGACAAAAGACCTGTATGCAGAAAACTATAAGACACTGATGAAAGAAATTAAAGATGATACAAACAGATGGAGAGATATACCATGTTCTTGGATTGGAAGAATCAATATTGTGAAAATAACTATATTACCCAAAGCAATCTACAGATTCAGTGAAATCCCTATCAAATTACCGATGACATTTTTCACAGAACTAGAGCAAAAAATTTCACAATTTGTATGGAAACACAAAAGACCCCAAATAGCCAAAGCAACGTTAAGAAAGAAAAACAGAGCGGGATGAATCAGGCTCCCTGACTTCAGACAATACTACAACGCTACAGTAATCAAGACAGTATGGTACTGGCACAAAAACAGAAATAGAGATCAATAGAAGAGAATAGAAAGCCCAGAGATAAACCCATGCACATATAGTCACCTTATTTTTGATAAAGGAGGCAAGAATATACAACGGAGAAAAGACAGCCTCTTCAATAATTGGTGCTGGGAAAACTGGACAGCTACATATAAAAGAATGAAATTAGAACACTCCTTAACACCACACACAAAAATAAACTCAAAATGGAGTTTAATGTAAGGCCAGACACTATAAAACTTACCTAAATATAAGGTCAAACGCCATAAAACTCTTAGAGGAAAACAGGCAGAACACTCTATGACATAAATAACAGCAAGATCCTTTTTGAACCACTTACTAGAGAAATGGAAATAAAAAAAAATAATAAACAAATGTGACAATGAAACTTAAAAGCTTTTGCACAGCAAAGGAAACCATAAACAAGACCAAAAGACAGCCCTCAGAATGGGAGAAAATATTTGCAAATGAAGCAACTGACAAAGGATTAATCTCCAAAATTTACAAACTGCTCATGCAGCTCAATATCAAAAAAAAAGACAACCCAATCCAAAAATTGGCAGAGGACCTAAATAGACATTTCTCCAAAGAAGATATACAGATTGCCAACAGACACAGGAAAGAATGCTCAACATCACTAATCATTAGAGAAATGCAAATCAAAACTACAATGAGGTATCACCTCACACCAGTCTGAATGGCCATCATCAGAAAATCTACAGACAATAAATGCTGGAGAGGGTGTGGAGAAAAGGGAACCCTCTTGCACTGTTGGTGGGAATGTAAATTGATACAACCACTATGGAGAACAGTATGGAGGTTCCTTAAAAAACTAAAAATAGAACTACCATACGACCCAGCAATCCTACTACTGGGCATATACCCTGAGAAAACCATAATTCAAAAAGAGTCATGTACCAAAATGTTCATTGCAGCTCTATTTACAATAGCCAGGACATGGAAATAACCTAAGTGTCCGTCATTGGACGAATGGATAAAGAAGATGTGGCACATACATACAATGGAATATTACTCAGCCATAAAAAGAAACTATATTGAACTATTTGTAATGAGGTGGATGGACCTAGAGTCTGTCATACAAAGTGAAGTAAGTCAGAAAGAGAAGAACAAATACCATATGCTAACACATATATATGGAATCTAAAAAAAAAGGTTTTGAAGAACATAGGGACACTACAGGAATAAATATGCAGACGTGGAGAGTGGACTTGAGGACATGGGGAAGGGGAGGGATAGACTGGGACGAGGTGAGAGAATGGCATGGACATATATACACTACCAAGTGTAGAATGGATGGCTGATGGGAAGCAACCACATAGAACAGTGAGATCAGCTCCGTGCTTTGTGACCACCTAGCGGGGTGGGATAGGGAGGGTGGGAGGAAAACGCAAGAGGGAGGAGATATGGGGATATATGTATATGTATAACTGATTCACTTTATTATAAAGCAGAAACTAACACACCATTGTAAAGCAATTATACTCCAATAAAGATGTTAAAAAAAAATAGTGCTTCACAAACTGTAAAAACAAACCTTTTTAGAGGAGGTCTCTTTTTTTCATCTCTAAAGTTTTATTCTCCCGTTTGTCAGACCAGTGAGCTAGCTAACGGAAGGCTAAAAATGAGGATTTAAATGAGTGTAATGAAATTCTGCCACCTCACTATGCATCATCATAGTGATAATAACAGTTAGATCCAGGTCTGCTCGGCATTCCTCTCAGATGCTTCGTTAATCCTCACACTAACTTCACAAAATAGTTACTTTTATTCTTCTCATTTTACAGATGGGAAAAATAATGCTCAGTGACAGTAAGTAATTCATCTGAGGCCACTCAGAAAGAGCCAAAACAACAGTATTTAATATACCACATATTCACACGTCGATTCATTTAAAGTTCATTAAAAATGCATGTAGACAACTTGGAAGCATTTGCTCTTCTCATTTTTTCAAAGAAGGAAACTAAGATTCATATGACATCATCATTTCCAAACAATGGCAGTCTTAGAAGGCAGTCAACATGGGTCAGTTCAATGTTCTGATCCAGAAATAGAAAATCTAGGAGGAATTGTACAAAGATGGTCAAAAGGTACAAAATTCCAATTATAAGATAAGTAAATATTGGTGATATAATGTACAACATGATGACTATAGTTAACACTGGTATATGGAATATTTGAAAGATGATAAGAGAGTACATCCTAAAAGTTCTCATCAGAAGGAAAACAAAGTCATTTTTGTTTTTTATATCTATCTGATATGACAGATGTTAACTAAATTTATTGTGGTAATCATTTCATAATATATATGTCACTACGCTGTATACCTTAAAGTTTTATAGTGCTGTATGATAATTATATCTCAACAAAACTGAAAAAAAAAGTAAGAGAAAAAAATCTGGATCTGAGGCCAGTTTTGCTTTGGGAAAGCTATTTGACATTTCTGGCTTTAAATTCTGCATATGTTAAAAGGATGCTAATGAGAGATGTGGACATAATTCAACATCTCACATGGATTACATCTTTTGAACCTTACAACAACTCGCTAGGGTGATTGCAGCAAGGACGATTTGCTACCATCCTAGTGACTTAAAGATTCTGATTTCTTTAAGTCTGAGGATTGCCTGTTACTTTTTATTATATAATCTGGATACAGTCAGTGTCTGACACGTAATAGGGTTTCTATAAATGTCTGTTGGCTAAAAGACTATCCAATAAACATTTGGAAAAGAATCCCTCCCCCTTCATAGCACATGAACTATTATAGAAATTTAAGATCATTTTCTGGTTGGTTTTAATCGAATAAATGGCTGTCATTGCATAGGATGTCAATAAAGCTATTTAAATCAAAATCATTCCTGAACTTGACTTCACATTTAATACAGAAGGAAGAATTAGGAATATACACATAGACAATGATGATTTGCTGATTGCCAACTATGGCAGTTACTATCTTCATAGAGTGTCCAGATATAAAACCCTATGGCTTGAAATTCACTTCTTGCTTTCAGCTGACCCCTCTGCTGAACTTTAAACTCATATAGCCAACTGCTTACATCATATTTCCATTTGGCTGTCTAATAGACATTTCTAATTTAACACGTCCAAAATTCAGATCCCAATCTTTTCCTTGAAATCCGCTCTTCCCCTAGGTGACCTCATCTCAGTTAATGACAACTCCATTCATTAAACTGTTCGGGTCAAGAACCTGGGAAATATTCATAACTGCTCTCTTTTGATCAACATTACCCACATCCAATTCATCTGCTATCCCTTTGGTCTCTACCTTGAAAATTACCTAGAACCTGACCATTTCTCTTGTGTTGCACGGCTACCATTGGCTCAAGTCATCACCATATCTCCCTTGTACTGTATAAAAAGAAATTGTTCTCTCTGCTTTGATTCTTGCTTGCCTATAATTTAAAAATTTGTTTTTGTCTCTCTTCTGATTTCCCCTATTTCAAAGCCTTGCCCTTAATCTGCTCCCACCTCAGCAGGCTCTGTGCCATTCCTCACACATACCAGGCACACTCCTTTTGGAGGGCTTCTATCTTTACTGTTTTCCCAGTCTTAGACTTGGTCTGTCTTGTTCATGCTGAATTCCTAGTGCCTGAAACTGTGCCTGATACATAAAAGGAACTCAAATATGTGTTACGTAAATGAACTAAATACTATGTAGACTGATTCTGAAAATATACTTGATGGATACTCTTTTATTTATTCATTCAACAAAGTATTTTGGGAGCTACTATGTGTCAGATACTGGAAATAAATTGTTAATATGAAGACAAGGAGTTTGTGGTACTTTTTATTTTTCAGAGAGATAGGCTTTAAACACACACATAAATGAACTAATAGATTATTAAATAAGTGAACATTCTGTATAATATTGAGGTAGAAATAAAGAGGATGCATTGAGATAGGGAATGGGGGTGGCCCTCTGATAAAGTATTTCAGCATTTAAGCAGAAAACTTAATCAGGAGAAATAAGCAGCCACATGAAGAGCTGACATGAACCTCTCAGGCAGAAGAGATAACATGTGCAAAGGCCCTGAGGCAGGAATTAATTTTGTAATACTCTAAGGAGTGATTGAAGACAGATATGACTGACTGTAATGAGTAAATGAGAGAATCGCAGGAGATGATATTCAGAAATAAAGTGGGGTCAAATCACATTGGGCTTCTCATAAACCACAGCACAGAGTTTGGGCTTTATTCTAAATACAATGGGAAGGCATCTGTACAGGAAGTGGCATGATTGGAATTTTTTTCCTTTTTTTATGATCACTTTTGCTGTGTAAAAGAATAGCTTGGAAACAGACAAAGTTGAAACCATTAAGAGCAAGAATATAGGTAAGGTGATGTGTTCATTTCCAAGAGCTGCTGTAATAAAGTACCACAAACTCATTGGTTTAAACAACAAAAATGTATTGTCTCCCAGTTCTGGAGGCTAGAAGTCTGAGGTCTAGGTTTTGGGGGGCTGGGGGCTCTGAGGGGGAGTCTACTCCAGGCCTCTCTCCTGGCTGCTCGTTTGTTGGCCATCTTTGGCATTTCTTGGTCTATAGAAGCATCACCCAGATCTCTGTCTTCATCTTCTGGTTCTCATATGTGTCTCCAACTGCCTGGCTTTTATAAAGAAGCCCATCATATTGGATTAGTGCCTACCCTAATGACCTCATTTTAGCTTAATTACCTCTGTAAAAACCCTATCTTCTGATAGAGTACATTTGAGGTTGTAAGGGTTAGGACTTCAACATAAGAATTTGGGGAGACACAGGTCAACCCATAACAGAAGGTATGATGGCTTGGATGAGTAAAGATGGGGAAATAACAGTATATGTTTGGAGGATGACATCCAGGACTTGTGGATAACTTCAATGTGACTGACAAGGAATAAGCCGGAGCTAACCTGAATCTGATATTTAACAATTGGTTTGAAAACGGTTTGGTTCCTGGGAAGGAAGAGTCTAAGGTAAAAGCACATGTGTGTGTGTGTGTGTGTGTGTGTGTGTGTGTGTGTGTGTGTGACTTAACTTTTGGTTTTTGGGTTTGTTTTATTTTTTGAGCAAGTGTGGTTCAAAATGGCTTTGAGATATCTAAATAGACATGTAAGCAGTTGGACACATGAGTCTAGAGATGAGAGAGGTGGTGAGGTGGAGATCTAAACTTGCAATCACCAAATATGGACAGCATGCAAAACCTCATAATTTTGATGATACCTGAGAATGGAAGATCTATAAGGAAAGAAACCCACGCCTGTGCCTGGAAGCACTACAGAATTTACGAGTTGGGAGCAAAAAGGAGCCTGCATGGGAGACCCATAAGAAACAGCTAGTAAAGCAGGAAGAAAACCAGTTTTCTTGCTCATATGATGAGCAGAGAGAAAAGACAGCTTCCAGAAGAATAGAATGATGGGCTGTGTCAAACACCACTGAGAGGTGGAAAAAGATGAGATAAGAAAAGGGTCCACCGAGCTTGACCATATTAAGATTACTGTAGAGAGTCTCTCACATGGTGATGGGACAAAAGGCAGACTGGAGGAAACCAATTGAAAGGTAAGAAAGGGAAGCTCTTTGAAGTTCTTTTATGGGGTAGAAAGCAATAAGTGAAACAATCACTGGAAGGGAAAATGAGGTCAAGGGTGGATTTTTTTTAAAGAATCTTATATTCTGATGTGAATAATATACTACAGAAAAAAAACACAAAAATGCTAGAGAGAGAGCAATTATTACATCTCCTAATACAGATGAGGACAACAAGCCTCTAAGATGCTAAGAAAATCCTTAAAGTTCATTCAACCAGTATGTGATAAGAGGCAGATTTCAAACCAGGTCCTGCCTTGCTCCAAAGCTACTATTGTTTCCTTAATAACATGCCATCTCTCTGAGGTGAGGTAATTCCCATCATGCCCATCTAATGTCATTTTATTATTTCATTTTCTGCAAGAAAATATGTCACTCTACTTTTTTTTTTTTTTTTTTTTACAGATTACCTTTTGAGTTTTGGAAATGCCTGAATTCATAAATTTAAACAACTCTAAGCAAATATACCCTGTTATATATGTTTGTTTTGAATGTTACAAATAAAAATAAATGATGAAAAAGTTTAGACTCTTTGTAAAATAAATGTTAGAATATGGAACAAGCTTTCATGAAAAGAATTAGAGCCTTTGAGTAAGATATGAACTCAGATCTCCTACATGCTTCTATTTGCAGAGAGCAGGTATGAACCTCTTTCTATGAGGAGAAAAAATAATCTCAGCATAAAAAGAAATGCTTTGAAAGAGAGAAATTAAACATAATTAATGGTCACAGAATTAAGAATGGTCACAGAGTTTAAAAGAAAAACTAATGTTTCTTGGGATTTTTTTCTCAAATAATATCTAATGATAATATGGCTTTGAGGAATCTCAGAGGCAAGAGAAAGACAAAAATAATAGCTTTTCTCTAATTATAAATAGAAATGAATACTTAGATGACAATTGTTGATAACATTTAATTAGGGACAAATTAAATTAATTTGTGTTTTCAAAAAAGAGTATGTACTACTTTAACCTTTGTTTTAACTTGGATATAATCTTGCTTGAGAAGAAAAAACACAAGTTAATTAATATGAACTGTTTCTCCAATAAAGTTTTAACATCAATTTAAAGAAACTAATAAGCACAATTGTCTTTCTGGTCCAAATTTTCTCATTTTTCTTCTTTTGTAGAATGCTTCCAAATCTTCCCTAAGCTTTGTAAAATAGGAACTACATTTCCCTGGAGGAAGATAAACAGAATTTTAGCCCAGAGTCTAACCTCAACTTTGTTAAGTCATTTTAATGACAAAAATATTACAAGGGGTCAATATAAGTATCTCTACATCCTGATAAATAAATTCTTTCAAGTAAATACAAGTTATATGTCAACTTAGAAAAAGTGGTACTAACAACATCTCTAATCCAAAGGGAATGAAATTCTTCTCTTTATAAATGTTCTTCATTTTCTGGCTCTATTAGTCCTGAATAGCTCAGTGAATTCTGAGCTTCAGTTTCCTGTTGGCCAAAAGAGGGAAAATTGCCCCACCAACGTCTACCTTACCAGCATGTTTGGACAATTCAAGTGGATAATGGATGAGAGAATACTTTTCATTCATTGCTATCATTATACCCTATGCTTGTCCATACAACTGTCCATTTAGACCCAGGAGACAAAGGTTCTGTATTCACTATGTCAAGGTCACGTCTTAAGTGCATTTCTCTTATGAATGTGTTTACATCAAGGAAGTCATCTTGGGCTTATTGGTGACTATTGAGCACTCCAGTTATTCCAGTTTTTAGAAAGATGGTCTCATTGCAGGAATCATGATTTAGAGATTAATATATTTAAAATAAGGTCCTCATCTCTGAAAACCAGGGCAATCAAAAGCACAAGCATCAGAAGGTACTTCCCTGATTTGTTCCTGGGTTACCAAGATCTGGATTCAGAAAGCCATGTGTGGCTACGAAACAATGTTCACCCATTTTTGGGGACAAGAGATGAGGAGACTACCTCCCTGAGGCAAGTTAAATATTCCCTGACCGTCAGTGAAGCTATGAGCTCGTTTTAGTGACAAGACTTCGGTTTGGTTTGTTTTTCATAATACAGTCATCAGCTAAGGCCACCCTAACCTTAAAGTGTAAATAAAATCCATATGGAAGTCCCACATTTTGTGGGACTTCTGTCTTAGCCCATTCGGGTTGCTATAACATATACCACAAACGAGGTGGCTTATAAAAGGACAGAAATTTATTTCTCACATTTCTGGAGGCTGGAAGTCTGAGATCAGGGGCAGCATGGTGAAATGAGGGCCCTCTTTCAGCTCACAGACTTCTCATTGTGTCCACACATGGTGGAAGCTCTGTGGAGTCTCATTCATAATGGCCCCACCCTCATGACCTAAGCACCTCCCAAAGGCCCCCACTCCTAATACCATCACATTGGGTATTCGAATTTCAACCTATGAACACATTCAGACGATAGGGACATCCAGTATTCACCCCCAAATGTACCACAGGCCGTTCACTCTTGCAGTTCCTTATGTGTTTATGTTCTTGTTCTACTGGACATGTGCTCTCCTTTTGTGAATAACCACTGAAAGCTCTTCTCTTTGTCCTGCTCTGAAATTTACAAGATAGGGGAAATCATCTCCTTTGCTTTGAATTGAAAAGACAAAAATCATACCCAGCGTTTGCGATGTAGCATTCTTTAGTGAGTTTGGCATGAAAAGGGTTTTCAACTTATTATAAAACATTCCTTTTTGCAAAACTCTCTCAGTCATGCCACATGGTTAAACCTCTTCTATCCCTGAAGACTGCCCTGCTTAGATTCTCTAGATTTATTATTTAGAACAATTTTGTTCTGTATTGACCATTGTATGTCCGGTAACTCATTCACATGCTTTGTTAAAACCAAGCATCCTCAAATCTGTGACTCACTTTTTCAAAATATTTTAATTTAATTTTATTTTGGAAGACCACGCATCATGAGGTCTACTGTGTTTAAAGGGTGCAACACATTATGGTTGACTATAGGTACAAAGTTGTACAGCAGATCTCTACATCTTGCTTCATGGAAATTTTATGCCTGTTGATTAGTAATTCCCCAATATCCCCTCCTCCCAACCTTTGACCACTACCATTCTATTCTCTGAGTCTATGAATTTGAGTAATTTGGATATTTCTTATAAGTGGGATCATGCAGCATTTATCTTTCTATGGCTGGCGGATTTCACTTAACAGAGTGTCCTCCAGGTTCATCCATGCTGCTGTGTCCTGCATCTCACCTTCTGTGGCCTAGAAGGGTTGGCTGGTTCTCTGATATGACAGTCTTTTTTTTCCCCTTCCTCTCCAGGCCCTGTAAGTGGAGGAGAGCAGTGTGGAGACTCATTTTTTTTCTGATATAAATTATCACAAACTTCTATTTCCTCTCTCAGAGTAAAAAATGACTTTAATCCATTTTAATCAACATTTTTTTTATTGTAGAATTTTATTTCAGGTCTACAGAAAAAATTACGAAGATTGTAGAGAGTTCCCATACACTCCCCACTCAATTTCCCTCATTATTAACATCTTAGATGAGTACAGTATATTTGTCAAAACCAATGAACTGGTATTGATATATTATTAGCTGAAGCTCATGCTTTATTCAAGTTTCCTTAGTTTTTACTTGATATCCTTTTCTATTCCAGGATCCCATCTAAGATATCCTATTATTCCAATAAGTTTTAATTCTACTTAAACACACAGACAAAAATTATGATATTTTTCACATCATGCTCTGGTTATCTATTTTCTTAGTGATGACATAGGAGCCCAGAAAGCATGTGGGCTCTTGCGCACATATCATTGCAGATTGGGAATGGAGTTGTGGCTGGAACCCTTTGTGGCTATCTTTGAGCACTTTCCATTTATTTTGGTAATTTCCAACATTGTGAGTCTAGCCATCCTAAAGAGGAAGACAGAAAATCCCCACCATGACTCTCTTGCAGTTAGGGTTGGAGCACGTGACATGGTTTCTTTGAGTTGGACTTGGGTTTAGAAATAAACAATGTGAGGACATGACAGGTCTAGAGACAAAAGTCAGCTGTTCCTTCAGGCAAGGTACATTGGGACTTCTGGCATCCACTCACTCACAGGTGCCTGAGTAGGGTTTTTCCTAAAGAAGCCCTCACCATGTGGTTGCACACACTCCTTGACTACAGCATCACAGGCCCACTTATCCACTGTCATGAGATACTTAGTATTACCTAGTATCCTTTAATAAATTTATTTTCTACTTAACTAATGAAGGGATTCCAGTATTTGCAAGTAAAGATCATGAGCAATAAAAATAGAATTCTCAGAAAATCCTCATGATTAATCTTATTTACTTCTACTACATAATTGGTCTTTGCAAAGTTTGATTGGTAGCAAAATGGTGATAATTTTGAGTAGTGCATCCTTCCTTTGATTTCACTTAGCCTTTAAAAAATGTAGGAAGAAGGAAAAATATGTTTGCACCTATATTTGCTTGTTAGGGCTGCTGTAACAAAATACCATAAACTGAGTGGCTTAACAACAGAAATTCATTATCTCAGAGTTCGGGAGCTTAGAAGTCTCAGATCAAGATGCTGGCAAATTTGATTACTTCTGTTGCTGTAAGAAAGAATTTATTCTATGCCTGCCTCTTAGCTTCTGGTGTATTTCTACTGATCTTTGGTGTCCCTTGGTTTGCAGAAGCATCACCCTCATCTCTGCTTTCACCTTCATACAACACTCACCCTGGGTTTGTGGGTCTGTGTCCAAATTTTCCCTTTTAATAAGGATACTATCATATTGCATTAAGGCCTACCTTGAAGACCTTATTTAACCTGATTACTCTGTAAAGACCCTATCTCCAGATAAGGTCACATTCTGAAGTAATGGAGGTTAGGACGTCAACTTTGGAGGCACACAATTCAATTGGAGACATCCATAAGAGCACCCCTAAGTAAATGATAACTTCTAGAAACCTAACTCCTGCCAGGGTCATCAGCTTCATTTCAGCAGTAGTACTCTGAAGGGACTGAGAACCAGAGAACCAGGTAGTGCCACAACCTCTAATTCAACCAGTCAAGGTGAAGAGTGTATTATAATCAGAAATCAGTTGAAGGACAGAGAGGCTGACTGATACTAGATATTAGGTATGAACCTGTTGTCACAAATCCAGATTTTCAAGCAAGTCTTGATTGGAAATGTCTCAAAGAACTAGAATCTAAGTGGGTGAGTCATTTGGCTCAAGTGACAATAAGTCAAAACAAGGCGCTATGGATTTGTTATTGAGAAAAAGTTTATTTCAAATTGGAGTCCTTTATGAATATTCTATCAAGGAACTAGAGTCTAGATCAAGCTTTGAAAATGGGAGGGGGATCTCTGCAAGTGATAATGATCTCAGTGTGCCTTCAGTACCTTCCAAGAGAGAAACCCCTCACTTCTTACCACTTCCTCCCTTCTTTCACACTGTTTTGCATCTAATCAGTCACCAAACCTGTCAATACTGCCTCTTCAGTATTCCCCAAGGCCATCATTTCCTTTTACATCCCTACTGCCATTACCTTATTACAGGCACTCATTTGATATGCAAACTATGACAATAACCTTATTTTATTTAAATATCCATATGGCTGCATTTTTGTTTTGCCCATTTTCACATATAAATCTTTGCTTGTTTGGAATTTGTTTTCATGTAAAAAGTGAATAAGTGATTTCAATCATTTTTTTTCTCATAATGGTTTGCCAGTTGTCCCAATACAATTTATCAAATAATCCATGTTTCTCCACTGATTTCAATGCTGATTTGGCCATAGACTAACTTCCTATGCATATTTGTCTCTAATTTGGATTCCTTTCATTCATCATTTTGCCAATTTTTGTATTGATTTCTGTTTTAATTGGAATCGAGATTTACAATGTATTTTGATTTATGACATTAAAGCTGTCTTTTCATTACTTCTCCATTTCAAGGTTGTCTTTCCTATTGTTGCATATGTATTTTTTAAGATGGACCTTAGAATAATTATGCCAATTTTAAAAATCACTGGACCTTTGATTGGAAGTGCATTGAATTTGTAGATTGAGGATGGGCAAATTGCCATCTTCACAATCTTCCCTCTTCCCTCATCTCAAGCTAGGTAAGTTTCTTCATTTGCTTGTTCTTTCATGTTACTCTAAGTTGGTTCTTTCAGGTTTACCATTTAAAAACTGTATCTTTTATTAGATTACTTATATTTGTTTGAATCTATTGCAATTGTGAATGGGATTTTTTGGTTCTATTTTCCTTTTGTTTTTATTATGAGAAAGCTATTGACTTTTGTATTTTTTAAATAACTGTTAAACTTACTGAACTTTCCTATTATGTACATCAGTTAGTCAATAGATCTTGTTAGGTTTTCCAGAAATGCAATTGCATTATCTTCATGACATTATTATTTTCTACCTCTGTCAAAGCTTGACCTCAAAAGTAGAAATCATAAAAGAAAAGACTGGTTAGTTTAACCACAATTTTTTCAACAAAAATTGAAATCTGAAATTTAATAAATAATTTTATTAGCTCTATGCTAAGAGCTATGATGGAAAAATAAGAAAAAAGACAACTACATCAATGGAAAAATGAGCAAAGAACACAAATATCTAATTCTCAAAATTTGATCACAGATAGAACACATATGACAAGATATTCAACCCCATAGGTAATGGAAAATCATGAAAATGAAATGATATACTTTTTACCCTATAATTTTGGCAAAGGTTAAAAATAGCAATATTAGTGACTATGAGATGAGGGGAAGGGGTGCTCTCATACAATGCTGTAGGAAATAGATATTGGTATAACATTTGGAGAAGAATCTAGCAACAAGATACAAAATTTATAGTGCATATCTCTTTAACCCAGACTTCCTTTTCAGTTAATTGTTCTCTACAACTATTCAGGAAAGTGTATAATAATACATACTCTGTGGATATTTAACAGAAGTTTTTATAACAGCAACAAGTAAATGTCCATCCATATGGAATTGGTTCAATTAATGACAGTATATGATAACAGAGTACTCTCTAGCCATTTAAATAATAATGTAGAGCTATATTAATCCACATATAAAAGCATTCAAAAATTGTATGCAGCAATAAAGTAACATGTTTATTATAATCCTACTTCTTTAAGTTATTTTTATATTTATATACTGTCTTAGTCCGTTTGGGCTGCTGTAACAGAAAACCATAAATTGAGTGGCTTATAAGCAGCAAACATTTATTTCTCATAGTTCTGGAGGCTAGAAAGTCCAAGATTATGGTGCTGGCAGATTTGACGTCTGGTGAGGGACTGCTTCTTGGATGACATCTTTTCCTCTAACTTCACATGGCTGAAGGGCAAGGGAGCTTTTTCCGGCTGCTTTTATAAGGGTACTAATTATCTCCCAAAGGTCTCACTTAATTCCCTCTCAATGGCACCATCTCTTAACACCATCACCTTGGGGGTTAGGTTTCAACAAATGAATATTGAAGGGACACAAACATTCACACCATAGCATACAGTCATAAAAGTTTCCAAAGCTGCAACCCTTATTTAAAATCATTTTAGTTTCTTTTCACTGGGAACCTATGCAAACTCTTTATTGTGTTCCACCATCCACTTCCTTGCTGCCCTGGTCAATTCTTGCTTAACTCTGCCTCTGCAATCTTAAGTCACTATGTTCAGCCACACTGGGATGTCCAGACACCCCAACTCTTTCAAGTCAGTACCTTTATCTGCTCATTCCTCCATCTGAGCTGTTCTTATCTTGCTGATGGCATCCTTTATGTCTCAGTTGAAATACCATTCTTTATCTCTATGTAAACCACCCCAGTCTGTATCAGTGCATACTTTTCACTCCCCTCCATGGCACTTGTTACAACTTGCAATTGTTTCTGTGTTGAGTTGACTTTATTATCCACCTCTATCACTATACTTGAAACACAATGAACCCAAGACCATAAAATTTCTCATTCATCACTGCCTGACACATATTAGATGATCAATAGATATTTTTCAATGAATGAATACGCATGAAGGAATATCTGTAGATATTTCCTGAAATGTTAACAATGCTATCTCTTGGTATTGGGATTTGTGGTGATTTGAAAATTTCTTATTTATATACTTCTTAGGTATTTCTCTATTGAAATGATAATGATTATATTTGCATTTCAAGTTACATGTTCTATTTCTTTCTTTTTTCTGAACTTTTGAATTTTATTTTATTTATGTTTTTATACAGCAGGTTCTTATTAGTTATCTATTTTATACATATTAG
Source organism: Stenella coeruleoalba (assembly GCF_951394435.1). Taxonomy (NCBI): domain Eukaryota; kingdom Metazoa; phylum Chordata; class Mammalia; order Artiodactyla; family Delphinidae; genus Stenella; species Stenella coeruleoalba. Next base: position 38,487,421 of record NC_137149.1, on the reverse strand, counting down.
TGTACACATGTCAATCACAATCTTCCAGTTCATCCCCCACCCCCACTTTCCCCCTTTGGTGTCCATACATTTGTTCTCTACCTCTGTGTCTCTGTTTTTGCCCTGCAAACTGGTTCATCTGTACCATTTTTCTAGGTTCCATATATATGCATTAATATAGAATATTTATATTTCTCTTTCTGACTTACTTCACTCTGTATGACAGTCTGTACATGTCTCTACAAACGACCCAATTTCATTCCTTTTTATGGCTGAGTAATATTCCATTATATATATATGTACCACATCTTCTTTATCCATTTGTCTGTCGATGGGTATTTAGGTTGCTTCCATGACCTGGCTATTGCAAATAGTGCTGCAATGAACATTGGGGTGCATGTGTCTTTTTGAATTATGGTATTCTCTGGGTATATGCCAGTAGTGGGATTGCTGGGTCATATGGCAATTCTATAAACTCAAAATGGATTAGAGACCTAAATGTAAGACCAGACACTATAAAACTCTTAGAGGAAAACATAGGAAGAACACTCTTTGACATAAATCACAGCAAGATCTTTTTTGATCCACCACCTAGAGTAATGGAAATAAAAACAAAAATAAACAAATGGAACCTAATGAAACTTAAAAGCTTTTGCAAAGCAAAGGAAACTACAAACAAGATGAAAAAACAACCCTTAGAATGGGAGAAAATATTTGCAAATGAATCAATGGACAAAGGATTAATCTCCCAAATATATAAATAGCTCATGCAGCTCAATATTAAAAAAACAAACAACCCAATCCAAAAATGGGCAGAAGACCTAAATAGACATTTCTCCAAAGAAGACATACAGATGGGCAAGAAGCACGTGAAAAGCTGCTCAACGTCACTAATTATTAGAGAAATGCAAATCAAAACTGCAATGAGGTACCACCTCACACCAGTTAGAATGGGCATCATCAGAAAATTTACAAACGACAAATGCTGGAGAGGGTGTGGAGAAAAGGGAACCTTCTTGCACTGTTGGTGGGAATGTAAAGTGATACAGCCACTATGGAGAACAGTATGGATGTTCGTTAAAAAATATGTTCTATTTCTAATTATGAAAATATCTGTTCATTTATTTACACATACATATATATAAATTAAAATGTATATATGTTATATATGAATATATATATAGAAAGAGAGTGTGTGTATGTGTCTAGTTTTAAAATGTGCATGTGATCAATACCCCTCCATAGCTTACAATGGAATTTTACTCAGCCGTAAAAAAAGAATGAAATAATGCCATTTGCAGCAAATGAATGGACTTAGAGATTACCATCCAAAATGAACTAAGCCAGATAGAGAAACACAAATATCATATGACATTGCTTATATGTGGAATCTAAAAGAAAAGATACAAATGAACTTATATATAAAACAGAAATAGATCCACAGACATAGAAAACAAACTTATGGTTGCCAAGGGGGAAATGGGGGAGGGAATAAGGAGTTTGAGATTAAAATATACACATTTCTATATATAAAATAGATAACCAACAGGGACCTACTGTATAGCACAGGGAACTATACTCAAAATTTTGTAATAATCTATAAGGGAAAAGAATCTGAAAAAGAATATATATACACACACACACACACACACACACACACACACACACACATATATATATATATATATATATATATATATATATATATATATATACTGAATCACTTTGGTGTACACCTAAAACTAACACAACATTATAAATCAACTATATTCAATAAAAAAAATTAACATTGTGTATACACGTGTGTGTGTCTAGTTTTAAAATATGCATCTGATCACTACTCCTCCATAGCTTAACTCACAATTACTTACAGAATAAATTTTAGGGGCTTCCCTGGTGGCGCAGTGGTTGAGAATCTGCCTGCCAATGCAGGGGACATGCGTTCGAGCCCTGGTCTGGGAAGATCCCACATGCCACGGAGCAACAGAGCCCGTGCGCCACAACTACCGAGTCTGCGCGTCTGGAGCCTGTACTCCGCAACAAGAGAGGCCGCGATAGTGAGAGGCCCGCGCATCGCGATGAAGAGTGGCCCCGCTCGCAGCAACTAGAGAAAGCCCTCGCACAGAAACGAAGACCCAACACAGCCCAAAATAAATAAATAAATTTAAAAATAAATGAATAAATACTCCTGTTAAAAAATTTTTTTTAAACACTTTAGCATGACATTCAAGTCCCTTACAAAACTGCTTCAATGCCCCATTTAAGTCTTACATTCTGTAGATTCATTCCTTGTGACAGTTCACCCTGAGCCTGAACCACAGTGGAAAGCATCCCTGTCCTGGGTGACACATGGCACTCATCCATTTCTGTACTCCTGCTCACATTTCATCTTCTGGTGGAATGCTCTTCTCTATCTTTTTTGCCTGAAGATCTCTCATTTTAGTTCTATCAATAAGGTAGCCTTGGGCTCCCTAAAGAGTGTATTCCTAGTGACCTGCAAAGTCGATTCCACCTCTAGAATGTGAACTATTAAAGGTCAGGGACCTTATCTTTTTCTACTTCAGTTCTGCAGCCTAGATGGTGGCATACAGTAGAGAGTTGTTTTTTCTTTTTAACTGATCAAGTTGTAAGTAAATTTTACAAAGAATGTTCTAGTTACTAGTTTCATGATAATTAGTCCCAAATCAGTGAATTAAAACAACGATCATTTTATTATCACTTACTGTTTCTCTGGGTTGGGAATTTAGGAAGGGCTCAGCTAAGTGATATTGGGACGCTGTCATTTGTAGTCAGACAGTAGGTAGAGCCAGGTGAGATGGAGCAGCTGCCTTATCATCTCTCCCTCTTTTCATGGGGTCTTTAGCTTCCCCATGTCATTTCCCCACATAGATAATAGCATATAGTAGTTACATGTTCATATACCAATAGTTTGGTATATTTGCTGATGGTTTGAGTTTCTTCGTAGCCTGGCAGTTTCAAAGCAGAACAGCTGATTACATGCCAGCTCAGGGCTCCACAGGTAAAAGTCCCAGCTAACACAGTGGATGCCTCGTCACTTTCTGTGATCTAGCCTCAGAAGAGCCAGGTCATCTCTGCTGCATTCTATTAGTTAAGGCACTAAAGCCAGCCCAGATTCTGGGGGAGGGGCTATAGATCCCACTTCTCAACAGAAGAGTCTCAAAGAACTTATGAAGACATTTTAAAGTCACCACAGAGAGTCTTATATCTGATACCTGCACCCCGTGCAAAACCCTCTTCGTACAAGGATCAAAGGACCTGAGTATTTCACACGCTGAAATTACTAACCCTTAATGCAAGAACTATGTTATTAGCTTAAACTGAGTGCATCGTCTTTGCAAACACGATTTCAGCCTGCTTAGAAGAAAAGAAGCAAAAGTAAAAAAAAAAAAAAAAAACCTCTGGAAATGATAAAAATGAAGCTTTGATGTTGATAACTTACAACTGATGTAAACATTGCTAATTTCTGCTTTTATCAATAGCTGTGCTCCCATTTTTAGACACACAGAAATCAAAGAATTCTGCTAGTGAAGGAATCCCTGTTTTGATCTGGAAGATGCTACTAAGGTAGATGTGTTGAGGTTTAGTTCATAAACCTTACAATAAGCAGGAATTATAGAGCTCTCTGAGTCCAAATGTGTCTACAGGCTCATTTCTCCATTCCTTGTACCAGAGACAGGGCTCAAGCAGTCAGATAGAAAAAAGTCTGGACTGTTTCCTCTGAGAAACTGGAGATCCAACCTCAAGCTAGAGATTCAGCCATTTTTGGAGGCTCCAAATGGAAAAGAGGACTAAGAGTTCAGAGAAATGATCTGGGGCATTGAATTTTGCTAGGGGATGACACAAGGGATGGAATAAGTCACATTGTTACATTAAAAAAATGTTAGATTGGGAGTTTGGGACTGAAATGTACACACTGCTATATTTAAAATAGATAACCAACAAGGATCTACTGTATAGCACAGGGAACTCTGCTCAATACTCTGTAATAACCTAAATGGGAAAAGAATTTGACAAAGAATAGATACATGTATAACTGAATCACTTTGTTGTACACATGAAACTAACACAACTATAATAAACTACACTCCAATAAAATTAAAATTTTTAAAAAGAAAAAAAAATGCTTGTATAGATTTATGTTTTGTTTGGAGGGCTGTCCTCTAGAAGTGGGATTCAACAACCAAACATTTGCTGACCGCTTATTTGTGGAAAGCTCACAACCTGACTCAGGTTGGTTGCAAAGAGCACACCATCTGGCTGGTAGGAGAGCCTCCTGTCTTTTCTGAGAGCAAGGTTGAACATCGGAGCTGGGAACTCAGCAGAAACCTTCAGAATGCAGAGTGTATCTCGAAGGTTATGGACCAGGCACAGCACATTGTCCCATGCATGAATACGTACACATAGGCATGCTGGCTTTGCACTGAGAAGAGTCAAGGATATGTGGCTGCACAACAGGAAAGAGAGCTTTCCCATGTGAAATCAGTCCAGAATGTCTGGGATTGGAATAAACATCTCAGCAGCTTCAGTTTTACCAGCTGCCATCCCATTAACTACTTAATTGAGTAGTTCATGTTATTTTATTTTCTTCAAATGAAGGTGATTTATAAAAATTATAACCAAATGAAATATAGTTTCTCACCTTTACAAAAACCCCCCAAAGTCAATACTTTGAAAATCAATAAACTAAGTATTTATTATATTCAGGGCCTGGTTTATCTGTAGGAATTAGGGTAGTAAACATCAGTACTGTGGTTGGCAGACCTACTGTGTGCCACACACTGTGCACAAGAAGAGCTGTTTGTGGGAGGTGTTACTTTTCTAATTTTATGTTGAGAAAACTGACCTGGGGAGGTGAGTCAATTTCCCAGAGGTTATACGGTATGGATAGTGCGTCTAGGAGTCAAGCATGGACCTGTTTTGACTTCTACATGCCTATTTTTTCCATTATAACACAACTTTTCTAGCTTTTGGCATCTGACAGAAAAGCTTAGTTGAATTTATATGTCTAAAGAATATAAGTAGATGGAAAAATGTTTTCTTTCTTCTATTTTTTTTTTTTCTTAATCAATAGCAATGTAGAGTGGAATGAACATCTGAGTTGCATTCTGGCTGCACTATTCATTGGCACTAAGTCCTTGGATAAGTTACTTATTTTGAGCCTATTTTTCACCTTTAAAATGGAAATAATAACTCCTGCTATACTTACACGTTGAGATTATTATAAGATTAAGATAAAACATTGTATAGGAAAGCATGTTGCAAACAGATGATTCCAGATAACTCTTTTTTATTTAAGTGGGTGAATTTTATTTTATATAAAGTATACCTCAATAAACCCACTTTTTTTTAATTTAGCAAGGTAATATTTTATTGATTGATTTAATAAGTTTCAAAAGATATTTTTCTTAATTGGGGTATAGTTGTTTCACAATGTTGTGTTAGTTTCTACTGTACAGCAAAGTGGAGTTCTCTGTGCTATATAGCAGGTTCTTATTAGATTCCAGAAAACTCTTGATTGAAATTCTGCCCTAGTAGTCATTTGAACATATGTTGGATCTATTTCTGACCCATGGACCTCTTTGGGGGCTTGGTTTTCAAGAGATACATTGTTCACTGTAGATGGAAAGGTGTGTGGAGAGACACTATGTGTTGTTATTCCTACATATAAAGTAAAAGTTGGGAAACTAATATTAGACATTATGTGTGAATGAAATAAATAAGCCATATATATGGTAACAGAGAGACAAGAGATACAAAGATGGGACCTGACCTTTTCTGTGAATGGACCTGAAGCTCTGATGGCCAGTGGCCAATGGGAAGGGAGTGAACTGTGCTCATTGAAAGATTTGGAGCCAAATACATAGAAACTGCTGTGGGAACTGAATGGGAAACAACATTTGTGCTGGATTTTGGTAGCTCTTGTAATAGATCGTGACTGCAAATTTGTGATGAAGATCACACATAAGAGCTTTCTTAATATGAACCTGGAGTCCCAGGCAAGAAACCACATAAAATAAGTGATTAAACTGAAAGTTAGATAACTGTGTCCTTGGACATTCATTGGCCCTTTTTCTATTTCTGAGATAATCTGGTTATTAAATGACATCAAAGAGATAGAGCCAGGCTTCCCTGGTGGTGCAGTGGTTGGGAGTCCGCCTGCCGATGCAGGGGACACGCGTTCGTGCCCTGGTCCGGGAGGATCCCACGTGCCGCAGGGCGGCTGGGCCCGTGGGCCATGGCCGCTGAGCCTGTGCATCTGGAGCCTGTGCTCCACGATGGGAGAGGCCACAATGGTGAGAGGCCCGCGTACCGCAAAAAAAAAAAAAAAAGAAAGAAAAAAAAAGAGATAGAGCCACAAATAAGGGCATGTATACCACCTCTCCTCCTATTCCAGAAGCTTAATTGTGAATGGAAAGTTCTGGTTTAAGTCACAAATCTTGAAGATAAGAGATGGGACAAGTAAGCACCTAGAATTGGAAACATCTTATTTTGGCTTATTGGGAAGGGTGGGATCATAAAGATGAGAGGACTAAGGTTTATTGGGTCTTGATCTTAAAAGCACATTTGTACCCAGGTAGTACTTGGAACACACCTGTGATTCATCCCATATAGAACAGAGTCAAGCAGTTTGCTTGTAGCATTTCTGAGATGGTGGTCCATACTCCACTCTTCCACTGTTCAGCCTCAAGCAAGCCGTTTAGCTCCTCCAGCTTTGGGTTCAAATTTGTAAAATGAGGACAATGTTCTCTTTCTTGCAAGAATGAGAAGTAGATTAAAGGAGGTATGTGTAAAACATGATCTGGTAAATTGTAGGTTCATGAAAATTACTGGTTTTCTCTTCCCTTTTGTTACCTCTTTCTGTAACATCATGCTAAATGAAAGTTTGGAGCAGTAGGGAATACATTTCTCAGAATCCAGGTCTATATTTTTCCAGGAAGGGTACAGCCACAGTTCATAATATATGATGCATTCAGCTCAAGTCTTACTAAATGGAACAACTCTGTATCAGGATCTAACTATACCTGGAATTCTCTATAGCCCGAGAATGATTTCATATGGCACTGGATTGGGGCAGCTCTTTGAGGCTCCACATATAAATATAATGATTTACATAAATATTTTTTCTATCACAATATTACAAGACTGTGGGATTTCATTTGCATACCTCAGATGATCTCATTATACACTATTTTATCTCCCACTTTCTGTCCCCAGTTAGTTAGGTCCTATGATATTAAGCTGTCTGAAAAGGCAGTCTCTGCTTCTGAATTTCAGATTTTGGCTTACAAGTGAATTGGTGCTGATAAAGTGATGTTATATGTAGATAAGAAGCACAGGAGACTTCCTGGAGGCCTTATCTACTTCCTTAATATCTTTTAAGCCAACCTTTTGGGGTCTTATCTGCCTATGCATGGAACTCCAATAAGCAATATACCTAAAGCCACCTCCTCTCCTCATTAAGTTGATTCAATTTTAACTTTCCCATCAGGATGCTCTGTCCCAGTGAACATTTGGCCTCATCGCCTTTTCTATTTCCAGCTGTCAGTTTGAAAACTGGTGACTGTCTATCTGCCTTTCCCATTTTGCAGCATCAGCAGAACTAGTCAGGTGCTTCCTGTTTGCAGAAGACTTGCCATCATCTTCTACCAGAGGTGCTGAATCTGCACAGCTGGCCAAGTTCAGCAGATGGCTGGCAGGGGATTCAGCCCAGGATTATGCTGGTTGAAAAAACACAGGCATGGAATGTGTGCTCCAGGCACCACCAGAGAGTGAGTTCCCACTTGGACAAAGCAGCTCATCAGAGGAGGCCACGTGGAAGATGATAGGAAGAACCTGGGCGGGGGGCGGAGAAGTGAAAAGGAAGAGGGAGGGCCATGATGAGTCTCTTTCAGGCTCATGCCCTGTTTGATGAGTGAAAAATATCCCAATTTTCAATTCTAGAAGTATTGGCCATTTACCATGAAACTTTTTGTCAAAGAACTTGTGGAGACATGGGCTCTTTAGTGGGGCTAATGACAGCCTCTGGGGGGGCTCACGCTAAGGAGTACTTCCCAGAATTTCTGCTGCCAGTGTCCTTGTATCCATGGTGAAAGAGAGCCACCCCCCACCTCTGCAGGAGAACCTCCAACACTAGCAGACGCTTTGCCGTGTGGATGAAAGGCTCTTGGTGCTGCAGCCAGGAGTCAGTGCTGTGTTTCTCACGTGGGAGAGCCAACTTCAAGACACTGGTCCACAAGAGACCTCCCAGCTCCACATAATATCAAATGGCAAAAATCTCCCAGAGATCTCCATCTCAACACCAACACCCAGCTTCACTCAATGACCAGCAAGTTACAGTGCTGGACGCCTTATGCCAAACAACTAGCAAGACAGGAACAAAACACAACCCATTAGCAGAGAGGCTGCCTAAAATCATAATAAGGCCACAGACACCTCAAAACACACCACAAGACATGGACCTGCCCACCAGAAAGAAAAGATCCAGCCTCATTCACCAGAAAACAAGCATTAGTCCCCTCCACAAGGAAGCCTACACAACCCACTGAACCAAACTTAGCCACTGGGGGCAGACACCAAAAACAACGGGAACTAAGAACCTGCAGCCTGCAAAAAAGGATATCCCAAACACAGTAAGATAAGCAAAATGAGAAGACAGAAAAACACACAGCAGATGAAGGAGCAAGATAAAAACACACCAGACCTAACAAATGAAGAGGAAATAGGCAGTCTACCTGAAAAAGAATTCAGAATAATGACAGAAAACATGATCCAATATCTTGGAAATAAAATAGAGAAAATGCAAGAAACATTTAATAAGGACATAGAAGAACTAGAGAGGAAAAAAGCAATGATGAACAACACAATAAATGAAATGAAAAATACTCTAGGAGGGATCAATAGCAGAATAACTGAGGCAGAAGAACGGATAAGTGACCTGGAAGATAAAACAGTGGAAATAAATACTGTAGAGCAGAATAAAGAAAAACAAATGAAAAGAACTGAGGACAGTCTCAGAGACCTCTGGGACAACATTAAACACACCAAGATTGGAATTATAGGGGTCCCAGAAGAAGAAGAGAAAAAGAAAGAGACTGAGAAAATATTTGAAGAGATTATAGTTGAAAAAGTCCTTAATATGGGAAAGGAAACAGTTAATCAAGTCCAGAAAGCACAGAGAGTCCCATACAGGATAAATCCAAGGATAAACATGCCAAAACACATACTAATCAAACTATCAAAAATTAAATACAAAGAAAACATATTAAAAGCAACAAGGGAAAAATAACACACAAGGGAATCCCCATAAGGTTAACAGCTGATCTTTCATCAGAAACTCTGCAAGCCAGAAGGGAGTGGCAGGACATATTTAAAGTGATGAAGAAGAAAAACCTACAACCAAGATTACTCTACCCAGCAAGAATCTCATTCAGATTTGATGGAGAAATTAAAACCTTTACAGACAAGGAAAAGCTGGGAGAATTCAGCACCACCAAACCAGCTTTACAACAAATGCTAAAGGAACTTCTCTAGGCAAGAAACACAAGAAAAGGAAAAGACCTACAATAACAAACCCAAAACAACTAAGAAGATGGGAATAGGAACTTACATATCGATAATTACCTTAAATGTAAGTGGATTAAATGTTCCCACCAAAAGACACAGACAGGCTGAATGGACAAGACCCATATACATGCTGTCTACAAGAGACCCACTTCAGACCTAGGGACACATACAGAAAGAAAGTGAGGGGATGGAAAAAGATAGTCCATGCAAATGGAAACCAAAAGAAAGCTGGAGTAGCAATTCTCATGTCAAACAAAATAGACTTTAAAATAAGGACAATTACAAGAGACAAAGAAGGACAGTACATAATGATCAAGGGATCGATCCAAGAAGAAGATATAACAATTGTATATATTTATTCACCCAACATAGGATCACCTCAATACATAAGGCAAATACTAACAGCCATAAAAGGGGAAATTGACAGTAACACATTCATAGTAGGGGACTTTAACACCCCACTTTCACCAATGGACAGATCATTCAAAATAAAAATAAAAAGGAAACACAAGCTTTAAATGAAACATTAAACAAGATGGACTTAATTGATATTTATAGGACATTCCATCCAAAAACAACAGAATATACATTTTTCTTAACTGCTCAAGGAACATTCTCCAGGATAGATCATATCTTGGGTCACAAATCAAGCCTTGGTAAATTTAAGGAAATTGAAATTGTATCAAGAATCTTTTCCAACCACAACTCTATGTGACTAGATATCAATTACAGGAAAAGATCTGTAAAAAATACAAACACATGGAGGCCAAACAATACCCTACTTAATAACGAAGTGATCACTGAAGAAATCAAAGAGAAAATCAAAAATTACCTAGAAACAAATGACAATGTAGACACGACGGCCCAAAGCCTATGGGATGCAGCAAAAGCAGTTCTAAGAGGGAAGTTTATAGCCATACAATCCTACCTTTAGAAACAAACATCTCAAAAAGCAACCTAAAGTTGCACCTAAAGAAATTAGAGAAAAAGAACAAAAAATCCCCAAAGTTAGCAGAAGGAAAGAAATCATAAAGACCAGATCAGAAATAAATGAAAATGAAATGAAGGAAACAATAGCAAAGGTCAATAAAACTAAAAGCTGGTTCTTTGAGAAGATAAACAAAATTGATAAGTCATTAGCCAGACTCATCAAGAAAAAAAGGGAGAAGACTCAAATCAATAGAAGTAGAAATGAAAAAGGAGAAGTAAAAACTGACACTGCAGAAATACAAAGGATCATGAGAGATTACAAAAAGCAACTATATGCCAATAAAATGGACAACCTGGAAGAAATGGACAAATTCTTAGAAAAGCACAGCATTCCGAGGCTGAAGCAGGAAGATATAGAAAATATAAGCAGACCAATCACAAGCACTGAAATTGAGACTGTGATTAAAAATCTTCCGACAAACAAAAGGTCAGGACCAGATGGATTCACAGGCAAATTCTGTCAAACATTTAGAGAAGAGCTAACTTATCCTTCTCAAATTCTTCCACAATATAGCAGAAGGAGGAACAGTCCCAAATGCATTCTATGAGGCCACCATCACCCTGATACCTAAACCAGACAAAGATGTCATAAAGAAAGAAAACTACAGGCCAAAATCACTGATGAACATAGATGCAAAAATCCTCAACAAAATACTAGCAAACAGAATCCAGCAACACATTAAAATGATCATACACCATGATCAAGTGGGGTTTATTCCAGGAATGCAAGGATTCTTCAATATATGCAAATCAATCAATGTGATACACCATATTAACAAATTGAAGGAGGAAAACCATATGATCATCTCAATAGATTCAGAGAAAGCTTTCGACAAAATTCAACACCCATTTATGATAAAAACCCTGCAGAAAGTAGGCATAGAGGGAACGTTCGTCAACATAATAAAGGCCATATGTGACAAATCCACAGCCAACATCGTCCTCAATGGTGAAAAACTGAAAGCATTTCCACTAAGATGAGGAACAAGACAAGGTTGCCCACTCTCACCACTCTTTTTCAACATAGTTTTGGAAGTTTTAGCCACAGCAATCAGACAAGAAAAGGAAATAAAAGGAATCAAACTAGGAAAAGAAGAAGTAAAGCTGTCACTGTTTGCAGATGATATGATACTATACATAGAGAATCCTAAAGATGTTACCAGAACACTACTAGAGCTAATCAATGAATTTGGTAATGTAGCAGGACACAAAATTAAGGAACAGAAATCTCTAGCATTCCTATACATTAATGATGAAAAATCTGAAAGTGAATTTAAGAAAACACTCACATTTACCATTGTAACAAGAATAAAATATCTAGGTATAAACCTACCTAAGGAGACAAAAGACCTGTATGCAGAAAATTGTGAGACAATGATGAAAGAAATTAAAGATGATACAAATAGATGGAGAGATATACCGTGTTCTTGGATTGGAAGAATAAACATTGTAAAAATGACTCTACTACCAAAAGCAATCTACAGATTCAATGCAATTCCTATAAAACTACCACTGGCATTTTTCACAGAACTAGAACAAAAAATTTCACAATTTGTATGGAAACACAAAAGACCCTGAATAGCCAAAGCAATCTTGAGAATGAAAAACGGAGCTGAAGGAATCAGGCTCCCTGACTTCAGACTATACTAAAAAGCTACAGTAATCAAGACTGTATGGTACTGGCACAAAAACAGAAAGATAGATCAATGCAACAGGATAGAAAGCCCAGAGATAAACCCACACACATATGGTCACCTTATCTTTGATAAAGGAGGTAGGAATGTACAATGGAGAAAGGACAGCCTCTTCAATAAGTGGTGCTGGGTAAACTGGACAGGTACATGTAAAAGCATGAGATTAGAACACTCCCTAACACCATACACAAAAATAAGCTCAAAATGGATTAAAGACCTAAATGTAAGGCCAGAAACTATCAAACTCTTAGAGGAAAACATAGGCAGAACACTCTATGACATAAATCACAGCAAGATCCTTTTTGACCCACCTCCTAGAGAAATGGAAATAAAAACAAAAATAAACTAATGGGACCTAATGAAACTTCAAAGCTTTTGCACAGCAAAGGAAACCATAAATAAGACCAAACGACAACCCTCAGAATGGGAGAAAATATTTGCAAATGAAGCAACTGACAAAGGATTAATCTCCAAAATTTACAAGCAGCTCATGCAGCTCAATAACAAAAAAACAAACAACCCAATCCAAAAATGGGCCAAAGACCTAAATAGACATTTCTCCAAAGAAGATATACAGATTGACAATAGACACATGAAAGAATGGTCAACGTCATTAATCATTAGAGAAATGCAAATCAAAACTACAATGAGATACCATCTCACACCAGTCAGAATGGCCATCATGAAAAAATCTAGAAACAATAAACGCTGGAGAGGGTGTGGAGAAAAGGGAACACTCTTGCACTGCTGGTTGGAATGTGAATTGGTACAGCCACTATGGAGAACAGTATGGAGGTTCCTTAAAAAACTACAAATGGAACTACCATATGACCCAGCAATCCCACTACTGGGCATATACCCTGAGAAAACCATAATTCAAAGAGTCATGTACCAAAATGTTCATTGCAGCTCAATTTACAATAGCCAGGAGATGGAAGCAACCTAAGTGTCCATCATCGGATGAATGGATACAGAAGATGTGACACATATATACAATGGACTATTACTCAGCCCTAAAAAGAAATGAAATTGAATTATCTGTAGTGAGGTGGATGGACCTAGAGTCTGTCATACAGAGTGAAGTAAGTCAGAAAGAGAAAGACAAATACCATATACTAACACATATATATGGAGTCTAAGAAAAAAAAATGTCATGAAGAACCTAGGGGTAAGACGGGAATAAAGATACAGACCTACTAGAGAATGGACTTGAGGATATGGGGAGGGGGAAGGGTAATCTGTGACAAAGTGAGAGAATGACATGGATATATATACACTACCAAACATAAAATAGATAGCTAGCAGGAAGCAGCCGCATAGCACAGGGAGATCAGCTCAGTGCTTTGTGACCACATAGAGGGGTGGGATAGGGAGTGTGGGAGGGAGGGAGATGCAAGAGGGATGAGATATGGGAACATATGTATATGTATAACTGATTCACTTTGTTATAAAGCAGAAACTAACACACCATTGTAAAGCAATTATACTCCAATAAAGATGTTAAAAAAATAAAAAATAAAAGGCAGCCTACAGCTGTATTAAAAAAAAAACTCCAACTAAAATAATACTGTCTAAATGACTTGAAACTATTGATCGTATCTATAGTTCTATATAAAATAATGGACATGCACAATGCACATATGGGATAAAATTGCCATAAGTCCTATTGGACAACCTAGAATTGACTTTCAGTCCTCGCCAAGCATTCTACTAGACTAAGCCCCTAAAAGGAAAGAAAGAACTGGGGCTTTTAAGACCTGGCATCAAGGGACATGATGGATCCAGGGCAGCAATGTTACTTCTTAAAGGAATAGTGTTCTGCTTTCTGCCTGTGGATGCCACCAAGTAAACATCGTTAAAGTCTCCCCCGTCTACCGCTGTCATGTCTAAGTCAGAGTCTCCCAAAGAGTCCCAACAGCTGTGGAAGCTCTTCATCAGAGTTTTCGGCTTTGGAACAACAAGTGAGAGTCTGAGGAGCCATTTTGAGCAAAGGGGAATGCTCATAGACCATGTGGTAATGAGGGATTCAAACACCAAGCACTCCAGAGGCTTTGGGTTTGTCACATATGCCATTGTGAAGGAGGTAGACGCAACCATGAATGCAAGGCCACACAAGGTGGATGGAAGAGTTGTGGAACCAAAGAGGGCCATCTCAAGAGAAGATTCTCAAAGACCTTGTGCCCACTTAACAGTGAAAAAGATTTTTGCTGGTGGCATTAAAGAAGACACTGAAGAACAACACCTAAGAGATTATTTTGAACATTTGGGAAAAATTGAAGTGATTGAAATCATGACAGACCAAGGCAGTGGCAAAAAGAGAAGATTTGCTTTCATAACTTTTGATGACCATGAATCTATAGACAAGATTGTCATTCAGAAATACCGCACAGTGAATGGCCATAACTGTGAAGTAAGGAAAGCCCTTTCAAAGCAAGAGATGGCTAGTGCTTCATCTAGCCAAAGAGGTCGAAGTGGTTCTGGAAACTTTGGTGGTGTTCACTGAGGTGATTTTGGTGGGAATGACAACTTTGGTTGTGAAGGAGACTTCGGTGGTCAAGGTGGCTTTGGTGGCAGCTGTGATGAAGGTGGATATGGTGGCAGTGGGGATGGCTATAATGGATTTGGTAATGATGGTGGTTATAGAGGAGGTGGCCCTGGTTACTCTGCAGGAAACAGAGGCTATGGAAGTGATGGACAGGGTTATGGAAACCAGGGCAGTGGCTATGGAAGGAGCAGAGGCTATGACAGCTATAACAATGGAGGAGGCAGAGACAGCTTTGGTAGTGGTAGTGGAAGTAATTTTGGAGGTGTCAGAAGCTACAATGATTTTGGCAATTACAACAATCAATCTTCAAATTTTGGACCCATGAAAGGAGGAAACTTTGGAAGCAGAGGTTCTGGCCCCTATGGTGGTGGAGGCCAATACTTTGCCAAACCACAAAACCAAGGCGGCTATTGCAGTTCCAGCAGCAGCAGCAGCTATGGGAGTGGCAGAAGGTTTTAATTACTGCCAGGAAACAAAGTTTAGCAGGAGAGGAGAGCCAAGAAGTGACAAGGAAGCCACAGGTTGCAACAGATTTGTGAACTCAGCCAAGCACAGTGGTGGCAGGGCCTAGCTGATACAAGGAAGACATGCTTTAGACAATACTCATGTGTATGGGTAAAGAAACCTCAAGGACTGTATTTGTGACTAATTGTATAACAGGTTATTTTAGTTTCTGTTCTGGGGAAAGTGTACAGCATTCCAACACAGGGTTTTAGTGTAGTTTTTTTTTTGTTTTTTTCTGTTTTTTTGCATCCATGCTGTTGATTGCTAAATGTAATAGTCTGATCATGATGCTGAATAAATATCTTAAAAAAAAAAACAAACTTGTGGAAATCCAGATATACCTGATCCCCTGTCTTAAATTCCCTTTTTTCTCCCTTCACCACATTCACTCATACTTGTCTGACGATGCTGAGTTCAGATGTCACCTTCCTTTTCCACCCCTACATCCTCAGCATGGGAGGGGTGCCCTTTACCTACACTCTCACACACACACACCTACGCTCAACCCCATCTTCACACATGTCACATTGAGCTGTGACTGTTGACTTGCTTGCCTTTTCCACCCGATGTCAGACCATCCAGTTTATTCATTTTTGCATCCCTAATGCAAGGCTTTGGTATAAAAAGGAGAGATGCATTGAGGTAATGACCAACCCTACAAGGACCACAGTGTCTGCCAACTGTGTGAGGAAGACCTCCATCAACGTCATCCAGGTTAAATGAAGGACATCTTGAGCCATGATACCACTATGCTAAGCCTGGCACCATACCTGACAAGTGGTAGGTTTTAAATCAAGTTTTCTTGACTACATGAACAAATATTTGAACAAACAGATGAATGAACGAACAGCTGAACAAAGGGATGAATGAATGGTTTTCACTGAATCTCTGGCTTTACCATGAAGCCTGTCAAAAAAGGAGATAAGACGTTACTTTAGATAAAGCACCAGTTGGAAAACACTGGCATAGATTAGTAAAAATCGATGAATCCAAGTCCCTCAGAATAACATAAATAAGATGAAAAAAAGAGAGAAAAATGTATATGCTTGGGGAAGGTAGTTTCTATGTAATGCCAAATGTATGCATGAAAATGCCTTTTCCATCCCCTAAAGAAGACCATTTTGGTATTTGAACTTCTCTTTACAGAGAGATCAGTGACCCCTGTATTGGTGTGTTATATGAACATTGCAGTTAATATATGGAATTTGTGCTGAGCATTGACAGGGCTTCAAGATAACATGTGTATGGGGGAGGTGGGCAATTTGGTTCATGCTACATAAAAAATAATAATAAAAATAAAGGAAACAATGAGGATTTTGAGTCCCATCTCAAAAAGCTTGCAGGTACATTTACGATTGACACCCATATGACACTGATGGGGTACATCACTCCAATTATATGATAAAAGTCTTTATTCTTCTCAAAGCAATTAAGAAAAAATGTCACAATAAACAAATGCTTCAGTGGGCTAAAACTCTCTCTATTTGAACCACTTTTTCTTTTTTAAAAACTCAGAATTCACTCATCAGATCTAGAAAAAAAATCCATCTATAAAATTGGCAAACATCTTGGAAATGCACCTCCCTTCTGAAACCTGTTTGCTGAAAGGAGAACAAGGGAACATAATTGTCTGGCTAAAAAATCCCCTTAACAAAGATGATTGGAAAGTTTTTCTGTATTTCCTAAACCATTTCTCCTCCAGTTGGGTTTTGGCCAACCTTGGATCTATAAAAGCTGACTGTTGGCTTTTTAATCATTTTATGACTCAGGGTTGCAGTAAACATATTTTTTGCGTGCAGTCTTTATATTTGTTCATTTATTCATTGACTCAGAAAATGTTGTTTTCCGATTTTTCTATGTTCCAGTCACTGTGCTGGACACTTAAGAGGCTATGGTGAGCAAAACTGATGTTTTTCTAGCCATAATGAATCTTATAGTGGGGGAAAGGGGATGGTGATATAAAATATAATCACACAATTGACTAATGAATAACCATCATGACAGGCTGCAGAGTTCAGCATCAAAGTATAACAAGGGGTCTTAGCTAATTGGCCAGCCTGGGTTCACTCCTCTGAGAGGTTATATATTTGTTGGGATCTAAAGCATTAATAGTTTCAATAGGCAACAAAGTGTTGAGAGAGTGTTACAGGTGGGGGCGGGGGGCGCGTGTGTGAATGCCCCTGGAGAAGAAGTTTTATCATATTCTTTCATCTGTGTCTACATGCACCAAATAGTTTTTGAGCACCAACTACTTTCCCAGCTCAGTTCTGTTTCAGCCTTCAGGGGCCATAAACCAATGGGGGAGAGAGGGGCTGGGATCTGTCTCAGGCCTAAGGAGCATCACAGTCTAGCAGAGGAGACCAATAAACAGGGCAGAGTTCCAGTCTCAGGGACATGATTTCTATCCTTTTGGAACTTAAGGGGCAGTGCTGGCTGTAAACAGAGACTAGAAAAGTCGAGAAGCTTAATAGGATCCTGTCTCTGAACTTGGTGACACAGTGCCAGCCAGTTCCCACTTGCCAGAGGTGTCAGCCCCATAGTACCCCTGTTTTATGGAGGGGCTGCTTGGGGTTCTCACTGAGCAGACTCTTAGGTCTACCTCTAATATGTTCCCGTGAAGCAACTTAGTTAAGGTCCCAGCTGCATATACGCAAGGTGTCCCGAAGCAGAGAATGAGTCTATCCCAGCTTGACTGGCCCTCGTTTATGTGCAAAGAAACCCCAAGGATCTGGAATAACAAAAGTCTCTGCTAAGAGACTCTTAAGTATCAAAGTGGTCTCCTGCTGCAGTGAGACTGTTACCTCCTTGACTATTCCTTAGATTTATTTTTTAAATTTTGTTTAATTATTATTATTTTTTTGTCCACGCCACACAGCATGGTTGGATCTTAGGTCCCCGACCAGGGAGTGAGCCTGTGTCCCCTGCAGCGGAAGTGCGGAGTCTCAACCACTGGACTGCCAGGGAAGTCCCTAGATTATACTTGAGGCATTAAATCTTGGAAAAACACCAACTTTCAAGTTCATCAACTCTTCAAGTTCTTCCTCTTATCCATTGATATGTTCAAAAAATTAGAGTAAGAATCTCACCCCTTTTTTCAGTAAGGTCTTGGAACAAAAATCACTGTATGCTTGATTTGGGGTATGTGGCAGGGATTAATGCCGGTCATTCCTACAAGCCAGGCTCTGCTGCTACAGGGCTCTGCTGCAATGGCCCACACTGCAGACTTCCCTTGTGGGTGCATGCCTTACACCAGTGTGGCTACTCTCTCCTACTTTGTTGCCCTGAGTCCTTTGGGCCTGTGTCTGAACACATAGGCGGCAAGAGGAGTGTCAAGATTGCAATTAAGTCAAGTGATAAAACTAGCTGTCACTTACTAAGAGCTACTCTGTGCTAGTGTTCTTGTATTAACTCATTAAGTTTTCAGAATGATGCAATAAGGTAGTTATAATTATTCCCATTTTAGAGATAAGAAAACCGAGGCAAAAGGAGGTTAAGTAACTTGCCAAAGTCACACAGAAAAAAGTAAGTGAGTTAGAAATTAAACCAGGTGGTCTGACTCCAGAGTGTGCATGGTCCCTACCATGCTGCCTGGCAGAACACTGGCCAGCACTTATGACAAAGCCTGAGGCTCTGGTTTACATGAGGTTGGGTTGCAGACTTAATGAGGGTTTGAGCTGGGGCTTTTTTGTTGGCAAGGAACAAAGACTCACTCCAGTTGGTTTAAGGAAGTAGAGGTTGGATAGTTTAAGAATGAAATGAGTTGGCGGAAAAGACAGAATCTCACGGACATCATGAAAAGTTGTTTTTGATCTCACCACACTGACACTGCAGGTGGACTCTGTGTAGGGCTGCACGGTGGCTCCATGCACCTTGGCAGGGAAAGTTATAGATTGGTGCTTACTGCTTAGGTCGCCTAGTCTAACTCACATTTTCTGAGTGTCTACTACCCTCTTGCCTCTTAGCATCATGCCTTGTGCTCTCTGTTCTGTACCCATCACTTCTTATTCACAGTTCCTGATCCCTGCCAACCTGGGGTACACATAGCAGCAGCCAGAAGCTGCGGATGTCCCACCCACACTCCCTGGCCCACACTGTGCTCACCTGCAGTTCAAGTGGACAGGTTCTCTTGAAGGCTGACAGCATCCTTCCTCAAGCACCTGCATCTCTCTGCTTGTTCACCTGAGGCTTTCTCCAGGTGGGCGATCATTGAGCCCACCTGCAGAGCACCCTACAGTGGCGCCCCTATCCAACAAGGGTTGGGAGTTTAGAGATAAGTACCCTAGCTCCTCACAGGTGGATCCATTACTACCAACTCAGAGGGTACCCAGGAGGGGGTGGACAGGTGGGAGTGCTTCAGGAAAAGACAGTATAGATTCAGAAGGAAATAGAAAGGAAACTAAAGTTAGTTATGCACTTATCTTGGGTCAGGAGTTTTAGCGGGCAGGTTGACGTTTTTATACACATTTATGCAGATTAAGAAACAAAGGTGCAGGGCTGGTGCCTAAGGACCCCACAGCCACTATGCAGGGAACTTAAATATAGTTCACTACAGTCATTTTTTCCTCCTGTGGTATCAGGCACCAAGGGACAGATAAAGTCAACATGTCAAGGACTCAATAGTTACAGATATTGAACAGATTGAAATGAATACCTTCAAATGAAAACGCTCAGGTGAGTGAGGAGACCCGCAGGGGCCTGTTTCACAAAACTGACAAATGTCATGTGCCTCCTTTACTACGTTCTCTCAGAGAAAGCAGCCCAAATCTCCTCGTCACAGAACCAGCACTGTCCTACCCTAGATCTGTCAGTAAATGTCAATTTGGTGCCAAGAAAATAATGTGACACTAACAATTTTTGCTTGACAAGCATTCATGACTTTCAGGAAAGAACAAAAAAATTCTTACTATTCACCTAGAGTCTGTACCTTTAAACTTTGAATAAAATAGCTACAAAAATGAGGCAAAAGCCTGGGGTGGGGAGGACAAAGGAAATTAAGAGAAAAACAAGAATACCTACTTTCTGTATGCATGGATATGATTAGGTCAATTAAGTTGGATTTTTTTCCCTTTATTAGTGTTGGTGTCTGGAACACAAGGGGAGTGGCTCAGATCAAACCAGGGAAAAGTAAGACCCGCGCTGTGAATAACCCATTAGCAGCAAGACTGAGCTATGGAGCTGAGAGGAGCAATATTTAAACAATCCTCTAAAGTCTGAAAACTCCTGCACCCACATTTGATTGTGTTACAAGCATATTCTGACCTCTCTGGTATGACAAATACAGGTACTCACACACACACATAGAGATACACATTTCCAGATGCACATTGAACACAAACACAAGTTTGAATCTCAATAAAACCCACCATCATGGGCAAAATACCTGCTCTGTGTAAGGTCCTTTGGTTATTTTGTTTGTTTGTTTTTTATTCATTTATTCTGACAGCAAACCTGTGAAGCAGGGGGGGGTGGATTTTGTTCCCATTACATAAATGAGGAGACTATGATTTATACAGTAAGTAACTTCACTGTGGTTACCCAGGGAAGAGGTAGCAGAGCTGATATTTCCAACTAGGCACACTGACCCCAAATCCAGTTCTCTGCAGCCCACCACATGGCTCCCAGGGGATGTGCTCAAAGGGCGATTGCCAACCATGTTCATTCATCTATTCAACCACTGTTGATGGCACATTTAGTATGCGTCTGCCAGAGATCATGGCTTTGGAAACAGGCACAGTCCTTCTCTGTATTCATTTGTGTTATACCCTTTCGATCCAGAGATTTTAGAAAAAACTGCACATTTGGGGATTTATAATCCAGAGGTAATATAAAGAGTGATGAGTATTGAGAAAACAATCACACTGAGCTCTGGCCAACAGTGGGGCTGGTGAAGACTCCATGAGGTGGTCATAATGGCAGATAACTGAAGGATGAGAGTTAAGCTGAGCAAGTGGTAAAGCTCCAGGTGGAGGAGACAATTATACAAAGTCCTAGGGATTGCAATGTAAAGGGCATTATAAACCATGTTAAGGAGCCCGGAAGACATTATAGGAACAGTGGGTATACATGCCGAGGATGGAAAGTCAAGAAGTGTCATCATCACGTGGAAAATTCTAGAACTTCACTGCTGCCTGACGTTAGCCATTTGCTGAGAGCTTCCCAGAAGTATCCTGCTTGAAGTTAGGGTTTAGAATGTTGGGGTTTGCCAATCTCAAGGAGCCCCCATGTAATGACATGGTCATTTTGAAAAGTATTACTATGACAAGGCAGTTTTGTTTTGGAA
This sequence comes from Stenella coeruleoalba, assembly GCF_951394435.1. Lineage (NCBI taxonomy): Eukaryota > Metazoa > Chordata > Mammalia > Artiodactyla > Delphinidae > Stenella > Stenella coeruleoalba. The sequence goes on along the minus strand of NC_137149.1, from coordinate 38,465,844 downwards.
AGTGATAGAGTATTGAAAAGAGGGAGTTGGTTGCACAGAATATGTGATTCCAGCACAGAAGATGCCCTGACTGACTCAAGTGACTAGTGTTATAAGCAGGTTTATGTCAATAACAACTGCTGCCATTGAGTAAAAACCCTGTGTGCGAAGTCAGATAATATACTCTAAATACTATAGATGCTATATACTCTACACTGTAGTCTATCCATGATTCCTCACAGCAACCCTCTTGGAAAAGTACAATTATTCCTGTTTCAGAGATGAAGATAATACTGAGGCTTAGAAAAGTAACTTTTTCAAGGTCACACAGGTGAAGTCTGAAATAAAAATTAAATTCCCATCTGTCTGACTCCAAATGCCACACTTCTGCTGGTGGAAAGAGGATATCATTAATTAATAACATTTTCCTTTACTGCCTTCCAAGCAAGCTGCCACAGCTCTCAGTTCAATGTCCCAAAGAGACTCTCCAACCTGGCTGTGGAAAATATTGGCCACACACTTTCTCCAAACAAATAAATGCTTCAACATGGTGGATTCCTCCTCTGGTGCTTGAGTGTGACTCCGTTCCCAGAGTTTCGTCTCTCTTGTGGGGGTAACAGAATCGAACATCTGTTCCTGAAAGTGGGCAGTAAGATCTGTGGCATCACCCAAGCCTGGGCAAAACCTGGGGCTTGACTAAAATCAGGCAGCCAGACCAAACTTGCCATTGGAAAAGTTCAGACAGCCAGTGTCACCAAGGTTCCTTTGGACCAACTATCACCAGCCCATATGTTAGGTTCCAGGGATGTGAAAATGAACCAGCCCTAGGCACTGCTCTGGAAGATCTTATAATCCAGTTGGAGAGACAAGTACATACATAAATATGGACAAAGTTGAGTGCTTTGCCGGAATTCTAATCAATGTGCCCTGGAAGCCCAGAGAAGGGGCTTGGAACTCATGTTGGAGAGGGTGGAGAAGATCATGGCTGAGCTGAGGCTTGGGAAATGAGGAGGAATTTCCCATCTGGAAAAGAATGGCAGGAAGGAGCTCCAGGGAGGTGGAATGGCATGAGCAAAGTCATGATGTAACAATGTCAATGTTTTCACTGTTGAAAGGGAGAGTTAGGCTATCGTAAGAGATGAGGCAAGCCGGGCTATCAGGGCAAATATTGGACAGACATATGTGCTAGGATCAGAAGCTTGTTTTTTTGATTTTATACTAAATATGACAAAGGGAAGAAAAAACTTTGCAAAAGGCATATACATCAAGTGTCCATTTAACCTAAGAAAATTTCACTTGATAATCTTCCTCAAGTTTCTTTTATTTTATTTTGTTTCACGTTGTGTGCATTCTTAGCTTTCTTCTTTTCTTCCCTCTTTAGCATATATTTTATTCTCTACAAGGCTGTAAGTTCTTTGAGGGAAGAATGTGTGTATCTTGCTCATCTTTGTTTTATTACAACACTCGGCAGAGTGCTTGGCATGTAACGAAGTACTTCATAAAAAGCTGAAAGAATTGAAATGAAGGGTGAATTTCATTAAACCCAGGTTAGAGGTTTTAGAAATGCTCTTTTCCTTAATTTTCACTACACCACATGACTTATGTATGATTATTTTCCTCTCTTTACACGTAAATAAATTAGAGGTCAAGGATGACAAGTAACAACCCCAGGGCCACAAAGGCTGTGTGCATTTACTAATGTATAGAAATGTCAGGACTTAGCCTGGGTGTGTGTCATGACAATGACCATGTTTTTAAGCATTTTGCTATATATGTGACCTCAGGTAGGAAATCCTGGGCTCAATATTATCCTGTACACACTCATTGGCAACCTCACTGAAGTGAGAAATCAGCCACAAATGGGTCTTTGAAGGCAAAATAAATCAAAATAAAGCATGCACAGCTGCCTATGCACTTCTCTAAGGAGAATCTCTCGGAACCATTCTCTTTGGCTGTGGAGATAGACAGACAACGTTAGGTAAAAAGATGCCTGAGGTTTGACTACTGATGTAGCTACTTCATCATTGCATGTCAAATTAAATAAATATAATTAGATTTGCACCAATAAACTGTCAGGGCTTTTTGTTCCAGAGAAATCTGTGCTCAATGCATTTGGTAGTTTGAACGCTTACAACATGTCTGTGCTATGCTGGTTGTTGTGCCTCATTCAATTCACTTAATAAATTTGTGTGTCAACTTCATTTGCGCCCAGCCCTGAGCAAGTGTGATCATACAGAAATCAATAAGACAAAGAACAGGAGTACATATGGAACCCTGGGTAAGGGTTTGTGGATTTTGCTTATCTTTTTAAGAAACAAACTCTTAGTTTTGTTGATTATTTAAATTGTTTTTCTCTTTTCTGTTTCACTTATTTCTGCTTTAATCTTCATTATTTCCTCTCTTCTGCTATTTTTGGGCTTAGTTTGGTCCTCTTTTTCTGGTTCCTTGAGATGTCAAGTTAGGTTGTTTATTTACGATCTTTCTTGTTTTTAACTGTAGGTGTTCATCACTATAAACTATAAACTTCCCTCTTAATACTTCTTTTCCTGAATCCCGTACGCTTTAGAATGTTGTGTTTTCATTTTCATTCAACTTGAGATATTTCTTAAATTCCCTTTTAAAAATTTTCCTCTTGACCTCTTTGGTCAAGAATATGTTGTGTAGTTAACACATATTTATGAATTTTCTTATTTTCTTACTGTTATTGATTTTTAGTTTCATTTGATTATTGTCAAAAAGATACTTGGTATAATTCTGATCTTTTAAAATTTGTTAAGACTTATTTTGTGGCCTAATATGTGGTCTATCCTGTAGAACATTTCATGTGTTCTTGAGAAGAATGTGTAGAGGCACATCTCATTTTATTGTTTTTGCAGGCATTGTGTTTTTTACAAATTGAGTGTTTGTGGCAACTCTTCATCAAGCAGGTCTATTGGTAGGATTTTTCTAACAGTATTTGCTTACCTAGAGTCTCTATGTCCCTTTTTGATAACTTTTACAATATTTCAGACTCTTTCATTATTATTATATTTGTTACTGTGATCTGTGGTTAGTAATCTTTGATGTTATTATTGTAATTTTGGGGGATGCCAAGAAATGCACCTATATTAGACAGTGAGCTTGATAAATGTTGTGCGTGTTCTGACTGCTCACCAACTGGCTGTTTCCCTGTCTCTCTCCCTCTTGTTGGGTCTCCCTATTCCCTGAGACACAACAATATTGAAAGTAGGCCAATTAGTAACCCGATAATGGCCTTGAAGTGTTCAAGTGAAAGGAAGAGTCAATTGATGCTGCAACTTTTATTGTTGTCTTAGTTTAGGAAATTGCCACAGTCTCCCTAACCTATAGTACCAACACCCTGATCAGTCAGCACCCATCAACACTGAGGCAAGGCCCTCCACCAGGAAAAATATTATGACTTGCTGAAATGATGGTTAGCACTTTTTAGCAATAAAGTATTTTTTAATTAAGCTACACATGTGTTTTTAGACATAATGTTAATGCACACTCAATTGACTACAATATAGTGTAAAAATATTGTTTGTATGCTTTGGGAAACAAAAAAATTCCTGTGACTCCCTTTATTGCAATATTTGCTTTATTGTGGTGGTCTGGAACCAAACCTGCAATATCTCTGAGGTGTGCTGGTATTCTGCTGTTGGGTGGAAATTTCCCAACAGTATATGTTTATTAGGTTCATTTGATATAGCTCATTGTTCAAATTCACTCTCTATTTTCTCTCTTGGTGTTCTATGCATTTTTGAAAGCAAATTATTTAAGTCTCTTATTGTTATTGTATTGCTGTTACTTTCTACCTTCATATGTGTTAATATCTACTTTATATACTTAGGTGCTCTAATGTTGGGTGCACATTAATTTCAAATTTTTACATCTTCCTGTTGACTTGAACTTTTTCATTATGTAATAACTTTCTTTGTAGCACTATAAATGGCCACTATAATTACGAAATGCAAAGACCTTAAGTGAAGAATGAGGGGATGTTTCACAGAGAAGGTAGCAAGTAAACTAGGATTGTGGAATGAGTAGGAGTTTGCTAGATTGGCATTAAAAGAAAAATCCAGGTTTGCCTTGTTTTGTTGAACACTTGGATTTTAAATTCCACCTATGGGATCTGTCAACCCATTAATTAGTTTTAATATCTGAGGATAGCTAAAGTCCAACAAGCTTCTGAACATTAGAACTGCAGCTTTCTTTGTGAGGATAATGTAGGGTGTGTAAGGGATGTTTGCTGTTTGTATGTGTGTGTGCATATATTGGGGGGTCATTCAGAGTTTACTCTTTTCTTGTGATAAAAGGACCTTGATTTTGTTAGGGGTTCCAATCTCCTGTCACCCTTCATTGAAATGTTTTAGGTAAATCTAACACTGTACCCAAGCCAGGGAATCAGGTGTAGCCTATCAGGCAACCCAGTTTCTCCTATCACAGTGATTAGTTTAAGGATGAGCAAGTCATCCCCTCAGAGTCAATGGTATTCACTGAGATTTGTGCTGAAGCTCCTAGGAAATAGGCTTTTGTTCTGATTCTATAGATGTGAAACCTGAGAGGGGTTGGGGACTGAAATGGTTGCTTCCATCTGATAGAGACTAAAATCTTACCAATCAAAGGCAGAGCTAGAAGATAGAAGAACTGAATCTTGATGATGTTATTTGATCCTGACTGTAGGAAAATCTGAAGTTTTATCTACCCTACTGGGATCTTCTATTACATTGAGGCAATACACTCTCTTTCCACTTGAAACAGTAAATGCCCTGCCGGGTACTGTGTGTATTTTTGAAGGGTCATTGCTTCACATAGCAAAAATAGATATTTGGTCAACAGGGAACCTTATAGATACACTTTTTGCTTACAAGCTTTCATAGTGATGTGGTGAAATGTCCTCTCTGAGTGAGAGAGGCTTTGGATCTATAGGCTCTTCCAACTATAATATCTCCTGTTAAGATCCCAACTATATCACCAATTACCTGTGACTTTTTTACTTTAAGACAAACTATGCCCTACCCACCACTTAGCCCTCAACCTTTCTGTTTCCACTACAAAGATGTAATTTGTTGCCTATATATTTTGGCTTTTCTCTTATAGATACGCTTTCAAAATGAAAAAGGTAAAGGACAGGCATGAGCTCATTTCAGGAAATAATTTACTTTTTCACATATTACAATTAAATTAAAAGAGGAATATTGGTTTTGTATTTAATCTGACTCTGGGCCTTTCAGGCTGGAGATACATTGCAGTATAACAAAAAGAACTCTGGGGTTAGAAAGTTCCAGATGTAAGCCCAGATATCACCATTAGTGTGTAAAATCTTGAGCTGATCACCTAACCTTTGAGCCTCAGTTTTCTCATCTGACAGTGGGAATGATAGTACCTCCTGAGCAGTACTTTTGAAAGAATACCATCCACACTACATTTTCAGAGTGTCTGCCACTCTCATTTCTCTTCCAGTAGATTCTATTGAGGGCAGCCCTCTGTGTCCCTCTGCAGCTAACCACAATGGATTGAACTGGGGTGGACACCTGTGCCTTACCCAGAAACAGCCAATCTGTAGGCTTCTGCTGATTGAAAGAAGAGTCTGGTCTAGGAAAGAGGATTGGGGAAAATAAGATTCTCTCTCAGAAATTTACTTTGAAAAACTTGGTGAACATGATGAAGGTAGTAGCAAGATCTGAAACTAAAAATCACACTACAGAGAGAGAGACAGGAGACAACTAGAATGATGGTCCATCAGTGTCCCCATTTGTTTTCCTTTAAAAGCAGAGCCTGAGGCAAGGGTTTGGTGCAGGTGGTTTCTTTGGGAGATGATTCCAGAGAGTGTTAGGGAGAGAGAGGGGACAGTGAGACAGGGAAGGGAGAAAGGTAGAAAAAGGAGTGTTAATGAGTGGGTAATTGCTGTGTGAAAGTTATAACTTCTTTGGTGGGTCTTCCCTAAATTTATCAATTAAGTATAACCCCCCATCCATATCACCTTATAATTCTCATACCATAACACTTAGGAAATTGTATTTTAGCTGCTTATTTAAGTAAGATCAGTTGGACCTCATTAAATATTTGCTGAAGGAATAAAGAAAGAAAGAAAGGATTGAGAAAGGAGGATTGAGTATGGAAAGAAAGAAAGGGGCAACTAGAGTGTACCTGGGTGAAGCTTTGGGGACATGACAGAAACAATGCAGAGAAGCTTCAGGAAACTGATGGTTTGTTGAGGAAGAGAGACAAATATTATAAGGACCTGTTATGAAAGGGGAAGTGTGCAGAGTTATGAGAACATAAACCACAGGGATAAGATCCAGTTAGGGACATCAGAGAGTCATGCTAGAGGAAGTGAAGAAAAAACATTCTTTAGAAGCCGTCTATGTCCAGAAGGATGGCTGATTAGATACCCTGAATTACTCTTCAAATGCAAACATCTTGAAAGCTGAATAAGACAGAAAAATATTTTGAAAATGATTTTAATCACTGTCTCAGTTGGCAAGGAAGTAAGGAATTTGCAGAGGTCAAAAGCATAGGTGAAAGTGAAAAATCTGAAAGGTGAGTGAGCACAAAGACAGCTCTTCCTTGTGAGAATCTGCAGAGCCCCAGGGCTGTACTGAAAACATGAAAGCCTTCTACTGAAGCCAGTGGAGGAGTCAGATCTTTGTGGATTTGTCTTTAAAACAATAACAAAACAAAACACAAAAGCCACTTTCTTCTTTTCTTCATACTCTATATTCTTTTTATATCTGAGTTGAAAATGATTTATCGTGGATATTATACATGATTTGGGACTTTTTTATCCTTACGAAATTTTGAGATGGCGAAGTTGACATTCTGCTTTTGGTTCAATCTCACTAGAAGTGAAGAATTCCAAAACAGGGCTTTAAATGAAAGATCCACCACCTACATTGAATTAAATAGGTAAAAATTCAATATACAAATATCTGTATATCTTAAGGTTATTTTGTTTAACGTTATGTAAACTGGTGAACCAAGCTTGGGCAGTGGAAGTGGTCTATCAACGGACAAAACATAAAGTGACATACAATATACAAAGAATTTATAAGAACGATGAAACAAACTAAAGTTCATTTGTTTTTTCGTGTCACCAAATGCCAGCACGTCTACAAGATTAGTGACACAATACTCGTCCTTGAAAAAAAAAAAGATTTTGTTGGTCTAAGTTCTAAAAATTACTATGCTTAGTGCAGGTTTTCAATAACATATGTAAGTTTCATAGCAGGATATTTTTGTTAGCTATCTTTTAATAAAGTAAAAATAAAAGTATGTGGAAGTCAATTTGGAGAACTCTCGTTTGTACAGTGAACTCCCTAAAACATAAACTCAATTACATGCATTTGTTAAGAGAATAAGATGTTAATGTTTTGAAGTTTTTCAAGCTAGTGTTGGGAGCAGTTTATACCTCTAATACCCTGTGCTTTAATACATATTCTTGTATTTGAGCAGTAGATTTTAAATAATCAATGACAGCTGTATGAGATTTTCTTTTCTGAGTTATCTTTTCCTTTTGGTGTGAAGTTTTAGATGAACATGATTAGAATAGAAAATCATTGCAAGTTAGGAACATTTACATAGGAAAAAGAGTCAAATTTTAAAGAAGAATGCCAGGAGAAAGGATGAAAGATGCTGGTCTTACTTAACCAGAAAAAATGTATGGAACAATGTTTGAATGGCTCCATTATTCTCACCAAGACCTGACACTAATAAAGCAATGGATGAAAAGATCTCAATGTCTTCTACCATTCAGTCATTTCTCTGATATTTGCAAAATAATACTTTTGAAATGTTTACTAAATATGCTGAAATTTATAATAAATTGTCAGGTGAAGTTATTCCACTGGAAAATTTTTGACTGCAGAAACATTTTCAAGCTTTTAGAATCAATCCCAATAGGCACAGACAGTATTGCAATTTCTAGAATTTATTATTGATACATTTTTGCCAAATTTATCCTTACCTTTAAGATTTTTCCTATTTGTATATATAAATCATCTGTGAAATAAATTTTTAAAAATTAAAAGTAATAGAAAATATACTATCAACTAAAGCAAAGGTAGGAAATCTAGCTATACTGGGTGCTGAACACAAATATTCAAAGAAGATCAGTTTTGATGAAGTAATTGATGAATTTACATATATACTAGATGGGTCCATAGTATGAATGCCAGTGCATCAACTTGTAAATATTGGAGTTGTGATCTAATCTAATCTCAATTAGTCTTCTGTGTTAATTAAATTTCTGTAAATATTTGTAGACTCAAAAAAGAATATAATGTTCTTCCTACTATGACACAACTAAAATACCCTCCTTTAAGGTCAGTGCAAACTGTCAAACTATTTCTCTATTTAATCATTCATAAGTGTTGATTAATTGTTTTATAACAAAGCATAATAGCTTTCACAATCTCCACATACTGGAGGCAGTTTATGTGCTTCCCAGAAGCCCTCTTCCCAGCCTGTCTCCTAGGTGTCACATGCTTGCCCAGGGAGTAGTAGAGTCCATGCAATTCTCAAGTTGCAAAACTCTAGTGCTGTCAGTTACTTGTGTCACTGCCTTTATGTTTGCACATCTCGTGTCTTGTTTAAGAAGTCTTTTCTTGCCTAGAAGCTTACAGGTTTATTCCTATGATGTCTTCTAAATGTTTTATAGTTTCACCTTTCATATTTAAGTCTTTAATCCACTTGGAATTGATTTTTGTGTATAGGGTGATTTAGGGGTTCAATTTATTTTCCTCCCTATTGATAACCCAGAGTCCCAGCACCATTTTTTGAGAAGTCTCTCCTTTCTGCACTGATTTGCAACACCAGATTCCCCATAAATCAGGTTTCCATATTTGCCTGGGCTGTTGGTGAGTCCTTTATTCTGATGGTTGTCAATTTGCCTATGCCTAATGTCACCAACGCTTAATTACTCTAACTTTACAGTAATTCATGATACCTGCAGAGGAAAGGCCATGCAACCCACTTTTCTTCTTTGTCTTGACTATAATTGACCTTAGCACTTCCAGTTAGATTTGGGGTTTTAGGTTGTCAAGTTCTATGAAGTACCATATTGACATTTTCATTGGAATTACATTACAGCTATAGCTCAATCTGGGGAGATGTCCAACATCTTTATAATATTGAGTCTCTCTACTCCTTCTGTTAGGTCTTTAATATCTTTCAAAAGATTATTATAATTTTTACCATAATGGGCTTGCATAAAGTTTATTGGACTTTTTCCTAGGTGTTTTATGTTTTATGTGCTTAGATAGATAGATATAGATGGGGTGTGTGTGTGTGTGTTTGACTATTATAAATTTTAGATTTAAAAATTATATCTTCAAACTCTGTATATGAAATTCAACTCACTTCTGCATATTGATTTTGTATTCAGAAAACTTGCTAACATTTTTAATTCTAAAAAACTATCTTTTGATTTTTTAAAAGATTTTCTATGTAAAGAATCATATTATCTGTGTTAATAATACAATTTTTGTTTTTTCCTGTGCAATCTTTATACATTTTTTTCATTGTCTTGCCTTCCATGCTGGTCAGGACCACCAGCACAGTATTTAGGTATAATCGTTGGTCTTATATTCATGGCTTACTCCCAAGGGCATCTAAGACTCAGGGACCATTCCACATCTTAAGCTGTGTACTGAGTATAGAGAAGTTCATTTTGTTATTTTAATTTTTTTTTCATATTTATTATATATACTTTTGTAGGCTTTTTATATTGACTATTTCTAAACTGAAGTAGAGTTGATTTACAAGGTTGTACCAATCTCTGCTGTACAGCAAAATGACTCAGTTTTACACATATAGACATTTTTGAAAATATTCTTTTCCATTATGGTTTATCCCAGGAGATTGGATATAGTTCCCTGTGCTATACAGTGGGACCTTGTTGCTTATCCATTCTATGTGTAATAGTTTGCATCTACCAACCCCAAATTAGAAATAAAATTTTAAACAGAAACTTGAATAGAAATTAGCCAATTGTGGAGAAAGAGGATCTTCTCAGGTGTTCGATCAGAAAGCAGAAAGCAAGGATAGAGGTAGAGCAAGCATGGGACCTTTTGAGTAATGCTGACAGACAGAAGAGGAGGAGGGTGCTTCCAACTGAACTTACTCCAGTGGGTAGAGGGCAAGTCATCACACCTTGAAGGAGGTTGACAGCATTGTTTCTTACTCCCATCCTTGCTTCCACAATTGCATGAAACAATCTCATGCAGAGTGAAGGCAGAAACTCATCTATCCCAATTTTAAAGGTAATGAAGAAGTTGGCACCAGCTCCAGGCCAGGCTCCTGAGGCCCAGCAACAGGTTATAAGCATCTACCATGCAAGGTCAAGATGAAGTCTGACCAGTTAATGATGTGGTCAATAGAAGATGCAAGTGGGGAGTTTTAGAATCACACACATTGTAAGGGATGGAAGGCTGGAGATCATGGCTTGGCTCTGACTTCCTTGCCAGCATTATTTCCTACTCTATCTCTCCCCAGCACGATTCTGCATCATTGGAGCTCCCCAAAGGGACCTGATTCTTTCAAATTTCTGGGATTTGAACAGGCCCTTTCTTCTGTCTGGAGTGGCCAAGCCCACATCACTGAGCCCTTATTGATGTTTTCTAGTTCAGCTTAGATAATACCATCCTTAGGAAACCTTCCCTTACTTCTCCCACTTCTCCAAAGTAGGATCCAATCCTTCCCTATGTTGCTTTGTGTGTGTCTTGCATGTATTTTTCTGGTTGTATTTGTTCTTGTTTATTTGGTCAATGACTCTCTTTCCTCAAATACTGTGAGCTCCTCAGTAACATAGCACAGTACCATGTATGCAATCATGAGGGCAACATATATTGATTTTTTTGTCATGTTCTGGGAAATGTGTAAGTACTTTTCAAGCATGACAACATACTAGGTGTTCAAACATTTCTTTCTAGATGGGGGTTGGGAGTGTTTTGCTCAAACCCATAGAGCTAGTGAGAGGCAGACCTCGAATCATCTTGACACTGATGACATCATACTCTTCCCTCTTCCAAGAATAGACATCATATGTAGTTTAATCTATGTGGACTCTTGGAACATACCCTACATATCTGAACCCCTTTCTTAGCTGCTATGAATTTCCAGATATTCAGCCCAGTGCTTTCAGAGCCTGAAGCCTCTCTTAGTCAATATAATCAGCATCTCTAAGAATAACTACAGAGAGAGGGCTTTGCCATCCCAGGGAGAAAAAGTACCTATAAGCCAGCATTACTCTTTGTAAACAAGAAGTGAAATGGTTCAGGATAGACCCTCTGCAAGTTTATGTGCCCTCCAACTATTTCCTTTTCATCTCATCTTTTGAATCTGTTTGCTAAACTGTCAGTCTGGCCAGCCTGTCCACTGTTGTTCTTCTATCATGTGTGTACATGTACATGGGTGTATGTGCATGTGTGCATGTGAGTTTTCCATGCGTTGAGTGTATATATTTGTGTTTTCCCCTTGATGGGTTGTTAGACCAGGACAAAATATGTTTTCAAACAAAAAGCAAATTCATTTCCTTCCTTTTCTCTGAGGAGCCCTGGAGTTCAAAGCTGAAGTGACTTTGCCTACTTGAATACTGGAAATTGTGGCTACGGCAGCCAAATTTCAAGAAGAAACAACAGAACACCTCTGGCAGATATTCTCTCAATGGCAAGACATAGTTCAAGTTGGTATCGTTTCTGCAAATCCAAGACATACTATAAAGGAAAGAGCATTGCACTTGTGATTAGAAGCACTGACAACTATTAATAATAACACTGGGGTTTGTTTGTTTCCACACATATCCTGTGCCAAGTCAAGGGCTAAACATGTCATGTGGATTCCTCAATTCTTCTGAAACTCTTGTCACATTTGATGAACCAGAAACCTTACTGTATTGTCCTGAGGAAAAAAAATGGGAAGAAAAAGGGAGTTGACTTTTGTCGACTCCTCAAGTGTTAGGTATCTTGCTAATGATGATAATAACAATGATGATGGTAATTATTTCACTTATTGAGCACTAACGAAGTGTCAAATGCAATGCCAAGCACTTGACATGAAATATTTAACCTTACAGCACCCTCTGGTGCAGGTGCTCCTATGAGCTACAGTTTACATGTGAGGAGAGTGAAGTGTGGAGACAGTAAGGGACTTGCCCAGGGTCAAAAATAACAGAGATGGAATTAAAGACAAATAATAGGAAATTTAGAGAAATTGTTATTACCTATTTAGTGCTCACAGGAAAACTGTGAACCAGGTACTAGAGTTCCCACTTTTCAGACAAGAGAGCGACTCGTAGGAGTAGGGAAGGAGGAAACGACAGGAAAGTGCATCATATCTACTGCTGGTCAGTGACGCTCATGGTCTCTCTGATACATAGTTTTCCTCCTGCTTAATTAGAGTTCATTGTAGGACGTGCCCTCGTCCACCTAAACTCATCCTCAGCATTCCTTTCCCAGATTGTATTCCCCCTGTGCACCTAAGAGCCAGTTCCTTGCCATGCATTAATTTAACAGATGGCTTTTGAGAACTAGCTTTGGACCAGGCATGGGCTAGTTCCTGTTATCAGAAAGACCCAGAAAAGAGTGGGTGCCTGCCTTGCAGGTCATTACAATCAAAGTTACCATGTCTCACCCGAGATCTTTTGTTGCCAACACTAGAGCTGCTGCCATGTAATTGACTTGGCTTGGTCCCTTTTGTACCACATGCTGGGAGCAGCTCTTCCTTTGCTGACTGTGGTTGGCCAGGAACCTCTGTTCTCCACCCCTGAATGCCCAACCAGCCAAGCCCAATCTCAGCATTTTAAGCTGAATTTAGCTACATCCTGTTCTTGGTCCTGAGCTGTTTTTTTTGGGTTTTTTTTTTAACTTTGTAAATCCTAGAATTTAAAAATATATATACAGAGTAGAGAGGAAAATATACAAATCACCACGTACCCACCCACAACCCAGCTTTTTCAGTTATCAACATTTTACACAGCATCTCTCATCTGTCTGACCCCACGCTTTCTCCTTAAGTTCTTTTTTTTTTTTTTTTTTTTTTTGTGGTACGCGGGCCTCTCACTGTTATGGCCTCTCCCGTTGCGGAGCACAGGCTCCGGACACGCAGGCTCAGCGGCCATGGCTCACGGGCCCAGCCGCTCCGCGGCATGTGGGATCTTCCCGGACCGGGGCACGAACCCGTGTCCCCTGCATCGGCAGGCGGACTCTCAACCACTGCACCACCAGGGAAGCCCTCTCCTTAAGTTCTTCAAAGCAAATTCCAGATAGAATATCTTTTTAATCTATACATAATTCAGTATGCATATCTAACAGATAAGGACATTTTTCAAAAACCTTTCTGCCATGCCATTATTACCTCTAACAAAATAAACAATAATTCCCTGATATCATTTGACACCAGCTCCATATTTTCCCAATTGACTCAAAAATGCCCTTTTAGAGTTTACATTTGAATCAAGATCCAAGTGAGGTCTACGTTCTGGTTGATATGTTCTCCTTAGTAATTTTTAAAAAATTAAATTTCTTATTCTGATATAATCATAGGCTCATGTATAGTTGTAAGAATATTACAGAGAGATCCTGTGTACCCTTCAGTCACTTACCCCCAGTGGTAGCACCTTGCAAAATTATAGTACAGTTTCACATCCAGATAGTGACAATTGGCGTTGTCACTGAGCTGACTTTTGAAAAATGTCAATATTTCAAAGCTCATAACTCAAAAATGTTTAATGGAGAAATGCTGTTTTCTTTCTTGTGTAATTCACTCATTCTCATCTAACTTTTCTTCCTTTGTAGGAAGAGAAACACTATCTCAAGGAATGCCTTGATACAGGTGTCCTACTACAGACCTGCTTCATTGTGGTCACATCACCTGTTTTTCAAGGGGTTCAGGCCAGCCTGAGTGTGGGTAAGCTGGTCTGGTTTCCCCAAGACCTTATTAGTTCCCTAGGAGATCACTCATTGCTAGGAACCCTGGACTCAGAAAAGGTGTCTGTGTAACCTTAGAGAACACTTCTATTACTTCTATTATTATTCATGATAAATCTTTGGGAATCAGCCACAAAGGTGAGTCAGGCTATGAATCCCTGTCTTTTCTACCACCCTCCTAGTGAGGCCCAGGATCTCTCCAGCCCAGGGAGGAGGTCTCACACATTCATACATTTTCAAGTTTGCAGAAGGGATTGCCTGGGGGTGCCTCTGCAGTATCTGTTGCTCAGTAAGTGACTTTACTGGAAATTAATTTCTGGACAGCCAAATAGAAGTCAGTGGGCTATTTTACATGCCCCTAATATTTGCAGTGGTCTTTTAAAAGAGATAACAGACTTGCCCTTGGGGTCTTGACAGACAGCAGTTGGGTAGGGGCATGTGTGTGTGTGTGTGTGTGTGTGTGTGTGTGTGTGTGTGTGTGTGTGTGTGTGTGTGTGTGTATGACAGGGCTCATTGTAGACATGTAGATGGAGTGGGTAAAGGAAAGGAGACTATTTTTCAGCACTCCCTATGTACCAAGAACTGTGGTAGAAATAATACACACATTTCACCATGAAATCCAGACATTGGTAAAACAAGATTTAAAAAGGAATTTTAAAAGCCAGGGGTTCAACCAAACAAGACAAATCTGGATTGTTCTTTTAATGCCAATCTCCATTTTTACAATAAGGAGACAGAGAACGTTCTCAAGGTCCCCCAGTTGGTGAATGCAAATCAGGATTCATACCAGAGTCCAGAGAGCATGCTCTTTCATCCTTTAATTTTCTCTCTTCAGGTCACTGCTCTGCTCTGCACTGTGAGGGTCACTGAAATTTTTGAAGGAACTGGGGAGCTTAAGAAGAGAGAATATTAAGGGACATCATAAATACTGTTTTAACTACTGAAAACCTCTCTCCCATCACACTGCTTGTTCATTTGTTGTGCTCATTTCTGGTGGGAAAAAAAAAATTATTTGTTTATATCCTTATTTAATTTTTTAAATTAATTAGCTAATTAATTTTTGCTTACTTGATTTTAGTTTATCTTCCCCACCAGAATTAAAGAGAGAGCATGTCTGTTTGGTTCTCCCCATAGGAGTTCCTAGAACATAGTAGACACTAAGTATACATTTATTACATGGATAAATGAATACTTTATGAGGATTAAAAAGATAAAGTGAAATGTCTGTGCCTGGGATTTAGCTGGTGTTTAAAAAGTAGGGTCCCTCTTTGTGATTCAAAGAAGGAAACAAATTTGTCTGCATTAAACGCCACATAGAGTTTGGCCCTAAGCTACCTTTCCAGTCTCATGTCCTACCGCTGCCTTATAAATACTCTTTTCTCCATTCTCACTGGTTTCTTTCCTCCTCCCTGAGGGCCTTACATGAGTTCTGCCCCTGTGCCTTTGCTCATGTCAGCACCCCTACCAGCATGTCCTCTCCCTGCTGCTTTCCCTTCTCCCAGTTACTCTCTCCTGGCCTCATGTTAGAATCCTGTGGTCTTTAAAGATCTGAATGAGGCTTCTAATGTGCCATAACAGTTGAGAACCACTGACTGGTGTCTGGTGTCTATGCAGCTCAAGAAGCATAAGGCTGGAGGGATCTGAGATATTGGCAGCCAGTGTTAAAAGCATTTGCAATCTTGACCTAGTGAAGCTGTGTTTCAAGACCTAAGTTACCTCCCCCATCCTCCTCTCTCTGGGGTCCTGCTGGATGCCCCTCTGCTCTGATATCCTGTGGCCCCTCAATTTATCCATACTTCATTTGGCATCTGCTACCTTTCACCTTATTTTGTAAGTTACTTTTCATGTTAGCTCTTTTGTTTCTTTATCTAGATCCTCAGAGAGCAGGGCCTTTGCAAAAATACAAAGCATCACAGTTGAGCTCAGTCTGATTTGCTCCCAGGCTCCTACCTGCTGATTGATAAGGAAAGTCTTCTGGTAAGGACATGACCCCAAAGTTCTCCCTGCACCCACACCTCATGCATCATCTTTAAAAAGCAGGAGAAAGTGGGAAGGGAGGCAATCAGGTGAGTTTATCATAGCAAAACTCCCCTCCTTCCCAGGGAGCTGGCTCTGTCCCACTCCATTTTCCTCTGGTGCTTGACACTTAGCTCATTTACTTAACAAACATTTCTTAAATATCTACTTATGTGAGCCAAAGTAATGAACAAACTTCTCTAGAGCAGTCTTGACCTCAGAAAAGTGCTAGGGCATTCCCTAATACACATTAGTGAGTAGGGAGCAAATTGAAATATACCTGTCACTCTTTTTCAATCTCATCCCATTTGTCTTTTTTGTACAAAACAGTATGAGACTAGGGAAAGCTGTGGGTGAGGAGGGGGGTTATATGGGAGCTGCTTTACTCTTTGCTTAATTTTTCTATAAACCTAAAACTGTTAAAAAAAAAAGTCAAATACAAGAATTTAACAGTGTTAGTTGTGTTTTGGTCACCTGATATTTCCCAAGTGCTGTGATAATATGCATTTTTATTAAACTAGCAAATATTTGTTGAGGATCTCCAGCATGTCAGGAATCATGCTTAATAGGTATACTGTGGTAATGGGAAAGGGCCAGCCCAGAGTCCACAGGAGAAACACAGAAGCACTCAGAGAACAAGCTTGTGAATATCAGCTGGGTGGAAAGGAGCCAAAAGAAAGAACCCACAGGGAAAGGGAAATAAGGAGTGTGGTCCAAGAAAAGACCCAACTAAAATAAGAAGAATGTTATAAATTCTTGCACTGACTGCACTACCTAGATTCAAATGTGTGGCACCATTACTTGTTGAGTACGTACTGAAAAACGACATGATGCTTCTAGCTCTCAGTTTCTACTTCTATAAAATGGGATAATGATATCTACTTTCAAATGTTGTTAAAGGCTTAAATATCTTAAAAATATTCTGACACTTGTTAAAAGGGTAAGGGAGACTTTATTTAGGGCTATTGCAGTAGGTGTCAAGACTATCACAGGAAGGAGGAGAGATTGAATTCAACTCTGAATACAGAAGAGACGGCTGGCGATTTACAGCTAGTGACCAGAGTTAGGGGGTCATTGGATGGAAAATTACTAAGAGGAGACATGGATGGTAGGGGAATTCTAGCTAAGGCAACTTATAGAATTCTTGCTAAAGGCAGACCAGGATGATCAGATTACAAGTGTGTGAGATGAGGAATTTGATCAGCTCTTAAGGGTGATCATATATTAAGATAGGGAGGAATTCTCACTAAACTGACTTAGCTGTTAAAACTGAGCTATGCAGGCCCAGCAAGGGCAGAAGGCTCAGAGAAGCCAGACTAAAGTTTAGTTATGGAAAGAGTCTTTGTCAATTGATACAGAAAAGTACTTATATCAATATCTGGCTGTCTTTGTCTGCTCAGGCTACAATAACAAAATACCATAGCCTGGGTGGCTTAAATAACAGACATTTATTTATCATAGTTCTGGAAGCTGGAAAGCCCAAGCTTAAGGCACCAGAAAACTCAGTTCCTCATAATAACCCACTTCCCAGCTTGCAGATGGCTGCCTTTCCACCCTGTGCTCACATGACATTTCCTCTGTGCATACACATGGAGGCAGGGATTCTCTGTGTTTCTCTTCTAAGAAGGCACTAATCCCATTATGGGAGTCCCACCCTCATGAGCTCATCTAAACTTAATGATCCCCAAAGGCTGCACCTTCATATACCATCACATTGGGGGTTAGGCTTCAACATATGAATTTTTTTTAATTATTTTTTAATTTTTTAAAATTTATTTTATTGAAGTATAGTTGATTTCCAATGTTGTGTTAGTTTCTATTGTATAGCAAAATGATTCAGTTATACATATACATGTTCTTTTTCATATTCTTTTCCATAATGGTTTATTACAGGGTATTGAATATAGGTCCCCGTGCTATACAGTACCACCTTGTTGTTTATCCATTCTATATATAATAGTTTGCATCTGCTAATCCCAAACTCCCACTCCATCCCTCACCCAACCCCTCCCCCTTGGCAACCACAACTCTGTTCTCTACAACATATGAATTTTGAAGGGACACAAACATTGAGCCCGTAAAATTGGCACAGAGTAGATATCCAGTATCGGGGCTATTGAATCCTGATTCATTCCATTTTTTTTCCATTAGAAAATTAATCCATAACCATTTTCAAAGGTTCAGAAAATACTGAAAACTAACATATAAATACTTTAAATATCTTGTTATCTTTTCCAGCTTAGAAGAGTATAATGTCTTTTTACTTGAGGTCAGTGAGTTTAATTAAGAAATTTCTGTATCTATTGTTTTTGTTTAGTTATAAAACAGAATGTTTCTATGTTATACTAAACTCTTTGTAAACGTATGTTCAGAGTACAAAGTACATTTACTTAATAAATAACATTTAAATCATTTCCTGATTTTCCCTAAAATCATACAGCCAAACACATCTTTGATAATAATGCCTGCTCTTTAATTAGAATCATTTCCTTATAAAAGGTTTTGAAAACAAGAAATCAAAAGCAAACCCTGTCACTGACCTGTCAGGGGTGGGACCTTCAACTGTGACTACAAACCAGGGCGATACATTCCTCATCAACCTGCTGGGTCCAGGGAAAGCAACTTCCCTCTCTGAGTCTCTTTTTTCTCGCCTGTAAATGGACAAAAACTACCAGCTGAACCAAGTTGGTACAAAGATTAAGTGATATGTCAAGTGAAAAAAAAAAAATCTAAAAATGTACCCAGGGCAAGCAAATGACACCCAGTTCAACTCACAGTGTCTATGTAAAACCTATAAAACATTCCTTCACAATGTTTTCTTAGGATTTCCTCCTTTTTAGTCAGAAGTCCTTGGAGAGGTACAGGCTGTGTTCAGAGCCCGTGGTAGGTGGGCTGCTTTGTGTCTTTTCTAGCAGGGAGGGGTCTGGCAGCTGGAGTTCCTGTGGGGAGGATGGGCTTGTCCCCATCAAATTCCGCTTATTCCAAAGATGGGGAACTGCACACAGGTATAACATAGTGCTTAGACCTCCAGCGTCTGAGTGCTGTCCAGACTCCAGTACTAACACTGTCTAAGGGAAAGAGAGTGGTCGTGTGCCCAGACTTACTTTCTCCCACCCTAGAAGGCCACATGGTTAGTACCCAGAGTGTGTTGGAGAAGGACGCCCAGCACCTCAACAGAAAAAACCTACTACGTGGAAACCACTCTTGTATGCACTTATGTCAACCTTTTTTATATACGTAATTTAAGGGATTCAAAATCTTCCAGAAGCCTATGCATGGATGGACACCAAATTAAAAAGCCTTATTTTAGATATAACTGATGTTTTATTGAACTCACTCTTCAGATTCTACCTTATCCAGAATAAATACTAGTTCTATTTATTTAGAATTCAAATACGGTGTCTATGATATATTTATTATAGAGAGGCATGTATAAATTCACACACAGCTTTTTTGCTTGTGCTTTGTTTCATTTTTAAGAATAACGTGAATGCAACTACTCACCTGACAGATCTTTACCAGAATCTACCTTTAAGTCCCAAATCTGCTAGGTCACTTTATCAATTCAGTTCACCCTCTGCTAAAGAGGAAGGAATATCACTCAGACCAGCACTGCAGCCCCACTCTCTGTTCATTGTGGTTAGGACCAAATGTAAAAGTGCTTTAGAAAGATTAGAGTGCAATTAAAATGTAAGAAACATTTGTTGTGATAAGTTTTCATTACTCTTGTTTCTGGGAAAATTAGCTCTTAAGGCCAGAAAATCTAATGTCAAATACTCCAAACAGAAGAGGCAAGCCCATAAAGAAAACATGAGCTTTTCACAGTAACTTTGAATAAATAAAGTGTGTGTGTGTGCATTGCTTTGTTGTAAATTCACAGAGATAGACCCACAATTAGCCAACAACCTTCCATAGAACCAGATGTGCTAGCTCTGAGGTATTCCTGCAAGCTCCCACTCTTTCACCCATCCCAGGGCTGTATAGTGTAGACCAGTTGTCTAAGGTCTAATTCCTATAAAACCCTGATTCCATAATACTCATAGAGTTTCTGCCTTGTGTTTGAACTCTGCCGTGTGCGTGTGTGTACGCGCCCATGCTTGCCGGTTACACAGCCTAATTCTGACTCAGAAACCAGCTCTTCAACATCTGTCACCCCCACACACCTCACATCTCCCTGACTGTTCTTAGTGAACGAGGCCATGTGAACATGATTGCTGTGGTTGACCACAATGAACACATGCCTTGGAGCTTACAAGAAGTACTCAGCTGTGGTTTTCCTGATCTGAATCAGGAGGTCATCTTTCAGGATCTACTCTTTCCTTGTTAAATGAACTCAGTCAAAACCCCAGGCCCTATGAGAACAAGAGAGGCTTAGTGAAAAATGGGCAGAAATCTATAGCTGTAGCTTATAGCTACAGCAATGATTCCTTCTTCCAATAGGCATGTGTGTGGCTACCTGCAGCATGGAAGAAAATCAGGAGTCCTAAGAGCAAGGGCTTACCTGCCACTGTCACAAGATATGTGCTCATTTCATCTCTCTGATCCTTAAGTTTTCTGTCTTTGAAATGTAGTTAATCATATGCAGTTCCTGAAGTTGTGAAAATGATAATCATTAATGAATAATAAAGTTCTATATAAGTATTTTAGGTATATTATAAATAAAATGTGCTATATGTGCATATCAAGTTCAGTCAGGGAAGCAGAATCTCTATGAGGATTACGGAATCACAGTTTTATACGAACTAGACTTTAGACAACTGGTCTACCCTAGCCAGTCCTGGCATGGGTGAGCCAGTTGGCACTTGCTGGGGAATTTCAGAGCTAGCATACCTTGCTGCTGGATTGGGGCTGTGGAGAAGGCTAATGTACAAGCCTGTGTGTGTGTGTGTGTGTGTGTGTGTGTGGTGGTGGCATAGGGGGTGGTCCTTATCTCTTCTTAGACCCACCTCTATGAATTTGCAGCAAAATATCTACTGGTTGGCAGGGGCCACAATGGTCAGCAGAACTGGTGATCAGAAAGCAGAACTGGTGATCAATAGAATGAGCTTTGTGCTAGAAATGCTTGTGTTGATGTTATCAGCCCAGCACCACTGCTGTGTGCTGAGTAATCTCTAACAGTAATCTCTAGCAGTGGCCCCACTGGCCACAGGATAAACTCCCAATTCCCTAATGTGGCATTCACAGTCTTTCTGAGTTCTATAGAGTTCAGTACAATTTCAGCCTTGTCTGCTAATGACCCCATTGCTCACCTTACTTTCTTCACACAATGAAATAAGTGCTGCTTTTCAAGTACAGTGTGAGTTTTCATCCCTGTACCTTCCATCTGCCCATAATGCTTCCCAACCTGCTTCTGCTTAGTGGCTTGTTTACCCTTCAAGTCCCTCTGAAACACAACAGTCTTGAAAAGTTGAGATGTATATATTTAGATCAGGGAAATTTGGCTGCTCCAGGGCTGGCAGAGAAGAGCTGTTCTCACCCAGCAACCAATGTATTCACTGTTATTTGGGGCTCAGAGCCTCTCCTGAAGAATGTAGGGCAGGAATCCAAACCACATATCTTGTGCATTCAGCAGTTATGCCCTAAGAGGAGAGCTCCCCCATGAAAAGTGCAAAGGGCAGACCACGGGGCTGGAGCCAGTTGGGTGGGTTGGAACTCTCTGCAAGGTGCAGCAGGTACTGAAAGCTGTCCAGATCAAAACTCTAGCACTGTGCATATGTGTCTTGGAAGAAAATGTTTGGATTGTGTAAATCTAAAATATCTTACTAAGGATGTATCTGGGGGCCTAAGCAGAATGGCTAAGCAGAAACCTGAGAGGACTCAAGGACCCACCATTGTCTGGGAAGTGGGAAAGGAGACAAAAGGGAAGGTGTCAGGGTACCAGAGTCAGCAGCTCAACTGGGTGCACATTGCTGTAGGTTTTAGAACTCCAGCAGGTTGTCAATACCAGCTCAAGATGATGACCCTGGTGTAAAAAGTCAGAAAGAGAGACTGTCCATGGGTTTAGTGGCTGCAAATACGAACATCTGAGGGCACGATTCATTCCCCTTTTATCAATTGCTTTCAGTAAGAACACAGACCCCTAAGGACCCCTCCTAAACAAAGTAATAAAAGAAATCCTGGAAGATTGAAGAAATGAAGAGTTGAGTTCCTGTTACTTGGGTAACTAGAATTTTAAGTCCCTCTAATTTGGTTGTTTAATGGAAATGCAACTTTATTTTATTGCCCCATGTTGAAGGGGTTTTGACAATTGAGTTATACAACAGATGAAGAACATAAAGCCATGAAAGAAAAAGAAAAAATAGGGAGGGAAAATGGGAAGTAACATTTCCTGGGTGGAGGCAGTATTTGCCTTCAGGTTATCCCATTGCCTTTAGGTTATCCCACAAACCTGCAAGGAGAGCATCATTAACCATGTCTTAGTACCCTTAGTAGAGGGAGTGAAGTTCAGAAAGACCCATCAGCTTGTTGAAGTTCTCAGAAGAGGCAGGTGGCAAAGCAAATTCTCC
This sequence comes from Stenella coeruleoalba, assembly GCF_951394435.1. Classification (NCBI taxonomy): domain Eukaryota; kingdom Metazoa; phylum Chordata; class Mammalia; order Artiodactyla; family Delphinidae; genus Stenella; species Stenella coeruleoalba. The sequence continues at coordinate 38,443,418 of NC_137149.1, read as the reverse complement.
AGAAACCTGAGCTATGATGTTAGTAAGAGATGTATTCCCTGTCACTTAGATATCTGTTCAAATTAAAGGCAGATGATGGTGGAGAGCTCACTTGGTTTGGGACTTTAGCAAACACAATCATCTTCTGGGAGCATCACATTATCAGCCAGTATCTTGCTTCCTTTCTTTTAGACCTTTCCTGTCATAGCAGTTTGCCAGAATTAAAAAGATATGCACTCTTAGTGTCCATAATTGTAGTTTAAATGTTCTTCTTCTGATGTTAGGAAGTATTTTCTCAACTAGAAAATTCCTTTATTGTGATAATTCCACCAAACTGTATTTTGGGGAGAAATGATAATTATAGATAGATAGATAGATAGATAGATATAGATAGATAGATATAGATATGTAGATATATATTCAATTATATATATGCAATTGTATACAATTAGCCCACCTGCATATATTATTATTATTACTATTGGATAATGAAGAGTGGAAACAAGAATTGAGGGAAGAGTATATTCTGTATACTTCAGAACGCTGTATACTGTATACTTCATGTATTTTATCATGTGCCTTATACAGCATTGCCTCATTTTATATTCACAACAATCTTAGAAAATAGGTATTTCTATCCACATTTTAAAGATGAACAATGAAGCTCAGATAAGTTAATTTGCTTTCTGAGTGTGTAGCACAGGTAAGAACAGAATCTATTATTATCTCTAATTCTGAATAACTTTATTAGCTGAAAGAGACCATAAAGTTAATTTTAAAACTATCTTAATAAACTGTCCATTCCTTAAACATAAGAGTGTCTGTTTATTTGATAACATCTCCATACCCAATCCCTGGGGGAATGCCTAGTGTATAGGAGGCGGTCAATGTGTTTGTCGAGCAAATGATTCCTGAGTGGAGGATCCATGTGGCCTGTTGGCATTGTTCTGGAAATGCCCTTAATGTTTTGAATTCTATTTATAAAGGTGATGCCTGAGATGGAATATATATAACTAGTTTCTAAACTCAGATTGTGTGTATATGACCTAAAATGTGGACACACTGCCTCTAAAAGCTAAAACCGGAACATATTTTCACTGATAATATGGTGTCTTTGCATGTATGAACTCTTGGCACTTAAAAATACATTACTGTTTGTGGCTAGTGTCAATATATAGTCTAAAAGGTCTATGCATGCAACAAAGGGAAGAAATTCCTCAGTTAAAAACAGGTAGATCCAGAATGACTCATCTGCAAACCTGAGTGCCGACTCTTTTCTTTTCTGCAAGGATGTAAAGTTTTTTGACACTTTCCTTAATATGACCTTTCCTATTTAATCTCATTTCTCCAGTTTAGACACACACACACATACACACACACAGTCAATGCTCCAGGACTTAAGAGAAATATAGAAAAAGTAGCAGCTATATCTAGATTTATTTCAGATCTTAGAATCTTGTTAGAGAAGTAACAGAAGCAAACATAAATGATTAACAACACATATAAGACAATAGGTACCAATTGCAAGATTGGGTCCAGGTCAGGTCAGACTTAAGATGAGCAAAGAAAAGTGAATGTCAGAGGATCCCAGAAATGTAATGAAGGCAAAAGGATGTACTATACATGCAAGGTAAGCCTATTTGCCTTGCAAATAACAGAGAGTAACTTGAGCTAATTTACAGAGAAACGAGAAATGTTTTATAAGGATAGAAGGATACATGTCTGAAGGCAGATGCTGAGATGGATGGAAAAATGCTGTCTATCTATCATCTATCTACCTATCTATATGTAAGAGAAAGAAATTTACTTGGAGGAATTGTCATATGTGATTATAATTGGCTTATACAATTTTGGGGTCTGGCTGGGTAAGTTTGGAATCTGAAGGGCAAGCAGCAGATGGGAAACTTAGGCAGGAGTTGATAATGTCAGCCTTAAGGTAGAATTTCTTCTTTCTCAGAGAATCCTCAGTTTTTGCTCTTAAGCCCTGCAGCTTATTGGATGAGGTCCACCCACATTATCAATGGTAGTCTTCTTTATTTAAAGTCAAATGATTATAGATTTTAACCACATTTACAAAGTACCTTCATGACAACAACTAGGTTAGTGTTTGATTAAATAACTGAGTATAGAAGCCTCACCTAGTTATCACAAGAAATTAACCATCACAGTGGCTTACCTGGAAATGTGACACAGACCTTAGTTCCTGGGTGGCCTGAACCTGAGAAACCATTCTCCTCTCTGACCAGACTTGCTGGATTGCAGACATAACCAAGCAAGGGACTCCTGAGAGAGCAAAATGGACACCTGAAGTTTTCTCATAGCCCTTCCAGCTCCATTGTGCAATAGCAGCCTTACCAGCACGGCTGATAAGGGACAATGTCCCTCACCTAGAGGGTGACTCCTCTCTCCTGCTGGATCCTGGCACAGCATGTTCAACTGGACCCTAGATGTGTCTTCTGGAAAGAATGTACCCCCTCTGGGGACAGAACCTCTCAACCTACCAAGTCCAGGGTTGCAGAGATGAGAAATGACAGATCCTCCTTCAATGAATGTCAAATTGCTCCATTTGTTAAGAGTGTTGACATCATACAACCTTCAGCTCTCAGCCCTTCTAAAGATTGCTTTAACTGTAGACAACCACCTTGCACTAGGACATGCATCCTCCATATCCAATGACTGATCAATATGGGAATATAAAGGTCTGGTCATCTTGGTCCAAGTTGGGACAAGTCTGAAGGACCATTCTAGCTCTGAAGCTCCCATGGGACCAGCTACATTTTCACTGCATGACCTGCTTTGCAGCTTGACTTCTCTCTTTGCCCGGTGTGGCTTCCCCTGTCTCCTTTCCAAGGACTTTGATTTCAAGGTCACTCCTTAATAAACACTCTGCATTCTCAACTCTGTCTCAGGGTCTGTTTCTTGGGAACCCAATCTGCAGCCAAGTGTTTCTACAAATGAGCAATCCATCTTGGGTGGGACTGAAGCTTAAGTAGAAAGTGAATTTTTACTGCCAAAATACGTTTTAAATATCCTTTCTTTTTATAACAGAGAATGAGGCCTGTAGGAAAAAAAAAGGGTCTGTAAGCCCAAGATAAAGAGAAATGGGGAGAACTACAGCACCCAGGAAACAGAGAAGAAGAAGCCACACTTGGCTTCATCAGAAGGTGGGAGCCTGCTCTCTACTGAGCATATTGCATGGAGTGAACACTGCTGATAAGCCGGCACTTAACAGGACCTGCAAGCAGGTGCAAGCACAAGCACAAAGGGACGTCCAGCAAAGGTCACAAGAGCTGGGAACCAAACTCACAATAGCTTGAGGAATACCAGTGTGGGACAGGAATAAGAACTTCAGCAGGATTTTAAAATATCAAAAAGTCTTGGCTGATTCCCATATTAAATACTCTTTTATGAGCCCAGAGTCCCACAGCAGTATGATATTTTAGTAATCATGGCACAGTTTTGTAATTGTCTATTTACTCTTTTTGTTTGTTTGTTAGTCCATGGTGGAAAGTCTCTTTATGGGCAAAATGGAAACTCACAGGACGAAGAGCACAGGTGGAGATGCAGGGAAGTTATACAGAGAAGTTCGGTTGACCATAGAAATATGTCCCCCATCCTCATGGACACTCCTCTGTGTGAGGGTGCTTTTCCACAAATGTTCCATGAGCAGGAAGCAACCTCAGGATATAAGGAAAAATTCTTCTGTCAGTCTCCATCCCAGTCAATCTGCCTGGACTCCTAAGACACAGCTCTCTTGATCGTGGCAGCTTTTTTATGGATACATATGAAAAAACCTCCCCCATATGACCACCACTCCCCAGTAAGACACACAAACATGAAGCCACAGTTGTTGCCCTGAAGAGTTCTAACATCAACTACAACCTATTTGGAAAGCCTACTGTCACTTCCAACTCCCAGCACTTGTTGCGAAGGCCAGCCTCGGGTCCCCAGGCTTCTGCCTTCCCCCATCCCAGCCATGGAAACAGATGATGAAAAGAAGATCTGGAACTCACAATGTGTACAAGAATGATCTGCAAGAGGAGACTTGGGTAAAATGAGACATCTGGGAGGAGAGAGGAGGTGGAAATTGTGATAAAGGAGATGATTCAAAGGACCCCAGTACCACTTGGCACGAGAGCGTGTAGTGTAGAAGGAAGGTGTGTAAGAGAGTAAGCTCTAGGCTAGTGGCCACATAGGAAGAGGTGCCCCTAAGGAGAGGGCTTGGAGTTGACACCTGGGAATTGACTTATCACACCCAGGGGCCACAGCTAATGTTCTACTTCTCCCAACCTCTCAGCCCCTGTCCCAACCTCTCACCCCCTGTCTCCCAACCTCTCAGCCCCTGTATGGTTAAGGGTCTCTCTCTGCAGCAGGATGACAGGGTGGTTAGGAATCAGGGTTCTGGAGTCAGACTGAGTTCCATTCCACTCTGCCACACTAGCTGGGTGACCTTATGCCAGGTAGTTAAATTCTTGGTGCCTCAATTTCCTCATTTGTAAGATGGAGATAATAATAACAAGGAAAAATTACATAAGCCAGTTGTGAAGATTAAATAAAATATTATACATAAAGCACTTAGAACAGTTCCTGGCATATAGGAAGTTAAAGTTCTAAATGATGTTAATTATCTATCTATCTATCTATTTATCTATCTATTCATCTGTCTATCTCTTATCAAACCTTCTTCCAAATTAGATATGAGCATGTTTTCTCCTCTCTTTTACCCACACTAAAGATGTAAGAGTCATCCATAGATACTGCCTCACCACCTTAATAATGAGTGAGTTTTTCTAACCAACGTCCACAACGCATCCTCAAGATGGTCCAAGTAACTTGATTACATTTGACAGTTTGGGGAAGTCCATTCATTCTCTGGGTCTTAACATCTCTATCTGTAAAAAGAGGGATTTGGAATGAAATGGTCTTGAAAGTCTTTTCCAATTTTATTTTATTCTTATAACATCTTTATTGGAGTATAATTGCTTTACAATGATGTGTTAGTTTCTGCTTTATAACAAAGTAAATCAGCTATACATATATATATATATATCCCCATATCTCCTCCCTCTGTTTCTATCTGTCCCTCCTTCTCTATCAAATGCATCAGTCATTAATAAATTGGCATTCAGTAAAACATCAATCAAATAGAACTTGACAGGCAGAAAGAGACTAATTCTATGAAACCATGTCTCTACCACCAAAATCCTAATTCTCTGGGATGTTCTCAGTTTAGTGACTACCCAGACACAAATTTTCCATACTTCCTTTACTATCATCTACTGCCTGAACAGTGATTTCTGGTGCAAAATTTAGTCACCCTGGAGCCCTATAAAAGTCTTGGCCTTGCCAAAAGCCCCGCTGGTTAGAATCACTGGGATCTTCCCAAATCCAGGAAGAATATGACGCATTATAGAAATATCTGGAACCACAAAAAGAGAGACAGAGGAAAAAAATTACCAACCCACTCATTCTTTGTGGTATGATAATTCTTTCATTGGTTCAGGATCTATTTACACTAGAGAAAGATTTTTCTAATTGTGGGGTAACTGGAAAAGGGGTAGAATATGGTGGAGGGGTGGGATGTATGTGGTATCAGCACAATGGACTCTCATCCACACCTGATTCGAGTCCACAAATTCAGCTCTGTTGCAATTTGTTCTCTTTGCTTACCTTTGAGATTCTTTGTGAAGAAAAGTCTTTTGAAGAAAAGATTTTTGAGCTAAAACTTTGAAAACCCTTACCCTGGAGAATGTTTTCACGGATACAGTCCTCATGACAAACTCATGCAGTCATTATTGATATTATCCATTGTTACTAAAAGGTCCACAAACCTCAGAGGGATAGGAAACTTGCCCACTAATAAGTCACAGAGCACAGACTACAAGCCAGGAAGTCTGATCATAAGTATATATATTCTTTCCACTACATCTCTGCATCTGCTTTGAAATTTTATAGTAACAGAGAATTCTGGACTTTATACGATTGTATATTCTCCAACTTTATTCGAGATTAATTCAGCAAATTTTAAATCAATGCCTTCTCTAATAATAACAACCACCATTTTTATGCATTTCCTTTATGTCAGGCACTGTGCTGTGCTCTTAAATTAACTCATTTAGTTTTACTTAATCTGCCACCAAAATATATATGTTAAGGTCCTTTTTTTTACAGAGGAGGAAACTGAGACTCCAGGAGGTAAGACACTTGTCTAAGATCAAATAGCTACTTAGAAACTGGTCCAGAGGTTGATCCTAAGCAATGTAACCTATTAAAGCCTGTGCATTACTAAGTGGGGTATAGCTGCGTTTAGGTGCTGAGGAATCTGAGATGTATGACATTGTCCTGAACTCATGTAGCTCACCTGTGGGCACATGGCCTCTAAAATATAGTTTAGTATGAAAGTAGCTACACTGTCACAATAAATGCCAGCATGCAAATCAGTGAGTTTAAAAATAAAAATTGGGGGGGATTAGTTTTAAATAGGGTCAGAGTTCTAAGGAACCGACTAAGATTGTAGTATTTCTTAAATATTTTAAGAAGATAATTCATGCTAGCTTCAGGAAGGATTATTGAGAAAATCTCAGAGAATGCACCCCATGGCAGAGGCAATACTTAAGTTACAGTGGACATAAAGGCAGAAGAATATTACATTGGAGAACTAGCTCTCATACTTGCTGAGGACTGCATGCTAAGGGCTCTCTGGGAACTCAAGCGAAGATATCTGAATATTAAAGAAAGGGATGAATTATTCTGCTAGGTCTATGGCTTATGGATGCATACACATTGTCTACCAAATGTTCACAGCTACTGAGAGCATAAAAGTCAACTCTTAGCTCTGTTCCTCCACTGATAATCATGCACAAGACCAGAGCCTGTTTAGAAAAACTTTGGAGGGTGACATATTTTCCGCATTTCAACTTCCATACTTATTTTAATCAGTTCCCTGGTAGGACAGCAGTACGTGGGTTTTGCTTTAAAGCATGCTCAGTGTAAAATTAAAATCACGATTTGAAAGAGAAAAGACAAATTGGACAGATGTTGCAGACAGAGACTATTGGAGGTGAGTCATAGTCAAGCAGTTAGTGGTGGAACATTCCTTACAATTGGAACTGTCAAAACAGGCTTGCAGTGCACCCGAGGTGAAATACAACCCTCCAGAGAGAAGTTTTCATCGTCATAAAATCTAATCTCCCTAATTCCACAGAAACCTGATGGTATAACACAAAGTGGAGGCAAGAAAGAAGCAGTAGGTTAAATGTTCACTCTATTTGGTTTGGTTGGTATCTTTTCTTTTGCCTAATCAGCTTCTGAAAATGGGTGAGAATACTGAGTCAGGATGAATTGTCAGTTATTTAGGGAGGATGGGCAGAAAGAGACAGCAACAAGGAGAGAGGAAAACATATTGACTAGTACTGAGGGTATAAAAACCTTTGTTCGGATACTTTCCTGAGCCTTTGTTTTTGTTTGTTTTAATCTGTCAGTCTTGAGTATAATGATAATTATCTCCCTGAGTTATTATAAGGAAAAAGAAAATATAAAACATATCTACCAAGATTCATTTTTAAGCTATGAAGTACCATGCAATTATTGGTCAGACTATATTCTTTATATTTTGGTTTTGATTATAGGACAAAATAACCCACAACATAAGCAAAACAGGGGAAGTGATATGTCAGTACCACCCAAAGAAAGGTGGCAATGTGTGAAGGAAAATGATGGAATTTGGTTTGAAGAGCCTGGATTCTACTTTGGCTCTACCCCGCATGAAAGTACGAGTTGATATATATAAAATATTTGGAAGTGTGTCTAACCATAATAATGGCAGCAAAGGCTAATTACAGTTGGCAAAACTTTAACTTTTCTGAGCTTCTATTCCTTGTCTATAAAATATGGATCAGTATACCTATTTCATATACTAGGGAAGGAGGCTTAATAAGAAAGGAAATTATGAGATATTTCCAAATTATCTATTATTACTACTTTTTGTTGGAATCTGTGTTTTTATACCAAAGTTGAAGGGAACATATAACACTATCTATATCAGCAGAGAACTTGATATAAAAATAGTGTTTATTGAAATAAACGCTAGGTATCTTTTGCCCCAATTTGGGGTTGACGTGATCAACTCTGATAAATATGAAGACCGTTTTGGAAAAATTTGAGATTTGTTTAAAAGAAATGGGCAGAGGCTTTAATGGCCTGTCCTAATTAGAACCACAAAGGCCCGCATTCAGATACTGGTAGTGACGATTTTAAAAATATATTATGTTTAAGAGCATTGATAAGATTTATCATGTAACACAACAGACTTTAGTAGCAGGCAGCTTGTGATTCAGAAGATCTGAAAACCGAATTCTCACTCTAAAAATGCTTTCCTCTTATGCTGTACTTTTAACTTTTCTCTACACTTTCAGATCAATCACCTTGAACTGAAAGCAAAGGAATGAATTACAGCCTTCAGTTAGTGTCCAGTGTGGAACGACATCATGTAGCAAACCTAGATGTAGTGAGAACAGCATCCTATTTGTCATGAATCTGACCTGGGTTCAAATTCCTGCTGGGACTCGTTTTGTGCTTGATCTTAGAAAACTTGGTTAATCCCTCTGAACTCCCATTTAAATTATTATAATGATTATTGCACCCTCCTCCCAGGACTTCTCTGAGGTTTCAATGAACAATGCATGAAATATACCCAGCCAGACCTGTGCCTATACATAGTAAGCATTTTATAAAAGTTAGCTCTCTTCCTTTTCACCATTCTATCTTAGACCTCATGCTTCTATGATAAATATACCAAAAGGAGTGTTACAGTTATACTCACAGAGTCTTAGATGTGAGTAGGCTTTGTAATACAACCTTGAATATCAGCAAATCAAATTCTCTTGAAATACAGTTAGTAAATAGGCTTAGAAAGATGAGTGACTTGCTCAAGGTAATACTTAATTTGCAGCTGAAACTACAGACTTGTTCCCGTGGTTTCTAGTTCAAAACATTCCCCAAGCCCAGATATGACCTATTTCTTGGTTGCTTCAATGGAGGTATGAATCTGTGCCATCATGGGGCTTAGATTCTAATAAGACAACACCAAAAACAATCTATACCTCTGGTCACACTCAGTACCAAGAAACAGCTGATGGTTAAATGCTCCCTAGTTATCTTCTTTCCTTTGCTTGTGTGAATGCAGCCTTGCATTTATTTAGTAACTGAACAGGCTGACATCATACCATGCAAAACATTCTGTTAAGCACTGTACAAGGAGGAAATGAAAATTCAGCCCAGGAGAAAAGAGACACACAGTCAGCTGTAAAGTAGATCAACAACACAGATTTCAACGTCAGATAAAACTGTTCAAATCTCACGTCTGCTACTTAGCCTGTGCTGTACTGGTCAGATCCCTTAACCTCTCTAACCTTTGTTTGCTTCTCTATATTATGTGAAGAATTATACTCAGATATGTCATGAACGTCGAGTGCTACAATGTTTAAAAAGGACCTAACTGTTATCTAAGCTCTAATCAATCACTTTATCAGTGGCGACTATTGCTAAGCACCGTTATTTATTAAGAGTGGTAAAAGCGAAGTCCTATGTGGTTAACCTTCTCAATTAGGGGTCGACACACTTCCTGTAAATGACTAGACAGTAAATATTTTCAGCTTTGTGGGCTGCAGCGTGTGCCTCACAACTACTCAGGTCTGCTGTTGTAGCCTGAGAGCAGTCCTAGACCACATGTAAGTGAATGGGTTAGGCTGTGCTATAATCACTCCACAAACACAGTAGACCAGCCTGCCGGCCATAGTTTGCCAACCCCTGTTCTGAATGGAAAATTATGGGAGGTTTAAATACAAGGAATGATTGGAGGCTTAATGAAACTATAGGATTTAGTAGACAGATGGCAAAAGCAGTGGAAGAAATAGCCTAAAAGTAGACAAGAATTGGGAGTGGTTTAGAGCAAGTCAGGTGTTTACTTGAACCTAAGCTCCCTCATCTGGCATCCCCCAAATACCTCGTCCAAGCTGGAGCATATAAGACATGTTCAGTGAAAGGAAGCATGGGACACTGCTGCAAATGACATTCTGGAACTCCTATATTTCAATGCCTTGACATCCCTGTTGAATGACAACTTTTCAACAGGGAACTGACATAATTGATAATGTATTTTACTGCAAAAGAAATTCAATGGCAACTCCCCGAAGGCAGAATAAACAAGTAACAAGGTAACTGATTTAATTGGAGGAAAGAGGAAGTGGATGGAATGGAGGACAACACCTCTAACTCCAGCTTAGAGGACACAGATATGGAATATTGAAAGCAGGCAACATAGCTAGTTTATGGAGCTGAAAAAGACTCAAAAGTGAACTACGGGACTTTGGGCAAGTCATTGAACCAGGGTAGGAAATGGATTGGATCATCTCTGAGTCCTTTTAGATCCAGAGATCAACGATTTCAGATTGAATTTGGTATTGGGACCACACCATTATTTTGGGCCTCTGTTACTTAGAAACCAGACTAAGCCAATATAGGAATTAGTATAAATGGACAGTGAAATCACCTATATTGTTTGAAAACTCTTTTTATCTCTCTGGTTTTCTTTCACCCTTTTCTCTTTTCCTTGATTCCTTTGTTCCTTGACTTCTTTGGGTCCTGTGGAACACATGCACTTGAATCTATAAGGTGGTACTTATGATTTGGCTCCATTGTATTGTGTTCGATGCTCTGACTGAACATTCTCAGCAATGGTGCTTGAGTGGATTTTCAAAAACACTGATATTTTCATGTCTGCCCACTGCCTTAAACAACATCAGCAACTTAGGCCCTCAGTATAAAGCCTGCACTGTTCAGTATGGCACACACGTCTTTCATTGTCTGATTCTCACATGTCTTTCTAGCTTTATATTCCATCCCACACCTCTAGTCCAGGTATATGAACCATAGAGTTTCCAAAATGCTCCAACTTGTTTTATGCTGCCCCCAAAATAGAATCCCCCTTTACCAGCTGGATTTTGAACAAGTAGGGAAATAGAGCAAAACAGTTTGGGTGTGGAGGGATAAGATGCCACCTAAAACATAGTCACATCACAGAGGAGCATGATTGTGGGCATTTTTGGAAACAATCTACACAGCTAGGAACTACATTCTCCAAAGGATCTAGGTAACAGAAGAAGGAATGGACAAATGATTTGTGGTATCATCCCACCTTGAATCCAGGCTGGCCTTCATACTCACTTTGGCCAGTAGATGGGGTAGAGGTTGTGTCAGGCTAGGTCTGAGCCTAGGTTTCTGCTCGTTTTCTTGGACCCTCACCACTCTCATGTGAACAAGCCCCAGTCACCCGCTGGGTATGAAAGACTAGGTGGGGCAGAGCCTGCTCGTTTCTCCCCACAAGGTCCCAGAAGTGTGTGAGGAACCAGTCAAGATCCAGAAGTCCAGCCCTTAGCCACCCAGCAGCTGACCTCAGATGCATGGACAGCACCTCTGCTCCCCCCTGCAACAGCTGAGCCTGGCTCCAATCAGCCGATGCTCCCAGCCAAACTGCAGATGGGGGCTAACAAATGCCTACTGTTTTAAGCTACTGAGATTTGGAGTGGTTACTTACACAACACTGGCTAACTTTTTCCCCCCAGTTTTACTGATATTTAATTGATATACAGCATTGTATAAGTCTTTAAGGTTTAAAATGTAATGACTTAATATTGGTACTTAGAAATGGCTTTGAGGTTCGGTGCCAGGCAGAGATTGGAAAAATAAACAGGCTGTTGATGGAAGATGAGAAGTCTTGGAGTTCAGCTTTTCCTTTCTTTTTCCATTCAGACCACTACCCTAAATCCATCCAACAGAAATTTTCTTTTTCTTTTTTTATATGTAAATTAATCTGAGTCACTGTATGTTGCTTGAGGTGGAAGAAACCTAACTGAAACAGACTAGAAGGAGGGAAGGAAGGACAAAATAGAAGGAAAAAAGGAAGGAAGGATACCCAGTTCTTAAATAAACTCTCATCTGGAAAAAAAATCAGATGTCCACATTTAAAAGAAAATGAAATTTCCAAACACCAGAATGTTCTTGAATCAGCTAAAATGCTAGTGATCATCAGACTTAAAAACAGAATATGTTCTGATGTTGTGATTATTCAGTATATGTGTATAAAATCTCTCTCGCTCTGTCGCTCTACAAATGGCTAACCCATCTGGTCAGAGGGCAGCAGAAAAGTCACAAGCAAATGTGTACTGGAAGTTTTTGATTTATGTAGGAGGTTTTCTGCAAACAATTCACTGTTACTGATTAAATCATTGCGAACAGATTGGGTTCTGTTGGTGAGCAGGGTAACAAAGTGAAATCTATTTCTGCTTCCCGAAGCATTTATTCTGTATTTACCTAAGACCAAGGCATTCTTCAGATAAACAGATTCCAAATGCAGGGATCAAGAACAAACTTTGAGTCTCTGCAAAATTACAGAATATTTCTGTTTTTTCCCTTTCATACCAAAAGTAAAACATTAGATAAATTCTTTGCGTCCATCAAATAATTTTCAAATCCTTTATACAGAAAACCAGATACTAGATATTCAACAATTCACTCTTAATTATTAACAACTCAAATATACTCTGATAATATTGCTATACTTAGGAAGCACTGTACCTCAATTGGCTTCCTACTGCCTAAAGAATTGTGTAAAAATAATTATAATGATTACATTACTGTTTATTGTGGCTGAGAATACCCATGGATCTCCCTAGGAGGTTCTAGATATTTCTATAGCAGTACTGGCTATACCTGGGCTTCATTCACAGGTTGTTTGTGCTCATCCTCAAGCTTGCTACTCACTAATCGTGTCAACATTAGGCAAATTATTCAACAATGCTGGGTTTATTCTTCTGTAAATGGAGCTAGGAATTGTACTGTCTCATCATAGGTTGTGAAGATTAAGCAAGTAAAATTATGTAAAGTACTTATACCATTGCCTGGCATGTAATAACTGCTTAATAAATGTTATGTCAATAGCTATAATCATCATCATCATCAGAGCTCTGGATCATCTAATATTTCACAAGTCTGATTTCTCAGATCAGTCCTGTGATTTATATTATTACCCTAACTTTACGGAATTGAAACTGAGACTCATGTTTGTGAATAATTTGCCAAGGCCACTCTCCTAGCAAAGAAAAAGGTCAGGGTCAAGCCCAGGCCTGGTGGACTTCAAAGTCTATTCCCATTCTCTGCACCCTCACCTTTCATTGGTTTCTAAGGCTGTCTACCCATTTCCTTTTTACCTTCTTTCCACATGACTCCTCTATGTTCTACCTAAATCAACTGTGCTCAGCACTGGTGGGATATAAGCATGGTTTCCTTCCAAGAAGTTGACCTTGGCATAATTCCCATCCCTGCTACTATTGTAGCAGGGGAAGGAGGAGTTCAGTGCAGTGTTTAACTATTTGGAAATCAACAGACTGCTTGGATTAATGTCCAGCTCCAATGCTTATAACTATGATAACTTGAATTATTGTGTCAAAATTTCCTCATCATAAAAGGGATGTCTACCCAATAGGCTTTTCTGGGGATTAAATGAATAACTAGAGATTAGCACAGTAGTTGGCATGTAGTAAGCCCTTAATAAATGTTAGCATAGAAGGCCTATAAAATGGGTCCTCTCTTGTCTGCCCAAAGCCCACAACAATGGGTGCCAATCAGTCAGATCCTAAATAAGGGCTGGGCCATATTTGATACAAAACTGTACAGCTGAGATTATCCATCACTCACGTCAAAGGAATAGAGGGTTTGAGAGAAAGAGCAGGTGAGGAAGTTTTCCTTTTAAGAAGGTGTCTGTTGGGGCTATGTACCACCTCCCAAAACCTACAAGGAAGAGGGAAGTGTTTGCCCCTTACCTCAAACAAAGTTAAAGGGGTTTTAAGGAGCACTGAGGTTCCTTTGTGATCTGGGATGTGGGGAACACATGATCTTTGCCTGGGGAAGACCACAATGGGTAGAGTTGCAGCCAGAACTATGCCTCCTGGCATAGGAAAGAGATGGAGTCCCATCCGTGAGGAAAACAGCATTTTCTAGGGGACCAGATGTGACCTCAAAGTTGGAAGCCAGCCTGGAGTCTTTGTTTGGATTGTTGGGAGACAAGGGGACAGGAGGAGAAGCTGGAAGTGGCCAACTAGAGGTGTGGTATCACCTGTATTAAAGCTCTAGCAGGAAGACCTCTGAAATATGTCCTTAAATGCAACCCCTCGAGAGATTGACAGGGAATGCCTATGCCATGGGCTGCAGGAACCACACTCGGCTACATGTCCGCCCATCACATTGGCCACCGTGTTATATCAGGGACTTTTTCCCTATTGCCCTCTCCTCCTACACTTGATCATGGAGAGATCAGAAATCTACACTAGAGAGAGCAGCGGGGAGCAGAAGGGCAGGGTGGGAAAATAGAAAAGATGCTCACTGCCCATGCGCCACCCAGGGCATCCAAGCCTGAAGATGGCCTGATTCAGGCAGTGGAAGAGCTAGAATTTTGAATAAGGCTTGAGTTGTTTATTTTTGGCTTGTTTTGGGGTTTTTTGTTTGTTTTTTTATGGTACGCGGGCCTCTCACTGTTGTGGCCTCTCCCGTTGCGGAGCACCAGCTCCGGACGCGCAGGCTCAGCGGCCATGGCTCACGGGCCCAGCCGCTCTGCAGCATGTGGGATCTTCCCAGACCGGGGCACGAATCCGTGTCCCCTGCAGCGGCAGGGGGACTCTCAACCACTGCGCCACCAGGGAAGCCCAAGGCTTGAGTTTTGATGATTGCGCTGGTCTGGATATTTCGATTATTTAAAAGGCTCTGCACTTTGACTTAACCTCAGAATGTTTGGAAATCGCTGAGACTTGGTCTGGGACAGGTAGTCATAGGACCATGTAAGGACCCTTCTCACATGAAGGAGTCAATACATTTCAAACTTTTAGCGCATTTTGGCACCTTTCTCAGTGGAGGTATTATGACTTCTCTCAATGATACATTTCCAAGAATAAACTGGCATGCTCGGCTTATCCCCTCCCATTGGGGGCAAGCTCTGCAGAGGACAGGCCCTTTGCCCTCCAGGTGGTGAGTCTTACCTGAGCAGCAGGTAAGACTCCCTGCCTGCCCTTCGGATGGATACCCATGCTTGGTCGACATACCTGTGACAGTTGGGGATTCTGTTTAAATCGGGAATTCACTTTTCTGCTGCATTTGGCTCTCACTTTCATCTAAGTCCTACAATCAGCCTTTCTGTGACATGAAGACCCTATATTGGTCTCCTTGTGTCTACTCTCTATCTTATTTCTCAAATTGTTCAAAGCTGACACAAGGAAGAGAGGTGAGATGCATTGGTTCTCCCGGATACACCAACAGTCCACAGTGTAAGGTTAATGGGGAAAAGTGATAAAGACGAAAGATATTCTCTGACTGTAACCATTCCAGTCCAGCATTGCTGAGTAAATGGTTGCATTTGGCCACTGTGACTATTACTACCTGTATTAGTACTTGTAAAATCCTAAATATGCCCCCTTCCTTTCCTGTATTTTCGTGTTTGCTAGGGGCATTTTCCATCTCTGTCCTATTTCCTTTTCTGGATTCATTTCAAGGACTTCCTGATCTACAAAGCCTCTTCTAACTCACTCCATGCTGTGCCTTCTACCCAAATTATGTGATATTTCTTCACTCGTTCTTACCCAGAAAACTTTGTCGTGATGGCTCTTACAGTATGAGTCATACTTTACTTTGAAACATATAATCCTATTGAACACAAGGTCTTTATGACCAGGTCAGCCTGGCCCTTCCTCATCTGTGTGTCCCCACAGTACTGCTCTCACATATAATGGGGGTTCAGTGTTTGCTGAAATTGATTGAAATGACACTGACTCTGTATCACGCACAGCTTTGGGATTCAGGCAGATCCAGCCTCAACCCTGGACTTTTCTCTGCTTCCTCCTTGTTTTCCTCATGCCAGCACTACTACTCTCTGGGTCTCAGTTTATATCACAGTTATAGAGCAAGTTAAATGCTTTATGTTAAACATCTAGGGTTGTACCTCATTTTAGCACTCAATAAAAACTATTTCCACTTCCATTTTGATTGGAAAAAAATAACAGAAGAGATATTATCATTATTTTACCAGTTCCTTGACAAGAATATTATCCCAGAGAGCATTCAAATCTATTGCCCTTTGAGTTTTGAACTACCTAAGAAATCGTTTAAAGAAATGAGGATATGAGCAGCTCTTTCTTCCCAAAGTGAGCTAACCCACCACCAAAGAGGGAAAGTATGCAAGAAGCATTGTAGTACACAGGCTATACTTAGCCGGTCCAGACTCTAAAGTCAAACAGACCCTATGGAATCTTGGCTTGACTGTTCTCTCTGTAAAATCAGAGCAATGATCATCATAATATCAACCTATTTCATAGGATTTTGTAAGCATGTGTGGATATAATATATACATCGTGCTTATTGACCACAAATATGTGTATTAACACCTATATTATAAGAAGGAAATCTCAGATGATCCCTATGAGTTAGGCTAAGGTTCTAATTATCCCACGTCTTCATCTTTATTTTTTGTAATTTTATAATTTTTATTGTGTTTTT
Organism: Stenella coeruleoalba; assembly: GCF_951394435.1. NCBI lineage: Eukaryota > Metazoa > Chordata > Mammalia > Artiodactyla > Delphinidae > Stenella > Stenella coeruleoalba. The sequence goes on along the minus strand of NC_137149.1, from coordinate 38,426,843 downwards.
ACCTTTTATCTGGTAGAGATAAACGGTCATTTAAATATGGACATTAAATAAAGTGTCTTGTTAGAGATAACTAGGATCCCTTTTTCTCTCCTAATTAAATAAAAAGTCAGACTCAACAGTAACTCAGTATGATCTGGGGCAAGTCAGTTTGACTCTCTGTGTCCCTATCTTCCTTATGCATGGGTTGATGTTAATAGCTGATGAAACTGAAGAAATGCCTAGAATGATAGACGTCTACATAAAATATAAAGCTGACAACTAACGTTAGGTATACTTAGCTGGGGACAGCAGAATCCTGAAGTTTTCAAGTCCTGGCTCCATAGTCATATACCTGGAACATATCTGTGGTCTCTAAATCTATTTTCTTACCTGCCAACGGGCGAGAAGAATAATAGTACCTCACAAGGTGGTGATGAGATTTAAAGGAAATAATGTACATGAAAGTACTTGCTCAATTCTGAAATGCTATAAAATGTTAACATGTGTTACATTTGTAAAGCCCTGTCCTGTCTTCTTCATAAAGAACCAGATAAAGCATACAGGGTGGGAAAAAGGAAAAATGGGCATGAAGGAAGGACTGATTGTACTCCCAACTCCACCACTAGGTAAGTCAGTTATTTCACCTTGCAGAGGAAATAAACATTCATATAACGAGCAAAAAGAAAACTATGCTACAGCAAGAAGAATACACTATTTCTACAGTCCTTTCAAACTCTGAAACTGTGTGATTTGCATGCACCTGCTATCTGCATACAAATAAAATAATATCTAATCCTTTTATAACAAAGAATTCCACCATCATTAATGAGATAGAGCAGTGTAGTGTAGTGGGAAGAATAAAAGTAACCAAAGCCAGAGAACTCTGGCTTGAATCTTGGTTCTTCGGCATATCAATTGACTTTGGAGGAAGTTATTAAATTTTCATGGCCTCGGTTGTCTTATTTGTAAAATGGGATAATACAACACCTCATGGGACTTCTGTGAGGGGTGAAAAATTCATGAGATAGTGCATTCTAGTTCATTTGTTCTGCCCTTTTAAAAATATCCAGCAGGCATATGGCAAATGAAATACTGAACCCCTTAGTTCTGCCTGATTGGAGACATTGGGAGTCAGGGAGCTAATAAAGATCTCTTGGCGTCAAGGTTAAAGTCAAGCCCTTTGTGTTGAATATGGGTGATAGACACAGAGCCAATGGCTAAGTTAGAAAAGACCCTTGTTTTGGCAGTGTAGAATTCCAGACACATTCTGCACTCTGTATTGCCAGGAACCGTGCAAGCAGAATGCTGAGGAAACAACGGGATTAATCCTCACTGGAGGACTTGTCTTTAGTCCCCACAGGAAGCCTGCTTTCTGTGGGCTGGGAGAGGAAACATGATGTTTTTCTGGGGGTGGGGGTGGGGGGAAACTCTAGCCTTTCCTTTCTCTGAAGCCTGAGAGCATGAAAGTTGAGAAGTAAAGACATCTGAATAGCTCTTCTTACCATCCCAGAAGCCTCGGGCTCAGAGTACTGGGGGTACATCTTCCATTTCCTCCCTTCCATACTGGACAAGCCTCACAGGTTGGAACTTCCAACTTTTCTGTCTCCCACTGATTTCTGAGCTAATGGGCCAGTGGTCTTCATCATAGGGTGGGGATCCATGGTGTACACAAGGCAATCCATTAGAATGAAGCAGTAAATTAGTAAGCCTTTGACTTATGCTTCGTTTTAGCTCCTCTTAATGTTTACTTTAAATTTTGTAATAGGAGTAATATATTAGCACAGTAGTACCTTTATATAATTTATAAATAAAAATAAAGTTATATATTGCAGTTGTGTTTTAATTCTTATTGTATGCAGAAACAAATAATATATAAACTACTAGAAATGTACAACACCCCTGAAAATTGTATATCTTTAGACTGTAGTCTCTTTAAAAGCCAAGATGAGAACACTGATCTTTGAATTGCAAGCTTCTGGTACAATGTCTGACAGTCTAGAAAGGATGGAGGAATGAATGAAACTGGGCAAGTACTATGGACAAGGTTCTGTTCCAGGCACTCAGGATTCAGAGACTTATACTACTGTGAGAAGATAATCATGTAAGTGACCAACCAAAAGACAATGTGGTGAGTACTACATGTGAATTATAATGATGTGAATGCAAAGAAGAAATGATTCATTTTATTAAGGTCAGAGCAAGATTGGGCTAATTCACATAGGAGAGGGGGTTGAACTGAGCCGTAAAGGGTAAATAAGAATTTTTCAACTTTTTGGAGGAAAGAAGGGAGAAAGGACTTGGAGAATTTGTAATTCCCTGTAACTTTCAGTAATTAGCACAGGGTCAGGTACATTGGGACGTCTGCACAGAAAGAGTCACCATTTCTAAACGTATATTGGTTAGAATTGCTTTAGTTATTACTAACAAAGACACATCAAAATTAACTAAGTACTAGAGCTTCCCTGGTGGCGCAGTGGTTGAGAGTCTGCCTGCCAATGCAGGGGACACGGGTTCGTGCCGCGATCTGGGAAGATCCCACATGCCACGGAGCGACTAGCCTCGTGAGCCATGGCCGCTGAGCCTGCGCGTCCGGATCCTGTGCTCCGCAACGGGAGAGGCCCGCGTACCGCAAAAATAAATTAAGAAATAAAAATAATTTTTAACTTATGCTACTTAGAACCATAAAGATTAGAAGGGTTTCAGGTATAGTTTGTTTCAGAGGTTTACAACGTTATCAAGATTTCAGCTTCCTTTCTCTTAGAAACACTGAACTCTGCCTTCTACTGTGGTTTCATCCCCAGGCTGGCTTCTACTATTACTGGCGATGGCAATTCCAAGCCTCATTTCTACAACCTACAACCTTCAGAGGCAGAGAGGGCCCCTGTGTCCCAGAAGCTCATGCAAGAGTTCCAACTCTAACCCTAATTGCACTAGCTTAGATCACATCTCCATTCCTGAATCAAATGTCAGCCAAATACAATGCCTGACTCTTAGAGACAGATGTGGAGTCAGCTTCTGTAAAGCTACATGGGTCCCCAGGTGGAAATCAAGGTGTTACCAACAGAGAAAATAAGGAAATTGAAACTGCTGGGGCAACCAACAGAGGACTACTACATGTAGTGTAACCCCATTCAGAGTTTGGTGAAGAGTACAGGTGTAAATTTTGCACATTGTGAAGGCAAATTAATCTGAGGGCTTTTTTAAAAACTAAATCTCCTGAAATTTATCACACATTTTTTTTTCTGTATTTCATTCTGTTTTGCCTAAACCTCTGAAATAAGACATCTTCAGTGAAGATATACCAGCTCTCATCTACCAACATGGTGAGTGAGAACTGAGCTTCCTTTGTTTATGCTTCTCTCCTCTTTTCTTTTTTTTCTTTCTTTCTCTCTTTTTTTAGAAACTTAAAACATAAGTAACTAAATCACACTCAAAACCACTATTTTATTCTCTGCCTTCTGTGTCTGCTCATGATATCATTACCTTCCTCTCTGAGAAACAGATATTTGCTTTATCTTGTATAAAACTAGCCTGAGATCCTGGACAAAGTGCAAGTGTATAATAACCATTTTGTTAGACAGAGATTGGCTTGAAACACACTGGCTCTTTATGGAGAAATGCAATTATCCCCAAAAAGGTATCCAACTAGAGCAATATCATCCACAATAGAATCTAAACCCATTTGTTCATTCTACTCTTGTCCTGAATCCAATTCTCACCCTTGAGCATACATCTACACATCACACATGAATCTCACAGTTTCCATTTTGGAGACTCATTTTGTATGTCAATCCACTAGCTTTCTCCTTTATTCTACTCTATTCTTAGCCCAAGATTGCTTGACATTCAATAAATATTAAATGTGGCAATAATAATGATGATGATGACTGTGTAAATAAATAAAAAGAAATAATCCTTTTTAGCCTTTCCAGATTGTCTGCATTTATGATTTAAGAATAAAAGTTATCTCTTGGGGTCAAGTGAAATGTCTTTTGGCCTCTTCATGTTATTAAGTCTACTTAATTTTCCAAAATCAAGGGATAAACCTCTAGTGGAGTAAAATCATTCCCAAATGGACACAGGGTCCATTCAGAGACCACATTAATAGTATTCTTAGTGGTGAAAACAACATATTTGGCATCTGCAGTTTCAGATATAATTGAGTCTTCTCTCTTGTACAAACCTCTACTAAAGTAGCATTAAATTCATGGACATTATTGGTTTGAGTATCTTACACTGGGCTGTGACTATTTTCACTATAACCACAGCATATGCATTTGTAAACCTCTCACCCCAGGCACAGAGGCTGACACATAGTAGGTGTTCATTAAAGATTTGCTTATAATTACTTTTAAATGAATGGGCTAAGTCTTTCTGCAAATGTTTAATACATACATGCAAACACATGGCTCAGGGTTATTTGAGGATTTTCACAATCTGTCCACAGATGCAACCCTAACCAATCAATACTTGGAGTTCTACCATTTTGGGTGCATTCATTTTTATAAATTAAAGAACAAACTTCAGTTAAAATGAAATAGACCAGGTTTTTCTTCACCCCTGACAGCATTTCACATTTGGCAAAGCAAGCACTGAGCTCATGCTCGGCACATAAGACAAGCTATAAATATTAGCCCCAACTTACCCAACCCCCTTCTTACTTACTTAAATACCTCCTGTACCAGGTGCTTTCTCTGACCTGGTCACTGCTGGTATCTTCCATTTGCCCATCCAGACCCACTTGGCTCTTGATATGGGAGGCTGACCTCTTGGACAGCATCGACTGTCTCTCGTGAGGCTCCAATAGGGAGCCTCAGAGGGCGACTGAAGGGAATGAAGAGAGACAAGTCAGAGTATTTCTTCCGCTGGATTCCTCCCAGTGAGGTCACTTCAAAATATCCATGTCCCCTTCCAGGTCACTGCCCCTCCTGAGTCAGCCTTCTCTATACACACACTCTCTCTGGCCTTCCAGATTCCAGTAAGCCCCCTTCTCCTCGTCCCTTCAGGGCCACTGCTGTGAGCTTGGGTCTTTGCACTATCCTTTGTAGTTCCCTACACCACACACCCACCTGAAATAAATCTCCTTTTAGGTAACATTGTTTGAGTTAGCCTAATTTCAACATGCCATTTATTTCCTTTGTACCCTGAGAGATATGATGCTTCTCCTGGCAAGCCCCTGCCTCGCCCTACCCCAGGGTGATTTTGAACATCAGCTCTCCATCCAGGCCTTAGCATCCTCTGGCCTTTGTATCTCCTCTTTGTGACTTTAGTGGGAAGTCTCTGCTTCTGTCCACCCCAGAAACCTACGACATGCACCAGCTACTTATTTTATGCATTGCCACAGTTACTCATATGTCCTCATAAAGCAAGGCCTGCTCTAATGGGTAATAAATTAAGCAAAACCTCCCAGATGCAAAACTTGTGAAAACCTGGGTTTTTTAAATTGGTATAATATTAGCATTTTCCTGTGTGAAATGGAAGATCTTTGAAAAATATTGGGTATCAATTAGAAAACTAAATGTTCTAAGGTTAGAAGAAAAAATAGTTTAAATTTTTTTAAACATTTTTTACAGACTCAAATGTACAAGGCATTGGGTGAGAAGAATGAATATAAAGATGACTTAAAGCATTATTTCTATACTTGAATAACTTGTTCTATAATTAAATAAGAATGCATACATTCACACAGACACTCACACTCACATCCTCTAAGTTCATTGAAAGGCTATTAGATGCTGATGTGTTTATATACATGCTATTCTATATTTTAAACCTCTCAACAACCGTGAAAGTTACATATACTCCTCCAACCTTAATGATGAAGAAGTGGAGAATTAGAGGGCGTAAGTGGGTTGACCAGAGCTGCATATCTTGAAAGACATGGGCAGACAGACAGACATATTAGAGTGAACCCACCATGTTCAGGCACAAATCCTTATCCATTAAGACTTTATTCTTTTTTAAAAAATTATTTATTTATTTTAATTTTTATCTTATATTGGAGCATAGTTGATTAACAACGTTGTGTTAGTTTCAGGTGTATAGAAAAGTGATTCAGTTACACATATACATGTATCTATTCTTTTAAAAATTCTTTTCCCATTTAGGTTATTACAGAATATTGAGCAGCATTCCCTGTGCTATACAGTAGATGTTTGCTTGTTATCTATTTTAAATATAGTAGTGTGTACATGTCAATCCCAAACTCTCAGTCTATCCCTCCCACCCACCCTTCCCCCTGGTAACCATAAGTTCCTTCTCTAAGCCTGTGAGCCTGTTTTTGTTTTGTAAATAAGTTCATTTATAACGTTTTTTTAGATTATGCATGTGTGTTATCATATGATATTTGTCTTTGTCTGACTTACTTTACTTAGTATGATAATCTCCAGGTCCATACATGTTGTTGCAAATAGCATTATTTCATTCTCTTTAATGGTTGAGTAATATTCCATTTTATATATGTACCATATCTTCTTTATCCATTCATCTGTCAATGGAAACTTAGGTTGTTTCCATGTCTTGGCTATTGTAAACAGTGCTGCAATGAACATTGGGGTGCATGTATCCTTTCAAACCATGTTTTTCTCTGGATATATGCCCAGGGGTGGAATTCCTGGATCATATCGTAGCTCTAGCTTTAGTTTCTTAAGAAATCTCTTTACTGTTCTCCATAGCGGCTGCACCAATTTAAATTCCCACCAACAGTGTAGGAGGGTTCCATTAGGA